>NW_027508799.1:12407500-13055000 GCF_051911475.1 Siphateles boraxobius
AATCCTTTCACAGGTCTACATCTGGCGTGTGTTTACATTATACACATAAAGTTTGAAGCAAATCGGGTAAAAATAAGAGGGTGATTTAAAAGCATTTTGAAAGTGACACACTACCTGCTGCCAGTTGGTGGCGCTATAACTTTGACTCACAATAGTCACATCCATGTGATCGGCCTCTTACAACGAACACATTGCTGGAGTTTCATCAAGATCAATTAATGTATAAATAAGTTATAACACACTTCCTGTTTCCATTATTCGCCATAAATTTGTTTCCTCGCCACGGCCAAACCGTTCGAGATATCAAACATCCCCTGGCAATATTTCATCCTCAATGTCTTGACTTCATGCACACCGTGTTTGGTGACGATCGGGTGAATTCCCTAGGAGAAGTGTTTCAAATTCCTGAGCGTGCGTTTCCAAACAACCGTAAATAGCTAATTTCCTGTTGGGCTGGCGTAAAACTTAGAACACTAAAGTTGTTTGTCCCAATGACATCTATATGTGTACCGAGTTTCAGATTATTACATGTAAGCGTGTTTGATATATGGACAGGTGTTCAAACCCCATTCCAGGGGGCGCTGTCGAGCCCCCCTGCCTCGCCCCGGTACCAGCTTCAGCCCGGCCCTGATGGCCACGGGTTTTGACCCGTGTGCAAAGTTTCAAGAGTTTTTGAGCACGTTAAGGGCCCCAAAAGTGCCCAAAAGTTAGTAAAATAATAATAAGAAGAAATATAGTTACCTAAAGGCACCGGGGTGGCGGTGTCGCCGGCTTTGGCCCTCCATCGCTGCTCGCAGCTATATTTTATATATATATATATATATATATATATATATAAGAAGCCGGTGACACCACCACCCTTGTGCCTTTAGGGTTATTGTGCACGACGTACAAAAACGTAGCCCTGCTTTGACTTTCGAAAAGAAGTGTGCTGTAGAGCTTGCATCAGTGTGGGCTCTGCAAAAGTGCGCATAGAGGGCACATATCAACCACAAAGTATGTGTGAGCAACCTTCTGAAACCTAAAATGACAAATGAGACACCCTACAGACGGTCTCATGGATTTTATGGACACATGAAATAAGTACACAAGACTGAAAATTCATATGAAGTGTGCCATGTGGGACAGGGCCTATGATCGTGAACCACAATAGCCAATTATATTGATTTTGCCCGACCATCATTTCCCATGTTTGATTTCTGTATTTGACCGATTGTTTACCGTTGCTGACTACATTCTGCCTGGCCCAATCTGGATTGTTTATTGGACTCTGATTCTTGCTGCCTGCCTCGGCCCTTTGCCTGTCAACCTGATTTGTCTCTGCCTTTTCTGTTCTGCCCTGTTTGCCATTGCTCACCCTTTCTGTCTTGAACATTCTTAATAAAAAGCTGCAAATGGATCACCCTGCCTCGTTACAACACATATGCTGCATCTGCTTGCTATCTGCCGAAGGCTCTGGTAGTTCCGCTTCAGCACTAATAAAGTTAGTGTTGATTAAAATGAAGGAAAACTTTTATTGTATTGATCTGAAATATAGCACATTAATTTTAAATTCATTTAGGTTCAATTACCAAATATACAATCTTGATTTAATTTAAAGCAAACAATACATTTAAATACATATATGGGTTATATGAATATTTTGGATAAAAAAATAATATGTATATATATTATTAAAAATTATAATATATATATATATATATATATATATATATATATATATATATATATATATCCAAAAAGACAAGGCCTTAAACTTAAGCTTGAACAAGGGTTAAACTCTTGTCACTAACAGACACCAAGGCACACACACACACACACACACACACACACACACACACACACACACACACACACACACACACACACACACACACACACACACACAATTTAAAATCAAAAAGATATTTATCCAACCCCATTTAAAAACAGTCTGTGAGTGCCATTGCAACCTATTGCATAGGTTTTCAAAAATTAAGGAAAACATATATATTGATCTAAATTAGCAATGCTGGAATGTGTGTGTGTGTGTGTGTGGGTGGCTCAGCGCGATTGAACAGTGTGTTACACATAAAAACATACTCTGTCATTTTCTTCATACAGGACATCATTCAAATTGCAAAGTGTCTACTTGTATTTGTGTACACTCACAATAAAACACAACATTGTGTTTTTGTTAAATAAATTAAAGTAATACATCCACCCGAAATGGCACTAATTTTAAAATTAAACTAAAATGCTCACGGCTGCACGGGCATTCATAACTGTGCGCGCCCACGGTGAGGAACGAGCAGAACGGAGTGTAAGTTGTTTAGTTCATTCCTACTTCCATAGGAATTAATTGAAAAAGCTCGCTCTACTCTGCACCATTATTAATGTCTTGTGCGGACGTCCGTATTTTACTTCCACTTCCAAGTTAGCGATTTTAAAGCTCCCAGCGGTGTCACACGCTGATTAACCGGTGGGAAAATATTCCCATAGTAACATCCCTAATATTATAAATAAATAAAATAGGCCTACCTGATTTTGAACACAAGAGTGCAGTATAGCACTATGTATGATTTGGAATTATTATTTTTTTTGACTAAACAACCATTCTGGCTGTTTTTAAACTTAAACATAATTCTTTAATTGAAAAAAATGAATAAAATGGGTTTAGTTCTAATATTTGTATAATTAATTTGTATAATTAATTTGTAAAAATAAATGGTGTATAATTACATTTTAGAAAGATATGAGACATTTCCTGATTCTTTTTTTTTTACATTAATTTAATCCCTCACCATAGCAAAACCGTTTGAGATATTCAATATCCGTTCACAATTTAACATCTTTAATGTATTTTCCTCATGTTGAAAAAGTTTGGCGTGAATAAAATAAACTACTTAGGAGGAGTAGCTAAAAACTCAGAATCTGAAATCCACATTCAAACCAAAATATCTGACTTCCTCTTGGTCGTAGCTAATGACTGTAAATTAGAAAGTTGTCCGGTTCGAAGAGTGCAATATACATACCGAGTTTTGTTACCGTAGATAAAACTAACCCACTTTTGTCAAAAGCATTTAGAATGTAACACACTTCCTGCTGCCAGTTGGTGGCGCTATAACTTTGACTCACAATAGTCACATCCATGTGATCGGCCTCTTACAGCGAACACACTGCTGCAGTTTCATCAAGATCAGTTAATGTATGCTGAAGTTATAACACACTTCCTGTTTCCATTATTCGCCATAAATTCGTTTCCTCGCCACGGCCAAACCGTTCGAGATATAAAAAATCCGTCCGCAATTTAGCATCCTCAATGTGTTGACCTCAAGTTGACCGAGTTTGGCAGTAAACGGATGCAATCTCTAGGAGAAGTACTTCAAATTCCAGAGCAAGCGTTCTCCAAACAACCCATAATAGCCGACTTCCTGATGGGCTGCCGTAAAACTTGACCGAGGGAAAGTTGTTCGGCCCGAAAGTTGTTCTGACCCGCGTGCAAAGTTTCAAGAGTTTTCAGGCACGTTAAGGGCCCCAAAAGTGCCCGAATAGTCGTAAGAAAAATAAAAGAAAGAAAAAAATAATAATCCTAAGGAAAACAATAGGGCCCTGCGCCCTTTCAGGGCTTGGGCCCTAAAAATAAAAAGAAGAATGATAATCCTAAGGAAAACAATAGGGCTCTGCACCCTTTCAGGGCTTGGGCCCTAATAAAAAGAAGAAGAAGAAGAAGAAGAAGAAGAATAATCCTTAGGAAAACAATAGGGCCTTCGCCTTTTCAAGGCTTGGGCCCTAATAAAAAGAAGAAGAAGAAGAATAAGAAGAATCCTTAGGAAAACAATAAGGCCTTCGCCTTTTCAAGGTTTGGGCCCTAATAATAATAATACATAATCCTTATGGAAAACAATAGGGCCGTCGCCTTTTCAAGGCTTGGGCCCGCCCAAAAGGTAGTAAAATAATAATAATAATAATAATAATAAATAATCCTTAGGAAAACAATAGGGCCTTCGCCTTTTCAAGGCTTGGGCCCTAATAAATATAGCTGCGAGCAGCGATTACGGGCTCAAGCCGGTGGCACCGCCACCCTGGTGCCTTTAGGGTTATTTAGCACGATGTGCAAAAACGTAACCCTGCTTTGACTGTCGAAAAGAAGTGTGCGTTAGAACTTGCATCAGTGTGGACTCTGCAAAAGTCCACACTGGCACATATCACATATAAACCACAAAGTATGCGTGAGCAACCTTCTGAAACCTAAAATGAAAAATGAGACACCCATGTCACCCTAAATGAGACATGGATTTAACGGACACATGAAATAAGTACACATGACTGAAAATTAATATGAAGTGTGCCATTTGGGACAGGGCCTATGATCGTGAACCACAATAGCCACTGCCTGGCCATCATTTCCCATGCTTGTCTTATGTATTTGACCGATTGTTTACCATTGCTGACTACTTTCTGCCTGCCCAGATCTGGATTGTTTATTGGACTCTGATTCTTGCTGCCTGCCTCGGCCCTTTGCCTGTCAACCTGGTTTGTCTCTGCCTTTTCTGTTTCCCCCCTGTTTGCCATTGCTCACCCTTCCTGTCTTGACCATTCTTAATAAAAAGCTTTAAATGGATCCCCCTGGCCTGACCCTGCCTCGTTACAACACATACTGTATGCTGCATCTGCTCATTATCTGCCGAACGGCTCTGGTAGTCCCGCTTCAGCACTGATGATGTTGTAGGAATAGTGCGCTCTGGTTGGTCTGGATTATTCGGATTTTTTATTTTATACAGAAATAAGTTATTTATAATTCAGATGAGGATAAATTTAGTGTTGATTAAAATGAAGGAAAACAAATATATTGATCAGAAATATAGCACATTCATTTTAAATTCATTTAGGTTCAATTACCAAACATACAATTTTAATTTAATTTAAAGCAAACAATACATTTAAAAGATATGGGTTATATGAATATTTTGGAGAAAAAATAATTATATATATATTACACATTCTACATTGATTAAAATAGAAAATCAAATGTTTTTTTAATGGTAGTATTATTTTATACAAAAAATTATGATTCTAATGAGAATAAAGTTATTGTTGATTAAAATTTTTAGGAAAACATATATATTGATCTAATATATAGCATATATATGGGTTGTGGTTGAACAGTTACACATAAAAACATACTCTGTCATTTTGTTCATACAGGACATCATTCAAACTGCAAAGTGTTTACTTATATTTGTGTACACTCGCAATAAAACACAACATTGTGTTTTTGTAAAATAAATTCATCAATACGTTCCCCGAAATGGCGCTAATTTTAAAATTAAACTAAAATTAAACTGCACAGGCATTCATAACTGTGCGCGGCCACGGTGAGGGACAAGCAGAACAGAGGGAACGTTGTTTAGTTCATTCCTACTTCCATAGAAATTAATTGAAAACTCTCGCTCTACTCCGCACCATTATTGATGTCTTGTGCAAGCGTTTCGCTTTCAAGTTAGCGATTTAAAAGCCCCCAGTGGTGTCACACGTTGATTAACCGGTGGGAAAATATTCCCATAGTCACATGCCTAATATATTTATATACAAATCCAATAGGCTTACCTGATTTTGAACACAAGAGGGCACTATAGCACTATGTATGATTTGGATTTATTTATTTTTTGGTCTAAACAACCATTCTGGCTGTTTTTAAACTTAAACATAATTCTTAAATTGAAAAAAACAAATTGGGTTTAGTTCTGATATTTGTATAATTGTATATATAGAAACAAATGGTGTATAATTACATTTTTAGAAGATATGAGGCTTTTAGTTTTTCCTTTTTTGACATTACTTTAATTCCTTGCCATAGGAAAACCGTTTAAGATATTCAATATCCGTTCAAAATTTAGCATCTTTAATACATTTTCATCATGTTGAAAAAGTTTGGTGTGAATAAAATAAACCACTTAGAGTCTGAAAACTCAAGCTAAAAACAAGCTAAAAACTCAAAAAAATCATTAATTGTAAATATCAAAAAGTCCACATTTAGACCAAAATAGCCGACTTCCAGGCTGGCTTAAAACTTAGAGCACAAAAGTTGTTCGGCCCGATGAGATGTGTACCGATGTGTACCGAGTTTTACATTATTACATGCAAGTGTGTAAGTTTATGAACCAAGTTAATTTAATTAATAAACTAATTATATAAAACTATTGACAATGTTCTACAAACAAACTGGTTCTATGCCTTTACTTTATTAATAAAACTTATTTATAAAATACAAGGCTTAAGACATGTATTTTCCTTTAATGCAGGCAAAAGCAACCAGCATTTAAAGAGTTAATCTAAACTATCACCCTACAAGCCCCTACAACAGTATCTAAGATATCAATAATCCTTTCACAGGTCTAAATCTGCCGTGTGTTTACATTATACACATAAAGTTTGAAGCAAATCGGGTAAAAATAAGAGGGTGATTTCAAAGCATTTTGAAAGTGACACACTTCCTGCTTCCAGTTGGTGGCTTTATAACTTCGACTCACAATAGTCACATCCATGTGATTGGCCTCTTACAACGAACACACTGCTGAAGTTTCATCAAGATCAGATAATGTACTTCCTGTTTCACGTTTCTCGCCATAATTTCGTTTCCTCACCACGGCCAAACCGCAATTTTTGATCCTCAATGTCTTGACTTCACCCTGACCAAGTTTCGCGGCATTTGGATGAATTCTCTAGGAGGAGTACTTTAAATTCCATTGCATGCATTTTCCAAATAACCCTTAATAGACGACTTCCTGTTGGGCTGAGGTAAAAAGTAAGAGTATGAAGGATATAGGGATCTCAAAGTCACGTGACCCCAAGCCGCGTGTCAGCCATTTTGACGGAATACATCCGTCAGCTACTCAGTGGCAATGGATCTATTATTAGGGGTGGGCCACCCCTAATAATAGATCCATTGACGTGGGTAATATATATTATTAGTATATTATTATACTAATAATATAATTACATAAAAACGTTTTGACATTGGGCTACAGTGCGTTAGGTAAATGCATTTACCAGTAACGTGACTGACTCTGAAGCTAACTGAGCAGTTTCACAGCTCTCTTCTCTACTCTTTACAACTACTTTAATACTGGTTCTAGCTAATGTTGGTAGGTTTTCTTTTTCACTGCTAAAAAAAACATTGAAAAATGTATTCAACCCATACACCGTTAGAAACGTGAAAAATGCACAATAGTTCTATCATAAAGGGCTACAGCTAAACGTTTGATTAACAAATGATTTTCTGTTTAAAGCAAAACATTAATAAATATATATATCAAAAAATTGGGAGCCTGATGTGTCTGGCTAAGACAAGCTTATGTTATGCTGAATGGTAGTGCACACAAACATTGCGGATTTCTATGCCAACAGTGGATTTATAACATTTGATCCCGAACTCCGAGAAATCATTCATTAGCCTTCGAGGGGACAACTTACCTGATCCAAAATGAAGACTGTGTTGAGTTGGAAGCCAAACAGTAACGCACCCATCAGAGTTTTGCCTGTTTATTGCCGCCAACCACTTGTCTCTCCGTTTTGTTTCTTTTGGGATACGGTATAAAGATATTCCTTTTGTATGATCACGTATCTGATCGCATCCAACTGCACAGCATCGCTCGGGCATGACAGAAATATTTTGCGACGAGCTATATTATCACCGGCGGTATAGCATTTTCTATTCCGTCAAGATGGCTGCCCCAAATGGCGTGACGTCACGCGGGACGTCCCTATATGAGCCGATGAGATCTAAAGGTGTACCGAGTTTCATATTATTACATGCAAGCGTGTTTGATTTATGGACCATGTTTTCGGACCCCGTTCAAGGGGGCGCTGTTGAGCCCCCCTGACACGCCGGGTACCATCTTCAGCCCGGCCCTGATGGGCGCGGGTTCTGACCCGTGTGCAAAGTTTCAAGATTTTACGAGCACGTTAAGAGCCCCAAAAGTGTCCAAATAGTCGTAAGAAAAATAATAGAAAAAAAATCCTTAGGAAAACAATAGGGCCTTCGCCTTTTCAAGGCTTGGGCCCTAAAAATAAAAAGAAGAATAATAAATAATCCTTAGAAAAACAATAAGGCCTTTGCCTTTTCAAGGCTTGGGCCCTAAAAAGAATAATAATAATAAATAATCCTAAGGAAAAAAAATAGGGCCTTCACCTTTTCAAGGCTTGGGCCCTAAATATATATGTATATCATTTCTTGGTATTCTTCGGTACCCAGTGACACACCTGTGTGAAAGGCTCATTATGCAGCTCATTATGCGGCTCATTATGTAGGTCATTGTCTTCTAAGATGTGAATCGCACCGCCCCGCCCCACATATGGCCTTTCCAAACAAAAAGTGTCTTGCAAAATTTCAATCAATGTATTGTTTTATGTTAAATGATTAGGCAAGATGAATTTCAGATCATTTTTGAGAAAACACTCTAGGCGACAACATCTATTAGTCAAAACTCTTGTGGACACATATTTAGTATGTGTTTTGTGGCCTTATTTCAGAAACTTTTTAGTTTTTTCAATAACCATACATAAACATTATTCTCTCCAAAATGCAAACATGTACATACATGTTGCTCACATATTATGGTAGCCCTGTTTGTGCTAAATAGAGTGTAATTACACCTTTGCCATTAATATGTTTATAAGCAACTGTAAAAAGCACAAATGCCAGGGAATGTCAAAACATCTAAAGGACCCCAAAAACCCCAGAGGGTTAATAAAGCAATCTTTAGTGGCAGAAGTGATCGGTCTAACATATTTGTAACATGGAGTCGGCTTTGCAGCCTTGGCTAAATTAAGTTTACACAAGACTAGATAATGATCTGAGATGTCATTGCTCTGCTGCAAAATTTCAATGACATTAAGCACCAACACTTCAAAAGAATTATATTTGAAACTAGACTTATTAGTAATTCTGAAAATATTACTAAAAATTACAGCAACACCTCCCCCTTTGCCTTTCAGACGAGGTTCTTGTTTATAACCGTAATCTTGGGGGGTGGATTCATTTAAAGTAATGTAATTGTTTGGTTTTAGCCAGGTTTCTGTCAAACACAGCACATCTAGGTTATAGTCTGTAATCATATCATTAACAATAAGTGCATTTGAAGTAAGAGATCGAATTTTCAGCAACCCAAGCTTTATCATTTCTTCATTTGTATTATATCTTTTTTTATTTGTTGAACATCAATAAAATTTTTACCCTTAGATGGGTTTGGAAGTTTTTTGTATTTCCTAATTCGGGGAACAGACACATGATGACACATGTCTCTAAATGATGATGTCGTCGTGAAAGAATCTCTATGTGATGGGATTTATCTGACCTCAGTGACGTGAGACAGCTAGCAGACGGTCGGTTTAGACAGTTTGTCTGCTTCCTGACCTGGGCCCCAGTTCATGTTTGAGCTCTGAGACTATGTGCCATATTACTAGAGAGAAGAGCAGCACCATCCCAAGAGGGATGAATACCATCTCTTTTCAACACGTCAGGTCTGCCCCAAAAACTTTTCCAATTGTATATGAATTCTACAGTATATTATTTTACGGACACCACTTAGACAGCCAGCCATTGAGTGAGGACAGTCTAGTATCTCATCACTCCTGCAAACAGGAAGGGGGCCAGAGGAAATTACAGTGTCTGACATCGTACTTGTGAATTCACACACCTCTTTAACGTTAATTTTAGTGATCTCCGACTGGCGAAGTCGAACATAATTAGTGCCGATGTGAATAATAATCTTAGAAAATTTATGATTAGCATTAGCCAGCACTTTTAAATTTGCTTTGATATCAGGTGCTCTGGCTCCCGGCAAACATGTGACTATGGTGGCTGGTGTCTCTATTTTCACGTTCCATGTAATAGAATTGCCAATAACCAGGGCACATTCAACAGGATTCTCAGTGGGTGTTTCTCTAAGTGGGGAGAATCTATTTGTTATGATAGTCGGAACGGAAGAGCGGTGTTTTATCCCACGACTACAGCATCTCACAGTCACCCAGTTGCCCTGCTGCACGGGCTCTCATTCTGAAATCTCCGCCACCTTGACCATCTCCCTGCATTTATCACATGTAAATCCTGTGCTGACAGAGAAGGCTATGCTATACATGTTACATGAAGTGCAAGTGACAATAAGAGGAGAAGATGATATGACTCACTGTGTTTGTTGACTGATCCTACAGACTATAGTTGTTGATGGACTTCTAAAAGGCGCAATCGCGCAAGCAAAATGCATGGATGGCACGCTAACAGGCTAGTGAATTACTAGAGTGTTGTGCTAGCAACAATTTAGAATGAAGCTAGCGATGTCAGGTTAATATGTGATGTTGAGTAAGTTATTTTTAGCAGTATAAACAACAAGGAATGATAGTAAATAATGATTCAAAACAGAAAGATATACAAAGCTTACAGACGCAAACCAACTCAACCAACTCAACAGCAGCAGCAGCAGGCAGACATAAGCAATTGAGCAGCAGGCCCTATTAACCCATTCCTTACTTTTTTGTTTCACTGGCACTTTTTTATTCATACTATTTTAATCCCTAATTTCTTTGATCAGACCTTGAGTATACCTCGAGGCTATTAATGCTTTGTTACGACTGTAACCTCGGTTCCCTGATGATGGAATGAGACGCTGCATCATTTGATGCTATGGGAATGCTCTGCGTGTTTATGTCTTGAAGCACTTATGAAATCAGCCCAATGTTGTGACGAAATGTCAGAGGCGCGTGACTTTACGAACCAGGAAACTATAAAGCCTGCCCAACGTTATATGGACATTCTCCTTGTTTTTTCATGACACACTCATAATCATGATGGTTGCCGGTGACTGTGGCCAAATTTATGCGTGCATTTGAGTGCTGATTAGGCTGTGTAATATATAGGCAAATAAAGGCTCATTTTTTTGATTTACGTATGGCTTATTAATGTACACGCGCGATTAGTCGACTAACCACTTAAATGAACGGCCATTAGTCGACTAGAGAATTCTTTAGTCGAGGGCAGCACTAATAGTCAGAGAGTCTTTAGTGAGGCACAGGAGGAGCTCTTGACTGATTATTTGAAGGAAGCAGCTGACCTGTACTATGGTTTAACAAGATAGGCCTTAATCAAAAAATGTGTGACTTGTATGTTTAAGGAAAATATTTCACTCCACAATTATTGTCCCCACTATGAAGAGGTGGAGACCAATAGATTTTCTGCTATGGTTGTTGTGGCTTGTTTATCACTGATTGCCCAAGGGGTCATACATCATTCATGAGGATAACATGTTTATTGTTGACTTGCTTTTAGGTCAAGAAGTTGGCATACTAGTTGGCAGTGGACAGTTAATGTAAATACCCCCAGTCATGGGCTGAGAAATACATGGCAGGATCTGACTGGTTTTTAGGCTTCATGAAACGCCATCCAATTCTGTCCATCAGAAGTGCACAGGCAACTAGTTTGTCTCAGGTCACAAGCTTCAATCGCTCAAATGTGTAGATGTTCTTCAAGAATCTTGGAAAAGGGATTGAAATGCACAGCAGCTTTGATGGAAATGATATTTGGAATATGAGTGAGAAAGGCGTCACAACTGCAGGAAAGCCCCCACAGTAATCATCAGATCACCCTGCTTGTCAACTAGGGTTGGGTATCGGTTGGGTTTTATCCGATACCAGTACCTACTCTGTATATTTTTTTAATGGTTCCGGTGCTTAAACGGTTCTTGAAACGGTACTTAAGAAAATGAAACCGCACACACTTTGTCAAAAAATAATACCCTTTTATTTACAGGGCCAAACTGGACACAATATTAACTTAAATCTTTAAACAATATAAATACAAGTAACATATGGTAATAATAAAATAAATAAATAAATAAATAAAAATTCAAATTTACATAATATCAAATAAAACAATATTGTATCAAACAATGTAATAATACTGGAGATTAATAGAGATTACTACCAGGGTAATCTAACCTCGACACGGTTACAGGTTCCCATGTTTTGATGCTTGAACCAGTCATATAAGTTATCTGGTCGTTGTACTAGTTACAGCAGCGCTTAGCTTGGCGAGTTTGGTATTTCGTTCCCACTGCGTCTTAGCTACGCAGCATTGAGTGAACCTATGAAAGAGAACGTCTCTGGTTACTGGTGTAACCTATGTTCTCTGAATAGGGAACGAGACGCTGCGTTCGCTGCCAAGCTCCTCGCGCTGCCGAAAAGCTTCCTTTTTCGGCAGAGAAATGTGAGGAGCAGATGATGGTGCGTGCCAATATAAAATGACGATGTAAGAGCGTCGAGGCGGCGCCCACGCCATCAGCCAATGGATTGGCGTGATTCTATATGGGCTTCAGACAATCGGCACACCCAGAGGGCGTTCTGACGCGTAATTTTACACGTGAAATGCAGCTAAACCTTGGAACGCTTTGTCTTCGGCATCTTCATTAATCCCCTCGATGTCAGCAGACGTTCCGGAAGTCTCCCGCATATTGATAACGGCTCCCTGATGCCCGCAAATTAGTTAAAATCTCCCGGAATCTAGAGCGAGCGAGCAAGAGCACGCATGCGAGACAGAACAGACTATGCTCCAAACCGTATAGTGCGTGCACAGCGGAGAGGGAGAGAGCGAGAGACCTTGTGTGTGTGCGCCTCATGACACAGAGAGTGAGGCATCGAAATCAGGCACCGAAATTTTCGTTCTTATTCGTCTGGTTACTACCGTTTACGTCGGAACCGGTTCCCTATTGGCACCGTGTTTTGGTTCCCAACCCTAGTGTCAACTAAACTGGTGTTCTGCTGGGCAGAAGAACGAGATTGGGGGACATCGGAGGGGAGCCCACCTCTTACGAGGTATTGTAATCTCGATCTCAGCATCTTCCCACAGTGGGTGCATGACTCATCCATGAACGCTACCTCAGCCTGCTTACGATCCAGACATGAGAGGCAATGGTCGTGACTGTCAACCAGGGCCAGGAAATGACTGCATCCAGAAACGCATGGGTGGAATAACATCTTGAAAAAGACGTAAGCACAGCCGTGTTACTCTTTCAGAATGGAAAGGCTATTTTGTGCTGAGGTGCACAGTGGTAGATTGCCTGCTCAGCGTGCAGAGAAGGATCTTTTTGTGCAGAGTTCTCACGAAGGCGATCACAGCTGACGCACCGTCACAACACAGGAAGTCTTCCGGGTTTCTGAAGACCACATTTGTAGATGAAAAGCAGAACTGAATCAACCAATAAAAATTCGGCTTCAAAGCGAAAGCTTAGTGAGTGTCTCTCTCTCTACACGCTTCCTATATACCCGCAGCAAGGGGCATGGTTCGCAATGCAAATCTCACTCGCCAATGTCCATTGGCTGTTTCTGTTAAAGGAGCTGTATGTATGAATTTTATTTCAATTAATCATAGATGGCCCTGATATGTCACTAGACATTAAGAAATCATGTTCATTTCAAATACTTATATCACTGACAACAATACTGCCCTACAAAGGCTAAGTGCAGTATCTACGCAAACAAAGAAACAGAGAAAAAGGCCTTTAAAGTTATTATACCAGCCAGTCAAACATGTTATGGGTAGATTAGTGGTAATGCATCTCCAAAATGGGACATAATTTAACCCAGATATTTTTTCACAAGACAGAACACATGTCATAAAGCCCATTAGAAGTCTTAACTCATTTTTGACCAAATGTGCAGTTACTGCGCTTTGCCTTTGTAGGGCAGAATAGTCCGGCCAGGATATTGTCATTTAAAAAGTGAAGTTGCAGCCCTCAACTGATGTTGATGTTGTCATGTTGTGTTTTGGTCTGATGCGCCACCCTCCACCTATCTACCAATCACGAAGTCAGTAGTGTTGTGGCATCCGGATTGCCAGCTCTGCTCTAGCTACCACAGCTGCAGTTACAAACGTGTCGTAATCGGATAAAAAAAAAATGTCTAACGTTGCGAATCCAAAAAAACCTTGTTATGAATCCGAAATACTTTGTGACAAAGTCCGAAATAAAACAAGGATCTGAATAGGAGATGCCTTTGAAAGATGGAGACGGCTGAAAACGGAGAAGAATTTCTGGACAGGTAACTAAGATTCATCAATGTTTGGCTAACTTGTACTTGATGTAAATGGACATTTCAAATATTCATGACAGTCGAACAAAGTTATGCATGTTCGTGCAAAGTAACGTTACGTTAGCTCATATGGAGGAGGTGGGTCATCGAATTGAAAAGGTAAGGAATTGTTTGTGTAATAAAAACAGCAAGTCGTCATTCCTAACATTAGCAATGCATTATCAGAGCCCGTTTCACTTTTATTATGCTGAGACGCCGAGGAAAACATTTGCACGCCCATTATTGTTTATCATGCAAGTTCTACAGCCAAAAATAATAGAATGACATGTAATCTTTCACATCACATATTTTAGGGTAATGGACGTGGACTGCAGGGTAAGTTAAAAAATACAGCTGGTCGCTTTCACTTATAGCGTCAGCTAAATGAATAGCTGTATCTTTGATATTGGTTACACACAGTGACAGAGGCTTGTGCTTGTACTTACGCTAATGACAGATACCTACCGTTACAAGTTAGACTAACAGCTACTGTTCTAACAATCGACTGTCACATACGAGCGTACATCTTTACGATTATATTTGGCTAATCGCCATTAGTAAATTTTAGCGATATATAATTACTTTGCTAAACATCTCTCATTTGAAGCATAAACAAAATTAACAGAAAAAGCTTCTTGTAGCAGCCTACGTTCCTGCTGGATCCTGCAGCCTATCTGGCAACCTCGAGTCAGGGAGGGGATACACAGCTCTACAGTAATTTGAAAGTGATTGCAGTACCAGTTTTGGCCACAGTCTTACATACGGGTCCTTTAACACTCGAAGGTGATAGGGCTCTCAGTTAAGGACTCTCTAATATAAATGTTCAAATCAATATGTTGAATACATTTATTTTATTTTAGTTATTATTATTTGCTTTTATGCTGTGTTCTCAGTCTTTCAGATTTAATATATATTATAATAAATATAATTTAATATTTCACAATATATTTTTTTTACTAAAATATCTAATATTTTCTAATATTTATCTTAGATATGTCAGGGTTCTGTCACTTCTGTCTGGTTTATATCTTGGTTTGGTGACAGAGCTCTGACACTCCTGGTTTGTCGTGTGCTTGTGTTTAGTCTGGGGCCCGTTCTTCATACATCACTAACTCACTTAGCTGGATTTGATTGTTGGCGATTTGGCATGATCTTGGATTTTTGGTTCTTCGACGCTCATCTTGGACTTGGTGTCATAGCAACAGGTCCGTAAGCTTGAACCTGCTCGCGAGCAGGCTTATTTCATGTTAACAGGATTAGATCGCGATATAAGCGGAGGTGATACTGCAGGTCCTTTAGCATAGCGCTATAGTGTTGGCTACTTTCTGAGAGATAAATTTTTTTTCTCGTGACTCGTGAGGGTGTCGTTTACATTATTAGTTTGTTGGAAACGCACATTAATATTCGACTCGTCGGAGTCAGGCTTTAACGACAGCACAAACTGTTTGCATTGCCCTAAAAAACTTTGCGAATGTTTCTTTCCTTTACACTATTGGAGATACGGAGAAGTTGATAAAGTGCTGTCTGTCGTGCCATTCGCAGCTGGCGCTCAAGGAGTTTTTAGTTTTTTTTGTTGTTTTTTGGTATTTCCAACTTAAGACACAAGATAGTAATGCATTTTTTTTTTTGCCAACGCAGCTAGGCTATTATAATTTTTTATGAAGATTATGCAATCGTGACCATGCCGATTATGACTTGCAGTATGTGTCCCTCAGCCTTCACTATGCTCGTTCCAGGGGCACTCCGGCTCGTAGAAAACTGAGGTTCGACCACGGGGTGAAGGTCTGACGGCAGGTCGGAGTAACTGGTACTCGGAGCACGCCGTGTTGCCATGCCCACCTCGGGACTCGGTCGCGAAGCCAAAGCTGAAGCGGTCTCATATGAGCAATCCGAGCGGCGATGTTGCGGCTACGGACGCCATATGCCCCAGGAGCCTCTGAAAAAACTTCAGTGGAACCGCACTCTTGCGCTTGATCGTCTCAGGCAAGTCAGCAGTTGCTGAGTGGAGAAGGCGACCGAGTCAATACCGAGAAAAGAGATCCTCTGCACGGGGCAAAGTTTACTCTTTTCCCAGTTGACCCGAAGGCCCAGAAGAGCTAGGTGCCGGAGCACTGGGTCCCTGTGTTCGCAAACGTGGTCTCGCGAGTGAGCTAAGATAGCCAGTCGCCGAGATAGTTCAGGATGCGAACCCCGTGTTCCCATGGAGGAACAAGGGCTGCCTCGACAACCTTTTTGAAGGCGCGAGGAGACAGGGCTAGCCCGAATGGGAGAACAATGTACTGATATGCGCGCCCCCTGACAGCAAACAGTAGGTACGGTCTGAGTCAAAGGACAACGGAGACATAAAAGTAGGCGTCCTTCAGGTCGATCGCTGCAAACCAATCCTGTGGCCTAACACATTTGGAAATGCGTTTGGCCAGGAGCATTTTGAACAGCAGCCTGTGAAGGGGGCGGTTCAGATGCGCAGGTCCAGGATTGTCCGTAACCCACCGGATTCTCCGGGACAATGAGGTAGGGGCTGTAAAACCCAGACCTCATTTCGGCTGTAGGGACAGTCTCGATCGTACCCTTCGCCAGTAGGGTAGCAATCTCCGCTCTCATGATAGGGGCATGGCCACCGACCATAGTGGAGCGGACTCCCCTGAAGCAGGGAGGAGACCGTACGAACTGAATCGCATAGCTGAGCCAATGGTTCGCGCGATCCAGCGGAACAGATTGGGAAGCTCTAGCCATGCTCCCAAGAACTGTGCCAACTTAGTCATGCGAACCACAGACGTCCCCTCAGTGGTGCAGCGAAGCGACATGACCGGCCTGGACGTGGACGGCATAGCGGCAGTGTGGAGGCACGGTCAAGTGTGGGGGCACGGTCAAAACCGCACCCTGACAGAGGAGGCCAGGAAAGGACCAGCGTTCCGCGGGGGCCTGCTCTGCCAGGGGTCTGGCGACAGAGGGGGATGAGAGCGGTACGGTCCGGGGACGGCACGCACTGTCATCCGGCTCTGAGACAGAGTGGGGACGATTGGTGGACGGCTCGAGGGCGGTGCACCGTGTCGTCCGAGAACTCTGTGTGCTCAGAGACGGGAGAGTCAGTTCTTTCTGAGAATAAGGATTCTTCCCCGGCCCTCCAACGGCGAAAGGAGTGGCCCTGCTACCAGCTCCTGGAAAGAACTGAGTCCCATCTCTGAGCAGCCCGTGTCAAGAGTGCCGCTTAAACCGGCGTATGGGGGTGGGGTGGGACTGAAGATGGCTGTGGCTGTGGCTTCCAGAGCCAGCCTGGGCGAACGGGCGGGAGGGGAGCCGCGGGAGGGCGCCTTCGGCGGTGGGGAGACTGAGGGATCTGAGCGTATGGCGAGGCTGTCGGTAGAGTAAGCCTCAGTCTGCTCATGGGCGGTTGAGAACAGTTGGGCAAAGCCCTCAACCGCCCCGCTGAAGAGGCCGACCTGGGATATGGGGGTGTCGAGCAGACGGGTCCGCCCGACATCCTGCACATTGGACAGGTTCAGCCAGAATGGTGGGCATCACCTGACCCAGGGAGCGTACGGCCACTTTTGTCGCTCGGAGAGCAAGGTCAGTGGCGGCGCACAGCTCATTAAAGAGCCCTGGGTCAGTCCCGCCCTCGTGCATGTCCGTGATCATCTGGGTCTGGTAGACCAGCAGAATGGTCATGGCATGCAGTGAGGCGGCTGCCTGTCCTCTGGCGCTACGGAATTTCGCCACAACTTGTGTAGACGAAAAACTACAGGCTTTGGAAGGGTGCTTAGGATCGCGCTGAGAAGAAGCACTCTGAGGACACAGTAGCATCGCAACAGAGCGTTCAACCGGGGACCCCAGTGTACCCATGGGCAGTGGCCCCGTCGAGGGAAGGAAGGGCAGAGGAGAACAATTAGGGATCGCTGGAAGACACGGGGGTCTTCAAGGATTTCGAGATCTCCTGATGCATATCCGGGAAGAAAGGTTTTGGGGTGGACGCCGACAGGTGTCAGTGGCCGCACCCAAAAACCATTCGTCCAGCAGTGAGCGCTCAGACAGGGTGGAAGGTTCCACTCTAGTCTGATGCCCGCAGCGGCCCGGGAAAGCATGGCCGTCATCTCAGAATCTGACTCGACAAAAGCCATATGCAAACCCGAAAGTGGCAGCACTGTCGAATCTTCACTTCCTGAAGATTCTTCCCCGCCCTGTGATGCTGCGATGGACAACAGATCCGATTCTGGAACGTCAAAGGAAACCTGCGGGGGGTCTGAAGACAGGCCCGCGGGGGTCCCGTGAGCGCTCACGGGTTGCGTAAATGAAGAGGGGGGCGTGGGGCATGGACGGATAGTCGGCGCCTTTGTTCCACACTAACACCCTCAGGTCACCCTGGTTACCAGCTGAAGTAGCACCAAGCACGCAGAGCAGAGAATGTGCCCATCAAAATGAAGTGAGAAATGTCAACCCTAACCAGAAATGCACGGGCGAGCCGTCTTTAAAAAGATGTGCCGCATGCGAGCTCTTTTGTGAGAGGAGAAAAAACTCCGCGATGTTGAAGCGAGCAGGGAGAAACACACTCACTGGCAGATCACTGCACAGATCAGCAGGCAATGTGAACTCGCTGCAGATCGCCGTCACACCAACACCGGAGAGAGGCTCGTCTCAAAGAGTGTAGTCAGAAATAGCTGTGGAGTGAAGAGATACTCTTGGCTCCGAAGCGAAAACATATCTGCATGTTGCCAGCGTCCTCCTTTTATACCCACGAGGTAAGGCTGAGATACGCTATGCAAATTCCGCTGACCCATGGCATTTCTTTGCCATTGGCTCGTTTTGTATACTCAAAGTCGATAGGCTTTCTAAGCTGAACCGTTGTTATCCGACGTAACTCGGAGTTACAACGAAAGGGAACTACATTTTTCCATTAAACAGGTTATTACAACAGGATTCTGCTTGGAGACAGGTGTTTTATGACCCCATTCCTTGACCCAAACCTCAGACCAGTTACAATGCAACTCTAGCCAGGACAAGGGCACACAATGAAAAGAACTTTGGCCAACTAAAGGGAAGATTTCAGTGTCTGAAAAGTCTAAGGGTTGCACCTGACATGGCCTGTGACATTGCATGTGCCATATTACACAACATTGCCAACATCAGAAAAAAAGAAAAAAAATGTTATATGTTTAATAAAAGACAAGACAAATATGCTTAGTTCCTTGAGTTTAATCTCAATTGTTCTTGTCATCTTTTGCCTGCAATAAGAGATATTATGCAAGGTACTCTGTGTGAAATAGTGTATTTGCACTTACGCTGAGGTATCCTTTGAAGCAACTCTAGTTATCATTGTCTCTAGTGCCATTTTTTTTTCTTTAAGTAGTCAATTTCTATTTATCCCCATAATTTTTGTTTTTTTCAAAATACCCAATTTTCTGTGGAAGACTCGTATTGTATAGGGAACGAATATCACCCTGTGTCATTTGTGACATGTTTGTGTCACACATGCCTCATGCAACAAATAAAAAGGAAAAGTTGGCTATACACTGCCTGTGTGCAGATGTGGACTCCTGCAACTCATATTGCAGTCAGAAATAATAGGCACACAAGTATAAATTAAAGGGGTGGTAAAACGCATTTTTTAGAAGGCTTGATTGTGTTTGTGGGGTGCACTGTAACATGTGTTCATGCTTCGTTTTTTTAAAAATGTCATTATTTTTCATATATTTTACCTTTATTCTACACTGCTCTGCCCCTCCTTGTAAAAACGGTCTGATGGTTTCCTGGTTCTGTGAAGCCAGTCCCTCAAAACTATGCAATGGGCTCAGATTGGTTAGCTGGCCCCGTGTGTTGTGATTCGCTAACCGTCTAGTGCATGTCTCCCGGAAACGTCACACCCCTTGCCGGGAGTTTGCGCTTTGGTGTACAATAAACAATGGCGTCAATAAAACCAATCGGACCCTGGGAAACGTTAGTGAAGATGATCGAGCAGAACCTGTTCAAGAACGGCTGTTAAACGACGTTTCAGAAAGGTTTGTTTTTTGTTGTTCTCTCATTACTTTTTAGATATGGTGTTATTTAATTGTACTAATTATTATAGAATTACAAAAATAAGCTTCATAAACAAGAATTTCATATAATCATTCTATCAAATTATACTAGAGTCCTCAAAGGGATTTTTTTGAGTAAAGACTGCGGATCTATAGTGATCGTTTCTGACTGTATACCACCGTTACATTTGTATTTTTAGAAGGATTGTAGACAAATATCTGTCGACAGAACTATTAACCCAAAACGAACACTAAACATCGGCTGCCAAATCAAACACAGAACCATATTAAGCATGCCTGTAGATAAACAAGCATGTAGATAAACGCTCTAATCAAAGAATAATTTACACTAATTCCAAGTTCACTGTTGAGATTAAAAAAAAAGTTTGTAATTTAAGCATTTACGTTAAGTATGAATGAGCATTTAACAAACCAGCAGAGCCAAACAGCATTGTCATTTGTTTACTTCCTTGCTACAACGTACAATTACTAATACGAACTATAACAGGAAAACACATCGATGAAAAATAAATAATACTTACAGGTTGTGGCTCGTAAACAAAAGCTTCTGTTTTTAAAGTTGGAACTGCTCCATCTTTCAGGACAAGCCGATGTGCGAATCATGCATTGAGCTCACAAAGATTGTGGAAGCTTTCCTCCGTAACATGTGCAGCACAGAGAGCGAGATTTGGGTCATAATTATGAGGGACCGAGTTAAAAATAAATTTTAACCATTGATCCCTAACTCCCCCGACCCTAGGAAGGCTGAACAAAGCGGACCTGCAATCTGGATGAAAATAACAGCAGCGTTTCGACGGCATTGCGACAACTCATCTCCAAAACAGCAATATAAAATGGCCTCGCCCCGCTTATTAAGTATTCTCGGAGGAGGGGTTTATGTAAATAATGGGATATGCTGACGTCAGCATATCCCATGGAATGTCGTGTAGTCCAAACCGGTTGTTTGCTGTAGTCCTTAGAAATTGATTTTTTTAAAAGCAAATATCTTCCTTTGCTTTGAACTTTGAGCGCTGTAACTTTGCAGATGTCGTTTATGCTCAAACAGCAACATTACACACTAGCTAAAGTTAGAAAAGTGAAATCGTGTTTTACCACCCCTTTAAGTAAAGTTATTTATGCACTTGCTGGTAGTCTACTTCCTCCAAAGGACAGTCATCTGAGAAGGTTTCTTCACAGTCCAGTGCAATGGAAACAAATGGGTATTACAAAGTGTTGCCCTTTCTTCTCTTTTGATGTAAAGTTAGAAAAAGTCCACTTACTGCACATTTTCAGCCACACTTTCTTAGGAACAGATACAAGTGTTGGTGTAAAACTGCACAAAAGAGAAAAACACAATGTCATTACAATGAACTACACTGGGAACAAATGTGATCAATAACTCATGGCAAAATATTTTTACATTAACATAAGTTTATCAGTTTTCACTTTCACAAGTCAAAGCAATTTAACATTACTCAAGATTTACTGTAACAGTTGAAATGACTATACCAGCCTATACTTAATTTAATGCAGCAACAAATTATTTTACAGTGTACTAAGTGTTTACATCTCATTAACCTGTAATGAAGAAGTTGCTGCTACTGGTCTTGGATGTGTGTCTGGAAGAGCTGAACGCAAGGATGCCCTCCACAATGGGTCGTTCACATTCAACTCAAGGACCCTTTTCTTTTTTTCTCAGCCTTTTTCTTGGTTGCTTTTATAAACAGACAAACATTTATTTAACAGTGCCCTTTTAAAAGAAACTAGTATGCCTATAAGTAGGCCTAGTAAACATGGCCATTATGTAATATTAATATTCTTGTACTTCACTTTCACCATGTTCTAGTGTGGAGACTCTGACATGACAATAACATGACATAAACTTGGACTATTTCTTGCTCTGCTACGGAGAAAAACTGAGCGCGCTCTTTGGCCACTGTGAGCAGCCAATAGCTACGTTGCTGATCAATGTTTCTACTATCGATACATATCCCCTTTTAAACCAACGCATGAACGCGCAATTATCTCAGATAACTCAATCCAGCTATACTGATCATAACCGGCAGGAGTGTTCGGAGAACCTAATTAGCCGGATCATGATGAGCACGATGAGATTATCTTGGATGTCTCTTTTGATCTCGGATGTTTTAAGCAACGTACGAAGAACAGGCCCCTGGTCTGTTGTGAGCACATGGCTTGTCATGTATTTCCTTGTGCCATGTACTCTCCTGTCAATTGTCTAGCCCCGCTCATCTTGTTATCTCTTTATTGATTAATTTACCCCAACTGCCTGCCTCGTTACCCTCTTATGTTTGTTTCCCTATTTAGTCTCCCTGTGTTTGCAGTCCTGTGCTGGTTTGTTGTCCATGTTCCTTGAGTTTTCTGATCCTGCCTGTTCTCGTTTTTCCCCACGAGGGAGTTTTATTTGTAGTTTGTGTTTAGTTTGTTACTTAATAAATACACCCATTTGTTTCTGCTAGTGGTGGGCAGATCAAGGCTTTGTGAAACACTGAAACAGTTGAATCAAATGTGCCATATTGTGCGAGGCTTCGAAACAATCTGACACCCGTCTCCACGGTGACCCCTAGTGGTCAGAACAGTGTAAATGCAACAAAAACCCAGGCCAATTATGCATAAAAACACGTTTTACAATCGATTGCAATTTTTTTACTGAAAGTAAAATCTTTCAAATGCAATTATCTAATCATGTAATAAGATTATCATGTGTAAACGTGTTCTTTTATCAATTGTCAGGGTTTGTTTTGTTTGTCCTATGAATGGCTCAGCTAAACAGGCCAATAAGACTATTAACTACCTAATTTTAATTATACTAATGTCTAATTAAACCGTCTACAAATGTATAAAACTGATCAGAGATCAGGTAAAACCCACAGACACTTGTTCATTGGTTCTCAGTGACTCCTCATGATTCAAGGGTTGACAAAATCATCGCCCCCAGCGGTGAACCATTGAAATTTCGAAGTGTTTCGAAACAGTTATGGTAAAAATGGTAAATGGACTGCATTTATATAGCGCTTTCACAGACCGAATGGCCACCAAAGCGCTTTACATATTGCCTCACATTCACCCATTCATACACACATTCATACACCGACGGGGGTGTCAGCCATGCAAGGCGCCACCCAGCTCGTCGGGAGCAGTTGGGGTTAGGTGTCTTGCTCATGGACACCTCGACACTTGGTCAGGTGGAACCGGGGATTGAACCACCAACCTTTCGGTTTGTAGACAACCTACATGAACCACTGAGCCACTGCCGCCCATTATGACGTAATGAAGGCTCATTTACTGAAATAACGTGACTCTGGCAGTTTGATACATGCTCCGAACCATTGATTCGGAACAAAAGATTCGTAAAGGCTTCGAAGCGTCATGAAGCAGTGTTTTGAAATTGCCATAAAGAGGTGAGCACAGGTGTAATGTGCTCACGTTTTCTAATGCGAGTCAGTAATTTGGCTGCAGCATTTTGCACCAATTGCAAGCGATCTAATGCTTACGTTTTTTTACACAGTTACGCACATTAAAAGAGAAGGGACCAAGCTGATTGACATTGCCAGTGGTCAGATTAATTTATTTCAGTTTTATTGCTATTTAGCTGTAAAAAAATAAAATAAAGTCCATTCAGCATTTTATGTCACGAAGACATTCAAAAAGACTAGACACAGAACAGTTGTTATTTTTAACAGGAAGATAAATCTGAGTGTCATTGGCATAGAAATGATATTTTGTGTTTCTGAATAATATGACCTAGGGGAAGTATATAAGAAACAAGAAAGAAGAGGACCCAAAATGGAACTCTGCGGAACAATATAAGAGATTTGAGCATGAGATGAGAAACATTTCCCTACTACATTTCAGCACATGTCCCTGAAACCCAGCTACAGAACATCTAATACATCTATTGAGGTAATTGTTAAAGGATTTTGTGATCTTCTGTGTCAAATGCTGCCAAATATTTGTCATTCATGTTCAAGAATAATTTGCATTCAACCCAAAGATGCTGAAAATATAGCATCACTGCTTTGAAGAAATTGACAGCTCAAATCAAAAATGCTTTTCCATTACCTCAATAGATGTATGAATATGTTCTGTAGCAGTATAGCTATTCAAATATAAGGTGACTTCAATGATATAAAACAGGCCAAATAGGTTGATGTTTAAGGTTTTGAGGGTTAAAGTTACCCCAAAGCATGCCTAGAGTGTAAAGTCTAATGTGTACAGCTTTCTTTGTGTGCACTGGCTCATGTGATGTCATTTGGTCTATTGGCCTCAATCTAAACACTTTCGCCTGGCCTTCCCACCAGGCTAATGTTACATCAGTAATTAGCATGTCTCATCTCCTTTACCTGCCTTCAGCAACCAGCTCAGTTTCACTCCCAGCGGGTCATGCACAAGTTTGACCTCTGTGTGTGTGCAAGTACAAGGGCATGCCACTGATCAAAAAGATACAAGTGCCTCAGGTTTGGACAACTGAAGACATTGGAAGAGATTTGAACATGTGATGAAAGTATGGGTAAGAGTGAGAAAGGGCCTACGTTTGTTCAAACTGTGATCAAGACCAGCAAGGCAATGGATGCTGGTCTGGATGATTGGATAAAAATGGTAACACTTCATAATAATGGTTTGTTATTAATAGGTAACTGTGCAGGAAGTAATGCAGGACAGAGGAGTAGTACTACATTAACACTTCAGCTACTATAATTAACTTGTATGGAAACAAGATTAACTAATCAATAAGTAATATCAAATTTAGGATTGAGATAGTTCCTTATTAGGTAATCAATAATTACTGAATGAGATTAGCCTAATTTAGAACTGATAAATAACTATGATAAAGTATTACTAATTAAAGTACTAATTACAACATTAACATGTCTGAGATGTGAGCAATTGTCTTTTTTTTTAAATGGTATTTTTTACCGTTCAGCGGGAAGGGGAGTTGTAGTCAGTGAATGAATGCGATTTAAAAAATGCCTGTAAAAAATGTTTTGCATATGGGCCCAGGACTGACTTTCTAAGCCACTGAATGGAACTAGCTTTGTACAATGAATCTACAAATAGTAATAGTTTATGTTGTGTGAATTATAGCAAGACCACAACACCCATACACTTTAAATTAAGCAATCTGTTTCTATTAATAATTAATTTATTTGTCTTATTCAAATTTATTTTGAGACTATCTATGGACAGATTTCTGGGAAGAAAACTAGTCTGTCACACCTGTATAACAAGCCTGATACCACCCAAGACTAAAATACAACATCCAAATGGAGAAATGCTTGTTGAAATGATCCTATGGCGTGTGTATCTCATCTTCTCCCAAATACAATTTTTACTGATATTTGAGTGCTCTGAAAGGTGAAAAGGTCAGAACACTGAAGGCTTTGAGCCTTGTAGGAAAATCCAATTGCTCTCTGAAAGAATATATATATTTTATTACCTGATGAATCCAAGTAGAAACAGGACACTAGATTCACACATCTTCACATGGCTTAGCTCAGCTAATGAATGTAAAAAAAGTATTGTAATCTCTTAAACTCTTTTTATATTTCACAAATGTAACATAAATGTAATAACACCATGAATACATTTGTAAATGTACAGAATCCGTTGCATCTACTATTTATTAAATGTAATTAAAGTGTTCCATGTACACATAAAATGATTGTAGGTTTTCAATAAAGAACCTTTGCTATGATAGCCCAATTACACCTCGGAGTAAAACAATTAAACAGGTAGTTGTGAGATAAAGTTTAAAATAGTAAAAAAAAGTAACATTCTGAAAAAAAAAAGAACTTTGACACGTTGTAGCACATAATGACTGTTACGTTTTCCGTTTGTTTGGACTTTTATGTGGTATTTCCTGTTAGGGTGTGTAGTCCCTTTGTAGTTATTCTGTGTCATTGTTTTCCTTTTTATGTTGTTAGATTCCCTGTGTATAAATAGCCCAGTGTTTTAGGCTACGTCTACATTAATCCGGAAACATTTGAAAATGGCGTTTTCATTTAAAATAATAAAAACACACGTGCTCATTGTCATCTGTGAATATGTCCAATCATGAAACCGCTGTGTTGTCATCAGAGCTTGTGCGGCCGAGCTTGTGCAGTGCCTGACCCAGATGTCTCGTATTGTTTTGAGAGGTCATTCTGTGCCCACCTAACTGATCCATGCACAGCAATCATTCTCACAACCCATTGTTGATGTCAGAGATGTCAGACTTTGTAACTCTGTGGAACTTTCCAGATCTCCATTCTTCTTCAGGTGACATCCGGTGTGATAACATGAACGTGTACGATGGAAAATGAAACCTGAGGAGTTATTGAAGACTGCTCTGCTGAAAAATATCCAGTACTGCTGGTCACCAGGTATGTTTTGCATGTTGGGACCAACATGGGATGCTGGTTGCTGATGGGAAGTGGGAGAGCTGATGGACCAACTACACCAGCTCAGTTTTGCTTGAGAAAAGCATGACTATCCTGGTTCACCTGCTAGACTATAACGGCTCTATGAGCAGTTTGTAGAGGTCTTTTTGGTGGACTAACTTTCCATGGATTTTATCTGCTTTTAAAGGTTGTGATTGGAACCATGTGTAAATACACAAGTTTCAATGTTTAATGTAACATAATTAAGTCTTACAAGGTTGTGACCTAACATGTTCATTGTTTAGCCCAGATTAGCTTTGATAGCAGTATTTGGATACTGTAGGTCGAGACGAGTTCCACTGCTTGAATCAAAGCTGGACCATTGGATTCAATCAATCAATCAATCAATCAATAAATCAATCAATCAATCAATCGAACAATTGTTGTCAGGTTAAATTAAGCAAGGGGGATGTTTGGGGGATAAAGGCCATTCACAAGGGTTTGGTTTCAGAAAGATCAGCTCACTGATTTCCACCCGAACAATGGAGAAATGGAAGAACTCTCAATAATTGAAAAGACCGGTGGTGTTACACAACAGGTCTTACGAGTGGGCTGCCAGAGGGAAGGGCAGCGAAGCGAAAGAGAGGCTGATCCAGGGGATGGGTGCCTGGGAGTGTGTGGGAAGAAAGTCTGTGGAAAGATTTCAAATATAAGTGTAAATTGCTGCTATATGGACACATCTTGTCATCAAGGTCATCACAGTGCTTTCTGTTGCCGTGTGATTTCACAAGTTAAGACATCCGTGAATATGCTCTCCTCCTGCTGTGCTTCCCCATATGCAAACATATGTCGACATAAAAGACTCTGTATTTTTAGCCTAGTCTACAATAAGTCCCAGAATGCCTGTGGTAGCGAGCTTTTAGTCCGTGCATTCACGTTAGGTTGTGCATCTCTGGCCGTGTGTGCAAGAGCGCACACGCTCGTTCTCCCCTGTAGGCGTGCAGGCCCCATTTTCATCGTTCTGTGGCTGAATCACTAGCTCTTCACTCCCTCTCCTATTTTCTGGCTACCTCTCCTTCTTTTTTTCACTCTCCTTTTTAGTCTCTCTCTCTCACCCTCTTCTCTTCAGGTCTGTATATTTTTCCCTGCTTCTCTCCTCCCACGCCAACCTCACATGCACAGAGCCAGTGGCGCAAAAAGTGGGTATGCGCTATATGCGGCGCATAGGGGCGCCGCATCATGGGGGCCCCAAAGCGATGGTTAAAAAAAAATCTATTTTTTTATAAGTTATATACATTTATATAAAAGTTATAAAAGTTAAATATAAAAAAAGTTATATAAATTTTAGAGGACTAACAGGCTAGAGTAGGCGCCGGCGCCCTCATAATATTCCATCATAGAATTTATTTTGACATAGAAGGGTATCGCGAGCGGGCGGGGGCGCGCGCGTGAGCGCTGAGTGAGCAGCACAGGAGTGCGTTATCGTTGAAACTCGAAAAAGATGAATGAAGCAAAAAAGCGGTCGGGGGCTAAAAATAGAAAAAGAAGGAGGTAAAAAGAAGATGCCATGTCAAGGGATGCGACAGCAGCTAAATAATGTGATGTTTGTGCTTGGAGGAGGCTTGCAAATATTCATGTTAACAGACTGACGTTTGCTAACTCTAGGAATGTAGCAGCCAGAGCTAGCTAGTTTAGAATATGCAAAACCGAGGTTGCTGAGCTGAAAACTAAAAAATATAAGGTAGCATGTACAATAAATGACAAGAATCTGGAAAACAACTAATGCAATATCTTTGCTTTACCATGGAATCATGCGTAGATTTGCTACCAAGCTTGGAGGCTTGCAAATATTAATGTTAACAGCAAGTGTTTGCTAACTTAATGCAAAATAATATTGCTGATATCTACATTTAGATTTTGGTTAAACCTAATGGTACCAATCCCATGCATGACATATCTCAATTTTATTAAAGTAAAATAACAACTGGAAAATATAAGGTAGCATGCACAATAAATGACTAGAAGCTGGAAAACATCACTTATGCAATAAGTTTTTATGGAAACAAATAGATTTTGTTTTACCATTCATGTATGTTCATGTTAGCTGTGCTATCAGACATACAAGCTATAGTTACATCTGCTGGGTGACATGGAAGCTGTATTTAGGGTCACATCTCTCTCTCTCTCTTTAAAGATCTGTGCTATATAATATGTATGATCAAGTGGCAAACAGCAACGAGGCTTTTGTTGACCACTTGGACAAAATCTGTTTCTGTTTTTTTTTTTTTTTTTTTTCATTGACATAATTTATGTCATCATTGTTGTCATTGTCACAAGTACAGGGATTTGCAAAGAAAAAAATACTTTTCTGGGATAAGGAAGATTTGATGGATGATCATTTTGATACAAATGACAGCTACACACAATATGATTATTATTATTTTATATATATATATGTGTGTGTGTGTGTGTGTGTGTGTGTGTGTGTGTGTGTGTGTGTGTGTGTGTGTGTGTGTGTGTGTGTGTGTGTGTGTGTGTGTGTTTGTAACTGTTTATTCTGTAACTTTTTATAATTTGTTAACATTGTTAATATATATATATATATATATATATATATATATATATATATATATGTGTGTGTGTGTGTGTGTGTATTGGGGGGCGCCAAAATTGTTGCTGCATACCCCTCTAACACTGGGTAGTTGCGCCCCTGCACAGAGCTCAAGGCTCTGCCAAACAGTCCTGCTTCTAAAGCCATGTGCATGCATACACTCCCCAATAGAAAATACACACCAGATCGCTTTTGATTGTACTGGCTATTAAAGGTAGTAAAAATACCAAGTGGGCCATTATTAGTCTCTGCATTTGCCCTTTGCATTTGATGCTCATATATTTATGTATATATAATGGTATAATAATGCCAAATGTCTGATTGCAGTAAGCTGAAGACAGGGCTTACATCATTTTAGTGGATACAATCAATCAATCCATCAATCAATCAATCAATCAATCAATCAATATTTGTTGAAAATGTAATAGGGGTAATACCTGTATTGTGATGTAGAAACATGAAACGATGAGTTCATCCAAAGACTTGACATTTTTCACATTTTTCACATTTTTTTACCAAACCTCACTTGTCCAACTAACAGTTCACCATTTGTAACCAGTACTACTCGACCCGCTCTTTTCAGATTCTTTCAGAGACTATGAGCGCTGAATCTACTTCAACATGTGCTGATAACGGTGGGTATAATAGGCCTTACTGTCTAAATTTATTTTCTTAATATTTCTCTTGAGGTCCATATGTAGTGAAAAAACGAGAAGTATTTAGCGTTAAACAAGATGCTTTTGAAATGAGGAGTAAGCTAATCTAACACCTTTTTATTATCCTCACAGTGCTTCGGTTATGCGATGATGCGCTATGAAATTATTGCGGGGCAAATTAATTGTAATATTAATTTAATAATAAAATTAGCCTTATAATAATAATTTAATACATTAATTGGAAATGCTAAATCTTGATATTGACATCTTACAATATCGTCCACAACCAAATGCAAACTGGCATTCAGATCTGCCTTAATTTATTTAGCAGTGACCAACTTCCTACGATACAATCAATTCCCGAGGGGTAAAATCAAATCCCGCCCAACATTTTTCTCATTCCAGAAGCCATTTCACTCGGATACGTCACAATAGACTATCGCAACATCCGTTTCGTGCCCTTTAAACTTTTGAAATGGAACAGAAATAACAACTCTTTTTTGAGGCATGGTGAGGATTTTAATTATTTTTATTTATCAATGTGAATCCTTGAAGCTTTTCATTTATCCTAAAGTTTGAGTTGAAATGAATTTAGAAAAACATTCTTTAAAAACTGTAAAAAAAAAAAGTGACTTAAAATGGTCATAGTGTCATGTTATAGAATACACATTATCAGCACATTAATAGTCAACACATATTAAAAGTATGCCAACCACCAAAAAAACAATGAAGTGATTTGATTATTTAAGAATAAAAAAAGAGAAGCTTTTCCCCGCATTTGCATGATTCATGTCAGAGCAACGTAAGCCCAGAGCTGCCTGCATGCATAATATCAAAGTGCTTTAGTTTAATTTATGGCATAACACTCATATGACAAGCCCAACATGGAAACAAGGCTTTTTTTAAAAAAAGAAGCCATTTAATACAGAAACACTTATGAATTCACCAGCATAAGGTATGTTTTGCAATAATAACCAGCTGCAGAACCGCAGAGCCATACAGCAGTCTGAGGAAAGCAGCGCTAGGCCAGCAGTCATTAAGGGTAGGTTCAGTGGGTTCATTCATTAAGGTAGAGCTTATATTTATAGTGAAGGATGGGTTTAGTGGTTGGGGCTGGATATGCGATCGTCAGCACCACCCTAACTTCAGGTCTGACACTGCTGTCCTAAAACTGTTGTGACGTGTGGTTCTGCAGTTAGATATATCCCCTGTTTTGCACCAGCTAGACCAGCACTATACCAACTCTAACCAGCATAAACCAGCCAGGACCAATATAGAATTCATGCTGGTTTTTAATGGATTTTTCAGCAGTGATGCAGTGATACCAAACCCTTCCATCTTCAAAATAAATCAAAATAATGCTAACAAAGTTAGAAGCCTGGACATTATGTAAATACACAGAAAAATTCCCACACATGATAAAGATTCAGAACCCTGTTTATCTTGTTTTTATTTTTTTTATCCATTCTATATCATTAGAATTTGATTTACTGTAACATAATATATTGATAAATTTTAATTATTGCCATTTTTATTTCCATATTCATAATCTACATAAATTACATGAAAAACTATTTTTGGTCCACTGTTTTTTCCACAACATTTATGATGTTTAGTATTTAAGTGAATATAATAAATCCCCCAAAGAACAAATTAAAGGGTTGTAAAACACACAACCTTAGCGTGAACAAATCAACAGATTTATTAGTCTTTAGATTCTTTATTTTACCTTTCGTACTTTTATGTCATTCTCGTTGCTAAACCTATAAATACATAAATTCTCATTAAAGTGCATTATTTTAAAAGACAACATGTACACTCAAAGTAAAGGTTTTCTTTTTAGACCACAACTCACATTGATATAGGCATATTAAAGTAATGGCAGTTTCTACCAATTACAGTCCCTGATGCAGACCTGTGCGTATTTTACAGCACTATTAGCGCTTGTGTTTGGCATCACTCAGAATCGTCTAATTGCTTTAAACAAAAACTGTGTACTATTTCTAAACTTTGTTTGTAATTATAGTTTTGTGGACTTATTTTAAATGGAAGTGTTTCACTTCTATTGCATACTCACTTTGCCCCAACTCGCTAAACCCACAGGACAGGATAATTTGACTGGATATGAAGTTGTGCATTCACAAGCATATTATGCATGACCACACTGAGGTAGATCCAAAGTAACCAATGAGCAAAAAACAGCCATTGCAAAAGAATACATAAAGATGAAAAACACATTTCATACTTCTTTGAAAAGCAATGTCTGATGCAGCGAGATGTACTTAATTCTATTTTATGTACAAGGATGTTGAGGGACCTTGTCCTGAAATTCAATTCCAGCAGCTCTGGAATATCCCTCCACACATCATATGCTTAAGATTTGCAAATGTTTTACAGTAACGATTGCATGTAGAGACACTCTATGTCGGTTAGAGGACTGAAGGCACTATTAAATTATTAATTTAAATAATAATTAAATATGTAATCATAATGTATTAAATATAATATATATATTTCAATATAATAATTACAATTATTTTATATAGATAAATAAATTGAATGATTAATTAAGCATAGTGTTGAATATGTACATTTAAAAAGCTTTAACAAATGAAGTTATACTTTTAAAAATGTAATACAGATTTTAGATTTTGTTTTTAAAGATGTTTAAGAAAGTTGTGCTTTTAATGGGCAGTGGTTGGTGTCCAGGAGAGTCGTACTGTCGGCTTGGCTATGAGTGATGAAGTTCATATTAATGTCATGTATTATTAAAGCAAGATACATAGTACCATATCAAACAGACCTCAACGCTTCATAAAACATGCCATGATCTGCATAATTAATCAACATTCAGTTTGCAAATGACTTAAAGTAGTCTTAATGAGCAAATAAACAAGTACATAAATAAATGATGAACATACGGTACAAAAAAGTAATTGTTCTACATGCAAATGTAATTTTTGCAAATGAATCACTGAATTACTAATAATATTTTGGGGTAAGGTGCATTTATATATCCAAGTACTCTAACCATCCGATTAATAGTTATCCTGTCTTTTACTTATTGGTGTCCATAGGCATATTTTAGACTACTATTCTTTAAACAGAATCAAAGCAACTTTTGTGGACTTGAGATCAAACATACGCAATTAAATAATACATTATCAGAGGCCCAGTTTAAGCATTCTGATATATGAATAGACTACAATATGTACAGTCTTGTAATGGCCTAGAATGACGCTGGAATCTATACATCTGTGAGACGCTTCCCCTTATTTACGCAGTTCTGATTCGCAACTGTGCAGTTCCCAGTTCTCAGGTTCGCCTCTCGAAAATTATCAATGCTGTTATTGAGGTCATCGTCAATCTCCATGTATTCTGACTTGCTGACGACAGACGAGCTGCGACGACTGGAGTTGGAGTCGGACGCGATGTTCGGATTACTCACTGTGAGGAGCTGTGCCTGTTCATCTCCTTCAGTTTCTCTGTGATAGAAATAGTTAAAGTTGGACACAATCACAGGCACTGGAAGCGCAATCGTTAGCACTCCAGCAATGGCACATAGAGAGCCTACTATCTTGCCCCCAATCGTAACAGGGTACATGTCTCCATACCCCACGGTTGTCATCGACACCACCGCCCACCAGAAAGCATCTGGGATACTTGTGAAGAAGGAATCCTTCTCTTCTGCCTCGGCAAAATACACCGCACTGGAAAACAAGATTACACCAATGAAAAGGAAAAAGATGAGAAGTCCTAGCTCACGCATGCTGGCTTTCAGAGTCTGGCCCAAGATCTGAAGCCCCTTGGAGTGTCTGGACAGCTTAAATATCCGAAACACCCGAACCAAGCGGATAACCCTGAGAATGGCAAGAGACGTGGCCTGCTCTCCTCCACCCTTCACCTCCTTTCCACCGTCGGGGTCCTCTGCCAACTCCGTTCCGAGCGTTATGAAATATGGAATGATGGACACTATGTCGATCGTGTTCATCATGTTTTTGAAGAAGGCAGGTTTACTGGGGCAAGCGAAAAAACGGACAATCAACTCAAAAGAAAACCAAATGATGCAGAGTGTCTCCACTACAAAAAACGGGTCGGTAAAAATATTTGGTTTGTAGTAGAATGTGCTGTTGCCTATCACCTGGAGCCGTCCATGTGGATCCTCTTTCAACTCTGGTAAAGTCTCCAAGCAAAATATGACAATAGAAATGAGAATAACCATGACGGAGACAATTGCGATCCCTCTTGCAGGTCCTGAGCTCTCGGGATGCTCAAACAGCAACCAAATCTGTCTCTGAAACTCATTCTCAGGCAGGGGGCGCTCTTCCTCACGAATGAAGCCCTCATCCTCTCGAAATTTTTCCATAGCTTCTTCTCCAAGCTCATAAAACTTAATTTCCTCAGAGAACATATCCAAGGGTACATTGACGGGTCTTCTTAACCTCCCTCCTGACTGATAGTAGTAGAGGATGGCATCAAAGCTTGGGCGGTTTCTGTCAAAGAAGTATTCATTCCTTAAAGGGTCAAAGTAGCGCATCCTTTTTTTGGGGTTGCCTAGTAGGGTCTCTGGGAACTGGGCAAGCGTCTTGAGTTGTGTCTCAAAGCGCAGCCCTGAGATGTTGATGACCACCCGCTCGCAGCACTCGGGGGAATACTGCGAGTCCTGCGGTTGCCCCTGCAGAGTGGAGGATGTCTCGTCTATATTATCTCCAGCAACCACCACAGTCATCCTGGAGATCAAACTCGCAGTACTGGATGGCAGTGGATGTTCAGGTGAGTTGAGTACGCATCCAATGCCCTGCAGTTTGAATAGTCAATGACCCAACAGGACATCCAGCATCATGTTCCACCAAATGTCGACCATCTCCATGTCCAATGGAGCTCTGCATCTACTTCATAGTCAGCCAGAAAATTAAGGGGAGTAATGGGATACCTCAGATACCATGACAGAGAAGAAATATGTCCTGTACCTAAAAAAAAAGAAAAAAAAAAAAAGAAAAAGCCCACAGGGAATTGATAAGACATTTCTACTGATCCTAATTCATCTTTGCTCTGTGAATTTCTTCAGCCTACTGGCACAATATTCTAGTACAATGCACATAACGTTCTGGTTAAGACTGCACAATAATATCTAGTACGATTCTAAGGATCAAATAAGATCTGATTGGGTGAAATTCATTTGAAATTGGACTTGCTTGTCAAATAGATTTCCAAGTGTCCTGAAAGCAAGTTTAACCCTACAGAAGCAGACAGAACATATCCTCTTGTGAGACAGCTATGTAGAGAACATATGCTCTTGCTCTTGTATACACACACACATACTCAAAACATGCAATATGTTTTTTATCATTATAATTAATATTTTTTTCTAGCTCTCAGCAAGTATCAGGACACTATTTGTCAAAATGAATATTATTGATTTATATCGAAGAGAATGAGAGTGGTACCAAATGATGCCAATGGGTATGTTATAAAATTACTGTCTTTGTACTTACGTGGGCAGTCAGATTGAGGAACAGTGCAGGAAAGATCTGTGCAAAACCTCCTATGTGTAATTAAAAATAGGTCTCACATTACAGCCTCACATTCATACAGCAAAAAAAAATACTTCCACAATACACATCCTACTGCCGTTAGACAACAGCAAACTCGCAGTTCTCCTCAAACCGGTGCAGCAGAACAGTGGAGACACAAACAGAGAGAGAGAGAGAGAGAGAGAGAAGAGAGAGAGAGAGAGAGAGAGAGAGAGAGAGAGAGAGAGAGAGAGAGAGAGAGAGAGAGAGAGAGAGAGAGAGGGAGGGAGAGAGAGAGAGAGAGGGAGGGAGGGAGGGAGGGTGAGAGAGAGAGAGAGAGAGAGAGAGAGAGAGAGAGAGAGAGAGAGAGAGAAGAGGGAGGGAGGGAGGGTGAGCAAGAGAGAGAGAAGGAGAGAGAGAGAGAGAGAGAGAGAGAGAGAGAGAGAGAGAGAGAGAGAGAGAGAGAGAGAGAGAGAGAGAGAGTGGGTGAGTGAGTGAGTGAGTGAGTGGATGTGTAATGCGCAATGCAGACAGACTCCAGTATGTTGCCAAATGTCCATTTCCACACATCAGATGGGACACACTACAGCTGAAGGAGAAATTCCTGTTTAAATGGTATTTGTTTGTAAATCATTAGTGTGTCTTTTTGTTCTCAAATTGCCATAAAAACAGATTAACATGTATATACTAATAAAGTTAAATATATGAATGCACTAATTTGCATGCAACCTCAAACCAGAATTCTATACTTTTGGTATATTATTTAGAGTACAAATGTTAATTTAAATTCAACAGTATTCTATGAATTTTTTTTGGAGCATTGAGCAGACTTAATGTTTATTCGAGGCATAAACACTTTAACAATGTGCTACATCTAAATTAAAACAATGATTCAATAAAATATTATTTAATATGATTCAAGCAAACTGATGTAATTTGCTTCCACCAACAAAGGTACATTTAAAGGGTCGGATGAAGTAAAAACAACTGCACTTGCATTTTCAAACCTGTGACCTTGGCTTTGCTATAGCACAATGATCTACTTATTTTTGCTCATATTTACATACAAATTGAGCAATACATTGGGGCCTATTCATGTTTAACTTATCTTGACATCTGTGTCTCCAACTGATACTTAAATCAGATTGCAAATAATTCACCTGAGAGTTTGTGGTGGTTGATCATTTTAGAGTTTTCTGCATTAGATTGCATTTAGATGCCTTTTCATGTAGAAATGGGAACCAGTAGCTGTTTGGTCATTGATCATCATTGTGCATCATCAGATGTACAATGTGAAGACTGTAGCCCTGTGAATATCATCCAGTCATCAGAACACAGCGGAATCGCTCTCGGTACAAGAGATCAACACAATTCTCCATGGCAACCAGGAGTTAGTAAAAGAGTGAGGAGAGGAGGAGGGAAAACAGGTTTACACACCACTGCTGTCACTACAGCACAAACAACAAACCTCACACTCATTTACAGCGTAAAATAAAATGTAACTTCTTCATTTAATTTCAGCAATTTGTGTAGATATCATTTGTTACTATGGAATTGTAGTGTGTATAGATTGGCATTATATTGGTCATGGATCACAATGTTGTTGTTTTCTTTTCTTTGAAAAGTCCACTGGAAAGATTGCAGAAGGTGAATGTGATTTCATCAAGTACCACATGTTCTTGGATCAACATCTGTGTTGATCCTGGATCAACTTTCCAATTAACCAATCAGATTTGATGGATAAGTTTACAGTTTATGTCAAGTTTAGGCTTAGAACCAAGGTGAAGTACTTAAACATCAGTGTCATTCACCTATCATTACCCTCTGATTTTAGGAAAAAGTTATGGGTAGGGTTAGGTTTAGGGGTAGGGATTGGGATTGGGAAGGACTACATTTTGGGACAGGAATGTTGATCCAGGATCAACAAAATATGTTGATCCAGGACCATGTCTTACTTGGCAAAATCACGGTGACCATTGCAGAATCTGATTTCACCAAGTGCAACATGATCCTGGATCAACATTTTTGTTGATCCTGGAACAACATTCCAATCAACCAATCAGATAGGTGTTATTCACCTATCATTTTTCTCTGATTTTCTCTGATTTTAGAGATAATTTATGAGTAGGGTTAGGAATAGGGGAAGGGATATGGTTTTCCATCGTTTTTATGTTTAGGGGTGGATATGTTGGTCCAGGATCAACAAAATATGTTGACCCAGGAACATGTCTAACTCGTCAAAATCAGGACGTGCAAAGGTCCAAAAGAAGAAATGAAGATAAGACAATACTTAAGGAGTATGTCAAAAAGAGAATAATAAAAGTCCTGTTTTAATCAATTATTTTGTTGTTGTGTATAACCTATTTTGCTATATCATCCTTTAGACATGAACAGTTTTCAGATGCCTAAGGTACGGTTGTTCATCTGTACCTCCTTTTTTTCCTGGTTATATCCCACTCTTCACTTTATCTTTAAAGTGTACATTAAATAATGTTTGGGGAAGTTACAGCAAAAATCAACATTTAAAAGAAGTAAACAACTTTAAGTAATAAGACATTTCAGTTTCAATAGTTGAGTGAGTATAAGAGCAGTTATGCCACATTAAATCTATATTGTGCTCCAACAGAGTTCACTTTTCATCTGTACATTTTATTATTATTATTTTTTGTGTGTGTGTATATATATATATATATATATATATATATATGTAATTGACCATCAAAAATGATTTATAGTACAGTTTAAATATTATTATTTTTTAAGGATTTTTATTTTGCTTAAAGAGAATTTGCTTAACTGTCATGAAAATAATTAAAATAATTTAGCAATATACATATCGAATTTGGAGTTAAATTCGACCCGGTCATGTACTTGCTGTTGCTTGGGAGCAGTTTGTATTGTGAAAAGCACTACAGATAAAAACAAAAATGCATTGGATTTAATTCAAGGTCAGACTGCATTAAAGAGCACCTCACCACAAAACTCACTCCTTTTTTCTGACTGTGTTGTGCTTTCTTTAAGAATGATAAACCCATTATAAGTGTGTTGCATGACCTTTCAAGAACATGTTTTTACAGGGATCAACCTGATACTCTAAGTTCCCCCTCCCCCCAAAAAAGAGCAATTATTTCAGCTGCAGCTTTATGAATAAACCAATGGAACGTAATTGAACGTAGATTCAGGAATACTCTCACGACCGAGTATTAGCCTATATGAAACAAATTCCTCAGAGTATTTCTCGTGTGGAAACCTGCTGATGTGGACCCTCTGCTTTTTGCCTAGCAACAGTCGCTAGTGTAGTGTACTACACGTCTCTGATAGCCCCGTTCCTCATTTCGTTTCAAGGATCCTCCGCAGAGCTCATTTCATTTTGAAAGGGTGATCACATTTACATGAACGCTCTTGAGGATTATGAGTCCAGTTCGTAAACTCACACGAATAAGATCTGCGAGCAGCATTTAGCTTCCCCGCATTCATTTCAACAGAAGGACAGCTGAGGAGAGGTGCAGTCTTACAGTATGAATGTAGCACCCCTCCTCCACTCTCATTCATGAATGCACCGGGCCGTTATATAACACTTGTGCTCTATTTAAAAGAGCTGTAGCAATGAAGATGGGCAAGAGACTCACGCGGTGCCCTTCAAGATGAGCGCTGGAGCCCTAGGGGCTGTTGGGTCAGACCGTTAGGTGCTATTATTAGCTGTGTGTCACACCACAACCAAAGGAAATGGAGTAGAACTGACAGATGTGTGTGTGTGCATTCATTGGTAATGTGCTTTCGTGTGTGTGTGTGTGTGTGTGTGTGTGTGTGTGTGTGTGTGTGTGTGTGTGTGTGTGTGTGTGTGTATGTGGTGATTGCATCATGAAGCGCACCACGACCAGATTTACTGCACTGCACCATTCTGCGCTAAACACACAAGACACATCATTTACCTTGTTTTCTACAACATATTCAAATTAGTTTCTGTCCCAGAGACTGCTTAGCTGAGCGTACACATTTGACTTTACAAGAGAATGTAATAATGTCGTCATTGGATTTATTTTTAGGTCCCATGTCTGCTGGGCTCCCATGGGCTCCTGTTGACACACACACACAAAATATCTGTAAAATGTAAATGTAAAATTATCACATTCGATCAGATTTATTTTTATTCTCATTTTATTCTCTTACAGAATTTATAAACTCTCATACAACTTTTTTTTTTTTTTGTAATATCTGTTTGTTAAACAATACTGGCCAGCTGGACATAGTGCCTGTCTCAACCATGGCATGGCGCAAGATTATCTGTTTTTCGACCAATGGCAGATGGGGAGTGATCAGGAAACCTCTTTGTAAACAGTCATTATTCAATTCAATATGGTGATGAAAGTGATGCCAGTTTCCTTTCTTTTCTTTCAGAAACTGTAGCATTTGTATGATTCATTTAGTTCTGGAGCCAAGAATTAGAGCACCTTGTGTACCCCAGTGGACTGTATGGTGCCCTCTGGTTTGTACCAAACCCATTTATATTGGGTTTCTCCATTGTTATTCTCATATGGGAAGATCAATCACAGCAAAAACCAATCAATGGCAGCAAAAATAGAAGCATTTGAAATGTGATTAGCAATGGAGTCATCAAAGTGTCAATGAAAGAGTTAAGGAGGAAGCATATTGGGAAAAATATTAGTGATTTTTTTACTGTCAGTAGCTGTGTTTACATAGACCCTAATAATCCGTTTGTAATCAGAATAGCACAGTGGAAATAAAAAATCCACATCAATCGGAATTGGTAAAATCCGATTAAAATTTCATTCGGTCTGTAAGAGGTGGTTTAAACCTTTTCTAATGCGTTCGATAGGACACGTAAACATTTGATCGGATTGAAAACTGAAGCTGGAAAATTTTGCACATGTGCAATGATGTAGATATGGCTTAAATTGACGTATGACGCATAGAACAAGCTGTTGATGAATATAGTGTAATAAAATGACTGCTATAAATAAAATTCTCCTTCCATCATCTGTAAAGTGGTGCAGGACAACGTTCGGACTCTCATCCATAGACGCCTTGTTTAAGATGCAGAAAGGGGCATTTGTATTGCTTGAGAAATATAAGAGGCATGGCATAAAGCTTCATGTGCTCATTGTTTCCTTTGACCCAAAATAGATATATATTAAGTCTGCTTTATAAAACAAAGAAAATATGCAATGGTAGGGGGATTAAGCTATTATACTTCAACAGCAGGAAACTCTATATATGTGTGAAGTGTACGCATATCGAAAGATCCTGTTTTCTAGCTTGTAACTTAAAACACACAAATTAACCGAATCACATTTAGTTTTCATTTAAACACTGTGTTTGGATTCATCAATCTGAATGATTTCATTACGATTAAAAGAAAGGAGTCCATGTAAACGTAGCTAATGTTGACTTTTTTTTCAACATTAAAATTTTCATTTTTGTTGATGAAAATTATTTCCCATCATTCTCTGCACAAAAAATGTTAAAGGAGCTGTATGTAAGAAATTTATTTAAATTAATCATAAAATGGCCCTGATATGTCACTAGACATTAAGAAATCATGTTCATTTCAAATACAAATATCACTGACAACAGTAGTCCGGCCAGGTTATTGTCATTTAAAAAGTGAAGTTGTAGCCCTCAACTGATGTTGATGTTGTCATGTTGTGTTTTGGTCTGATGCGTCACCCTCCACCTATCTACCAATCACGAAGTCAGTAGTGTTGCGACATCCGGGTTGCCAGCTCTGCTCTAGTTACACAGCTGCAGCTACAAACGTGTCGGAATCGGATTAAAAAAAAGTCTAACGTTGCGAATCAGATAAACTGATAAACTCATAAACTCGTTATGAATCCGAAATACTTCGTGACAAAGTCTGAAATAAAACAAGGATCTGTATAGGAGATGCCTTTGAAAGATGGAGACAGCTGAAAACAAAGAAGAACTTCTGGACAGGTAAGATTCATCTATGTTTGGCTAACTTGTACTTGATGTAAATGGACATTTCAAATATTCATGACAGTCGACAAAGTTATGCATGTTCGTGCAAAGTAACGTTACGTTAGCTCATATGGAGGAGGTGGGTCATCGAATTGGAAGCACTATAGGCGCAATTCCACAGTAAAATAACTTTTTCTAACGTCCATAACCCCAATCAAAAGCACATTGTAGCCTATGATGTGAATAATGTGGCCCACTTGGAACGTTTTGTAGCCTACTTGTTTATCATGCAAGTTCTACAGCCAAAAATAATAGAATGACATGTAATCTTTCACATCACATATTTTAGCGTTATGGACTGCAGAGTAAGTTAAAAAATACAGCTGGTCACTTTCACTTATAGTGTCAGCTTAATGAATAGCTGTATCTTTGATATCGATTATACACAATGACCGAGGCTTGTACTTGTACTTACGTTAATGACAGATACCTACCGTTAGTATACTAACAGCTACTGTTCTAACAATGTACTGTCACATACGAGCGTACATCTTTACTATTATATTTGGCTAATCGCCATTAGTACATTTTTGCGATATATAATTACTTTGCAAAACATCTCTCATTTGAAGCATAAACATAATTAACAGAAAAAAAACTTAGCCGACTGTGTAGGACTCGTCACTTGCCATTGGAAGCTTCTGTAGCAGCCTACGTTCCTGCTGTATCCTGCAGCCTATCTGGCAACCTTGAGTCAGGGAGGAGGGGAAGGGGATACACTGCTCTACAGTAATTTGAAGGGGATTGCAGTACCAGTTTTGGCCACAATCCTACATACTGCTCCTTTAATATATAGATACAGCATGCATAAACCAAATTAATCTAATTTGCTCTTCATGTTGTTTTATAAGCGCTAAAAAGCTTCAGTAAGTGAAAAAGAGAGAACAAAATGTGAAGTTGTCCTATACACCAAATTTATTCTGACCAAAAACATATAAACTCAAATCACATCGTAATTACAACTCAAAGCACAAAGGTACACAAACTTTGCAAGAGAATCTGAAGGAAGCATTATGATTTACTGTATTAAATGCTAAATTCTATTGGATCAATGGACTGTATGAAGTCTTTTATAGTCAATAATTCATGTTGACATTAATTCTGGGTCTATATTTTTCATATTAACTGAATCTACCGCAACAAGCGCATTGTGTACATTTAACAAGATGGATGCATATTGGAAAACTCACATTCTACATAATCTAATGAGGGCCATAAGTGAGCTGAACATGGTCTCTGGGAATTTAATGGACTTTTTTGAGGACATTAATACTCGTGTTTCTACAAATGGCACTGGTTCCACTCTGAATCTCCTGTGATCCCTCCCAGCCTCCCTTTCCCACCTCCTCTACTAATTCTAATCTGTTCATCAGCTCCTCTTCCTCTGGTCAGTCAGTCCCTCAGCTCATCCACAGTTGGGCCCCATGGTATGGTGGATTCACCTCAGGTCTTTCAGTCCCCAGCATCACCTTGGTGTGAGGAAACCCCATCTCCGCCTCCATCCACAGAGCCCCGGATTCCACCTCAGTCCTCCAACCCATTGGCTCCGCCTTGGCTCAATGATCCATCAGCTCCAGCATGGGCCATCATCTCACCAGCTTCTCAGCATCCCATCCCTTGCTCTACCGTCTCCGCCTTGGTCAGACATAACCCTGGCTCCACCGCGGGATTCCGGTCTACTGGTTACACTTTTGCCCTCCATCCCTTCCATTCCACAGGGCTCCACCTTCCCTCTGGCTCCAATGCTGTCCTCAGTCACACTGGCTCCACTGCGGTCTTCTGGATCCCCGCCTCCATCCAGCCATTAGCTAGCTCTGCCTCGGCCCCCAAGACCTGCAGTGTCACCCTGGCTCCTTGTCTCCTCGGCTCCATCTGTGTCTCCACCACGGCCGGCTACATCGCAGGAGAAAGCCCCACTGACTCATTAGACCAAGTCTCCACCATGGCTCCTCCCCCCTGGGACGCCACCTTGGAACATCGTGCTGGCCGTTGCCTGGGTCATCATCTGGCCACTTCTGCTCTTGGCTCCTCCCTCCCTCCATCCACTCTCCCACAGACTGTTTTCTTTGTCCCAGACAATGCTTGTTTCTGTCCTTTTCCATGCCCAGCAAACAATCACTTTTACCACTAAAGATTGATTTATAAATCAGTTTCATCTCCTCAGCATCCCAGATAGCTTAGAAGAACTTAGAAGAAACTATTGACTCTCTCTTTTCCAGCACTTTAGACACAGTTGCTCCTTTGCACTTAAAGAAGATTACAGAAAATAGTCCAACACTGTGATCTCCAGAGGGAGATCTACGCCCTGGACCTCCCCACGACATTGAATGGACTGATTGAGTTGGCCCTGAGGGTGGACGCTCGCATTACTAGAGCCGGAGGTAGAGCCTCGTCCATGGAGGAGTCGAGGGTCAACGGTCCAGTGGCAGGGACGTGTCCCAAGGCGGAGGTCCCAGTGCCTTTGCCTATACTGTGGAGGTTCGGGACACTATGCTTACAACTGCCCGGTAAAAGGCCAAGCGCGATAGTAAGTATGAGGCTACTATCGGGTGGGATCTCCGCCGAGAAGACCTGATCCACATCTACCCTCCTCCTGGTAAGACTGAGATGGTCAGTTCACCAGCACGACTGTCAAGCACTTCTGGATTCCGGGGCTGAAAGTAATTTTATGGACAGCACTTTTGCACACAGATTTCAGATTTCCCTTAAACCACTCACACAGAAAATTGCAGTACACGCATTAAATGGTCAAGAACTTCCCACCATTTCATTCACCACTGAAGACATCACTCTCATCACTTCAGGCAATAACTCAGAGAATATATATTTTTTTATATATTGGATTCACCCGTGGCACCCATCGTTCTTGGACACCCCTGGCTCATCCGTCACAAACCTAGAGTGGACTGGCATCAAAGAGCTGTTCTGGAGTGGAGCAAGGAATGTCATACGTCTTGTCTGGTGTCTGCTTGTCCGTCTGTGCCTGTTTTTGTGTTTCAGGAGGAAGCAGGGGCGGGGTTCTTTTTTGTGGGGAAGAAGGGACGGGTCTCTGCAACCTTGTATTGATTACCGGGGGTTGAATAACATCACGGTAAAGAATACTTATCCTTTGCCGTTGATGTCTTCAGCCTTCGAGAGGTTGCAGGGAGTATCCGTTTTCACGAAATTGGACTTGCGTAACGCTCATCATTTGGTTCGCATTAGGGAGGGGGATGGATAGAAGAATGCTTTTAACACCCCCAGGGGGCACTTTGAATACTTGGTCATGCCTTTCGGGCTGTCCAACTACCCAGCAGTCTTCCAGGCACTGATCGATGACGTGTTGCGAGACATGATAGATCAGTTCATATATGTTTACCTGGATGACATATTGATATTTTCCTCGTTTCTCCAGGAACATGTACAACACGTCCGACGAGTGCTTCAGAGGTTGTTAGAGAATGGGCTTTTCGTCAAGGCGGAGAAATGCGATTTTCATGCACAGTCTGTTCCTTTCCTAGGGTATATGCCTCTGGTCTGCCTCGCTGCCTCCTGTGCTGTGAGTTTTGTCTGCTTCGAGGCTGTAAGCTCCGTCTAAGCCTCGTATTAGCTTTGTATTTCTTTCTGTTTTGAACCATCATTTACTATCATTTCTAATTGTTTATACTACTAATTACAGCTTACTTATCATTCGCTAGCTTCCGTTATTCTTAGCACGATACACTAGTAACTTGCAAATGGGAGAAAGAAAGGCAAATGGGTGACAGTGAGGGATCGCTCTAGTCGCGGATCAAAAAAACACTCTTCCGTTCCGATTACCACAACAAATCGATTTGCCCCACTCAGTGAAACACCAACTGAGAATTCTGTTGATTGTGCTCTGGTATTTGGCGATTCTATTACACGGAATGTGAAAATAGAGACACCAGCCAGCATAGTATTAGTCACATGTTTGCCGGGAGCCAGAGCGCCTGACATCAAAGCAAATTTAAAAGTGCTGGCTAATGCTAATCGTAAATTCTCTAAGATTATTATTCACGTCGGCACTAATGATGTTCGACTTTGCCAGTCGGAGATCACCAAAATTAACATTAAAGTGGTGTTTGAACTCGCAAGTACGATGTCAGGCACTGTAATTTGCTCTGGCCCCCTTCCTGTTCGAAGGAGTTATGAGATAGTTAGTAGATTGTGTTCACTCAATGGCTGGCTGTCTAAGTGGTGTCCGCAAAATAATATAGAATTCGTAGACAATTGGAAAAGTTTTTGGGGCAAACCTGGCCTGTTGAAAAGAGATGGTATTCATCCCTCCTGGGATGGTGCTGCTCTTCTCTCTAGAAATTTGGCTTATAGTCTTAGAGATAAAACATGACAATCTGGGGCTCAGGTCAGGAAGCAGACCGACTGGCTAAACCGACCGTCTGCTAGCAGCCTCGCGTCACCAAGGTCAGATAAATCCCATCACATAGAGGCTCTTTCACCTAGATATCATCATATAGAGACTGTGTCTGTTCCCCGAATTTGGAAATCCAAAAAACGTCCAAACCGATCTAAGGTTAAAAATGTAATTGATATTCAACAAATAAAAAATAGATATAATACAGATGAGCAAACGATAAAGCTTGGGTTGCTGAATATTCGATCCCTTACTTCAAAAGCACTCATAGTTAATGATATGATTTCAGATTATAACCTAGATGTGCTGTGTATGACAGAAACCTGGCTAAAACCAGACGATTACATTACTTTAAATGAGTCCACCCCTCATGATTACTGTTATAAACATGAACCTCGCCTGGAAGGCAAAGGGGGAGGTGTTGCTGTAATTTATAGTAATATTTTCAAAACCACTAAAAAATCTAGTTTAAAATATATTTCTTTTGAAGTGTTGGTGCTTAATGTAAAAATATATAGTGTAAATGATAAATCACGTTTGAGAATTCTGCTGGCTACTGTATACAGGCCACCAGGGCACCATAAAGACTTTATCAAAGAATTTGCTGACTTTCTATCAGAATTAGTATTGGCTGCAGATAAAGTACTAATTGTTGGTGATTTTAATATACATGTAGATGCATGTAAAAAGATGCATTGGGATTGGCATTTAAAGACATTGTAAACTCAATTGGTGTTAGACAACACGTGTCAGAACCGACTCATTGTCGTAATCATACTCCAGATCTAATATTATCACATGGAATAGATGTTGATGCCGTTGAAATACTGCAGCAGAGCGACATCATTATCTCAGATCATTATCTAGTCTCATGTAAATTACATTTAGCCAAGGCTGCAAAGCCGACTCCGTGTTATAAATATGTTAGACCTATCTCTTCTGCCACAAAAGATTGCTTTATCAATAATCTTCCTGATCAGTTTCATCGTCTCAGCATCCCAGATAGCTTAGAAGAACTCGATATTGCAAAAGAAACTTTTAACTCTCTCTTTTCCAGCACTTTTCCAGCACACAGTTGCTCCGCTGCGCTTAAAGAAGATTAAAGAAAATAGTCCAACGCCGTGGTACAACGAGCACACTCAGGCCCTTAAGAGTGCAGCCAGAAAAATGGAGCACAACTGGAAGAAAACAAAACTAGAGGTTTTTCGGATTGCATGGAAGGAGAGCTTCCTATTTATGCTATAGGAGAAGAAGAATTTAGCAAAATCGTTATCTCATCTAAATCGACAACTTGTATGTTAGACCCTATACTGACTAAACTATTGAAAGAGATGATTCCAGAGGTCATAGATCCTCTTCTCAATATCATCAATTCGTCTTTGTCTCTAGGATACGTACCAAAACCCTTTAAGCTGGCTATGATTAAACCGCTTGTTAAAAAAACGCATCTTGATCCTACAGAATTAGTCAATTACAGGCCGATCTTGAATTTGCCTTTTCTTTCAAAGATACTAGAAAAGGCAGTATCCTCACAACTGTGTTCCTTTCTTGAAGGAAATGCTATCTGCGAGGATTTTCAGTCCGGATTTACACCGTACGATAGTACTGAGACTGCTCTCATTAAAGTCACAAATGATTTGCTCTTATCATCCGATCGTGGTTGTATCTCTCTATTAGTGTTACTTGATCTTAGTGCTGCATTTGACACCATTGACCACAACATTCTATTAAATAGACTAGAAAACTATGTTGGCATTAGTGGAATTGTACTAGCATGGTTTAAATAATACTTATCTGACCGTTATCAGTTTGTAGCAGTAAATGTAGAGATGTCTTATCGGTCAAAAGTTCAGTATGGCGTACCACAAGGCTCAGTACTAGGACCGCTGCTATTCACTCTGTACATGCTACCGTTAGCAGATATCATTAGGAAACATGGAATTAGTTTTCACTGTTATGCTGATGATACTCTCAGCTCTATATTTCCTCAAAACCTAACGAAACTTACCAATTCACAAAATTAACGGAATGCATAGCTGATATAAAAAATTGGATGAATAGTAATTTCCTACTACTAAATTCTGAAAAAACAGAGATTCTAATTATTGGACAAAAAACTTCCACATGCAATAACCTAGAATACTGTTTAACACTTGATGGCTGCTCTGTCAAGTCTTCGTCGTCAGTTAGGAACCTGGGTGTGCTCTTTGATACCAATCTCTCATTTGAAAGTCACGTGTCTAGTATCTGTAAAAGCGGATTTTTCCATTTAAAAATTATATCTAAATTACGTCATATGCTCATTGACATATGCAACAATTTGTTCATGCGTTCATTACCTCAAGGCTAGATTATTGTAATGCTCTACTGGGTGGTTGCCCTGCACGCTTAATAAACAAACTACAGCTGGTCCAAAACGCAGCCGCTAGAGTTCTTACCAGAACCAGGAAGTATGACCATATTAGCCCGGTTCTGTTAACACTGCATTGGCTCCCTATTAAACATCGTATACATTTTAAAATATTGCTGATTACTTACAAAGCACTAAATGGTTTAGCTCCGCAGTACTTGAGCGAGCTCTTAACCCATTATAGTCCTTCACGTCTATTGCAATCTCAAAATTCTGGCCAGTTGATAATACCTAGAATATCAAAATCAACTGCTGGTGGTAGATCCTTTTCCTACTTGGTACCAAAACTTTGGAACAATCTTCCTAACATTGTCCGGGGAGCAGACACACTCTGTCAGTTCAAATCTAGACTAAAAACACATCTCTTTGGTTTAGCATACACATAACACATTATAGATTGCTATAATTCAATGTTAGGCATAAATATTGTGAAAGTTCCGATCCAATCTGACTTCTGACCTATTATGCCGCCTGGAGTATTTCCCTTTTCTGGTGTGTGTGAGAAGGAAGGAGACCGGGGTCAGCTGGCTGAGGCTCGTGGGTAATTTATTAAATAAACTCAGAACATACTCGCGCCACATGCGAACGTCGAACATAAATCTCATTCACAGTTCAAAAATACTCGGTAGGTTTGTCTTGCTTTCACAGAGTCCTCTTTCCTCGGTGGGTCCCACGAGTCCTCAGCCCTCTCTTCCCGAACGCTGGTTCCAGTCTGTCTTTTATACGGTCTGCCCACGCCAATTACTGCAACGAGACACAGGTGTCAGTCATTTTCCACTTGACTCGTTTACCGCCGCTCGTCTCTCCACTCTCTCTCTCGTCGCAGACCTCGCTGAACCACGCCTCCCCCGCCACATACCCCCAGCACCCGACGCAGGCCGGCCTGCAGCCCCCCCTCCCATTCCTAGAGAGGAAGTCAGCCACAGCCATCTGCACCCCCGGGCTGTGGATCACCTTGAACTTAAAAGGCTGTAAAGCTAGATACCAACGGATGATCCGCGCGTTGGTGTCCTTCATGCGGTGGAGCCACTGCAGGGGCGCGTGGTCCGAACAGAGAGTGAACTCCCGCCCCAGGAGGTAATAGCGCAGGGTGAGGACCGCCCATCTGATGGCCAAACACTCCTTCTCTATGGTGCTGTACTTAGTCTCTCTCTTTGAGAGCTTGCGACTAATGTACAGCACCGGGCGGTCCTCCCCCTCCACCCCCTGGGACAGGACAGCGCCCAGCCCCCTGTCCGACTCGTCAGTCTGCAACAGAAAAGGGAGAGAGAAATCAGGAGAGTGCAGGAGCGGTCCACCACACAGAGCAGCCTTAACCTGGGTAAAAGCCTGTTGGCACTGCTCCGTCCACTGGACCGTATCTGGTACCTCCTTTTTAGTGAGGTCAGTCAGTGGGCTGGTGAGGTCCGAATAGTCAGGAATAAACCTTCTCTAATATCCCGCCAGCCCCAGCAACTGCCTCACCTCGCTTTTGGTCTTAGGTCTAGGACAGGTTTGCAATTGCTGCTGTCTTGTCAATTTGGGGACGCACCTGCCCATGACCCAAGTGGAAGCCCAGATACCTTACCTCCACCCGCCCAACTGCACACTTCTTCGGATTGGCCGTTAGCCGGAGCCCCGAACAACCCGAAAGGAAGTGTTACAAATTGGTGTAATCCAAACGGCGTGGTGAAGGCTGTTTTTTCTTTGGACATGGGAGACAAGGGGATCTGCCAATATCCTTTCGTTAAGTCCAGCGTAGAATAAAAACGAGCCGTACCTAACCGATCAAGCAGCTCGTCAATCCGCGGCATTGGATAAGCGTCGAATTTCGACACTGCATTCACCCTGCTATAGTCCACACAAAACCGTACCGAGCCGTCCGTTTTTGGAACTAAAACTATCGGGCTTGCCCAGTTACTGTGGGACTCCTCAATTACTCCCATCTCCAGCATTGCCTCTAATTCCGTCTGAACCACTTTTTTTGTGCGTTCAGGCAATCTGTATGGCCGGCCGCGAACTACCACACCCGGCTCTGTCTCAATATGGTGCTGGATCAGATTAGTACGACCAGGCAGGGGTGAAAACACATACGCAAACTCTCTTTGTAACCTCGTTATGTCAGTGAGCTGCGAGGGCGAGAGGTTATCCCCCCCCCCCCCCCCCCCCGGGGCCAGGGCGAGAGATTTCCCTTTGATGATCGCCTCTGGCCCGAGATCCTCCTCTCCACTCACTGCTGTCGCAAGCAACACTGACTCCTCCTCACTCCATTTTTTTAGGAGGTTGAGATGGTAGATTTGCCGTGAATCGCCCCTGTCTGTCCGTATTACCTCATAATTGAGATCCCCTATCCGCTGTGTGACCTCAAAGGGTCCTTGTCACTTCGCTAACAATTTGGAGCTGGAGGTTGGTAGTAAAATGAGCACTTTATCTCCTGGTGCAAATTCTCGAAGCTTAGTTCCCCTGTTATACAGCCGGCTTTGTCTGTCCTGAGCCTGAAGCAAATTCTCCATAGAGAGCCGCCCCAGTGTATGGAGTTTTGCTCTCAGGTCCATGACATACTGAATTTCATTTTTGCTATCTGAGCGTCCGTCCTCCCAAGTTTATTTTAGGACGTCCAACACCCCACGGGGCTGACGTCCAAAAAGGAGCTCAAAGGGGGAAAACCCCGTGGAGGCTTGTGGGACCTCTCGCACGGCGAATAAGAGGGGTTCTAGCCATCTGTCCCAATTTTTCGCGTCTTCCTGTACGAATTTACGAATCATTGTTTTCAATGTGCAATTAAATCGTTCGACCAGTCCGTCCGTTTGTGGGTGATAGACGCTGGTACGCACCGATTTAATGCCCAATAATTCATATAATTCGCTTAACGTGCGTGACATAAACGCGGTGCCTTGATCCGTGAGAATCTCTTTCGGGATTCCCACACGGGAGATTAAACGAAACAGGGCGTCTGCCACACTCTTAGCTGATATAGTGCGTAGCGCCAATGCTTCGGGATATCGCGTTGCGTAGTCTATTATAACTAACGCAAAGCGATGTCCCCGTGCCGATCGTTCTAATGGCCCTATGAGGTCCATACCAATTCTCTTGAAGGGGACCTGCACAAGAAGTAGACGGCGCAATGGCGCTTTTGGGGCGGCCGGTGGGTTTACCAACTGACATTCACGACACGACGCGCACCACCTGCGTACGTTCTCGTGAATGCCCGGCCAGAAGAATCGGGTCATTAACCCTCAGGGGTCTGAGGGGTTTTCTGGGTCCTGGAGGTGTTCTGACATGCTCTGACATTTGTGCTTTTTTTCAGTTATTTATAAACATGTTAATGGCGAAGGTGTAAATTCACTCTATACAGCACAAACGGGGCTACCGTAATATGTGAGCAACATGTACGCACATGTTTGTATTTTTTAGAGAATAATGTTTATGCGTGGTTATTGAAAAAACTAAAACTTAAAGTGTCTGAAATAAGGCCACAAAACACATACTAAATATGTGTCCACAAGATTTTTGACTAATGGGCATTGTTGCATAGAGTTTTTGCTTCAAAATGATCTGAAAATCATGCTGCCTAATCATTTACAGAAAACAATACATTGATTTAAATTTTATAAGACACCTTTTGTTTGGAAAGGCAATATGCGTGGAGGCGTGTTCACACCTGAGAAGACAAAGGCCAGATAATGTGCCGCATAATGAGCTGCATATTAATTAGCCCTTTCACACAGGTGTGTCACAGGGTCCCAAAGAACGCAAGGACAAAAGAAATTATCTATATATATACATATTTTACAATTAGAAATTGTAACCAATTACAAATAGGTTACAATTACAACAACAATTACAATTTTAACAATATATCAAGTGTATTCTTTCTTTGTAAAAAGTATACATTTTATCATATGTATTAAAAAAGGTAAGGATTCATTATCTTGAATATTGGAACAAACACTATAATAACATCTTAGTTGATAATTCAATATACCTACTTTATTTTTGACAAAACATCATATAGTATATTTATCATGAGCAGAAATTGGTGAACAAAAGCGCACCTATTTAATGTGACAGTAGTCTTTTTTTACAGTCAAAACTTTATAATCTATCCAAAACTAATCACAAAATCTTGTCTAAACATTCATATTTAGTCTGTAACATATTGTGTATGATATATTAGCATATACATGTTAATTTGCAGTTAGTTGCTTATACAGACATTTTATTTCAACATATTTCAGTCTATTTTTACTCATCTTAGTAGGCCTTAGCAATATAGTTTGGATGTGTTCATGTAAATTTAATAACATGTTTACTAATGTAGATGCGAGAGTGAATGAACGGCACAGACACGCACTGCGCTGTATAACTGTAGTAAACAAAGCGGCGATACCAGCTCACTTTTTTCCTTATCAGTGCAAAAGAGACTAAAATTACTCTGTTGATTTTGATCTTACATATAGTTGCTGTACATCATTACATCCTGTTACGTGTCTATTTTTTTTGTGGGTACTCACAATAAAAACAAAGTGTTGTGCTTTTCGTCAAATAAAGAAAAATAAACATGATGCGCGTTTTACCTTCTCTCGTCAGTGAGGTCCATTCTGAAACGCGTCCGAAGAATGAACTGTAACTCTGTCAATACTTGTCACAGAGATACGAGAGATTTCTCTTTATGAAGCTGAATTCTCTTCTTTTAAATGAAGTAATTTATATTTAAAAAAAACAAATATTCTCAGTTTATGTAATCTTTATGAAAAGAGAGAGATGTCAGTCTTTTTCTTTCCAGCTCATTATACCTCATTACGCGTTACGGGTCACACAGACACGCAATTCATATTTAAACAGTCTTTTTGCGCTTTATAGACACTATTCAATATCGCGACTAGAACATAGCACTTAAGAATAAATGACTTACTACATCAGCTGGATCCGTTGCTCCTCGAAATGAAACTACCAGCACTTTTGATACATTTTCCAGGGTTATTAGATAGTATTATTCCTCACAGTGAAAGGATATGCTGTGTACACAGCTCTAGTAAGATACTTACTAAACACGATGTGTTTTATAATCCAGCTGGTGGGCGTTGGCATGTTTGCATGGCTTGCCTTAGATCATTTGCGTTTGAATACCGCGCGCTCTCCGTGGGCGTGGCACATTAACGTGTAATGAGGTATAATGAGCTGGAAAGAAAAAGACTGACATCTCTCTCTTTTCATACAGATTAAATAAACTGAGAATATTTGTTTTTTATATAAATTACTTCATTTAAAAGAAGAGAATTTCAGCTTCATAAAGAGAAATCTCTCGTATCTCTGTGACAAGTATTGACAGAGTTGCAGTTCATTTTTCGGACGCGTTTCAGAATGGACCTCACTGACGAGAGAAGGAAAAACGCGCATCATGTTTATTTTTCTTTATTTGACAAAAAGCACAACACTTTGTTTTTATTGTGAGTACCCACAAAAAAAATAGACACTTAACAGGATGTAATGATGTACAGCACTTATATGTAAGATCAAAATCAACAGAGTAATTTGAGTCACTTTTGCACTGATAAGGAACAAAGTGAGCTGGTATCGCCCGCGATACCGCCGACCCCAGAGGGTTAAACGATTTAACTTAGCTGTCATCCCTAGATGCCCCGCCATCGGATTACAATGTGCCGTCTGGAAAAGCATTTCCCGACGGCTCTGTGGTACTAACAATTGGGTTGTATCCTCCTTTGTCTGAGTGTCTTGGGTCACCCGATACAACCTGTCTTTAATAACGGCAAAATAAGGATAGGAGAGCGTGCGGTCAGGTTGGAGGATCTGCCCATCGATGGAACGGACCTGTTCAAACACATGTTTGAGCGTTTCATCTTGGGACTGTTCCAGGGGAAAGTCATCACGACTGGAGAGGTTTAGCCTCGCCAAGCCGCTCGGTTCCTCTGAAACAGTTCTGCTGGGTCCAGGAACAGCCTCTCCGACCTGAGCGCTCGCCCCCCTTCCCCGCCTTTTCTTTTTCCCAGAGGCAGCCGTTGTCAAACATCCCAATAATTGTTCAAAAGCTGGCCAATTCTTCCCCAAAATTAACAGATGATACAGCCGAGGCTGTGTTTGCCAAACTCAAGAGCCGCTTTGTTTCAGCTCCCATCCTTGTTGCCCCTGATTCTTTATCCCGACTCTTTATCTCGCATTTTTGATCGTTTGACCGTCTAATCCCGAGTGTATTTTACCGGAGACCCTATTTGTTTCCACACTCGTATGGGAAGTTGAATCGAAGGTCAAGGCGGCCTTAGAAGGGGTAATGCCTCCGCCCGGTTGCCCACCAAATCGCTTATTTGTGCCGGAGGGATTACGGTCTGACGTCATCCAGTGGGGTCATTGCTCCAACGTGGCTTGTCATCCAGGAGTTAATCGTACTAAGTTCTTAGTCAAGCAATGATTTTGGTGGCCACTTATGGCTCGTGACATTCACAGTTTTGTTTTGGCCTGCTCGGTTTGTGCCACTGGTAAGACTTCCATTGGACCTCCAGATGGGCTCCTTCAACCGCTGCCTGTCCCTTCGAGACCCTGGTCCCATATCGCTCTAGATTTTATGTCGATTTGACCGTGGCGGACCGGTTCTCGAAGGCGGCTCACTTTATTCACTTACCCAAATTACCCTCAGCTAAGGAGACAGCACTGACAGTCGTTGACCACGTCTTTCGCTTACATGGCCTCCCGATGGACGTGGTCTCTGACAGAGGACCCCAGTTTGTGTCCAAATTTTGGCAAGAGTTTTGTAAGTTACTGGGAGCGACGGTTAGTCTCTCCTCAGGGTTCCAGCCCCAGAGCAATGGCCAAACCGAGAGAGCCAACCAAGATCTGGAAAGGGTGTTGCGATGTTTGGTTTCCAAGAATCCTTCATCATGGAGCCAACAGCTATCCATGGTGGAGTACGCCCACAATACGTTAACAGTGTCGGCCACGGGCCTATCTCCGTTTGAGTGTAGTTTAGGTTACCAGCCACCTATTTTTCCCAGTCTGGAATCCGAGGTCGCGGTCCCCTCCGCCCACGCCTTAATCCAGAGGTGTCACCGAACTTGGACTAGAGCCCGTGAGACTCTACTCCGAGTGGGGGCGCGCGCCAAGGCTAAGGCCGATCGCCACCGGTCAAAGCCTCCCGTATACGTCGTTGGTCAAAAAGTGTGGCTTTCTACTAAGAACATTCCTCTCCAATCCGTTTCTAATAAACTTGCTCCCAAATTCATTGGCCTGTTCACTGTCACCAAGATCATTAGTCCGGTGACAGTCCGCCTTAGTTTACCTCCGGCGTACAGGAGGGTTCACCCCGTTTTTCATGTTTCAAAAATTAAGCCCGTGTTTCATGCTCGCATTAATCCGCCAGTCCCGGTTCTCTGATCGCTGATTACAATCGACAGGTAAGGGTGTCTGGGAATGCCATGAGGCGTTCTTAGGAGAAGGGGTACTGTCACGGTATACAAATTCATTGCTTCCTTCTTGTCTCGTGTTTATGTTGTTGTATGAGAGCACGTGTGTAGTGGGCGTGAATAAGTGTCATTCCTTGATCCGCTCCAGTTGATCATCATTTCATCACCAGCTGCAGCCGATCTCATCTCACTATATATTCTCACCGTTTCCTCATCCCCTTTGTCAGATCATTGGTTGATGTTTCGTGCGTGGCGTTCCAGTCCTGTCTTCCTGCTGTTCCCGTCTTCGTGTTCCTGTGAATTCGTTGTCTTGGTGTTGGATCGTTGCTCGTGTCATCACTACACTTCACGGGTTCCTCACTCTGACCATCAAAGTCCCTGCGGCACCTGACCACGCCCGTGTCTTCCCTCTGTTTTTCTCCGTGTCTAAATAAAGACCTGAGTTTACCTGCGATTGCTTCCTGTATTTGATTGAGGATCATGACATACTGAGGTCATAGATCCATAGATCATTAATTAATCTTTGTCATTAGGATATGTCCCGGAAATTTTAAGCTGGCTATTAATAAACCTCTTATTAAAAAAACGCAACTTGATCTTAGAGAATTAGTCAATTACAGGCTAATTTCAATTCTACCCTTTCTGTCAAAAATACTAGAAAAAGCAAAATCCTTCCTCACAACTATGTTCCTTTTTTTTTGAAAGAAATGGTATCTGTGTGGATTTCCAGTCAGGATTTGAAGTGTATCAAAGTACTGAGACTACTCTCCTTAGAGTTACAAATTATTTTCTATCAACATCCGATCATGGTTGTATCTTTCTATTAGTGTTACTGGATCTTAGTGTTGCATTTGATACCATAGACCACAGCATTCTTTTGAATAGACTCGAAAATTATGTTGGCATTAGTGGAATTGCATTATCTTTGTTTAAATCATACTTACTTGACCGTTATCAGTTTGTAGCAGTAAATGAAGAGATGTCATATCACATGTTCAATATGAAATACTGCAAGGCTCAGTACTAGGACCGTTGCTTCTCACCCTGTACATGCTACCCTTGGGAAGCATGGTATTAGTTTTCACTGTTCTGCTGATGATACTTAACACTCCGACGAAGCTTACCAATTCACAAAGTTAACGGAATGCATAGCTGATATAAAAAATTGGATGACCAGTAATATCCTACTACTTAATTCTTCTAGTTATTGGACAAAATACCTCTGCATGTAGTAACCTAGAATAAGGTCTAACACTTGACGGCTGCTCTGTCAAGTCTTCGTCGTCAGTTAGGAACCTGGGTGTGCTCTTTGATACCAATCTTTCATTTGAAAGCCACGTTTCTAGCATCTTTAAAACAGCATTCTTCCAACTTAAAAATATATATAGATTACGGCTTTCAATGACAAATGCGGAACAGTTAGTTCATGTGTTTATGACCTTAAGGCTAGATTATTGTAATGCTCTACGGGGTGGTTACCCTGCACACTTAATAAACAAACTACAGCTGGTCCAAAATGCAGCAGCTACCGTTCTTACTAGAACCAGGAAGTATGACCATTTAGCCCAGTTCTGTCAACACTGCATTGGCTCCCTTTTAAACATCATATACATTTTAAAATATTGCTGATTACTTACAAAGCACTAAATAATCTAACTCCCCAGTACTTAAGTGAGCTCAATGCATCTCTCCCAGCCAAGAGCCCTCATTATGTTTAATTAATTGTTCAGTAAAAGGATATCTTATTGCGAAAATTATTGTTACTTGTTCATCATAGTGTCAGTGTTTTATACGCTGATTTTAGTGAAGTCTTTGCTAAAAGCTAGTTCTTTGCACGAAGAACAACATAGAGACGAAACGCGCTCTGTAGAGCAGTTTGTCCGTTTAGGGCTACTGAAGAAACATAACGGCGCAAACTGTCCGTCACATCTATTTCGCAATCTCGAAATTCTGGCCAATTGATTATACCTAGAATATCAAAATCAACTGCAGGCGGTAGATCCTTTTCCTATTAGCTCATAAACTCTAGAACAGTCTTCCTAGCATTATTCGAGAAGCAGACACACTCTGTAAGTTTAAATCCAGACAATAAGCACATCACTTCAACCTGGCATACACATATAACATTATACATTTCTATTATTCAAATCAGTTAAATGATTGTTAAGATCCTAGCACACTGATTCCGAAATTCGCGGCTGAAATTTCTGCACGTTAAAAAATATATACGACTTCACGTTATGTCAATCACTCTTACACACTGCCTGCGAAACTTTCGTCTTTATTAAAAACATTCGGATCGGGTTCTATTTTCTGTGTTTTACGCATCCTTAACAAGCATTTTGAATGTTTTTTTGACAATTCAGAGCCACCGAATGACAAATACGAAAAAACACATGCGAAAATTTCGCACTCAGAAAACTTTCTATATCACCTGATGTACTCATTACATCATAGGAAGAATGGCATCTACGCTAATTAAAAAAAAACAATCCAAGGCACTCCAGTAAATTATTTTTTAGAAAAATATAAAAAGCCTTTATTCTATCGTGGCTTAAGAATTTTAAAAACAGGTGACAAGCAACTACACACCAATGTGTTGCGCCTAATGAGCCTTCATCAGGGTGTGAGTGACAAACACAATCAGAGTTCTTTTAAACAGGAATCTATTAGTCGCACGTCAATCACCTGGTCATGTGGCACAGTACAAACAGAAGAGAGAAGTTCAAACATTACAAAGAAAATGTATCTCACCAAAAACATGACTAAGCCAGGCAATATGTATCAATAACATAAATAAATAAATAAATAAATAAATTGAAATATATGTATCAAACTCCACAAGTCAAAAATACAACAAATCAGTAATGTATTGTCAATTCCAAAACTTTGTATTTAAGGGAAAAAAAAGAAAGAAAAAAAAATACAGAATATACAGTTCAGAATCAAAAATATCATAGATGAAGGGATTTTATACAAATCAGAATCAACAAATCAATAGATTGAGAATACATGATTGATTTCAGACATCTCAAATCTCCCGGAATGTCATGTTCCGGGAGTCTCCCGCATATTGATAGCGGCTCCCTGATGTCCGCAAATTAGTTAAAATCTTCCGGAATCTAAAGCTTGCGATCGCCAAATCGTGTAGCGCGCACACGGCAGAGAGCGAGAGTGTGTGCAAATGTGCGTGTGTGCCTCATCAGTGTTGTAATGTAACGGAGTACAAATACTTCGTTACTGTACTTAAGTAGAAATTTCACGCATCTGTACTTTACTTCGCTATTTAAATTTATGTCAACTTTCACTTTTACTCCACTACATTTCCTAGATAAAATGTATACTTTTACTCCGATATATTTCCACTAAGCATCTTCGTTACTCGTTACTACAAAATAAAATCAGAAGAAATGTGTGCGGCTTCAATAAGGGAGGTTTGGCGGATCACTGCTCCTAGTTTGCATTACGCACGCTCTATTTCGGCGTAATTCTTGTTTGTTGCCAAAGGAGGAAGCACAACTGAAACCGCCATGGAAGCACCTACTGGAGGACCGGGGGGAAACTCCTCTTCCTCGATTTACTGAAGCCTGTGTGTAAAACGCATTTGCAGCTGCACAGCTAGCACATTGAGCGTCTGGCTCGCTCATCGGCTGTGCTGCGGCAACTGCACATCCAATGGCGCGGGCGCCTCTGACGTGCGATCAATGAGCTAGCCCTACGTCATTACATGTCAGAGCCCGCCAAGGGGGCGTGGCCTTAGCCTATAATAGTCGCCTGAATTCGCCATTATAGCAGTTTTAACGACTGAAGCGACAACTCGCCAGGTTACTATAGTGGGGCCGGCTACGCAATACTCGTTGCCTCTCTCAGGGAGGTGAGGTTACGATAGTAACCCGAGTAATTCCCTTTCGAACAGCCACAATAAAGTTCACAATCAAAGTTCTAACCGCTTGCTTTAAAAAAATAAAAAATGTTTTTACTTTTACTTCAAATACTTAAGTACATTAAATATCAGAACATTACTTTTGATACTTAAGTACAGTATATATCAGATACTTTAAGACTTTTACTTAAGTAATATTCTAAAAGGTAACTTTCACTTCTACCAAAGTCTTTTTCTAGGGCGATACTTGTAAAGTATTGCTTTCTAGTACTTTATACAACACTGTGCCTCATGAAGCGCATGTAAGACCCACCCCCAACCCCCAACAAAACAAAAAATTATTTACTCGAGTGCCTTGGATAGTTTTTTAATTTGCTAAACCATCCCTACACCCAAAGGGCACTGAGATACTGAATTTTCACCCCGCGCAGCACTTTTTGCATTCCTTGTTTGGCATCTACGCTAATGTTAGTCTCTCTGTTTATCCCGGGGTTTACTGTTGTCAGCTGGATCAGGGCCGTATCAAATGGAAACTGGATAACTGAGCCTGGTTTCTCCCAAGGTTTTTTTTCTCCATTCTGTCACCTGATAGAGTTTTGGTTCCTTGTCACTGTCACCTGTGTCACCTTTGGTTTTGGTTTGTTTAGTTGTGGACACTTAATATTCAACAATATTATTGATCTGCCTGCATTGTCAGCATTATATGAGAACTGAACTGAGTGGGACGATGACATCACTGTTTTCTCCAGAGCGGCTATATATATATATATATATATATATATATATATATATATATATATATATATATATATATATATATATATATATATAATGAACTAAATTAATAACTTTTTTATAACAAAAATGAACCATCACTGAACTTAAAGGTGGACTATGATCCTAGTTCTTCTCTGGCAAAACGAATGAACAAGGTGTGATTTCACCTTAAGGCTGGAATACACTAACCCTCGGGTTCACAGACAAGGTTTAAGCCTAGTACCAGGCTAAAATTAATGTTTGAGCTGTTTTACCTGAAAGCAACTTGCACTGGCATATCTTAAAATATGTCACTGTCATTTTTCTCAAGAGGCACACCAGTAATGTTTTTTTTTTTCAAATGCACATTAATAAAAGCTATTTAAAGCTGCAGAGTGTAAATTTTAGCGGCGGTGGTGAGGTTGCGAATTGCAACCAAAAGAAGTTACGGTGGCCGACAGGAAAATATGTCATCAGTAAAGTAAAAGTAGCCAGTTAAGCAATGAGGTTTCTTTACAAAGATAAATTCAGAAATTATGTGTAATTAATTATTCAGTAAAAGGATATCTTATTGCGAAAATTATTGTTACTTGTTCATCATTTTGTCAGTGTTTCATACGCTGACTTTAGTGGTCTTTGCTAAAAGCTAGTTCTTTGCACTAAGAACAACATAGAGATGAAAAGTGCTCCCTAGAGCAGTTTGTCCGTTTAGGGCTAATGAAGAAACATAACGGCGCAAACTGGCTATTTCAGTGTAAGGGGGCCCATGGTGTATGTAGATAAGGTCTAATCCTGGCTTAATCTAAGCCCTGTCTGTGAAACCAGGCCTAAATGACTTTTAAAATCTGAACAGATCTTTAAAAAACAAGGAATCATACACTTGCAGACTTTGTAAATGGTTACAGAAAAACTAAAACTGGGCATCATACATTAAATGGCTGAGGATCATTGGACTATTTTTTGACTATTATTGGACTTTTTTTAAAGTGGACTTTTTTTTAAAGTTCACACTTTTTTTTCTTTTTTTTGTGGCAGAAGTGATAGGTCTAACATATTTGTAACTCAGAGTTGGCTTTGCAGCCTTGGCTAAATTAAGTTTACTAGATAACGATCTGAGATGTCATCGCTCTGCTGCAGAATTTCAACGGTATCAACATTGATTCCATGTGATAATATTAGATCTAGAGTATAACTACGACAATGAGAAGGTCCTGACACGTGTTGTCTAACTCCAATAGAGTTAAGAATGTCTTTAAATGCCAATCCCAATGCATCTTTTTTGTTATCTACATGTATATTAAAATCACCAACAATTAGGGCAACCAGTACTAGTACCAGTACTTTATCTGCAACCAGTACTAACTCTGATAGAGAATCAGCAAATTCTTTAATAAAGTCTTTATGGTGCCCTGGTGGCTTGTATACATTAACCAGCACAAATCTCAAACATTTTTTTTACATGTTTAACATGTACACTAGATATTGTTACATTAAGCACCAACACTTCAAAATAATTATATTTGAAACTAGACTTCTTAGTAATTCTGAAAATATTACTATAAATTACAGCAACACCTCACCCTTTGCCTTTCAGACGAGGTTCATGTTTATAAAGGTAATCTTGGGGGGTGGACTCATTTAAAGTAATGAAATTGTTTTTCCAGGCTTCTGTCAAACACAGCACATCTAGGTTATAGTCTGTAATCATATAATTAACAATAAGTGCTTTTGAAGTAAGGGATTGAATATTCAGCAACCCAAGCTTTATCATTTGTTCAATTGTATTTTATCTGTTTTATATTTCTTGAACATCATTAAAAATGTTACCCTTAGATGGGTTTGGAAGTTTTTTGTAATTCCTAATTCGGGCCAACAGACACAGTCTCTATATGATGATAATCTAGATGAAAGAGTCTCTATGTGATGGGATTTATCTGACCTCAGTGACGTGAGATAGCTGGCAGACGGTCGGTTTAGCCAGTTTTTCTGCTTCCTGACCTGAGCCCCATTTCATGTTTGAGATCTAACACAACATGTTGTCCCTGAGCACACACACTACTTGTGTTAAATTCAACGCAACATGTGTTGTCCCTGAGCACACTCACTACAAGTTATTACGTTATAATTATTTCACACCTACATATAAGCACAATATTGTTTTTATATTATTATAACATCTCATATATTCTGTAGATTCCAAGTGTTTAGAAGTAGCAGAAGTAGTGCTGGGCCTACCCGTAGACGAAGGAGAAGACATGCAAACGTGCGATGTGACTTTCATAATGATTCTGTTAAAAAAAATACATTGAGCTATATACATCATATACAGTTGGTAAATACAGTTTACTATTTGTTAAATCACTTTTCCAGATAAAAAAATTTATATTGTATATTTTCCCAGATGGAACTCCACAATGAAAAAAATCATCATCCCATTACACCGAAATGAAATAGAATTTAGGGAGGTACCGAGGGAAATTTCTGTAAGTGATGAAAATATATGTTATAGTCATAAACCACCATAGCTATAGCTTGTGTGCTGAAATAATGTTTGAAATATTTATTTTGTGGTTGTTAGGACATTTCAAAGCCAAACCCCTTCAGATGCCCATAGTCATTCAAATCCGGAGGCAACTGAATCATCTCCACCGATTTCCCCAAACCCAGCTGCCTCTCTAGGGCAAAACCATACATCGGTGTCAAGCCTCTAAACGTCCACAACAGTACATAACATGTCTTCACCCGCTCAAAGCCTCTCTGATTTAAGATCAGAAAAAACAACCACCTTTTGTTTAGTAGCATTATCAACGAAGACATGGCAGTTTTTCGAGGAATCAAGGTTGCTCAATTGCTTTAAAAATAATTAATTATCTAAGGCTGTAATGATTTCCATTACACGAGAGTAGATGTTAAAACTTCATGCTGATTTGTACTCAGCTTTTGCCAAGATAAGCACCAACTAAGACGTAGCTTTACAGTAACCTATGCTTCTCCATCCATTTACGCTTCTTTCCATATGGTGATGTGAATCTCCTTCTGTCTGGTGTTAATAGCTGCAGTGTATTTGCGCGTCAGCACACACAACGGCTGCAACCACAGTGCGGTCCCCCCATAACAACCCTCTGGATTGAGCTGAGTAAGGAACATCTCTAAGGTCTTCAAGTGGGCACCTTCCGTCCTCAGTGTTTCGTCGACTAGCCCACGACACCTCAAGAGGGCTCGACATCCCATCGAGGGCTGGCGTCCCAGAGTCACCCCCCTCTGTCCCCCACTCAACTCAGCCCAGCTTACTGACCTTTACCTCCCTCCTGCTGCTGAGGTTGCTCCTTCCTCATAGTTCACATGTGACCTAACCACAATCTCTCCGCAACCCGACCATACGCGCCAACCCATTTGACTAAGGCTGTCAAGCCCCACTGCCGTCATTAAAGCAGGTTCAGTGGCAACGGATCCGTATGGCCTGTCCAGACACCAATCCTCAGCGGGTTGGATGGGGCTTACATGCGCTTCATGAGGCACGAACGCACATTTGCGCACACACACTCTCCCTCTCTGCCGTGCGCGCGCTACACAGTTTGGAGCTCGCGAGCTCTACATTGCGGGAGATTTGAACTAATTTGCGGGCATCAGGGAGCCGCTATCAATATTCGGGAGACTCCTGGAACTTCCGGGAGACTTGGGATATCTGTGAACGCATACCTCTCTGTCCAATCATCTTTTAAAACTCTATTTTCTTTATCAACTTTTCTTTTCCTGGACAATGACATCCTCTACACCAGGGGTATTCAATTAAAATTCTAAGAGGTCCAGTTAGAGAAAATTTCATCAAGCAAAGGTCCGCAACATCACAATGACTAACGTTATCTAATGACTAAGCGTTATCATTCAGTGCCACAGCCTAGTAGTTGTATGAAAATATGTAAGTAGCCTAGTCAACAGACGACTGTCAAATAAAATAAAAGTCCAATTCAATAATATTTCAACAATATTTATTGTCAGTTTATATATTGAACTGTAGGGATCATAAATAATAAGTACTCTAATAATAAATTATCAATTTAAATAAAATAAAGGCTGCATTTAAAAATAAATGATAAATAAATAAAACACAACAGAGAGCTTTTGAAAAATGTGCATCTCAAAATAAAGTGCTTAATTTTAGAAAAATTAAATAAAAAGTATAGCTTGAGTTTCCCTTTTACTTTTTAGTGAACTCCCTTTCACATCTTAAGTTTAAATTAATTTGAACTTAATTTTAACATTTTATAATAAACAATCTCAACACATATTAACAATTGAACAGCTTTAACACCTCCTTTTCTCTTTCTTTCCCTTTTATATCCCACTTCCCCACCTTTTCTTGCTTAGTGAGAAAAGTGAGAAAAGTGAGCCCTTGCTTGTCCTGCCAGGATTTTAAATCTGGGCTGGAATGGTGTTAGGGCCATTCTCATACACATGTGTAGGTGCTCGTTGGTGAGCCTGGATCTATATTTGCTTTTAATAATGTTCATTGTGGAGAAAGCTGCCTCACAGTTGTATGTGGAGCCAAACATGGTAAAGATGTACAAGGCTACTTTCCTCAGACCTGGGAAAGCGGTCTCTGAGACCATTTGAAGCCAGAAAGTGGCAGGATCTGTTTTTCCAAAATGCTCTTTCAAGGCCACATCTGCTTGGAGATCGACCAGTTGCATCTGGAGAGGCCCAGCATTTGCCCACTTGAAGAGCAGTGTGACTTCCTTTGAGAACCCCCTGAGATCTGTGATGAGGAATGGGTTCTGAATGAACAGGGTGAGCTGCTGTCCAAAGCTGAAGCTGTCAAAACGCTTGCTGAAATTTACAATCAGCTTGTCAACAAAGTCAACAAAAGAAGACACCTCTCTCTCACCCTGAACCTGTTCCTTCACAGTTGGGAAGTGTGCACAGTCTCCCTGCAGGTCTTCCCTAAACAATGCAAGTTTCCTCTGAAAGGAACGGACAGCTGTCATCAGATCACAAACTGAATTGTCCTTGCCCTGTAGCTTTAAATTCAGTTCATTCAAGTGTGAAGTGATATCAACCAAAAAAGTCACAATATCCATCTTCTTGTCATCCTCCAAAAAGAGAGAAAATGTTTCTGCCTTCTCCAACACGCTCCAACACCCTACCTTTGCTGAGCCATCTTACATTGTTGTGTAGCAGAAGGTCATCAGCATTTGCATCAACTTCTCTGAGGAATTCCCTGAGTATGCGATGCTGATGGGAAGAGGAAGCTCTGAGAAAGTTTATCATTCTCATCATTGTGTTCATCACCTCAGCATACTCGTCTGACAGGGTGGAGCACAGGACTGACTGATGAATTATGCAATGGTAAGAGATGAGTTGAGGATTGTCCTCTTTCATTCTTGCCACAGCTCCTCTCTCTCTCCCTACCATGGCAGGGGCTCCATCTGTGGTTATTGAAACCACTTGTTTCAGCTCTATTGCCCTCTTCGTTAACATCTCCTTTATGGCCAGGTAGATGTCCTCTCCTCTTGTACTGGTCTGAAGGGGTGTGACACCTAACAGGTCTTCACAGAACTTTTCCTTGTCCTTGTTAAAGAACCTTACAAAAACTAACAGCTGAGCATTGTCAGACACATCAGTGGACTCATCTACAGTTAAGCCTATGCATGGTGCCTTGTGAATTGCTTCATCCAGCTGAGCTAGCACATCCTGGGTTAATATTTCTGTTTTCTTTGTGGCTGATGATGCTGACATAGGTATTTGCTTGATTTTTACACACATGTCTTCTTTTTGTTTTCCCTCAAGTAAGGTTTCAGCTACCGCACTCATGCACTCCTTGACAACCCCTGCATCAGTAAATGGTTTTTTATGTTGGCCCAAAATCCAAGCAACTTTAAGGGAACATTCGTTAGCACGTTGTTGGGCAGTGAATGAATGTGTTAGGATTCTGCTGGATCGATCATATTGGGCTTTTAGATCATTTATTTTCTGTGCCCTCAGTGCGGATTTAAGTGGGTATGTTTGGTCAAACGATTTGTGCTTTGTCTCATAGTGGCGCTTCACATTGCCGCTCTTAATAATCGCGACAGTCTCTGAACATATGAGACATACCGGTTTTGAACTGCCCGTAGGAAGAATGAACATGAAAGAATCTGTCCATTCTTGATTGAAAGCTCTGTTTTCGCTGTCCACTTTTCTTTTTTAGAGCACGCCATGTGAAACGTCGTCTCTCTTTCGTCTCGTCTCTCCCTGTGTGTGTGTGTGTGTGTGTGTGTGTGTGTGTGTGTGTGTGTCTCGCGCGCGCTGACTCGAGTAGCATCACATGACGATTTACAACGCATGCTATTGGTCTGTGACTTTCCTGGGCCGCGCTAAACCAGTACCATAAATGCTAGAAAAGCTGCGCAGGTTAAAATAGAAACGCTCCGTCAAACGTTAATAATTCTCAATAATGTATGGGTTATTGGTCCGGGTCCGGACAGAACGGCGGCTGGGTCCGGATCCGGACCGCGGTCCGCCCATTAGTGACCTCTGCTCTACACCCATTCAAACACACTGGCTGCGTGGCGTGAGCGTGACGTTTCTGTTGCGTATCAGCTGCGTGGCGGCTGTGTTGCGTTTTCTGTGTCTTTGCACACCAGAAACGTGTCTGACGCGGCGCTGCTGACACGGATTCACCCTTGTTCGACATATTGGAGAGAGTTGTGGAAGCCTACTTCGTGTTAAGCATACATATAAAGACTACTGATAAAGACACTGTCAGCAGTATTAACAGCAAAATAGACTACAGAATATTTTGTTCTGTATTGACAGGTGCAATATTTGAAAATTGATAATTAGGCCTATTTATTTATTTATTTTTAAATTAGGCCTATATTTATATCTGAATTTGTCAAAACCTAGACTTTCAACCATCAAAATGTAATTTTTTAATATGTATCCGTGTACAAAATAACATATAAACATCTTTTCCTATTCTATTTTGCCCGGAAACGCTTCCAACACGCTTGCGTGTCGCGTGAAAAATAGGCGTCGGTTCTATTTCTAGCATGCACGCGTTTTCCGCGCGGAGAACGCGTTATGTGTCACGCAGGCAGTCTGCAAGCACTAACCTGTTAACATGGGAGCCAAAATAAAAACGGACACGCCACGCAGCTGAGACGCTTACGCCACGCAGCCAGTGTGTCATCGCCTCTGCGGTGAAGTGTCGCGTTGCGAGTCAAAACTCATACGCTCACTGGATGTCATGGCAACATAATAACTTTAAATATCTCGCCTTCGTTTAAATTTCGGACCATCTCAAAAAATAAACAAATGATTTTAACATGCGTTTATCAAAGTAGGAAATCCACACTTTTAATCCCTTACACACAATTAGTGCTCTTGAAATACGAAATGGAGGCGGGTCCGGATTGAATTCCCTCCGGGTCCGGATCCGGACCGGAGACCGGGCTTTGAGAAATACTGCTGTAGACCTTTATTAGTGTCATGATTCTGCCATCATGTCTTTGATTCCTCTTGTCTTGTGGCAGGATCATGACAGAATCATGTTTTGTGTACATGCGCATGGCCAATTATTTGGCCATGTGCTTGTGTTGTCTCGTTACGTCACCCCGCCCCCCTTGTTATCCTCGTCTTGTCATTATTGTTTAGTCAGCTTCACCTGTTCTCGTCATTAGTGTTCCCCCATTTAATCCCCTGGTGTTTGCTGTCCTGTGCTGGTTCATTGTTTCATACCTTTGTAATCACCCTCGTGAGTATCCTGTTAAGAGTTTTGTCAAAGAGCTGTTTAGTCTTGTATCTGCTGAGAGTTTATAGTCTAGTTAACTGTCCAGTCTTAGTCTAGTGTTGTTAGTCTTTATTTTTCCCTACCAGTGTTGTTTGCCCCCTCGTGGGTTTTGTTTTACCTGTTTTCTGTCTTTAATAAACTTATTAAACTTGTTAAAACTTGTGTTTTGCATACTGTTTGCGATTGGGCTCGTTCCCTGAAATTCATGACAGAATGAACCGGCCAAAGAAGAACCCCGCAAGCAGTATGTCCTCTCAACTCCAGCGACAGTTGGAGTTCCGTGAACAATGCTGGTTGTCGGCTCCCACCGACAGAAAGGGGGTCAACCTTCCAGTCCTGCCCCAGGGTGAGCGGATCCTGAGAGATTATGCCAAACTTTGGGATCATTTCTCCCGGGAGGAGCCACAAGCTTCTTCCTCGAGTTCTCCACCCTCTGCCTGTTTGCCAGTGATCCCGGAGGGTCGCGTTATAGCCGTTGTTACGCAGGGGAACCAGGTACACTCCACTTCGACTCCTGAGGCGTCATCCGCACCTGTAAGTCTCCGCGGTAAACGAGGGAGACGGATCTCGTGGGAGTCTGCTTCGGAGTCCTCCGCGACGGAGTCAACCCTACCTGAGACTGTCCTCCCACCACCAGTCACGGTTCCTGCTGTGCTTCCCCAACCGGTCACAAGTCCGGCTACGGCCTCTGCCCCGCGGCCAAAGAGAAAGAGGAGGAAGAAGGGAGCTTCCTGTTCCCCATCGCCATCTTCTCCTGAGTCCGCGATGGTTTTTCAACCCGCAACTGCAATAGTCAACGCGGTTCCCGAGTCAGCTGCAGTCAACGCGGTTCCCGAGTCAGCTGCAGTCAACGCGGTTCCCGAGTCAGCTGCAGTCAACGCGGTTCCCGAGTCAGCTGCAGTCAAAGCGGTTCCCGAGTCAGCTGCAGTCAACGCGGTTCCCGAGTCAGCTGCAGTCAACGCGGTTCCCGAGTCAGCTGCAGTCAACGCGGTTCCCGAGTCAGCTGCAGAAATCACTATTTCCGAGGCTGATATGTGGAGTGCTTCCTCCGTATCTGATGTGAGGAGCGCTGGTTCTGGTTCTGTTGCTGAGAGCGCTGACCTCGTTTCAGTCCCGCGACCAGCCACAGTGTCGTCTTCCACCTCCACACAGCCGCCTACAGCTTCTCCTGTCTTTTGTCCTGTTCTGTCACCTACTCTGCCCCAGTCTGTTTCTCCCATGGCTTCTCCTCGTGTGCCCCCACCCAAGTCCGCCCGGAATCCTCGTTCCAAGCCCTCGTCCTGTAAGCCCAAGAACCCCAGTCCACCTTTTCACCCTGGACTACCTCCCACAAACTCTATTGTTCCTCCGCCCCCCCTCCAGTGTTTGTTGTTCTTATTGATGCACCCTAACCCTGTTGTCATCTATTCGTGTTTGCCGTTATTGCTATTTGTCATGTTTTGTTGGTTTGTGTCGATGTCTCAGTCTGTCATGTCCCGTCTTTGATGTCCCCTTGAGGAGCGTCTGGTAGCCGCTCCTTAAGGTGGGGGTTCTGTCATGATTCTGCCATCATGTCTTTGATTCCTCTTGTCTTGTGGCAGGATCATGACAGAATCATGTTTTGTGTACAAGCGCATGGCCAATTGTTTGGCCATGTGCTTGTGTTGTCTCGTTACGTCACCCCGCCCCCCTTGTTATCCTCGTCTTGTCATTATTCTTTAGTCAGCTTCACCTGTTCTCGTCATTAGTGTTCCCCCATTTAATCCCCTGGTGTTTGCTGTCCTGTTCCGGTTCATTGTTTCATACCTTTGTAATCACCCTCGTGAGTATCCTGTTAAGAGTTTTGTCAAAGAGCTGTTTAGTCTTGTATCTGCTGAGAGTTTATAGTCTAGTTAACTGTCCAGTCTTAGTCTAGTGTTGTTAGTCTTTATTTTTCCCTACCAGTGTTGTTTGCCCCCTCGTGGGTTTTGTTTTACCTGTTTTCTGTCTTTAATAAACTTTGTGTTTTGCATACTGTTTGCAATTGGGCTCGTTCCCTGAAATTCATGACAATTAGCTGGAACACATGAGTTTAATTAGAGTTGGAGCTAAACTCTGCAGGGCAGTGGCCATCCAGTACCAGGATCGCCTACCCCTGATGTATTGTTTTTGTGCTTGCTTTTTATCAAGTGTATAAACAGTTCATGAACAGCAAGTTTTATCATTAAAGGACAATTATCACTTGTAATTTAAACCTAAATTTACTTTACTGTATGGACAATTCAACATTTAATGATACAATGCATATATTTTAAACCGGTTGAGTATTTTTAACACCTGTGGGTGAGACCCATTTATGCTCTATGGGTGTTCATTTAAAGGGTAAGTTCGGCGTTTTACAAGTAAAGCCCTGTTTTAAGATCGTTTCTGATGAAATCGAATGGTTAAGATTAAAATTTGGACACATGCTGCTGTCCTGAATATTTTAGGTTTTTGTGTTAGCACCCCCCCCACCTATACAATGGTTTGATAGGGGCACTGGAACAATCATTTATATAAATGCATTAAACTTTAGTTTACAAAGACGTGAAACTCACCGAGTGGTCTAGGGTGTTCACTGATATGCTCACGCAAAAATCGCTGCAAAAGATGCTTTCCAACAGGTGTTTTACCATTCGTTGTAAAACTGTGGACCTATTTTTCAAACGCCTCACAACTGCGGACATTCTTCCGTTGACAGCTTGAATAATAGACACTCCAGCCCAGTTGGTGGCGATAATGTACCTTTGCCAATGTTTGGATAGCGTAGCCTACGATATCGCGACTGCATAACTACAGGAAGATTACAAACAACCCCATTTCTGTCTCCGACTGACACTGATTCTGTGGATTTAGAGAATTACATACTGGCTTCACCTCCAAGACCCTACAGTCTTGATGTATGTGTAACTCATACCTTGAAGAATGTCTTTAATGTAAAGCAACATTTCTTTTTCTTATTTTATCCTTTCCATTTTTAGAGTAGCAAAAATGCCTTGTGGATTTTTTTGAGGAATTCAGGGGGGGTCAATTTAGACCTGACCACCCATATCACTGTTGTGGCCTGCCGAAGAAGAGTATTACATAGTGCGTGTGTTGCTCTTCATAAATCCTCATTGCTCGTTAGCTGCGCGCACATGGCAACCAAGTTGACCATAGTTGAGATCCTCTGCGTGGGAGAGTGTAATTGCTCTTTTCCCAGCTGACCCGAAGGCCAAAATGGGTGAGGTGCCGGAACACCAGATCCCTGTGTTCGCAAATGTGAGCTAGGAGCAGCCAGTCATCGAGGATGCGAACCCCTCGTTGCCGGAGTGGCACAAGGGCTGCCTTGACGACTAAAGTGAAGACGTGGGCTAACCCTAATGGGAGAACCGTGTCCTGTTATGCCTGCGCCTCGAAAGCAAACCGAAGAAACGGTCTGTGTAGAGGAACAATGGAGACATTAAAGTACGCGTCCTTCAGGTCGATCGCTGCAAACCAATCCAACGGACGAACACATTCAAAAATGCGTTTGGCTGTCAACATCTTGAAAGGAAACCTGAGAAGGGTCGGTTCAAGATGCGCAGGTCCACGATAGGCCGTAACCCACCGCTCTTCTTGGGAACAATGAAGTGGGGGCTGTAGAAGCCGGACTTCATTTCGGGTGGAGGGACAGTCTCGATCGCACCCTTCGCCAGTAGGGTGGCGACCTCCGAATGCATGACAGGGGCATTGTCACTCACCATGGTATAGAGGATTCCCCGGAAGCGGGGAGGAGACCGTGCGAACTGAATCGCATAGCCGAGCCTGATGGATCTCGCGAACCACCGGGACAGATTGGGAAGCTCCAAAAACTGAACCAGCGGGGTCATGTGAACCACAGACGTACCCACGATGGGCCAGTGAGGCGGAATGACCGGCCCGGACGTGGAACTTCCCGGTGTGGGGGCACGGTCATATGCCGTGTCCTGATAGAGGAGGCCAGGGAAGGACGAGCGTGGCGAGGCGGAGCAAGAGGGGGACGAGAGTGGCGAGGCAGAGCATCGCACACTGCCATCCGTGGCCTCTGAGGGCTCAGAGATGGGAATGTCAGTTCTTTGGAAGAAGAGGTTCTCCCCCGGCCGGGATAGGAATGGCCCTGCAACCACTTCCTGGAAAGAACTGCAACCCATCTGAGAGCTGCCCGCAATGCGAGCGCCGCATAGCCTGGCATTCAGCAGGCTGCAGGGCTGGTACGGGCTGGGACACCTTCCTGCGACTACCTCCAAGGCGAGGGCAGGGTGAAGGCTGCTGCTGGGGCCGGGCGGGAGGGGCGTAAGTCGCAGGAGGGCGCCCTCGGTGGCGAGCGGACTGGGGCATCTGAGGCGTCTGAGCCGGCGGCTGGGTGGCAGCAGCTGGCCACGGGGTCAGAACATGTTTGATTGCCTCAGTCTGCTTCTGGGCGGCCGAGAACTGTTGGGCAGAGTCCTCGACCGCGCCGCTGAAGAGGCCAGCCTGGGATATGGGGAAGTTGAGGAAATGGGTTCGCTCAGCCTTGTGCATATCAATCAGGTTAAGCCAGAGGTGTCTTTCCTGGACCACGCATGTGGACATCACCTGACCCAGGGACCATGCGGTCACTTTCATCACCCGTAGACCGAGGTCGGTGGCGGCACGTAGCTCTTCCATGAGCCCTGGATCAGCCCTACCCTTGTGCATGTCAGTGAGCACCTTGGCCTGGTAGACCTGAAGGATGGCCATAGCATGCAGTGAGCCGGCAGCCTGCCCCACAGCTCTATAGGTCTCTGCCACCAGAGTAGACAAAAACCTACAGGCTTTGGAGGGGTGCTTAGGGTCGCCATGCCAGGTGGAGGCGCTGTGGGGACACAGTTGTGTTGCCACAGAACACTCCACGGGGGAAACCCAGTGTACCCTTTGCCTCATTCAAGGGCAAAGAAGGCGGAAAAAGGCCACTGACTATTCGTGATAAGTCAAAGGAGACATCCATGATCTCATGACCTCCTCATGCACCTCCTGGAAGAAAGGTATTGGGGCCGCCCCCGAAAAACTATCATACAGCCACGAGCGTTTGGGACAGGGTGGAGGATTCGTTTCCAGCCCGATGCTCGCGGCTGCCCGGGAAAGCATGGCCGTCAATTGTAATTGTAATAATTGTAATATCTTTATTGTCCACCAAGGTGGAAAATTGTCTTTGGCTCACCAGCCATTAAAATAAATATGCAGACCATAATAAAAGACAAATACATAAAACAGACAGATCACAATTCATAAAAAAAACATTTCATACTATAGTCATTTGGATTATCATTTACTTGCCGAATTGAGAATTTTAACAGCATTTGGAATAAAAGACCTCTTAAACATATTTTTATTTGCTAGAAGGGTTCTGTAGCGTCTGCCCGATTTCATGGGCTCAAATTGACTGAAGAGAGGATGTGAACTATCTGCGAGAATAGTCCTTGCCTTTTTCTTCGCCCTTTCAGCATAGAGATGTACTAGTGGCCTCTATTGTCTGCCAACTATTCTGCTTGCAATTGTCACAATTTTTGTTCTTAGATCTGCAATTTAAATGATCATACCAGGCTGTGAGATGAAAAGTTAGTACACTCTCTACCATGGATTTGTACACAAGTTCTAAAATATGCTGACTAACTAAAATAGGCCACTAAGTTGTCTTAGAAGAAATAAACGTTGCGAATACTTTTTAAAAAGGTAGTCTGAATTATCAGCAAAGTTCATGTGTGAATCAAGAATTGAACCTAGATATTTAAACTTCTTCACAATTTCAACTTGTTGACCCACAAGTGAAATTGGTTGGATTGACATATCTGCTTTTGGGCAGATAATCAATTATTTTGTCTTTGCCACGTTCATTTCTAGTTGGCTAAGATGACACCAATTCTCCAGGGCCTTAATGTGAGCCACATAGGCAGCGTCATATAACAAATTAGTTTTGTCCAATAGGCCCACTAAGGCCATATCATCAGCGTATTTGAACAATCTAAATTGTTCTTCTTTAATCATAAACTTATTAGTAAAAAGAGAGAAGAGCACAGGGGAAATGACACAGCCTTGTGGGCAACCTGTACTTATAGTTAGCATATCAGACACAGTCTCTCAAACACAGACCCTCTGTGTACGACAAGAAAGAAAATTTCTAATCCACCGGACTAAGCCTGTATCAACATCCAGATCAACCAGTCTTGTTAAGAGAATGTAAATCTTCATTGAATTAAAACCCGAGCTAAAATCCACAAATAAAACCCTAACATATGCTTTGGGATGCATGAGATGTTTTGTAACTGTATTAAGCAGTGTCAGTACAGCATCATCTGTACCTCTGTTACTCTTATATGCAAACTGAAGTGGATCTAACCTAGAGGCGACAGTAGAAGTTAGATGATTAGCTAAAACTCGTTCCATAGTTTTACACAATATAGAAGTTATTGCAATGGGCCGGAAGTCATTTGGCATGCTCGCCCTTGGCTTTTTTGCCACAGGCCTAATTATTGAGTACTTCCATAATTTTGGCACTTTACCTGTGTCCAAAAGTAATTGGAACAACCTTGCAAAAACTCCTTTTAGTTGAGGGGCACAATCTTTAAGAAGGCATGCTTTTAAACCATCTGGGCCAGTGGTCTTGTTAGGCCAAAGCAAAAACATAATGCAAGATTGCCAGCGTCCCTCCTTTTATACCCACGTGGTGGGGCGGAGTTGTGCTATGCAAATTCCGCAGACCCATGGCATTTCCTTGCCATTGGCTCATTTTGTAGAACTTGAAGCGAAACCCCCATTTCGTCATTCACTGACGTAACTCACAGTGACTGAACGAAAGGGAACTCAATTTAGTACTTACGACCTGTTTGAGTGGCGGCTTTATGTGCGGATAGATCAGTGGTGCTCAGTATTTTGGTGTGAACGTGACACACCCGGGAATGAGTAAGTTAGAGTGGTGTGTGTCAATTTGCCGTCGGAGAAAAGAGAGAATGAGAACGCGCAGCTAGTATTGGTGTATCAATACTACCTAAAATGAGTATTGGAATAGTTTCGGATATTTCAGTAACCATACGTATCGAAATATGTATATTTTTTGACAATACTAGCACAAGCACACTCACATACACATTGGGACAGGATATTTCTCTCTTCCCTCCCTGTGAGTCCCTGTTATCATGAAGTCATTCATGACTTAGTAGGATATCCTTACTGATCCAACTGCCCTCTTCTCCTCCTTCTGCCTGTCCCTCTGGCCCTCATCATTGACAACAGAACAAGTCTGTTCTGTGATTTTCTGTGTTTCTTTTGTTGTTTGATTCATTTTAACATCATATATAATATACACAGATATAATATACACATGTAATTGCTTTCCTGCTGTTTATATTCACAGACATAACCAACTGTGTTTATGTGAACTTTGGGTGTTTTTGACACGACCTTGTGTGTATTTGACAGTTTAAGCACAATAAGAGAAAGAGAACTTAGTTTAATACTCACTGGATGCGCCATCTGACATCCAGCTTTCTGGGTTGTGGCTAGAAGGGATTCAGCTACAACCGGAAGTGACACAAGTCTTGCAAAATCTCAGAACAAATTATAAACAATTATTGGAGAACTCGAGAACAAAGTAATCTTAGGGGTTTCGAGGAGGATGATAAAGTTCGTCATTTGGACAAAAGACCAGGCTTGTGTCAATGTCAATTTTATTTATATAGCACCATTAATCACAACCTAGGTTGTCCAATGTGCTGCACAATGAAGACATAACAAGACAATACAATATAATTAATAAAAAAAAATGCAATATAACTTCCTCATTGATTATATGCCAATTCACAAAAATTAGTTTTTAGCTTGGATTTAAAAACAAACAGTGCTGATGCAGAGCGAATACATAGAGGCAGAGCATTCCACAGTCTGGGCGCAGCTACTGAAAAGACACGGTCACGGCATCTCAGCTTTGACTTCAGAATGCATAACAATCTCTTGTTGGACGACCGGAGAGAAAGAACTGGACGATATTCAGTTAATAAATCCGAGTGGTAAGGAGGGGCCAGACCGTTTAATGATTTTAAACACCAAAAGAAGAATTTTAAAATTCACTCGATAACGCATGGGCAACCAGTGCAGAGAACATAAAACCAGTGTAATGTGGTCCCGTTTTTTAGTACTGGTTAAAAGTCTTGCAGCTGTATTCTGAACTATCTGCAACCGGGATAAAGGTGACTGGCTAATCCCAAAATAAAGTGAGTACCAGTAATCCAATCTAGAAATAATAAAAGCATGAATTAATTTACGATTTTTTTTCTAGACATAATAGATTTTACTTTTACTAATAATCGAAGCTGTAAGAAGCATGATTTGACCACTGTATTTATGTGTTTGTCAAATTTTAGCCCATCATCAAAGACAAACCCTAGATTTTTAACTCAAGGCTTCACAGACGAGGATAACTGAATCTGGATAAGAGAATCTGAAAGACCAAACACTATTATTTCAGTTTTACTCTCATTAAAATTAAGACAATTTTAAAACAACCAGGCCTTCACATCAGACAAACAGGTCATAAGTGCCTCCAGACCATTCAAACTCTGTTTTAATGGCAGATAGATTTGAGTATCATCTCCATAGCAATGGAACGACAGACCATGCTTCCTAAAAATAGAACCCAATGGGAACATATATAATGAAAAAAGAATAGGAGCTAAGATGGAACCCTGAGGAACCCCACATGATAGAGGAGCTGCCTCAGATGAATGTTCAGCCATGTTAACTTTAAAACTTCTATTAGAAAGATATGATTTAAACCATTCAAGAGCACTTCCTTTTATGCCAACACAGTGCTCCAAGCGAGCAAGAAGGAAAGCGTGGTCCACAGTGTCAAAAGCAGCACTCAAGTCTAGGAGCACAAGCACAGCATAGTCCCCAGAGTCGCCAGTTAGTAGGATATCATTTAAAACCTTCAAAAGTGCAGTCTCTGTCGAGTGGTGTTTTCAAAAACCTGATTGAAAGACCTCAAATATCTTTTTTTTCTTTAAAAAAACCTCTACAATTGTTGAAGAAACCATTTTCTCTAGGATCTTTGTATTAAAAGACAAATTAGAAATGGGCCTATAATTATCTAAAACAGTAGGGTCTAGATTCGGTTTCTTAAGCAAAGGATAAACTGTGGCATGTTTTAACACATCTGGTACAGTACTAGTTCTCTTACGAGAGTATCTCTTGTACTGCGTAATATCTTACGCTATGGGGAAAACCTCTTTTCCACGAGATATTGAAGCCAAAAATTATCCTTAATTTTGAATTAATGTAAAACGCTGTGCAGCAGCATGCAGACATAGGCAAGACGGCTTGCGCGCCTATTGGCTGCCCTGCGGCAAAAGCAGCAGCCTATCGAGAGTGGCCCTGCGTGACACATATCCAATGGGGGCATTTCGCGCCCATTTCGTCACGTCCCGCCAGAAAGGGCGTGGTCTCGCCCTATAAATATAGCTCGATTAGGCTGGTACAACTGATTTTCATCTCTTCAACGAAGCACTACTGCATCGCTGGATCCGGAATGAGAAGCCGCGCCGTTGACAGAAAGCCTTCTGCGGGACGAGCCTTCGAGCCTGAAGCCGCTGGCTTTCACCTCGCCGCCTTCAGCCGCCGTACCTGCTATGCTTTCCGGCGTCTATATCCTTTCAATGCTAAGAGTGTGTGTTCGCCGCTGCGACTCACACTCTCACTGTATATCTCTCTCTCTCCTAAAAGAGCTGCGTCTTTTTAAAGATGCAAAGATCCTGCGGCTCGTGCCGAGCCACACTCAGCGACGGGGACCGTCATCTGCGCTTCCTGCCTGGGTGAGGGTAACGCGGCTCTCGCGCTCGCTGACGGCGAATGCCCTCATTACGAGCTGATGCCCATGGTGACTCTGAGGACTCGCCTGGCAATCCTTCTCAGAGCCTGCTCTTCCGCCCGCTGTAGTGCCGCGCCGTAAAAGCGCCGTACTCAGCGGGTCCCCGAGCCTTCTCCAGCCCGTGAAAGCTCGCCGGTTCGCCCGCCAGCTTCACCGGCTTCACTCGAGTCGCTCGCTGACGGACAACGGCCGCCGCGCGCCGCCGTTAATAATGACGAGATAGCTGCATCTGTAGAGAAGGCCAGCTGCTCTATTCTGGCTTCATACAGTGAGGACTGGGCGAGCTCTGTGGACCTCCCCCCTCTGCCCACGAGTCGTCAGGGAAACGGGCCAGCATCAAAACCGCGGCACGGCTAGCTTTCTTTACGTTACAAGAAAGCTACCCCGCCCCCCGTGGACATGCGTCACCGGCAAAATGAGGAAAGAGTGGGTTTTGGTCCCGCCGAGGCCAGACCAATCTCCATTTCTCAAACATTTCTCAGCTCCTCGTAGTCTGAGCGGCTGAAAATGTCAATATTGCGGCAATGAGCTTGTTGTATAACACGCACGCCTGCAAACAAACGCCGAAACACACAAAACTGTGATTACGCTCTCAATCCGTGCGCACGCGTCACCGGCGAAATGAGGAAAGAGTGTGTTTTTGTCCCGCCGAGGCCGGACCAATCCCCATTTCTCAAACATTTCTCAGCTCCTCGTAGTCTGAGTGGCTGAAAATGTCAATATTGCAGTAATGATCCTGTTGTATAACACGCACGCCTGCAAACAAATGCCAACACACACACAAAACTGTGATGACGCTCTCTTATCTGCACGAGAGACCTGTGTTCGATCCCAGCTCTCGCAGCAGATAAAAAAATACAAATAAAAAAAGTCTTGCCGTGGCCAGACTTCCACCGAACTTTCGTTCGTTCAGTTCCAGAAAATGCGACTGTTCCAGTGTATTTTGCAGTTAACAAGCCGGTACCATGGCCCTTTGCCTGCACACAAATGCCGTTTCCACAGCGACCCAGAAAAATCATATAAGCAGTGTATTTTCTGGTATTCTGGCCACAGCCGATGGTGTTATGAGTGTAATAAAAATGCCCACAGCCCAGTGTTCATTTCTACACACAAACACAGTGCAGGGCTGGCACAAATGAGGTCGACTCATGTCAATTGTGCATTAAATGTAGTGAATGTTCCCACAACCCAGTGCCCACAAACACTACACACTGCATGTACCATGGTTTCTGTAAAACGAAACCAACACACATACAGCCAGCTAAGACCCACGGTGTTTAAGTCTCGCCGCGGACAGACTCCACCGAAACTTCTCGCTCGTTCAGTTCCAAACAATGTGACTGTTCCAGTGTATTTCGCAGTAAGCAAGCCGGCACCACAGCCCGCTTGCCTGCACACAAACACCGTTTTTACGGCGACCCAGATAAATCCCCAAAAAAGAGTGTATTTTCTGGTATTCCGGTTGGCCGATGGTGTTATGAGTGTTGTAAGAATGCCCACGTCTCAGTACCCATTCCCACACACAGACACAGCCCGCCACAGTTCAGGGCTAGCACAAATAAAATCGACTCATGTCGATTGTGAAAAAAAAAATGTAGTGAATGTGCCCACGACACAGTGCCCACAAACACTACACGATACGTGTCCCTCGGTTTCTGTAAAAACGAAACCGACACACATTCAGTCAGCACAAGCTGACGGTGTTTTCAGTGCAGTGAGTGTGCCCGCTGTCCCGCGCCCACATTCCCTCACAGACACGCTCAACCCCATGGGGTTTGTCCCGCTCGCTCTCTCTCCACAATCTGTCATAGAGAATTCGTGCGCGACCAGGCTGCCCGCCGTGATCGGTGCGCCTCCCGCCTCGCACACTGTAAACACAGTGTTTATGTCTCAGCACACCGAAGCTCTGCGGCCGCCGCTATGCCGCGGCCAGAGCCCGGATTTCATTCTACTTCTAGCTATTCACGCAGAGGCGTGGGCAAAGCTTCCCGGGGTATCAGGATGGGTGTTGAACACTATAAAAAGAGGCTATTCGCTACAGTTCGCTTGACATCCCCGCCGTTACACGGCGTGAGTCGAAACCACGGTAAACAATGAAGTATCTCATCTACTTCGAGCCGAAATAGCGAAACTGCTGAGCAAAGGGGCCATAGAACCTTTATCTCAGGCTCAGAGCGAAGGGGGGCTATACAGCAGATATTTTCAGGTACCGAAAAAAGACGGGGGTCTCAGACCCATTCTAGATCTGCGACAGCTGAACAGAGTGCTTATGAAGCGCCAGTTCAGAATGCTGACAACCAGTAAGATCCTCGCGCAAGTGCGCCAGGGAGAGGTTTATGTCAATAGATCTGAAAGACACCTTTTACCAAAATCAAATAGCGTCACGTCACAGGCGATTCTTGAAATTCGCCTTCGAGGGCCAGGCATATCAATACACAGTCCTACCATTCGGCCTATCCCTAGCACCCCGTACATTTACGAAGTGCATGGACACGGCCCTGGCACCCCTGAGACTTCAGGGCATGCGAGTCTTGAACTACTTGGACAATTGGCTGATTCTAGCTCGATCACATTCAGAGCTCATAGAACACAGAACCACATTACTCGAGCATCTCGAGAATCTGGGTCTCACAGTCAATTGGGCGAAGAGTTCGCTGTTTCCCAAAAATCTCTTGTCTGGGAACAGTGCGGGACTCGCTGTCTATGACAGCACGTCTGTCGCCGGAGCGCGAACTGGACATTCAGCGCGCCGCGAAATCCTTTCGCCGCGGCTCTACTACATTACCACTATACCCCCCATTTACCACTATTTACGTTTATCCAACCAAAATTAAATTGGATCTGAGAACCTCAGAATGAAAAAAGTGTCAATTAAATAGTTGTAAATATAACAAGGGCTTTGGATGAAAGATAAATTACTTGTTTATATCAATAAGTTGTTGTGTCAGCTTTTTGTTTTCATCCTGTGTATTACTATTTTGTCAATTTTGAGTGGTTCATTATATTTACTATTAAATGTAAAAGGCGTTCTTGCAGCATGACTGCATTTTATTTTTTTAAGATATGTTATGTTCAGATGGGGTGTAAACATTTATGCGGTGTACTGTACTTGCCTCATACTTTCTATTATTAAGTTATAAGCTTACAAAAAGTTAGATGATTCAGATCACTACATAATGTTGTAATAGCTACTTTGCTGGGTTTAAGCTGGGTTTAATAATTTGCTGGGTTTAATATTGTTCATCTGTATTCGGTAGCAAATTCTGAAAAGGCATTTGTAAGCTATAATTAATGCTGTGTGTACTGTATCTTAACTTACGAAGCCAGGACACCTTTTACTTTTAATAGAAAATATAATGAACCATTATTTAAAAATTCATAAGAATTTTGGTAGATTTATATAGATTTATGTAGAGACCCTCATTAAGCTACCGTGTTAGTGTGGGGCTATTTTGAGCCTTGTTAGTGGTATTAACTAGTGATTTCTTTTTAGCGAACCCCTCAGCATGATCTCCAAAAAACATCCGTTCACTGGAAGGTTGGGCATCGTGCTGAAGGAATGAAAGCAAGCTTCAAGCTTTAAATGAAGATGTAATGTCGTTTTTTGCTTGTAGCATTGGTTTAAATATTTGCATGACATTCTTTAGTGTTCATTATTGTTCCTTGGGTTCATTATTATTATTATTATTATGGTTGGCATTGTGTCTGTGTGTTTGTGTGTGTGCATAAGGGTTTGACTAAAAATCAAAATGTTTTGTGCCAACAAAGTTCCAATTGTGTAGATACTGTTAAGTCTAGTAAGCAATAACAACATATGCAGCCTACTTTTAAATATTAAGAGATTTTGGTTGGGTAGTGGAAGGGTGGTTAGCCATGAGGCTTTGACACATGAGTACTCTCATACAAACACATTTTAACAATTTTTTTAATGACCACAAAATAATAATTACAAAAGGGGTTGTTCCAATTACGGACAGAGATTGTCTGAGAGCATCATGGAGAGAGTTATGATGACAGACTTGCTAAAACCTAGGCTGATTAGTTTGCTTGCTGTCTTCTTCACTGTCCGTTTATTTTTTTTCTGTCCATCTGGCGAGATTTTAAGAGATCTTGGTTCAAAATACTTTGCCACATTGTAGGCTGATTAGTTTGCTAGCTGTCTTCTTTATTGTCCATTTATTTGTTTCTATCACATTCTTCCTGTCCATACGGTGAGATTTTGCGTCACTTCTGGCAGTAGCTTTACACCTTCTAGCCACAACCAGCTTTCTGTGCCCTTGCTTCAGATGTGTGCGCTCAGAAAACCATATATTAGAAGTTTAGACTGATATGGCTTTAAATCACATGCAGATAAATAAACTTTTATGATGACGAAGAACTGCAATGTCACATGACCGTGACTCAAAAATGGGCATATACAACATGGTATAATAAATGATCTGTAGGGTATTTTGAGCTGAAACTTCACAGACACATTCTGGGGACACCTGAGACTTATATTACATCTGATAGGTCCCCTTTAAAACAAAAGTCCAAAAGAGACTTGGTGCTGGGCGGAACCAGATGCAGAGACAGGACTTAAAGTAGGCTGGGATCAGGGAATCCAAGATTTTGCACTTCAGGGGTAGGATAATGGTTGGTACTCTGTTCCATAATATCCACTTCCACCAACACACCTTCAGAAATAGACAAGACAACCGGCTCACACACCTGATCAGACTTGTCAGGTTCGGGTTCTTGGTCTGTGCTGGGCTCTGGTTCATTGTCCTTACACATAGGGAGAGCAAAATCTGGCTCCGGAATGAACCATTGCTCAGGCTCAAGCTCCTGGATGGACATTGCGGCCGGCTCACACACTTGGTCAGACTCAGCTGGCATTGGCTCTGGGTCTGCAGTGGGCTCTGGCTTTGGCTCCTTAGTGGGCTTTGGCACTGGCTCTGGGTTCGGAGTGGGTATGTGGAGGTGTTGGCTGGGTTCCGGTTCTGGATCAGTGGGGTTTGTGGGTCATTAACAGACACACTTAATTCAGGCAATGTAATTGATTCTCCATCTCAGTAAAGTCCAGCAGGCAATAATAATTTGCTTCTATCCAACATATCGATTTTATGGTGGTATCATCTAGACCATTGTGCTGGGCCAACAAACAGAAGCGGACAGAGTATTCCAAAAAAGGGAGCCCGTAATGGGCAAGATGATTAAACGTTGGATTAAACGATACAATTATTTGCCAAAAAAGGCAAACTACAGCTACAGGTTTTATTTTACTAGGCAAAAAAAGAAAAGAAAAAAAAACGTACAGTGTAATTATACATTCAAGTACTGAGTAATAATAATTAACTACATGCACTTACTATAGGGTTAGCATTAGGATTAGGGTTTGATTTAGGGTTAGTTGCATATACTGTAATTATGCATAATTTATAGTTAGTACTATAGTAACTACTGTACATGTACTTGTAACAAGGACACTGTAAAATAAAGTGTTACCAAAAATGCATATATAAAAAAGTTCACAGGAAAAAACATTACATTGACTAAAGCATAATCAGTTAGTCATATTTTGTATTCAAATTAGTGACAAGTGCATGTGAACATCTAACAAATTCATGTACATTTTTAAATCTTTCTCTACAATTGTCACCTGATGCAAAAAAGAAGGAATTTAAGTTTTTAATCTTATACTGTATATGTCATAAGAATGTCTTGTACAGTACATGTTGCTGTAATGACAAATCCAAGTCGTAAATGTAGGAGATCAGACACAACTAGTATTTAAAAGGAATTTATTGCATACATTCTGTATGTTTATGATTCAAATATATATATATATATATATATATATATATATATATATATATATATATTACCTCAGGTATACAACATACTCTCTAAGACAAAATTTTTAGCAAAATTACTGTACGCCATACATTTACATCATCAACTAGACATTTAATTAATCACCCTGCTGGGTAAGAAGACAAGACAGAAGACACTACTGCACATGTATTTTTACATGATAAAATTCCTAATGATTCATTACAGTAGCAGCGAGAACATGACGGCAGACAATAGTTTGTACATAACTACACTTCACACTGAATATATCAGACTTTTTTTTTTTACAGTGTTAACAGAGGGCTAAGGCTCTTCAGATGGACACCAGCTGCATTACACAAAAACACATGTAGTATGAAAACACACAGGAGTGGACAATCTGACATGTTTGAAGCTCAACATTGTGTCCAAACCAGACGTGACATATCATACACGCTATCTCTGCTTGGTTTGTATTTGTTCTGCATCATGCAGGGTAGCCCTGCCCACAGTGAAATCTCATTGGTTTAAAATCCTGCTTTCACATAGACATCAACTATGGTCTGATTGTTTATGAGTCCGACTGTGTCGCATCATGGATTGTTGCATAAGAAAATATGAGAACTGAAAAAATGATTGGTGAACACTCTTTTGTTTATTAGAATCAAATGTTTGGTGAATTCAACTAGATCAACTGTCATGTGGGTTTATGCTAAATGCATTCTGTTGCCATTTTAGATTCTCCTGAAAACGTCTCGGTTACTAATGTAACCCTCGTTCTCTGAAGGACGGAACGAGAGACGTAATGTCGACGTGACGACGTAATTGGGATCACTTCAGGGAGCCCTATCATCTTCATAAGTGTCTACAGAATGAGCCAATGAACGTTGGCGTGTGTGAATCGCGTCACGTGCCCCGCCCCACACCGCGGGTATAAACAGTAAGCGGGCGCACGCACTCATTGTTTTTCGCTGAGGAGCCGAGATCGTGGCGGCCGTACAGCGATGGTCAGCAACCGTGGCGACGGAACATTACGTCTCCTGTTCCCTTCTTCAGGGAACAAGGGTTACATTAGTAACCGAGACGTTCCCTATCAGTCACTCACGTTCGACGTAACGTCGACGTGTTCGTTCGTGTTCGTCGACTCACGTTCGACGTAACGTCGACGTGACAATGTAATTGGGATCCCTAGGTAAAACGCCACGGTTGCTGCCACATCCAGCGCCCTTCGCAAGACTCTCAGACCCTCAACTGGCTGGGGTGGAAGGCCTGCGTAGAGGGAGTTCAACTGCTGTTCCGTTATACCCCAAACAGTGGAACTCTTTGGATAATACTGGGAAAGTGTGCCTTTCCAGGCGAGAGGGACGTTGCAGAAGCCACATCTTGCCCAAGAGGGAGGTAACGTGGAGAATACACATGGACTGGCCGGAAGGGGCAGTGCAACATATGGAATGTCACTGGGGTGGCTACAGCCTGATAAGGGGGAGGCTACACCAGACAGTGACGGCAAAGCGGACTCTGCCAAGGGAAAGACACAGGCTCACCGCAGGGAGCTGGTCGTGGAAGAATACGCATATGGGATCGCCGCAGGGATCACCACATATGGAACCCAGCCTAGCACAAGTTACACAAGCATACGAGGACTAGGCCTGGCGTCGGAACGGGACGCAACGTCCGACTGCTGAAGGGGTGCGGATGAACTCTACTGGGTTAGCCTGAGTGGGGAACTCGACTGGAGCAAAAATGCGCACATATCCACAGCTCCATGTGGAGGGGAGTGGCGCAGCAAGCCGACACTAGAGCGGGAACTTAGGTGTTACCGGCTCGTTGAAGCTGCCACACAGGAAGAAACCAGCTCAAGATGTAGACTATAAAACCTGTTAGGTGTCGTCCAGCCTGCTCTACAGATATCTGTCAGTGAGGCACCCAGCGCCCAAGAAGAAGCAAGTGGGCTCTCAACCAGGGCGGGCAAGGCACGCCTTGGGCTTCGTAAGCCAAGGCGATGGCATCCACTATCCAGTGGGCCATCCTCTGCTTGGAGACAGCCTTTCCCTTCTGCTGGCCTCCGTAACAGACGAAGAGCTGATCTGAGGTCCTGAGGCTTTGCGTTCTTTCCACGTAAAGGCACAGAGCGCGAACTGGACAGAGAAAAGCCAGGGCTGGGTCTGCCTCCTCCGAAGGCAGCGCTTACAGGTTCACCACCTGGTCCCGGAAGGGAGTGGTGGGAACCTTGGGCACGTATCCGGGCCGGGGTCTCAGGATCACATGATAGTTAGGCGGACCGAATTCTAGGCACGATTCGTCGACCGAAAATGCATGTAGGTCCCCTACCCTCTTGATGGAGGCCAATGCAACCAGGAGTAATGTTTTACAAGACAGAATTTTAAACTCTGCTGACTGCAAAGGCTGCGTAGGGTGGTCTCTGAAGTGCCAAACGGACCAGAGAAAAAAATCCAAAGAGGGTATAGAGAGCAGGCGAGGCAGATTTAGTCTCCTCACCCCCCTCAGGAGCCCCCCAGCTGTGTGCCGGAGCATCCGTTCCAAGGGTCCCCTCGGTTAGAGAATAGAACAACTGGCAGTGAGACGTGTCCCGGGCGGCAGACAGATGTATCTGTGCGTTACCGAAGCGCCTGAAAAACAGCTGGACCACCTGGGGATGGAGTAGCATCTGCTGCCATGAGAGCTCGTCGGCTGCACAGTTGAGCAGGCCCGGTATATAAATGGCAGAAAGTGACCTCAGATACTTCTGGCTCCAAAGGAGGAGATGGCGGGCGAGTTGTGACATGTGGCAGGAGTGTAGACCACCCTGAGAAGTTGATGTACGCAACAGTCGCAGTGCTGTCTGTACGGACCAGTACATGCTTGCCTAGTAGCGGCATTTTGAAGGGGCTCAGCGCAAGATGTACTGCTAATAACTCAAGGGAGTTGATGTGCCAATGCAGTGGAGGCCCCGTCCACAGACCTGAAGCTGCATGCCCGTTGTACGTGGCCCCCCAGATGGTGATTGAGGCATCCGTGGTGACCACAGAATGCCTGGACACTTGTTCTAGGGAAAAACCTGCCAGTAGGAACGAAGGGTCCGACCACAAGCTGAGAGTTTGGCGACAGTGCGGTGGGATTTGAACCCATGGTGGATGAGGTGACTGAGCACCATGTCCCTGTATTCGCACAACTGCTCTCTCGACTGGGTGAGCATAAGGGGCCAGGGCCCAGTGGCAGAACATAAACAAAAGGAAACAAAAGATTCTCCGCCCGGCCCTCCACCGGGGGAAGGAGCTGCGCGTTGCAACTTGATCCACCTCTGGGTTGCCCGTCTGAGGGTTGTTCGCCTCTGCACCTCTGCTTGCCTCCTGGTTTGGCAGCGGCCAGGACTGGCTGGGTCAACTTTCTGCGGCTTGCTCCACAGTGAGGCCTGGATGGTGGCTGCTTCTGATGCTTAGTGGGAGCGGAGGACGCTGCGGGAGGCAGACCACGGCGACGAGCAGGCGGAGGGTCTGCAGTTGGCGGACGGGTGGGAGCTGCAACGGTCCGCTGGGGCAGGATGTGTCGGATCGCCTCCGTCTGCTTCTTTGTGGCCGAGAACTGCTGGGCAAAGCTCTCGATCGCGTTGCCGAACAACCCAACCTGGGACAGAGGGGCATCCAGGAACCGATGTTTATCAATGTCCCTCATATCGACCAGGTTGTGCCAGAGGTGGCATTCCTGGAGGAGCTCTGGGTCGGAACCACCCTCGTGCATGTCCATGAGTGCCTGGGCCTGGTGGACCTGCAAGAACACCATGGCATGGAGGGCGGAAGCAGCCTGTCCACAGGCTTTGTAAGCCTTCGCCGAAAGACTGGACGAAAATTTACAAGCCTTAGAAGGTAGGAGTGGATTATCCCACCAAGAGGAAGCGGACGCTGGACACAGCAGCATCACAATGGCACGCTCCACTGGCGGGATATCCACATACACCTTAGCTGCTCCACCGTTGTGGGTGGTGAGGAGGGAGGAGCCACTAGGACGGCTTCTGGCACTATACGGCGTCGTCCACGTCCTAGTAAGCTCCTCATGCACCTCCGGAAAGAAAGGTACCGGGGCGGCGCATTTGAGAACCAGCATGGCCCGTCCCGAGAAACCAATCGTCCAATTGAAAAGGTTCGGGACATGGTGGAGGGTTCCACACAAGCCCGACCTTTTCGGCGGCCCAGGAAAGCATAGGCGCCATTCTGGATCAGACTCGAGCAACAAAACACTCCCCGAAGGGGGCAACGCAGCCGAATCCTCATCTCCAGAGGACTGAAGCTCCCCCTCCGATGCTGCGACCGGCATCTGGTCATCAGGAAAAGCTCCAAAAGAAACGACTGGTCGTCCATGAGAAGGACCAGTATGCTCTTTTGGAAGCTCCAACGGCGGCAGCACTCGTGAGGTGTGAGGGGCCTACAGAGATTGCCTCGGCGGGGAAGCCCTCACGGTAATCCGCAGATCACCCTGACCATGCACAGAAGTATGTCTATTCTGAGGTCCAGAATAGACGCTAGATTGGGGCATAGGTGAGGGGACTGCACCTCCCTTGAGGTAAGCCAGTCTCTAACTAAACGCTGCCATAATCATATTCCCGCAATGGGAACATGAACTATTCACAAGCTGCCTCAGTGTGCTGAATGCCCAAACACGAGAGGCAACTATTGTGGCAGTCTGTTGGCGCCAGGGAATGACCACATCCAGAAACGCACAAGCGGAATGACATCCTGAAAAGGACGCAGGGTCATGCTTGTGTAGCTCTTTTAGTGAAAACAAAAAATAGAAAAAAATAACTCTTTCAGTGCTGAAGCACCCAGTGGTAGCCGCGGTGTAATCGAGGGACACACTCAATGGAACGCCCACTGAGACCGACAAACACACACACACACAATGCTGTGAAAAGCAGTTGTGAGGTTAAGATGCTCGCGGCCACCGCTGATCGCGCCGTCACACCAACACTGGAACAAAGAGTCCTTGTTTCACGAGACTTCAACATGTAGCAGTCTGCAGACCTCTGAAATCGAACATTAAGCTCGGCTCCGAAGTGAAAGACAATGAGTCCGTGTGTCCGCTTCCTGTTTATACCCGCGCTGTGGGGCGATTCATGCACGCCAACTTTAATTGGCTCGTTCTGTAGACACTTGAAGATGATAGGGCTCCCTGAAGTGATCCCAATTACATCGTCACATCGACGTTACGTTGAACGTGAGTGACTGATAAGGAACCGAATTTACATCACCAAATTTATTGATTTATATTAAAATTCGGAGTTAAATACAAGCTCAACAGAATGTGGCATAATGTTGATTATTACACACAAGAAAATTAGACATCCCAAAAATCTAGGTTATTTGGCCCTATTCACTTCCATTGTAAGTGCCTCACTGTAACCAAGAAAAAGAAATCGACTTTTATGTGTGTGGTCCTGGTAAACCCTACAGGACAATATGTCCCCAGAAAGATGCTAATATCCGAAATCCTTGTCCTTATGAGGACATTGTTTGGTCCCCATAAGGAAAACAGCTTATAAGTTATACTAAGTGATAATGAAAATGTAAAAATGCAAAAAAAGTTTTCTGTGATAAGTTGTGTTTAGGGTTAGGGGATATAATGTACAGTATAACAATCAGTATGTCTATGGAAAGTCCCCATAAAACATGAAAACACAATGTGTGTGTGTGTTTGTGTATGTGTGTGAGTAATAAACATTATGCCTTTAGTGCTGTCAATTGAGTTTAACTTGCACTGAACCTTGAAATTTTCTTTAACTGCAAAAAGAGTGAGTTCATTGATGAAGAGATTCTTTGATCTTGCACAAATTCAAAAATGTTGACGAGAAGAGTCTTTGTACTGGCATTTCGGAAAAGTTGAAACATGGGAATCAATCCTAGAAACACAGGATGTGTTTGAGTCATGAAGACTTTGAGTGAAATACATTCATATTACAGAAAGAATTAATGACATCATTTTCTCAATCTAGAATGGTTAGCAATTTCAGTTTTAAACACTAATGATATGATACATAATATAAGGCACTAGTAAAGAAAGATATTTACATGAACAACCAGTTAAAATTATGTGCAAAGCAACAACGATAATTCAGTCATAGTATTCCTACAATTTATCATGCATTATTGCTTACTATGAACAAATAACAGATGGATATAATACTAAACTGTGCAACACTCTGCCAATATTTAATTATTTCTCACAATATTTCATGAATATATATTCAGCTTATGTAATGGAGTGCTTGAGAATGTTTCCCGTCTTTGCATATATACCACTTAATTTAAGATGCCGTATATAAATAAGGTGGTATTAAAGGAACATGTCCGAAATGTGTTTTTTTGCTTTGCACACAGTGTAGTTACATGTACATGCAGTCAACAGTCAGCAGAGATATGACATAACATCTATTTACTATATAGCATAGAAATCACATGTGCTGATATCAGAGATGTGTAGGGAATGATATGAGCGTTATGAACGGAGTGTCACGTTTGAAGAATCATGCCATGATGTCATGGTTTACTAAACCCAGCAGCCTGTGTAAATATGTGATGCTCTGAAAAACTGACAAAACATCAACGTCAGCAGCATCCATAACCACAAGATAGAAGACACCAGGCTAATTGTGATATTTATGCTTTTTAGATGAGAAACATCTGATTTAACGCAGGATGTCTGTTACAGTCTGAGGGAAAAAATATTAACACACTTTTCCTCGCGTAAACCAACTTCAAAATAACAGCAATTCTTGATTATTAAATGTTATCTCTTTCATATTATCCACTTTATTTTCTAACACAGAAGCAATTTCCTGTGAATGTCCAAGACTTACGATTTAGCCACGATAGAGTGCTGCAGGGATATATTTTTGTAGGCAAAAAACCTATAAACGAGTTTTCTGAACTTTAGCATTTCTGATTCTATCATCTTAAAGACAATGGTTTTATATAAAAAAAATGTTTTTGTTAAATGCCTAAAATAAGGTCCGTAGTAAACCAACAATTTTAGAAGGTGGCAATTTCATTTGTGAATTGATAGGCTAATCTTGTGATTTTTAGAGAAAAGGTAAGCAGTCACTGGGGGGCAAGCAGATCATATGAAAACGTATGAATGAGATTGCATAAATTCATATACTTTAGCCACCAATTTGCCAAAATGTATACGAATTGCCATGAGATTATGTTGGGTCAAAGATTTTTTCACATTTTATTCTATACTCTAGTCTGCTTTTACAGCCTCCTTGTGTTTATAACCGTGCTCTTGCAAACTATTCTAACCAAAACTTTCAGGAGTTTTACAACTCGTTTTATTTTAGTTTTTAAAATTATTATTATATTCGTTTGTAGCCTACATTTAGCATTTTACTTTTGGCGATTGTATTTAGACTTCAAAATAAAAACCGTGTCCATTTCTGTAGTAATCAAAAAGCTAATGGAAAAATCCAATTGGGTTTGTGTCGAGGGAACCAGAGTGATGCTAATGTACGAGTTGGCCTACAAAAATACTTCATCATTACAGCACTCTACAGATAAATAAGTAGAAGAATAAGAAAAGTGCAGTAAATGGTAAAACCATTTAAATAACAAAACCAGTGTGTTCATGATAACAATGATTAAAATAATATGGTGGCAAATACCAGTTTGCAATATCAAGTATCAAAACGAACTGTTTATGCAGCTAAAATAACTGAAAGCAACTGACCCCAGAAGCCTCGACACAGTAAAAAATGTTAAAAAGTTAAAAATGGCTGTGCCTGCTCTTATGTTCAAAATAAGGTGGATACTACTTCTGTTATTTTAAAATTAGTTAAATAATTTTTACTAAACAGTTGTTTTTAGCTGATGAGTTCAACAGTATTCAACTAGAAAATTTTTATGAAATAATGTATATTATCAATTCTAAAAGTCAACATTTTGTTTCCTAACTAGTTTTACACACCATGTCAATATCCTGAATGGTAACAGAGGTGTTAGCATCTGCATTCATGTTAACTAAGTCAAAAACTTAGCTTGGCTTGAATTCAAAGTGATCCAAACTTTAAAAAAAAAAAAATACTAAATAGGCCTACCTCAAAATCTTTTTTTCTCCTTCTAACAACTGAGAGAGTATAGAATCACTCTGGCTTATTTGTAACTGTGTCACAATTGTTTCTGGTGTCCCCTACCCTGGGGGCCTCTTTTCATATAGATCATAGGTTTGGTAATGATAAAATGAACGTGTTAGTAAGTAAATGTTTGTATCACAGCTCAATATCCAATCCGATCTCACGCCAATTCGTACGTATTTTACGAGTTGCCCAATTTGTATGAATGACCTACCCCTGACCCCACCCCTAAACCTACCCATCACTGGGGTTTATACAAATCGTACAAATTCGTACAAGTGAGGTCAAACGAATTTGTACGAATTAGCCACCTCGTACTTACTCGTACAAAATGGTTGTGAGATAGCGTTCCAATATCACATCTAGTCACTGGGCAGCAGTGAACATGAAAACCACCATGTTTAAAACAAATGAATAAAGCTATTTTGCGAATGTTATTGGCATGATTATATCAACACACAAATATGAAATGATGGACCAAACATAATATTGATTTATAATTCACAAATAGTTCGCTCAAGGCCTTTTTAATGATTGTTTATATAAGTTTATATAAACTGTGTTGTACTACAAATTCTGAGAACCATTTTGAGTGATGACAGTGATTAAGTTCATTAAAATAAACTGTCCACAAAAATGAATCAATGCCAGTCATTACTGCTCTGGCTGTCCTATTTTTATCCAACAGTAATGTCCAATTTAGATGCAGAGAACAGATGATACATGTTTATTTATCGAAACTAGCTTAAATGAAATGAAAGAGAAAATAATGGCAGTGTAAAGAAATCATTATGAAGCATCTTGAAGCTTCCACATGGAAGACCCCGGAGCATTGAAGCTTTCAGATGTACAGAGGCAAGCGAAATGATGTCCTGGATGCTGGACATTCATTTGACATGATGCAGGCATTCATACTGAATGTATGTGAAAAGTTAGCATTTCAGGAGTTAAAATGGATGCAGTACATTTGTGCTTGTGAACAGACATGAGAATAATTTTTCATTTAAATATGTTTACATTTCGTCTAGGGAAATATAATGTCATACAATCAGTATCATGATCAGCATACGTAAGCTCTGTCACATTGCAACTTCCCATATTTTACCTAGGCCTAATACAAATGATTTATATTTTTCAACTTCATAGTCCTAGACATCGCTATTATCAGAAAACAGGCTTAATACATTACAATCAATTTAATTATGTTGAGGGGCATGTTAGGATGAATTTTTACTTGCTATCTATAGACTATTATTAGTGTCATATTTCTCCTGGATTTCTAGAATTGAGTACAAAACCAGGATGGAAAACAACACACATCCAACAATAAGGGGGATTGCAACATACTGTTTGCTCGAGTTGTTTCCAGAAATAAGGCTTGTGATCTGCTTGATGTAACTCAACACAGAGAGGTAAGCGCACAGTAAAACAGCGAGGTAGATGCTTTCAGTGATGGGTGATTCTGAAACTATAACAATAATCATAACATAATTAAAGACACAAACATGCAGAAACATTTGTGCAGTGTTTGTACTGCATAAAAGGAAAGGTGCCATAATCATGACAGATCTTCTACATCTACGTATTTCCTTTTCACTTTAGGCAAAATTATAAAATAGAAAGAAAATTTAAAATGATTTAGCAAAATTTAAAAAAGCTAGAAAAATAACCTGTCACCAGTTTAACTGATTCCATTTTTATATTAAAGCTATAATACTTTAAAAAATATATATTTAGCAATGTTAACCTTAACAGTCAAGTAATTTTTTGTCAATGGTAGTTGTTCCCGCTGACTAGTGAGTTTGTTGACCAAAACAATAAATTAATTAAAATGATAAATTAACAAAATAATCAAGATATTACATGATCTGTAATGCTTAAACATGACATACTGCTGGTCTGAAGACATATATGTATACATGTTTACGTGTACGCACACACTCACACACACCCGTACCAGTAGCATGTTGTTGTTTTGGGAGCAAATAAACATCAGGAAGCATCTCACAAATTGTTTGTGCATGTAATATATGATTTCAAGTAAATTGTTTCGACCTCATTGTACTTCAAAGCATCTTCTTTATCTTTATCACAATATCACGTTGTCCATGTTTCCTCACGGTTAGATTCCACATTAGACAACATGATCCTTTTGAGGCGTTGTACATAATTCCTTAGATAGGAAAAAAATGATTGCTGTTTAAATGCGAACATGTGGAGTTTGTGTTGTCCCATGTAGTGCTGCTCTGGTGAAGGTTCATATTGTCCTTGACGATATTGTGCTGCTTATATATGCAGATCTGTAGGACGGAAAGTCCATATTCATGTCTGTACCTGTAAATCAAAAGAGAACAGAACTCTTATCTATAACAAAGTATATTGACAGAGCTTCTCGGTTACGTATGTAACCCTTCTTCCCTGAAGGAGGGAATGGAGACGTAGTCGACGTGTCGACTGATTGGGATCACAATTAGGGAGCCTCTCATCTTAGAGTACTGTTAAAACGAGCCAATGCACATTGGCATGCGAGATTCTGCATCTCACACTCCACCACGCGGTACGGGTATAAATACGGAAGTGGATGCACACATCAGTTGTTGATTTTTAGTTGAGGAGCCAAGCGGAGCCCAGAGTCAGTGGTGGATCAGCAAGAGTGGCGACGGGACTACGACTCTGTTCCCTCCTACAGAGAACGAGGGTTACATACGTAACCAAGATGTTCCTTTTCAGTCGCTCACGTTCGGCATAGTTGACGTGTCGACTGAATGGGAACCCAATTAAAACACCACTAGTGCTGCCACCTTCCAGTGCCTAGACAAAAGCCTCCTGACCCCCCCGCATTATTGAGGCGGAGATGGGACAGGGTTTAGGCCAGGGAAGTCACTGCTGTTCTGCAAGACCCACTCAGTTAGACTTGGATAACACTGGGAAAGCGGAAGCCACATCCTGCCCGAAGGGAGGTAATATGTGGAGAATACACATATGGACCAGACAGTGACGGCAGAGCAGGCTCTGCCGAGGGAAGACACGGGCTCACCGCAGGGAGCAGTACCGTGGAAGAATACACATATGGGATCGCCGTAGGGATCACAACCCACCAGTGCATACGAGTGATAGGCCTGGCTTTGGACATTCCGCCACGTCCGTTGCTGAAGGGTATGGAGGAACTCGACAGGGTACGGCTAATAAAGGGAACTCACTGGAGCAAGAATTGACCACGTATCCAGTCCATAGGAGGGGAATGGCGCAGCAAGCCGACACTTCGAACCAGGCTTACAGTGAAACTGGCTTCATGTGAAGGGAGCCCACGGGAAGCAGCGGTTCGACACATAGGCTAGTTGTCTAGCAACTGGATAAGTGTCGCCCAGCCCTCAACTCTATTAACATCTGTTCAGCAAGGCACTCTGTGTCAACGCCTAGGAGGGAGCAATACTCTCACATAGGAGGAGCTCACCACCCAGGTGGGCACGTGGATCTTGGGAAATCCACGTGAAGGCAACAACATGTAGTGGGCCAACCTCTGCTTGGAAACAGCCTTCCCTTCTGCTGGTCTCCGTAACAGACAAGAGCTGGTCTGCGGTCCAGGCTTTGCATTCTGTGCATGTATAACCGCAATGGAGCGGACGGACAGAGAAAAGCCAGGGCTGGGTCTACCTCCCCCGGGGTAGCGCTTGCAGGCTCACCACCTGGTCCCGTAGGAGAGGTAGGAGCCTTGGGCACATATCCAGGCACATATCTTGAGAGTTAGCCGGCCCGAATTCTAGGCACGATTCGTTGACCAAAAACGCGTGCAAGTCCCTACCCTCTAGACAGAGACCAAGCAAGCAGGAGAACTTTTAATTCACTGCCTGCAGGGCTCAAGTGAGGTCTCTCCAAGTCCAAGAGGGTATAGAGCAAGGCAGATTCAGACTCCTTTCTCCCCTAAGAAACCTGATGATCAAGTCGTGCTTCCCGCAGATTTATATCCACTGCATCATGGTGTGCGTCAATACAGAGGCAAGAACACTTTGAGGTGGAGGAGACAGCCCTCACTCCAACCCATTAGCAGGAAAGAAGTACTGAATGATCGAACACCTTTGGGATCTCCTCACGGAGAGAAGACTAATTTCAACTAATAGGTTCCAATTCTTCTCACCCTGAGCATGCCTCATTTTGAGAGGGTGCTCTCACAAAAGTGATGGTCTCTTACGGCTTAAAATTTATTGCGGTAGTAACATGAACCTCCGCATCCTGTTCTTTTTAGAACCAGACCTGTAACTCTCCGAGGTCTAAACGCGGGTGCCATCATGCCCCATCCCTGAGAATGTACTCAGAGGAAGGACTCAGGAATGGCTGTCGAGAGGAGAGGTCTGGTTGGGCCAATAAGGAGCAACTAGCAAGACTCTTCTCTGATTTTAGCAACTAGCAAGACTTTTTTGATTCCATCTCTTCTCTGATTTTAGCACAGTTGTGTGCAAGAAGGCTCACTGGGGAACGCATTTCTGCAGGGGCCCAGGGGCCAGCTGTGGCCAGAGTCTTTCTGTGTCGAGGGGTGTCCACTCAGACAGAAGAAAAACAACTGGCGGATGGACGAGTCCGGAGTGGCAACAGATGTAACTGTGCGGCCCCGAAGTGGTCCCAAACAGCTGGACTGCCAGGGGACGGAGTCTCCACTCTCTCTGGACCAGAGGCTCTCATGAGGCTTGTCAGTGCGTGCCGATTGAGCGATTGAGCAGGCCAGAAGTAATAAGTGGAATGAAGCGACCTCAGAAGCTTCTGACTCCAAGGAGGAGGTGGCAGGCGAGTTGCAACATGCAAGGGGAGTGTAGCTCAATGGTCATCATGTTGTCTTTGCAGACCAGTACATGCCCGCTGAACAGCAGTGTCTCAATGCAAGGTGAACTGCAAGCAACTCGAGGCAATGGATGCCAATACAGTAGGAGGGCCGCCCAGACCTCTGTTACTGCATGCCCTTTGTATGTGGCCCTTCAGCCAGTATTGGTCGTTCTAGGGACCGTTGGCCCAGAGAAACAAAAGGTCTGTTATGGACTGAGGGTTTGGCGGTAAGCCAGTGTGCTTTCACACGGAATGTGCCGCTTTGCCACGGCCACCTCGGGATTCGGCCGTCAAGTCAGCGCTGAAGCGGTCTTTATATGGAGGAAGCCAAGCGGCTGCGTCTAGCATATGCCCTAGGAACTTCTGAAGAGTTTCAGTGGGACCCTTTCTCAATTCTTTACAGCACTAACCATCCACATACTTTTTTTAGAGATGCAGAGGACCGAATTCATCTCCAAACTAGAAAAGAGATCCCCAGCCTGTGGACAAGTTTACTCTTTCCCAGTTTACCTGAGGACACAACTGGCTATGAGCACTTGAAGGGTAGGACCACTGATACTTCACACCTTTTTTAAGCACAAACACAGGATGGCCTGTGGTGCGGAAGCATAGAGATCTGAAGTACATGTCTCTCAGATCGAACGTTTAAGACCAATCTTGGGGACGGAGTATTTGGAAATTATAGAAGCCGGGCTTATAGAAGCCGGCCTTCAAATCAGCTGGAGGGAGCGCCTGCATCGTGTCGTTCACCAGTAGACTGCAAAGTGCGCACACAAGACAGGAGCACTACTCAACACTTAGGTGTGACTAAAGTCACTAATTTTAGGAGCATATTTGCTCAACACCTAGGTGTGATGAATATCACTGAGCTTGGGCAGAAGACGGGCGAAAAGGAACCGCAAGCCGAGTCTGATGGTATAGTTTGGGGCCATCTGGAACATTTGGGCAGCTTTTTTTGGCTTCCACAAACCGGGCCAGGGGACCACAGATGTACCCGACATCGGAAGGCCCGAAGGCTGCCCAAAACAGGGTCTGAGTGTGGTGTACAACACTTACCTGTTTCCACGAGACGGCCAGGGATGCGTGAGAAGGTGGATGACCGGTTCCTCGAAACGCGGACGGCTGGTCGGCCTGCCAACGGCTGGCTCCACACTGAGGCCTGGATGGAGGCTGCTGCGGAAGTCCAGCAGGAGCGGTGGCAGGGGAATGCCCTCGGCGATGAGCAGGCGGAGGATCTGCCACCGGCGGCGGGGTGGAGGCAGCAGCAGGCCACTGGGGCAGGATGTGCCGGATGGCCTCTGTCTGCGCTTGGGCCACCGCGTCGCCGAAGAGCCCAACCTTGGAAATTGGGGAGTCCAGGAACCGAACCATGTCCGCATCCACCATATCAACCAGCCTGAGCCAACGATGGCGCTCCTGGACATCACTAGACCGATCGCGCCAGCCGCAATACTTGTGCCCTGGAGGGCCAAGTCGGTTGTGGTGCGGAGCTCACTCAAAATCGCACGGTCTAGGCTACCCTCGTGCATGTCCATGAGTGCCTTGGCCTGATAGACCTATAGCAACGCCATGGCATGCAAAGAGGAAGCGGCTTGCACACAAGATTTGTAAGCTCTACCCGTAAGAATGGACGAGAACTCACAGGCCTGAGAGGGGAGACGATCATCCCCTGTCCAAGAGGCAGCGGCTGCTGGACACAGGTGTGCCGCAACAGACTGCTCCACTGGAGAGATAGCCTCATAACCCTTTACCGCTCCTCCGTCAAGGGTAGTGAGGGGGAGGAGCTCTCTAGGCAGATTTTGGCAGTAAAAGGTGCCATCCACGACCTAATAAGCTCTCCATGCACTTCGGAAAAGAAAGGCACTGGGGCGGTGGGCTGAGAACCAGCACGGCCCGCCCCGGGAAACCAATCTTTCAACTGAGACTGAGTGGGACACGGTGGAGGATTCCATTCGAGCCCGACAGCCTCGGCTGCCCTTTTCTGGATCTGGATATACTTTTGGATCTGGCTCGGACAACGTTACACTCCCAGACGGATATAACGCAGCCGAGTCATCATCTCCAGAGGCCAGCTCACCCTCCGATGCTGCAATAGGCATCCTGTCCTCTGGAGGGGCCCCGAATGAAACGGCTGGTCGGTCCAATACAGAGGGACCAGCACGCTCAACGGGGGACTCCACCGACTGCGGTGTGATGGAGGAGTGAGGAGCCCACAGGGAGTGGTTACCAGGCGGGTATTCCATCACTATATTCTGATCACCCATCGCACACGGCACCCGGGGGTGGGGCATGGTAATGGGGACTACACGTTCGCGGTCGAAGGCGAGTCTTGATCTCAACATAGAGACAGTCATATTCCCCCAATGGGAACATGAACCATCCACAAAAGCTGCTTCAGCATGCTGTAAACCAAAACACATGATGCAACAATTGTGACCGTAAGAGGGGGACAGGGAACAACCGCATCCAGAAATGCACAGGTGGAATGACATCTTGAAAAACACGCAAACGCACCATGTTGCTCTTTCAGGAAATGAAAAACTCTCACCAGTGCCGGAGCACACTGGGAATGACGGCATGGCAACACTGACAGGGATGGTGCAGCCTGTACCAGTGAAGCACTCACTTTCTCCACCCTCAATCGGCCGTCAGAAAAACAAAAACACAGAATTGTGATGCTGTTAAAACAGCAGTTGTGAGCTCAGAAGGCTCGCGACCACCGCTGCACTCGCGCTGTAGAACCACCAGCACCGGCTGAGACTTCCTGAAGAAGCGCCGACCCACTCGCTCGTTGTAATATAACAACACTCTTCAGAGACATTGGCATGAAGACAGATCGGCTCCGAAGCGAAAGACACCTGGTGCGTGCATCCACTTCTGTATTTATACCTGCGCCGTGGAGATTCAGATCTCGCACACCAATGTGCATTGGTTCGTTTTAACAGTGCTCAAAGATGACAGGCTCCCTAAGTGTGATCCTAATCAGTCGACACGTCGACTACGTCGAACGTGAGTGACTGAAAGGGAACCACATTTAATTTACAATTACTAAAGGAATACAATATTTCATTGACATTGTGGCACTTTTTAAAGGGTAAAGTTTAGCTCCCACAGGTCAACCAGAGTTTTTTTTAATAGAATTATTTAAGTAGAAGATGTAAAAAGCTGTAGCTGTTACTTTATTTTAGCATGACTGGAACACCAAGAAGCCAGGACCAGAACTATTGATTTTAGAATAGATTATATAAACAGGCTTTATAGAAACTGTTCTTGCATCAAATTGTAGAAAAGATGAAAATGAGTATATGAGTTAATATATTAAAGGGTTAGTTCACCCAAAAATGAAAATTCTGTGAGTAATTACAGTAATTGGGGGTGCAATGTTGTTCCAACCCCGTAAGCTTTCGTTCATCTTCGGAACACAAATTAAGATATTTTTGATGAAATCTGAGAGCTGTCTCACTCCTTCATTGGCTACTATGTAATTGGTCCAGAAAAGTTAGTAAAGACATCGTTAAAATATTCCAAGTGACTACAGTGGCTCAACCTTAAGTTTATCAAGTGAAGAGATTACTTTTTTTGCGCAAAAAAATAAACAAAAATAATTACTTTATTCAACTATTAATTTACTTCCATGTGGGCCTCTGACGTGAGTTCGGGAGAGTGCCACGACGCATGTGCAAAAACTGAGAAGATGACGCAGATGGGTCTCGATGTAGTGTTTAAAATAGTCCAAGTGACTACAGTGGCTCAACCTTAAGTTTATCAAGTGACGAGAATACTTTTTGTGTGCAAAAAAACAAACAAAAATAACAACTTTATTCAACTAATAATTTTCTTCCATGTGGGCCTCTGACATGAGTTCACGAGAGCGCCACGACGCATGCGCGAGAACTGAGGAGAAGACGCTCACGATCATTTGATGGGAAAGTGTGAAAGGTAAGCCATTCATTTTGCGGCATTGGTAAGACACTTTTACGTTTTCTCGTTGGTTTCTCATGATTCAGACATCCAGTAAATGCACACTTTAGAACCATTTAACCCTCTGGGGTCAGCAAACGCGCTGGCGCATTTTGCTCGATTTTTTTCACATAGCAGCAAAATAGACTTAAAATACTCCGTCATTTTTGGTCATACAGACTTAATAAATATGAAAAAAAATACTGTTAAATGTCTTTTTTATGTCTCCAATTACAATCAAAATAAAACATTGTGCTTTTGTAAAATAAAGGAATAAACAGGGTGTGCTTTCGGACTCTCTTTTTGGAGCACGTCTCTAAACTTAAACAAAACTGAGCGAATACTATTCACCCAGGCATGAGCTATATATCTTTATAAGCATTTAAGTGTGTACTTTTAAATGATTCTAATTTATAACAAAAACAAATATTCTTTGTTTATGTAATCTATATGAAAAGAGAGCGATGTCAGTCGTTCTCATTCAGCTCATTATAGCTTATTATCTTTTAATGTGATCACGCCCACGGAGAGCGCGCGCTATTCAAACGCAAATGATCTGAGGCAATACATGCAAACGTGACGTGAACGCCCACATCAACTCGGGTAAAACACACTAAATTTAATCAGATTAAAGTACTTTACATCGTCTTGTGAGGCTGTGAGGAATAATCCTGGGAAATTTACCTCAGAAGTGCTAGTTTAAATTCATTTCGAGGAGCAATGTATCCATCTGAGAAGAATAGTATGTTTTTTATTATTGTTCTAATCGCGATATCCTAGTGTATATGAATCGCGTGTATGTGTGTGAATGAATGGCACAGATGTGCGCTGTTGTTTACTACAGCTTGCAAAGAGACTGTTTAAATATGAGTCTGTGTGTGAATGAATGAACAGCTTTTACCAAACATTGCTATACTGAGAGGAGTAAAAATCGAATGAATTATGTTGAAATAAAATGTCTTTGTATAAGCAACGTATTAAACTGCAAATGAACATTTATATGCCCAAACATATCATAAAAACAACAAACGATATGCCTGTTACAGACAAAATATGAAAGAAAACATTTCGTTGACTAGCTTTGGATAGATTATAGTTTTTAATGTAAAATAGAATACTGCCACATCAAATAAGCTTTTGTTCGCCAATTTCTGCTCATATGTTAAATATATTATGTTTTGTCAAAAATAAAGTCATCAACTAAGATGTTATTATAGTGTTTGTTCCAATGTAGGCTTTATTCAAACTAATGAATCCTTAACTTTGAAATATGTATGATAAAATGTATACTTTAGTTTTTACAAAGAAAGATTACACTTGAAATATTGTTATTTTAATTGTTGCTGTAATTGTAACCTTTTTAATGAAATAGCAAAGAAAATATTTACAAGGTCTTAAAAGTTCTATATAAGCCTTCTCTTTAAATTATTTTATTGTGTTTTATTAGTGACAAATTTGGGTAGAGGATACATATCAAAAACTTTCTGAAAATACAGAATTAACTACACAATTACTAGAAATGTTTGCCTGGGATATAATACAATTTGCAAGCAAAAATACAAGTGGAAAGATAAAAATAAAATTTGAGATGTTTCCAACTGTGAACCAATTTTGTAGTATGTATATGTATGTATGTATATATATATATATATATATACACTGTATATATTTTTTTTTCGTCCTTGCATTCTTTCTTGTGGCCCAGTGACACACCTGTGTGAAAGGCTCATTATGCGGCTCATTATGCAGGCCATTGTCTTCTCAGGTGTGAATCAGAGTATTCACGCCCCACGCATATTGCCTTTCCAAACAAAAAGTTTCTTACAAAATTTAAATCAATGTATTGTTTTATGTGAATGATTAGGCAGGATGATTTTCAGATAATTTTTAAGCAAAAACTCTAGGCGACAACATCCATTAGTCAAAAGTCTTGTGGACACATATTTAGTATGTGTTTTGTGGCCTTATTTCAGAAACTTTCATTTTTAGTTTCTTCAATAACCATACATAAACATTATTCTCTCAAAAATACAAACATGTACATACATGTTGCTCACATATTATGGTAGCCCTGTTTGTGCTAAATAGAGTGTAATTACACCTTTGCCATTAATGTGTTTATAAGCAACTGAAAAAAGCACAAATGTCAGGGCATGTCAAAACATCTCAAGGACCGCAAAAACACCTTAGACCCCAGGGGGTTAACAATATCTTCGCTAACTTTTCTGGGCCGGAAGATGCAATTACACAGAAGCCTATGGAGGAGTGAGACAGCTCTCAGATGAACGAAAGTCTTACAGGGTAAGGCGGGGTAAACATGCAGGCAACACATTATTTTCAATGGTCGGATGACATTAAATCTACTGTTTTATATTATATTATCATTTTTAATTTCATTCAGTATTTAAACTAAATAATTGAAAAAAATAGGAAGTTAAATTGGAAGTAGAAACAAAACTGTCAGTAACATCATTATTCAGTAATGGCAGCACTGACAATAAAACCACTGGCAGTAATGGCACCAATAGTAACACCATGACAGTAATAACATCTACAGTAAAACCTTCAATAGCAACACTACTATTATCAATACAATTATCAATTTCTATAATTCAAAAGAGTTAAATTATTGTTAGGCTGCGTAAACTAGGTCACCCGATGCACTTGTTACATCATATTTTACACCATAATGGCATCTACGCTGATATAAATCTATCTGTTTATCCCAGGGTTACCGCATTTAGCCGGGTCTGGGTCGTATCCAGATCAGATGGAGGACCTGCGCCTAGGCACAACGACAATGCAACCTTAAAGTGTCAGCAGAGGTTGTGTCAACCAGACTCCCCCCTGTGAAGGCGTCATTGACATGACAGCTAGTGCCACAGATCTTCAAAAAACTCGTCTCCATATTGGTGTGACTTCGATCTTCAACCAGATGGAACAAGATTAAATATTGTGAATGTTTCATTCACAATCTGACTTCTGACTGTAATGCTGTTCATTTGTTGGCCAGAACAAGAACTGTCTCTCCGACTGAGTCTGGTTTCTTCCAAGGTTTTTTCTCCATTCTGTCCATTCTCTTTGGCTTGCTTAGTTGGGGACACTTAATATTTTTAATAATATTATTGATCTGCCTACATTGACACCATTACATGAGAACTGAACTGGAGCTGGAAGATGACATCACTGTTTTCTCCAGAGCTGCTTTATAGATAAATGAACTAATGATTTTTACAACCGAAATGAATCAACACTGAACTTACTTAAGCTGGACAATGAACTTATTTTCTTCTAGATCTTCTGTACAGCCAAAACAAACTTTGTTGCATTGTTTTCCTGAAACAATCAGTATTTTAAAAAGTCCTATATAAGTAAAGGTAAAATATAGTTCCCTTTCGAGGGCACTCGAGCTGCATCAAACGCTGTGGGTACGCCCCTGCGTGTGTGCGTCCTGAAGCACGTATGAAATCAGTCCAATGGAGAGACGGAACGTCATAGGCGGGTGACGTCATCGACCAAGAAACTATAAAGCACCCCGAAATCACAACCACAACAGCTTCTGTGCCTTCAGCAAGCGCTATATGTGAAATCATGGTCTCAACTGTTTATGTCTGTCCTTAGTTGTCACTAGGCAGGAGTTTTCTCACTATTTCAAAAACTATATATATATATATATATATATATATATATACAGTATATATATATATATATATATATATTGAGAGACATGGCGAGCGAACAGCCATATAGAAAGTGTGTTTCTCCCTGCTCGCGCTAACGGGTGGGGATACACACGATCTATGTGTTGTTCGTTTGGGAGAGGAGCATGCACGGTCAGCGCTCGAGGGCGAGCACTGTTTTGTGCTTCCCTTGTGGACACTCCGATCCCGCCTGGCGTTTTTAACGAGGACGCCCAGGCTCGCGTTCCCCAAGGCTCAAGACTTCAGACTTGAGGTTCGCGAATGGATCTGTCAGCGGGGTTAGAGACGGGCTCTGCCTTATCTCTGACTTCACCTGACAGATCTAATGCCCCATAACAGGGTTCGGAAGCACGCGCTGCGGTTTCTTCAACCCCGATACAGGCACTACAGCTATCCAGTTCCGAGGGACTGGATGATGTTAGTGTTTATGCTTATGATACTGAGGATTCGCCACCTCAGTCTCATGCTTTTGAGGAGCTCGTTGAGGTTGTAACAAGAGCGGTCAAAACATTACATATCGATCCGCCAGCAGATAAGCCAAACGAACGCTCCCTGCCCTGTCGTTCACAATATCAACACCTGAGCCTTCCGTTTTTTCCCGATCTCCTCACTGAGGTGTCGAGATCGTGGAAGAAACCTGTGTCATATAGAATGTACAGTGCACAATCATTACACTACTTTTCTATTTCACAATATAAAGAGCACGGATATGGGGAAATGCCGAAGGTGGAAGAGACGCCCGCGAGCTATCTCTCCACTGAATCTGCATCTTGCTTTAAAGCCACATTATTACCCACCAAGCCAGTTAGAGTAACTTCAGCTTTGGTGGGTAAGGCTTATTCAGCGGCTGGTCAGGCTGCAGCATGTCCTCACACAATATCGCTGCTGCAGGCTTACCAGGCTGAAATGTTAGGAGTCATTAATGAGGGCGGGGCTATTGGCCCGAACGCAGTTTGGGCAGGCCATCAAGGGCAGTTCCCCCCTGAAGCAGAGCGGTTAACACCTCTTTTTACGGTGCCCCTCTCCCTTCGGGGGACCGTTATGCAACCCTGCCACCTCGTGTGTTACAGGGCGCAGCGGTCTCTGGCGAGCACATATCTCAGGTGCCACATATCTTACACCGTGCCACACAAAAACAGAATATTGCTTCCCGTGTTCCCCCACAAAAAGTCTGGGGACACGGAAAGCACGCTCAACAGCAGCCTTCAAGGGATAAGACGGATCTGAGGACCGTCATTATTTCCAAAAAAGCTGCAAAGAAAAGGCCTGAGGTCTGAGGGGGCAGGCCATCAAGGGCAGTTCCCCCCTGAAGCAGAGCGGTTAACACCTCTTTTTACGGTGCCCCTCTCCCTTCGGGGGACCGTTATGCAACCCTGCCACCTCGTGTGTTACAGGGCGCAGCGGTCTCTGGCGAGCACATATCTCAGGTGCCACCCGGAAACGTAGTGACCCTGGGATGCCCGCCCCCTCCGAGGAGGGCCCTAGAGAAGTCAGTTCAGTCGTTCCCTGCCGGTTCGCCGTTACAGGGCGACGGGCTGATTGCCCAGCAAAAGCTAAATCCAGGAACCAGTCTCGAGAGGCTGGTACCTCTAGTAGAATTCTTGGCAGCGCGAAGCTACTGCCAACTATTTCTCGTTGGGTCCTGCAGACCAAAAGGGGCTTTCATCCCACCGTGGTGAGCCCCGAGCAGGTTCTGGTAATGGAGCAAGAGGAGAAAATCCTGTTGGACATAGGGGCCATAGAATATGTACCTTCCTCCAGCAGGGACACCGGGTTTTGCAGCCGGTATTTCATCGTTCCAGAGAAGGATAGGGGGTTGCGTCCCATTTTTATTTTATTAGTTCTGTACTTTTCCGTCAAGCAACTAAAGTTCAAAATGTTGAGACAAATCGTGCCACAGATCAGATCCGAGGACTCACCTGTCTTGAAAGATCTCAAGGACGCTTACTTCCATGTGTCTATCCTTCCACAACACAGGAAGTTCCTGAGGTGCGCTTTTGGGGGCGAAGCGTACCAATATCGGGTACTTCCGTTCGGCCTAGCTCTCTCTCCCCGAACATTTACGAAATGTATGGATGCAGCTCTGGCTCCGGACTCCAGAGCCATCTGCATTTTGAATTATATCGACGATTGGTAGATTTTAGCTCAATCAGAGGATCGTGTGGCTCGGCATCGACATGTCGTTCTCGCTCACATCAAGAAACTGGGGTTGAGGCTCAATGCCAAGAAAAGTGTGCTATCTCCGCTACAGAGCACCACTTTTCTGGGTGTAATCTGGGATTCGACGACGATGCAGGCACGCCTGTCTCCTGCTCGTATCGCTTCGATCCTCACGGCCATCAAACAAGCAAAGCTAGGCCAGTCACTCACTGTGAAGCAGTTTCAGAGACTGTTAGGTCTGTTGGCAGCAGCGTCCAACGTTATACCTTGAGGTCTGCAGTACATAAGACCGTTACAGTGGTGGCTCAGGGCCAAGGGGTTCTCCCCGAGGGGAAACCCGGTCTGCATGAACAGGGTCAAGCGACGTTGTCTTCGCGCCGTGGCCATGTGGAAAGAACCTTGGTTCCTATCCCGTGGGCCTGTACTGGGAGCTCCCTGTCGTCGTGTAACGCTAAAGATTGATGCTTCCCTTACGGGCTGGGGGGGCATCATGAGTGGTCGCCCTGCTCAGGGTCTGTGGCGGGACCATCATCTCTCATGGCACATAAATTGTCTAGAAATGTTGGCAGTGTTCGAGGCAGGGGCCGAGGCCCGGGGAATGGAGACTCCACCCCTAGGTGGTGGAGCTCCTATGGAAACGTTTCGGTCATGCCGAGGTAGACTTGTTTGCTTCCAGAGAGACATCACACTGTCCACTGTGGTTTTCTCTAAGCCATCCAGCCCCTCTGGGGTTGGACGCTATGGTACAGGAGTGGCCGAGGTCACGTCTGTACGCATTTCCCCCGATTGCTCTGCTCAAAGGAGTTCTGAAAAGGGTTCGCCGGTACGGGTCTATCTACTGTTGGTAGCCCCGTACTGGCCGGCCCGAGTATGGTTTGCGGACCTGGTGTCTTTTTCCTCATCGGCTCTCCTCTGGAGATTCCGATCAGGAGGGAACCTCTCTCTCAGGCAAGTGGGTCAATCCATCGCCCCCGCCCAGAACTGTGGAAACTTTGGGCTTGGCCTCTGAGGGGGCCCAGCTCTTAAGTTCAGGTCTCTCAACTGAGGTTGTTGAGACCATCCTCCACCCCAGAGCGCCTTCCACGAGGAAATTATATGCCTTGAAGTGGAGACTTTTCACTTCTTTGTGTGGAGAACACCAGCTGGACCCAGTTAACTGCCCAGTGGATGCAGTGCTGGAGTTCCTACAGGAGCGTTTCTCCTCAGGGCTATCCCCCTCCACACTAAAGATGTACGTGGCAGCACTAGCTGCTTAGCATGTCCCTTTCAGTGGAGTCTCTTTGGGGAGACACCCGCTGATAACACGCTTTCTTTGTGGTTCTCTGAGGCTGAGGCCAGCAGTTCACACGAGGGTGCTGACCTGGGATCTGGCCATCGTACTAGAAGGTCTCTCCCTAGCTCCGTTCGAGCCCGTTGAAGAGGTTCCTGAGAAATTCTTCTCTCTAAAGACTATCTTTCTTCTCTCTATTTCGTCTCTTAAGAGAATTGGAGACATTCAAGCTCTCTCGGTTCCTCCCTCGTGCCTGGAATTCTCGCCTGGTATGGTGAAGGCCTTCCTCCATCCTAGGCCGGGCTATGTTCCTAGGGTCCCTTCTAATGTTGCTAGACCTATAGTTCTGCAGGCTTTCTTTCCTCCTCCCTTTATGTCGTCAGACCAGGAGAAACTTCATTTACTCTGCCCATTTAGGGCTTTAGATGCTTATGTTCACAACGCTGCCCTGTGGAGGAAGTCTGAACAGTTGTTCGTTTGCTTTGGCCCACCCAGGAAGGAGTGTCCTGCATCTAAACAGAGTATGAGCAAGTGGGTAGTTGAGGCCATTTCACTTGCTTACGATTCGGCTGGTCAGCCTTCACCCTTGGCTGTACGAGCTCACTCGACTAGGAGTATGGCTGCTTCCGAAGGCTTATTGTCAGGAGTTTCTCTCCATGTTGTCTGTGATGCGGCAGGCTGGTCCTCACCGCACACATTTGTTAGGTTTTATGGCCTTGACCTCAGCTCCACTCCAGGGGCGCAGGTGCTCTCGTCCTCTGTGTGCTCTGATTTCACATGACGGGCACTTGCTTTTATGGCGACGTGGGCATTAGCGTTCCCACAACGTTTGACGCAGCTCGAGTTCCCTTGAAAGGGAACGTCTCGGTTACGTATGTAACCCTAGTTCCCTGAATAGGGAACGAGACGCTGTGTCGTTCTGCCATACTCTCTGCATGCCCGTGATCGACTTGCTTCAGGCCTATCAAAAGCTGTCTCGGTTGTGATTTCGGGGTGCTTTATAGTTTACTGGTCGATGACGTCACCCGCCTATGACGTTCCGTCTCTCCATTGAAGTGATTTCATACATGCTTCAGGACGAACACACGCAGGGGCGTTCCCACAGCGTTCCCTATTCAGGGAACTAGGGTTACATACGTAACCGAGACGTTCCAGGTGACTGATGGTATCACCTCACAGTATCACTACTGACATTAACACCATCGACAGTACCACCACTTACAGTAGTGGTGTTATTGTAAGTGGTGGTACTGTCGATGGTGTTGTCAGTGGTGATACTGTGAGATGTTACTGTCAGTCACCAAGCCCAGTTACTCTTTTGGCATAAGTGTAGGCCGTCAGCCGAAAGCTAGTTATTTTAGTTTATAAAGATTAAAAATGGATATTTTTCTTACAAAAGCCAAAACCCATTGTTTCACTTCAGAAGGCTTTATTAACCCCCTTTTATAACCATCGCTTTTATGATGCATGAATGCACTTTTTTGGACTTCAAAATCATGAGTGCCATTTACTACAGTTATAAAGCTTGGAAGAACAAGAATATTTCTTTTAAAAAACTCTGAAAGAACAAAGTCATAAACACCTAGGATGGCTTGAGGCATAAAATTACTCTCATAATTTTATGATCTCAAATCCTGTATCACTAAATTTCTTTTCTTCTTTGATTTCATAAACATACACATGAGAAATTGGCATCTGGAATAATTATTTCAAAATTTCCTTAACAAAATAAAGAAATATATATATAAAACTTAAAATAAAATTTCTCAAAAGAGTATTTTATGTTTGACAGAAGCAGGAAAGTCATACAGTTTTGGAATGGGTAAACTATCCCTTTCATCGGTCAAACTGAAATAGTTTAAGAACTATGGCCCGGTTTCACAGACAAGGCTTAGATTAAGCCAGTGGCCAGTTGCATAAACTGCTTATACTAGTCTTGCAAGTTAGTCATCTCATTTCTTTTCTTCAAGACAGGTCATCATTTTTTTTAAAGTCAGTTATATTAAAAATGTTGATTGGTCAAATTAGAATCAGAATAGTAAAACTGATTAGCCGTAACTAATTGCTAGTTGGTCAGACTAGTTATTAAGACACAAGTGCACTATAAAAACATGATATAACCATCCCAACAATCCCATAATGCACTGTAAGAGATCCGCGCCAAATGAAATCCCGCGTTTGACCAGAAGACGGTGCATCCATCCATCCATTTTCCATTTGGCTACAGAAGGGCTGGGCGGTATGACGGTATATCGTTACCACAGTAGAAAATTTCAACCGTAACAGATCATTTTATTCCATGTATACCACGACATGTAAATAAGTGGGCATGGTTAACTCACGTGCAGCGTGCGTGAGACTGAGACTTGTCAAAGAAACATGGAGAAAGCAGATCGAGAGGATCCACAATGGAATTGCGTTTTCTAAAGGGTTGTTGTTGATAAATACGTGATATTTTCGTGAAAAAATGAGCAGCAGTCACTAGCAGTGCAGCACCCATAGACTACAGTTTAGAGGAGTGCACGTTCGCAACAGGGAAAGCATGAAGGTTACTTGATCAGTTCAAATATCAATATCGTAACGAGTAGAAATAACCTTAAATAATGTATAGTTATCTGCATCTTTCCATCTCTTATGTAGCCTACTTTTTAAACACGAAAATAGCATTCAGCATGAAACGCAAGCGGTTGCCGTGGTAATGAACAACCTGCTTGTTAAAGAGAATATATAAGCCTTTATCTGAGGCAAAATTACTAAATATGCAGCGCGAGTTATATATTTCTAACTCCAAACAATTGGCCACTGAACCAGCTGATAAAATCTTCCTTTGATTCGATACGTGATTACAACTTGACATTCAAATGAACCGATCACATTTTACTGATGCAAAAGACGCGCGCGTGCACACGAACTGAGAGGGAGCGCGGTGTGTCAGTGTTCACCGGGCTATGGTAAACTAATGACGCAGTTACGAGGTGTGTATAATTTAAACTACTTAGTCAACACTAATAGTAGCTCCTGTGTGGTTTTCATACTGCTGCTCTCCTTCTAGAACTTCTGAACTTGATGAACTTGACACTTCTGAACTTCTCTTGATTAAGGCTCCAGGTGACCGGTTGCCAGATATCACAAAAAGAGCAAAACAAGCCCCTTAAAAACGCAGTATAATAACCAGACATGACAAAAATGTACAGGGGAACACATGTAAACATAACTAGTACTAATATCCTACAAAATGAAAAGGAAGTAGCTAATTTATTATGAATATAGAATAGTTCAATATAATATATTCAGATATTATAAACTAATTGATGAAGTAAAGCAATAACATAAAATTGAAAAAATTATTCAGCAACACTTTATATAACGTTGAATTGCACCTATGAGTTGTATTTAATATCAATCAGTTGGGGGCAGTTCATCTAAAAGTTGATGAGTGTATTTTGTTTACTATAGCTATCAACATAGTTTACCAAAGAAATAATTTACCAAATAAAAGAAAAATCAAAATCAAACAAGGTGAAATCCTTTTCATTTCTAAAGTATTTGGGTTTATTTATTATACAAAGCCCGATTTTTCGAGAATAACTACATAAATAAATATATCGTGAAATATATCGTTACCGAGAAATAAAATTAGTCATACAGTGAAACAGAAATTTGGTCATACCGCCCACCCCTAGGCTACAGCGTAATATCATTCAGGTATAAATTCCTTTTTAATTGATTATTTTTGTTTTTTTTAAATATACATAGTTTCCATGAGAGTTATTTCCTTATTATCTTACTACTGGAGCTAACCTGTTTGCTAAGTTTCAAATGATTATTAAACAGCAAGCACAAACTATGCAAAAGCGACAGCCCTTCCGGAGGACTCAGTGTCTGAATTCACTCGTTTCATTCACTCCTTCAAGTGGACTATATTAGTGGAGTAATGTAGGGAATAGTGAATGAGGGTATAGGGGGCAATTTCAGATACAGCCACAGTCTTAACTTTTATAAACGTGCCTTAAATAAAAACATTAATGACGTACATCTTGAGACAAAACAATGGCTTTCAGTTATAACAGCTCAAACATGCATTTTAGTCTGGGACTAGGCTTAAAGGACAAGTTTGGTATTTTACACTTAAAGCCCTGTTTTAAGATCGTTTCTGATTAAATAGAACGGTTAAGATTGAAATTTGGACAAATGCTGCTGTCCCGAGAATTTTCGGTTTCTGTGGTAGCAAAAATCTTTTGCAGCGATTTTTGCGTGAGCATATCAGTGAACACCCCAGACCACTCGATGAGTTTCACGTCTTTGTAAACTAAAGTTTAATGAGTTTTATGAATGATTCTTCCAGTGCCCCTATGAAACCATTGTTGAGGTGGAGAGGGTGCTAATACATACACCGAAAATTCTCGGGACAGCAGCATTTGTACAAATTTCAATCTTAACCGTTCTATTTCATCAGAAACGATGTTAAAACAGGGCTTTAAGTGTAAAATACCGAACTTTTCCTTTAAGGCTTGTCTGTGAAACCGGGCATATAAGTTTGATTTAGAAGTTCAGAGGAAACCCTAATTAGGCTGTCTTAGAAATACCAACACTGTGCTGCCCTGCAACTATGTCAATATCACCCCTTTGAAAGCCAGAGCTGTTTCCTTTGCACTGGAACAACAACTGCATTTGAGTCACAAAGTCACGCTGAGCTATTCAACACTTGTGAGCTGTAACACAAAGCCAATAGCACGAGTGCCACACATGACAACAGCATTATGCAGTCGCTCTTATTGTGTCTTGCTCACCATATTTTCCAGCAGAATTTTTTTTTCCTGTCAGTGTTTATTCAGATCCTTAGACAGAATATTAAGCAGCCGCGGCTCGTCTGTGCAGGCAGATCAATAATATTGTTGAATATTAAATGTCCCCAACTAAGCAAGCCAAAAGCCAAAGGCGACAGTGGCAAGGAACCCAAACTCCATCAGGTGACATAATGGAGAAATGTATAATGGTGACATGTATAATGATACTAAGCTCTACAGCGGGTGCCTGAGCCTCCCCAGCTCTACATTCCCCCACAATTTTCCAATGTAAATTTGTGAGATCCAATGTAAATTTGTAAACTTATAGAGATCCTTTGGGGCAGATTTCAGACTGCCCCGCTTATTTTCATGTTACTTTACTTAAACCTCGCTCCAGAACAAGACGATATCAATCCACATCAGTTATGTGTTTGCATCAGGTCAGTAACTGGTTGGCATGTCTGTTCTTCCTATGTGGAGTAACATATCAAATGAATGAAAGCATAAATCCTTTAATTGAAACGTGCTCATGTGAATTAAGGCAAATCCAAGAGTGTTCTATGCGTGTGTCGTGTGTAATTGTCAACAGTGTTGTGTGTAATTAATGATTAAATAATCAAAATAACGAAGTTACTAAATAACGAAAAGTAAGGAATTACTCTTATTTTTTCTGTAATTTAGTTTCTTCTGATGTAATTGCATTAAACACTGAATAGACTATAGAACAATTCTATAGAAAAACAATAGTGGACTTAACATCAAAATGTAATGTTGAAATCTATGTTTTTAATGTAACCTTCTCACTTTAAACACTTTGGTCAGTTAACGAATAATTTATGCAATTGTATATTGTTTATTTAAAATAAAAAATGAAAGTGTAGTTTCATGTCTATCCTTGTATTATTGAACTGGTTGAGGGTGATGTGGGATTTATAAAGTAATTGGTAATCCAATACTTTTTTAAAAGAGAGTAATTAGCACAGTAATCATACTACACTGTTGAAAATGTAATTAGTAGCAAGTAATTCATTACTTTTTTTAGAGTAACTTACCAAACACTGCTTGCCAAGTAGCATTATAGCGCCACCCTCAGGCTGATTAACTGCCAAAAGTGTGTTTGCATGTGTTCAGTGATTAGAATATAAAACTAACAAAATGTTTATCACAAACCAACGCTAAGACTCAGAATATACCCTACCTAAATGTACGATCAGGAGCCGCTACTGGTTTTAGGGCCAATATTCCTGGGCCATGAGGACGTATATGAGAGTCACATGACGGCCACTGATCAACTTTAAGTGCCAAAGCTTCCTGGATTATGAAAGTATACACAGCTTGAAATAACATGACCTTTGCCGAAGTGAATGTGACAGTCAAGAGTGTGTGTGTGTGTGTGTGTGTGTGTGTGTGTGTGTGTGTGTGTGTGTGTGTGTGTGTGTGTGTGTGTGTGTGTGTGTGTGTGTGTGTGTGTGTGTGTGTGTGTGTGTGTGTGTTAGTGTGTGTGTGTGTGTAAAGTCTATAAGCAGAACACACATTACAATATGACATGGTTGGTTTCTCTACGTCACTTTTATTTCTGTCTTAGTTTTCATGTGACCAGACCAGCATTCCCTCATAAAAAATTAAACACATATGGACAATGCAACACACCAATATTTAAGTGGGTCAGGAAATACCCCCAGCTCAACTGACCCTGCATTCTTAAAAATATATATTAAAAAGATATTTTATTTTATTCCTGTCAAGGAATTCAAGCTCACTTAATATTTATCAATAAACAGTATTTATGCATTGCACTGATATTATTGTTATTGAAATAATATCTCCATTTAATTTAAAAATGAATTTGCATGTTTTGGAGAAAGATGTACAAACTCTTTCGCAATGTCTGTCTATGGAACTAGATTGTGAGGGATCTCTAGTTGGATTGATACATGAGAACACATTTGGATGTTCCCCAATACATTTTATGATAACTTTATGCAATATTAATCTTACGTATCAGAGATATCACAGACATTTATGTAATATTAGATGCAATATTATATTATAGTTGTTAGAATGTTTAGATAATTTGGAAAAAATAACTAAAATACTAAATTCTTCCTGAAATCATTGAATGTTATTGTACTCTCACTGTATAATTCACATTGTCTATTTTTGTCTGGGATTATTTAAAATATAAACTCTAGATTCACCAGCATACACTTAATCTGAACTGTTCCTTGAATCCTATGCTTTAGTTTAAGGTCAAATATTACAGAAAAGGTATTGACAAAAGAGATAAAAACAAGCACATACCGCCCCCTAGTGTGAACAAAGAGCACAGACAGAAAGTCTGCATTATCATTTGTTGTTATAGATCTAGAATGAATAATTCTAGGTTTGTAATTTGCATACTGTAAGTCTTTTTTGATAAATATATTTATAGACCTGTGTCACATTGCTGTGTAATTGAATTGAGTCATGTGCTTCTTGTTTCCTACACAGTACATGAAAAACAGGAAATAATGGTATAGGATGTGATGTTATAGCATATAATAATAGAGTAGTTTATTTTTCTTAACCAATAAAACAAAAGAGGTGTCTTTCAAAATAATTCACTTGTACTACCTTGCAAGCAAGATATTTCAGGATGTATTAGGAGTGAAAAGTATAATGGCTGTGAAATGTATTGGAAGTATGTACTGTGGTGCTTTGTTGATTATGGTCAATCTAAGAAAGGACAATTTTGTGAAACATATCTGATCCTGTTGCTTGCCAAATTCACATTCACAGAACCAAATATTCTAATTCTAGACCTCTATTTTTTATGAAGGAAATTGAGCAATACCTCATTCTATATCCTCCTGGGACACAGGAATAGACTTTTGTCCTCTGTAGTGGACATTATATTTTAGTGAATTTCTCTGACATCATACATGTCACAGACTTATTATGGATGTCCTGTAAAGAGCACATTCAGGGATTTTCAGAGATGCCAAATGTTTCTAAGTTTCACCATGAAAACAACTTTTCCTTGGTCTTTAAAAATTACTAACATTAATTTAGTGATTAAATGTAGCACTCTTATGGAAATATGATAATATATGGTCATTATAATTTCAATCAACTACTTTTCAAATTGTATTTCATAAATCAACATCTCAGGAAAATGGTATGGGGTTTCAAATCAAAATATGACTTACTGTTACAGAATAGGGCATTGATTTTATACATGTCCACTGTAGAGGACATCAGGACTTAAATCATGTTTATCAGGCATGTTGGGAGATACAACAAGTGTATCATTTACAAGTGTCTAAGCACAATTATATTTTCCAAAATATTATCTGTTTGCAGTTCTTTTTCTGTTTTTAGTGACATGTTATTATAAAAAGTTGTCAATATTTCCAGTTTATAAATTTTTTTATTGCCTGTTTGTTTGTTTTTTGCTCTTGTTTTATTTTGTTTCTTACAGTTATTTGTTACAGACTGTATCAGGGGTCTCCAACCATGGTCCTGGAGACTTCAGTTCCAACACACTTTTCCATGTTATTTTCAAATCAGCTTGAACACCTTTATAAACTGCTTCAGGTGTGTTTGATTATTAGAGTTAGAGCTACACTGAATGGGTCGGCTAAATAATAATTGTATAGAAACCTAAAAGTATTCCGTTTATATTTATTAGAAAAATATTGGCATTAAAATATTACCGGTACAATTATAAATATTCCTCACAAATGGCTAATTCTAAAATGGACACTTTAGCACACGTGCACAAAGGTATGTTTTGATGGATGTGCAGTGTTACATACCTCATCCTGTCTGAACTCTTCTTGTTATTGTGAAAATCCCATGAAAGGAGCAGAAAGTTAGAAGTTCTTGATGTGTTGTGAACATTTTCAGTTAGTCTGGAATTGACGTAACATGAGTTGATAATCCAGCCAATAGGCAGATGGGGGTTTTCTTCCTCACAGTGACGTCATAGCGAATCCCCTTTTGAGCTGAATTCGTGATTCCCTCTTGATGCTGTTGCAGAGCAGAAATGTAGACGCGTCACCATTGACACGTTGAGTGTTGTGGGCTACGTCGTTTTAGATCGTTACATTGTTTTCACACGTGATACATTGAATGAGCCTCTGTAGCTTGGTTTAGCTTGACTAGCCCTGATAAGAAGGTAAACCTGCATATCTGAGGGTTTATAATTGAATAGATTTCTGATAGAATGTCGTTGTTTCATAATAAAAGCAACAGAAACCATATTTTATGAGAGTAAATTAAGTAAACAATAATAGCCCAATTTCTCCAGAACCGTCTGGAAAGTTGCTATGGAAACACATTTAGTATATTAAAGGCTGCAGTTTCCACCTCTGTCCACTAGATAACGCTATTGTATTGCTAAAAAAAACACCTCGTGCCCAGAATTGAGCGCACATTGTTGGAATCGTGCCTCTGCTCATGCATTCCATGCGCATCTGTTGATAATATGAAGACATAAAGAAGCTTACGTCAAAAGAATTCTAATCATTAAAAGTCTATCCCTGCAGTACTTCTAACATAGTGCGAATAAAATGATCAAGTAATTTTAAGATGCCATAACATTTCAATGCTAATGCAATGGCAGCGATTTATGGCACAACCTGAAAATAAAGTATGCTCCTAAAAATTATTAATAATCTCAAATTATTTTGAGATTTTGCTCTTCTACTGATCGTTCTCAATGCAAGCGAGACACGTGATTCTCAGATTTCAAAATTAATCGTTAGACATTAAATAGCAAGCCTAAAAAAATAATATCATAACAATAGCAACAGTAAATTAGCTGGGGTAAGTCGTTTTCAAATTACCTTGCAGTTGAACTGTCCTCGTTAGAAAAAAAATAACAAGATATAGCCTATGTATGTATTTTGGTCCTACTGTTTCCCTCCAAATAAGCAAATTGTATGTAAACTTTATCGCACTGCCACCGAATTTGTAAAAAGAACCAACGGATTACGCACCAATGAACTTGTGGACTATGTCTACGAATAAAGTGCTACACATTGATTTAACTGGGCTTGCTTATATATAATAGCATACGCTATGTTTGTTCCTATGTGTTTATTTTATTTTTGCGCCTACATCTAGCCTACGTCTCGCGCTTCGATGATCGGCGATCACAACAATGGAAGACAGTTTGGAAAACAATCGAACAATCACGTTGTATAGCTAAAATCCGATATCGTAGATTCCAAAAGAAGTCCGTGTTACACGCAGATTATCGGATATCTACTCAAGCCAGCGCGAGGGATGAGGATGTACTCACAGTCACAGAGAAAGGTGCGCTTCTTTGGGTCTTTAATTGACTTTCAACATTCATACATCAGTAAGCTTCCCTGCGTATGCTTTACGCGGGCTGCAGTTGGTGTTTTTGACTGAATCCCCATCCTCTGAATCCTGATAGTCTGATTTGGAAAGGGACGCTTTGCTGTCACTCCTTTTAAATTCCTCAAACGAGGGTTGCTGCTGGCCACACGTTACATGCGTGTATTCCATCTGCTCCCCGTGCTCGGTCTCCCTGTGGTAGAAGTAATTGAAATTGGACACGATGACGGGCACTGGTAGAGCAATGGTGAGCACACCAGCGATGGCACATAAAGAGCCCACTATTTTGCCACCGATGGTGACTGGGCACATGTCCCCGTAGCCTACAGTTGTCATGGAAACCACTGCCCACCAGAAGGCATCGGGGATGCTGCTGAACCCCGACTCGGGGTCGTCCGTCTCGGCGAAATACACGGCGCTGGAGAACAGTATAACTCCAATGAAAAGGAAGAATATGAGGAGACCCAGTTCCCGCATGCTCGCTTGAAGGGTCTTTCCCAGGATCTGAAGCCCCTTCGAGTGTCTGGAGAGCTTGAATATGCGGAACACCCGCACCAAGCGAATGACCCTCAGGATGGCCAGAGACATCGCTTGCTGGCCGTTGCCCTGATGCTCGGCTAACTCCAGACCCAAGGTGATGAAGTAGGGAATAATGGCCACTATGTCGATTGTGTTCATGATATTCTTAAAGAAGGCTGGCTTGCTCGGGCACGCGAGAAACCTCACGAGCAGTTCAAATGAGAACCAGATGATACAAAGGGTCTCCACGATAAAGAAGGGGTCTGTGAAGGGATTGGGTTTATTTAAACTGGCAGTTCCGTTCAATGCGAGGGGCTCCTCGTGCATTTTCCCGTCCTCCCTAAACTCAGGTAAAGTCTCCAAGCAAAATATGACAATTGATATCAAAATGACGAGCACTGAGACTATTGCGATGCCCCTCGCGGGTCCAGAGCTCTCGGGATACTCGAACAGCAGCCAAACCTGCCTCTGAAACTCGTTTACTGGCAAAGGTCGCTCTTCCTCCTTGATGAAGCCCTCGTCCTCCTTAAAATTCTCAATGACTTCTTCTCCCAACTCGTAGAATTTGATTTCCTCCATAAATATGTCCACGGGAACATTGACGGGTCTCCTCAGCCTGCCCCCAGACTGGTAGAAGTAGAGGATGGCATCAAAACTCGGTCGGTTCCTGTCAAAGAAGTACTCGTTCCTCAGAGGGTCGAAGAAGCGCATTCTTTTCCTGGGGTCACCGAGTAAGGTGGCAGGGAATTGCGCCAGGGTTTTCAGTTGGGTTTCGAAGCGCAGTCCGGAGATGTTGATGACCACCCGCTCGCAACACTCCTGGTCTGCCCGTTCAGGTTCGTAAACATCTTGGGACAGGGCTGCCAATGCCACAGTCTCTTCGAGGTTCTCCCCGGGAACCACAGTCATGTTTGTCCCCTCAAATGGGCGAGTCGTTTTCGCGCCCCGGTCCTCGCGCTGTTCTTGGAAAATGGTCCTATCACTTGTAGAGCGGCGCGTGTCGCGTCACTTCGCGCGCATTTTCCTCACAGAGGTGTCTCCTCATTCCCTCCCCAAGAGGAGACTGGCAGTCTGGACGATTGGCTGTCACATTCACAGCATTTTAATCAGCAATGCCCTCCCTCGCTCGCTACGAGCTTTATGGCAAGCCAGAGCAGCATTTATTCCTTTAAACAAATTCATATTATATGTTGCAGGTGCTTGATTTTCATTAGTCTATTTGTAAGGAGTCCAATTGAGACTATGTATGTCATTTTCACTAGTAACCATTCAAGATGTGTGTTAATATTTTTTGTGCCATATTTCTATTTGAGTATGCCTATAAATGTTTATGTTGACTTTTACACTAAATCAATACTTTAAATTGAAATAAAATAGAATACTGTTCTGTTCCTTGATTAATGAATAACTACACATGAACAAATAAGTAAAGCACTATTAACACTTCAGTAACTACTATCAACTAACAAGAAACTCAGATTAACGAATTAGTAAGTAATAGAGCTCAGTTGAATGTGGTAGTTCACTATTTGCTAATCAGTACGATTTTTTAATACCTCCCAGAGGACTACTGATAACCAGTATATAACCTACAGGTTCATAATTAACTTGAATAATGCATAATGTATAAGTAGTTCCAAATTGAAGATCATGATAACACCACTAGTAATGATTCAAGTATTACCAAATCCTTCAGAATGTATTACTAATTATTTGGATCAGTATTATAAAGTGAATAATAGATCATGGTAACACATTAGTAATAATGACTCTAGTGTTATCAAATCCATTGGAAGGAATTACTATCCAAAACCTTACAAAAAACTCAAAATCTTACAATGACTTCAGTCATTATTAGGGAGTTATCATGTTTTTCACTTTAGAATACTGATCCAAATAGTTAGTAATTCCTTCAGAGGGGTTTGGTAATACTTGAGTCATTACTAGTTGGTTACCAGTACCATCAATTTAGAATGATTTATATATTATGTATTATTTAAGATATTTATGTACCTGTATATAGTAGTTATCAGTAGTCCTCTGAAAGGTATGACAAAATATTAGTTATTGATTAGCTAATAATGACCTATCACATTCGACTGAGCACTGTTACTTACTAATTCATTAATCAGAGTTTATTGTTAGTTGATAGTAGTTACTGGAGTGTTAAAATTGCATTACTCGTTTGTTTCATGTGTCATTGTTTCATTAACGATGGAACAGTATTCTAGTGTTACCAATTGATTTGCCAACCCTGATAACCCTCCCAACCCTATTGTTACTTTTGCAACTGCAAACCACAAAACTAGCACAACTGCATAAACTGGTATAAGCTGTACACTGGAAAACATGTTTGTAATTGTTTATAGAAAAATACTGTTAAAGTACAACATTAAAAACATGTTAATTGGTTAAATATAAGTCACCTTGCCATACAGTATATGGTGAAAAACTGTAAATGGATTAACATCATGTTACATGTTGTTTTACTGCTAAATAATGTTAAATTTGTTTGCAAGTAAAAACTATGAATTACCATATAATTTAAGGTTTCAAAAAAAGAACAGTAAAAATACATTCTCAGAAGTCCATGCGTTACACATCACATATGATTACATTTTTATAAAAATTGTGTGTTGTTATTTTTATCAATGTACATTAGTTTTTTTTTTTTTTTACATCTTCTGTTATTTAGGTAATGTGTGTTGCATTATTTTAAGGCCATGTGTGTTACCCTGATGGTATTTTGTCTTTGTATGTATGAGACTGTGCACAAGTATTGACCATGTTTTGTGAACAGGCCGCATATTATCAACTCTGATTAATCATGTGGCATTCTATTGTGCCACCTGTATTATTGTGGTGGTTATCGGTACATTTTAAGATTCAAAGGCAGATTTTGGTAGCCTAGTTAAAGTATTAAAAATCATTAAAACAAACGTTTCTTACACAAACTCATCACTTTGCTTCAGAAGGCCTTTATTAGCCCCCCGGAGCCGTGTGGAGAACTTTTATGATGGATAGATGCACTTTTATGAAGGATAGATGCACTTTTATGGACTTCAAAACAGAAACGGCCATTCACTGCCATTATAAAGTTTGGAAGAGCCAGGACAATTTTTTAAATGTAACTCTGATTGCATTCGTCTGAAAGAAGAATGTCATATACACCTAGGATGACTTGAGGGTGAGTAAATCATGGCTAATATATTTTTTTTTTTTACTTTAACATTATATCAGTTAATGAAATTATGGATATCTTATGAGTATTCATATGTAGTTGTACATAAAGTGTGGTTTATAGGGTTAGTTCACCCAAAAATGAAAATTCTGTCAGTATTTACTCACCTTCATGTTGTTCCAACCCCATAAGACCTTCGTTCATCTTCGGAAAACACAAATTAAGATATTTTTGATGAAATCTGAGAGCTGGATCACTCCTCCATAGGCTTCTTCAGGGATTGAAACTTGCCAGCCCCGAAAATTTATTAAAGACATCGTTAAAATACAACCCCAAATCAGAAAAAGTAGGGACATTTTGTAAAATGCAATAAAATCAAGAATCTGTGATTTGTTCATTCTATATAACCTTTTATTAGCTGACAACAGTACAAAGAAACGTTTTCCGATTTTTTAAGTGACCAACATAATTGTATTTTGTAAATATGAACAACTTTTGATTTTGATGGTTGCAACACACCCCAAAAAAGTTGGGACAGAGACCAAATAAAAGTGAAAAGATTATCCAAATTAGATAATCCAACTATTTTGAAACAGTCCACAATGAGCATGTGAATTGGTAATAGTTGAGGGTATCGTGTTTGGGTGTAAAAGTGCTTCTCAGTCTTTTTAAGCAAAGATGGGTCATGGCTCATCACTTTGTGCCAAATATCTTGAGAGAATTGTCAAACAATTAAAAAATCTAATTTTTCAATGCAAGATTGCAAAGCATATGCCTTTTATCATCTTCCATACATAATATTGTCACAAGATTCAGGGAATCCAGAGAAATCTCAGTCTGTGTTGGGTAAGGCAGTAGACCTCTGTTGAATGTGCGTGAACTTTGAGCCCTCAGATGGCATTGCACAATATACCATCATGCTACTCTGTTAAATACAGACACATGTGCTCAGGAGTAATTTGTAAAACCATTTTCACTGAACACAGTCTGACGCTGCATCAAAAAATCTGCCACTTGAATCTCTGTTACGCAAGGAGAAAGCTTTACATCAGTTCTATGAAGAGATGCTGGCGAGTTCTCTGGGCCTGAGCTCATCTCAGATGGTCTAGAACAGTGGTTTTCAAACCCTGGGTGGGTTCGCGAGAATTAAAAAATGGGTAGCCAGTGATTTAAATAAAATTAAAAAAAATTAAAAAAATCCGTTTTCTAATAATATTAATAATAATAGCTTTGATTAGAAGTACACTAAAAAACCATTCAAATTCATGCAAAATAAATATTCCACATGTCACCTGACCAAAATGAAGACGAAACAACGAAACAAACTGAATGCTTCTCCTGACATGCGTGTTGCCCTCTCGTCCTGCGAACCGGCTTGAGACCAGATTATGCAGAATAAACAGGCCCACCCTTCTCATTAATATATATACACAAAACACGCACTCGTTCCTCCATCCGCAACACACACACGTTCGCTCCATCGGCAGCAACACACAAACACTCGTCGTTCCTTGCGGGTTCCGCAACACACTCTCGTTCGCTCCATTGGCAGCAACACACACATTTCAGATCAATATTTTTTTTTCCTTAAAATTGTAATTAACACTAATGTCACCGGTGCGGGCCCGGATGACCAGCCGCCCCTGACTTGCACACCACCATGAGGAGCCGACACCACGGGCACCAGAGGTAATTTCAAAGGAATAACAATCTTTATTGAACACAATATATCAATGAGCATTGACGTAATAGACCTCCGTGTCTTCCAGGTCTCCTTCAGCTACGGGTAGATACTGATTACTTGTCAGTTTCGCCCTGACGGCGACTTCACCCATAATACGGGTGAAGTCGTATTCACCCGTAGGACTCAGACGGTAAGTAGAACGGTAAGGATTCTTCTCAGTACAGAATACTTTCGTCGGTGCACAATAGTGAAACAGTGGTTTAAAAGCTTACTTCACCAGCGATGCTGCATACTTCCAGACTCAGACGGTAAGTAGAAAGGTAAGGATTCTTCTCAGTACAGAATACTTTCGTCGGTGTACAATAGTGAACAGTGGTTTAAAAGCTTACTTCACCAGCGATGCTGCACACTTCCAGACTCAGACGGTAAGTAGAAAGGTAAGGATTCTTCTCAGTACAGAATACTTTCGTCGGTGCACAATAGTGAAACAGTGGTTTAAAACTTACTTCACCAGCGATGCTGCATACTTCCAGGCTCAGACGATAAGTAGAAAAGTAAGGATTCTTCTCAGTACAGAATACTTTCGTCGGTGCACAATAGTGAACAGTGGTTTAAAAGCTTACTTCACCAGCGATGCTGCATACTTCCAGACTCAGACGGTAAGTAGAAAGGTAAGGATTCTTCTCAGTACAGAATACTTCCGTCGGTGCACAATAGTGAACAGTGGTTTAAAAGCTTACTTCACCAGCGATGCTGCATACTTCCAGGCTCAGACAATAAGTAGAAAAGTAAGGATTCTTCTCAGTACAGAATACTTTCGTCGGTCCACAATAGTGAAACAGTGGTTTAAAAGCTTACTTCACCAGCGATGCTGCATACTTCCAGGCTCAGACAATAAGTAGAAAAGTAAGGATTCTTCTCAGTACAGAATACTTTCGTCGGTCCACAATAGTGAAACAGTGGTTTAAAAGCTTACTTCACCAGCGATGCTGCATACTTCCAGACCCAGACGGTAAGTAGAAAGGTAAGGATTCTTCTCAGTACAGAATACTTTCGTCCGCTCAGCTGTATCACTCTAGACTTCTGATAGAGAGCATATATAATGACTGGCCACGCTCGTGTAAGCAGGGGTTGAGCCACTTCTCACTTCAAAACCACAGCAATGAATCAATGTATATAAATAAGGCAAAAGCACTGCAATTCACTCACACGATAGGGCTGATCAGAGGCTCAAATCCATTCGTTACACTCTCGGGGGAGATGTTTACTCTTCAGTTCCTCCTCAGCACACTCTGAAACACATAGCTTCCCCAACAGTCGGATTTACATTCACTGCATCCTCCTTGAGCTGTTCGAATATTCGTAAGATGAAACCAATTCACTTATCTTTCTCTCTCTCCCTTCGCAGCGCAGATTCAATTGAGAACTCATTCCAGCAGATTCCCACAGACGAACTCCAATCCAGCAGACTTCAATGGGCAGCTTCCACACCCAGGCAACTTCCCAGAATAAGCTTGTGTTCACCACTGCTCCAAGAAACCCAGAACCACAGAACACAGAACAGCACGAGACCAGCACAGGACCAACAACAGACCAACCTTCCAACGACGCTCTCCCAATAGGCCTTTTATCTATGGCTTATGAAGCAAACAGCTCGTGTAAACGCCGCTCCTCTCTCTCTCTCGCACATGTAGTGCATTAGCGCTAATCAGGCCGGGCAATGATTCTGCCACACCCGGAACAGGAGTGGGATGTGTCGCACACAAATCGTCCCCTCGGGAAACTCGTGACTCATCAAGGGGGTTCCGCTCGCTAAGCGTTTTTGTCACCCGTGACACTAACTTTATTCTCATTTGAATTATAAATATGTTTGCTTTTAAACTCTGTGTGATTTTGGTTGGGTGACAGTTGTAGGTTAAGTTTGACAAGAGTTTACAGTTTGACAAAAGGACAATTTTGTCTTTTAAAATAATAAAATAGTCTACCTAATATAAAAATCACACTGCTCTGTTTAAATAGCAGTAGTAAGCTACAATTTGTAGCATTCAGCTTAAGCACTGCTCAACTGTGATGTTACCATGCACATTTTTGCGCATGTGAAAAGGATGATTTTTTCCTGTCGATATTGCAACGTGAGTGAAGTTGACAAAGCCAGTGCTCGAAGTGGGGCGGTACTCACCGGTACGCAGGAACGGCACTTCTGCATTTTACTCTAAAGCGTCTGCACTTTTTCTTGCGTACCGCTACTTCTCGAATGTAGCCGGTAGGCCTACTCGACCACTGACAGAAAAAGCGCCAGTGTCACGCCCGTTGATATACTTCGTTTGCAGTGCGTATGCAGTGCGTATTTTTTCCGAGCCCATGTTATCAGGTTCGAGCTTTCACACTGCACGCGCATGCTGTCCGTCAATGCGCTCCTGGTGCTCTGCGTATACAGCAGTACAGAGATCGTTCCGAGTCTATTGTTGCTGTGCTGCACGCGGTGAATTAAAGTGACAGCTCATGGTTCGTGGTCAAAACACAGATTGACATGAAAATATAATAATCTCACCATAAATGCATTTAATTAAATAAAATGTAGTAATCTAAATGTATTTTTGCACATGCAGACTTGGAGGAGTCCCGTTTTCGCACGCACGTGCACACACGCACGACTTGTTTTAATACATTTATGTTGTTAATAAATAACAATACGTTTTGTTATAAGTTTTGTTTTTCACTGTAGAAATCTCAAATGTCATGATTTGCCAATGCAAGAGAGTACCGGCACCTTTCTTTTCCCACTTCAAGCACTGTACAAAGCCTATAAAAAAGAATAGTTAACCATCAAATACATCGCGATTCGCGAATGTTGAAACATTTTGATTCAAATGAGAGAGTTAGCCTACGTGAGCATAATGCCCCTTACTTTTACTTTCGCTTTAAATTATTTCGTTTTGGCTTGTTTATAGTTATTATTTTTTAAATTCTTGTTCTGTTCTGAATATTACATTTTAAGAGTTTGTTGTGGAATATGTTTTGTGTATTTTTTTAAGCATGCAGCAAACGATAGGCTATTGGTTAAAATTCCTGTATGTAGGCCTATAGCTTGATCAAATTAGTTCAGAATCGACTTGCAATCGCGTAAATGATCAGCATGTGCACGTGCATCATCAAAAGTGGTTAAAAAAAGTGCTGAGCTGATTTTTTACTGCGCACAAGCCTATGGGTCGCGTCAAAAAAAAAAAGGGTCCCTCTTGAAAAAGTTTGAAAACCACTGGTCTAGAAGACAGTGGGGATGTGTGCTGTGGTCAGATGAGTCCATGTTTCAGCTTGTTTTTGGAAAAAATGGACACCGAGTTCTCAGTCCCAAAGACGAAAGAGACCAACCAGACTTTCACTAAAAACAGGTGCAAAAGCAAACATCTGTGCTGGTATTGAGGTGCATCATTGCAAACGGTATGGGTAACTTGCATTATTGTGAAGGTACCATTGACATGGAGGCATATATTTGGATTGTACAGAGACATAAACTGCCATCAAGATGACATCTTTCCTGGGAAGCAAGACGATGCCAGGCCTCATTCTGCACGTGCTACAACTGAGTGGTTTCTAGACACTATGCACCATGGAAGGGATGTGCCTGCCTGTCTACTGCAGTCCAGATATGTCTCTTAGCGAAAATGTATGACCCATCATGAAAAGGAGAATCAGGCAACGATGACCACAGACTGTTGAGCGGCTGTCTTGTTTCAGGCAAGATTGGGCAAATATTCCACTAGCAAAACTCCAACATTTAGTATCCTCAACTCCCAAATGATTAAAAAGTGTAATTAAAAGGAAAGGTGATGTGACACAGTGGTAAACATTTCTCTGTCCCAACTTTCTGGGGGGTGCTGCAGCCATCAAAATCAAAATTTGTTCATTTTACAAAATACAATTATGTTGGTCAGTGAAAACATTGGAAAACTTTTCTTTGTACTTTTGTCAGTTAAAAAAAGGTTAAAAACAATGAACAAATAACAGATTCTTGATTTTATTGCATTTTACAAAATGTCCCAAATTTTTCTGATTTGGGTTTGTAGTCCAAGTGACTACAGTGGCTCAATCTTAAGTTTTTCAAACGATGAGAATACTTTTTGTGCGCAAAAAACAAACAAAAATAACGACTTTATTTCAACTATTAATTTCCTTCTCTGTGGGCCTCGAGTCAGTTCACTAGTGTAATAGCTCAAGCTTCTGTTGTTGTACGTCACACACATCACACACATGACCAGCGTCGGCCAATAGTGAGCCTACGTGTGACGTATCTCTACGCAATCATACTAAGTTAACTGACTATAGGCCAACAGAGAAGGAAATTAATAGTTTAAATAAAGTCGTTATTTTTTTGTTTTTGCGTTATTTTTGTTTTTATGCTTTTTATAGTATTATAAAAAACAAAGTAGTTATTGCATTATCTACAGAAAATCTGAGTGGTGCTTGACAATACATGTATGTTAAACTGAGAAGGGTCATAGCACTTACGTATTGTTGTCCTACTGTTAGTTTAACTGCTTCTATTGTTCTCATTTCTAAGTCCCTTTGGATAAAAGCGTCTTCTAAATGAATAAATGTAAATGTAAATGTAATGTAAATGTAAGTACCAGTTTTTTATACTATGAGTGTTAGCACCTGATTGGTTAGAAGTGAGGTAATACGTGACGCGCTGATTGAGTCTTCCTGACAGAACTTACGCTAAAGCTTTCACTTATAATGTTGCAAAGTCAAAACAAAATAACCAAATGAAAAAGTATTTTTTTTTTAGTTTTAAAACTGAAACAGGCTTTCACAGTTTTACTTAGGCTTTAGTTTTATAGCTGAAATGCCCTGCATGTGCCATGCTAAACTCTGTATAATTGTTTTTTTTTTTTAAATGATTGTGCATGTCATATTCATGAGCTCATATTACTTGATGAACTGCATGGAATATTGTTACTTAATTTTTTAACTTAATTATTTCATTCATTTTAAATTTTCATTGAAATAGTCAAAAGGCAAAAAACTGATTGTGACCGGTTTCGTCACAAATACATAAACTTTCCCATAAACGTATAAATAATTATAAGTACAAATACAAATAAATACATTTTAAATCTGGTTCATGTCTATTTGTCAAGTATCCACTTACATTTGGTATTTTCTATGTTTCTAAACATAAAGGGAAACACTTTATTTTGATTGGCCCATTTAGACATTGTACTAAACTGCAAGTAACGTTGCACCTACAAGTCAAGTATTAGTACTGTCTGCATAATATCTACTAACACTTTATTGTGATGCTCCTCTAACAGGCATTCTACTGACTATAAGTAACTTCGCAACTATGTCAACTTATTCTACTAACCCTAGCAGTCAAATAATCCTCTACTAATACTCTAATGAGAGTTAGTTGACATATGTACACAGTTATTTACAGTCAAACCAAAAATTATTCGGACACCAGATATGTTTTTGATATGTTTTACTAGTGGGTGCAGGACATTATAGTTCATTTATGTAAGTGAGGATAGCAAAATAAAGTAAACTGTGACATATTATACCCAAAAATTATTCATACAGTGAACTACCAGTAAAATTTATAAAATTTATTTAGACACTTTGACCAGACCATGTTTTGCTTCAGTGTTTTTCTTTAATTGCTAATGCGACCTTTTTACAACACAGACTGAACAAAATGAAGCATTGCTTGGTAACTGGTTGACCTAAATTTGTATTATCTAATTGTGTGGCCAAAACCAGTGAAATATCAACTGATTTGATAACTCTGAGTTCTTGTCATATTTTATTACCATTTTCTAAACTATAGTGAATAAACTGTGATAATGAGAGAGATGTTGAAGATGTCTAAATAAATGTTGGTTTGAGTCAACAGAATTTCTAAAGGGGACCATCCAAATAAAATGTAACCATAAAGATAAAATTAATGCAATAAAGTGATACTGTATGTGTTCCCACAAACACTCACAAGAAGTGACACCCTTCTTCATTTTTCAGCCAATCAGCAGCTCTCATGTTATGTAGGTGGAGTATGTAAATTTAATCTTCCTCTGAGTTCCAGGACACCAGCAGTGACCTGTGCAATTCCTTAATGCATCCATGGACAAAATGACAGAGTATCTATAGGATGACACTTCATTTTAAGGTGTCCCTGATACACATTTTACATGCAGTATGACTATAAAAATAACAGTCAATTATGCATAGTTACATGCAACTAACTCTAAACCAAATCTTAACCCTAACCCTTTTATATAGCGAGTACATGTAGTTAATTACTATTACTTAGTACTTAATTGTACAATTTAACTGTAACAATGACACCTTAAAATAAAGGGTTACACTTTATTTTAAAGTGTATTTTTTACACTGTAATTATATATTTAAGTACTGGGTAATAAGTAACTACATGTACTTACTAAAGGTTTAGGATTAGGGTTTGGTTTGGTTTAGGGTTAGTTGCATGTAATTAATCATAATTAATAGTTATTACTGTGTAACACATGTAACAATGACACTGTAAAATAAAGTGTTACCAAATAAAGTGTAACGGGAAAACCTTCTTCTGATCTGTTCTACAGCAGCACAAAAAAAAACACCACATGAATCACTGCGGCATTTGCTTTCTGATGGAACGTAAGTCACCTTGATAGAGTCCGCAGGACGCTGGAGACCTGAGCTGTGTGTTTCTTGAGGAGTGATTGCCGGGACTCACAGCGGTGTGATAAATATGCTGGGAACTGATTTCATTAAAAAAAACATGCAAAAATATCAAAGGGTCAATTACATTACAGAACTGCCATTCCTCTGATCTTTCCGTCTCCAATTAAGAAAAATGCAGAAAAAGAGAAATTGAAAACAGCTTACAGACGTCACGTCCAGATGTTTCTCAGGATAGGAAGTGAATGCAATGATGCTATAAACCATTAGTATATTTCTAGGGTGAGATACCATGCAAGCTAGTCAAAACTGTGAAGATCATTTACACAATTAATGCGTGTAATTAAACATTTGGTCATGGATTGAATGGAGGAATCTGTAGTAAAGCAAGGGTTGTATAACTACCATTTACCTAGCACATATTAGAAAGAATAATACAAGGTCAAGAATGGGGACAAAATAATGTTGTGTATGTGGAAAGGGACGATTTTATTTATTACTTTGACCTTTTCCTAAAATATCATCATGGAAAAGTTGATCAAATATTATTAAAATATAATTTCCGTCTAATTTAAGGCAATTCGAATTAATCTGCATTTTCACTCAAGCATGAACCATACCACACAAGTCTCTTGAAAATCTATGAACTATGCAAATGTCTTTTTAACAAAGGGTACAACCCTTGTGTAGTTTTTTCTCCCCATGTGCTGCTCCGGGATTTACTCCATGGGAAAAGAAATCTATTTCTATTTTGGGTCTCCTCGTCATTCTTTTCAACTTGGCCCACAACTCCACCCACCAGTGAATGTTGTGTTGAAGCATTTTAGAGCTTTTCAGATACTTGCATAATAGCTGTAAGCATTTTTATAGTTTGGAGTATATAAACAATGACATCATAAGATGAGTGGTATGAATACTGCTTAAAATGAAGCACAGTCCAGGAATGAGAAGAATTTCAAATGTAAAGAAACGCTGTGATTTGTGCTCCATTAACTTGTAGAACAATAAAATGGCAATACAATTACATTTTAAACCAGCTGTACGTCGCCACCAAAGATTATGGATGGTCTGTTTAAGTTGCAAACAATATTATTTCTAAACATCAGCTGGAATTGGATGTGTATTCTCTTATTAATTCTAAATGTGTACATTCATAGACAGCCCTCTATGGCAAGCCAATTTTACATTTAGTCCTTAAAATGAAATCTATCTATTCCTACTTTTTGATTAACAGTAAGTATCTCATTAGTTTAATTTAGCGCATTTATTTTTTTAATAAAATGGTAGAAAAGAAAAGAAAAGAAAGTGTTAGTATTACTGAATCAAGTGCTGCTGAAAAAGATAGGTCTTCAGCAGTTTCTTGAAAGTGGCTACTGACTCAGAAGCTCTGGTTGAGTTAGGCAGATCATTCCACCAACAGGGAACAGTTATTGTAAAGGTCCGAGAAAGAGATTTTGTGCCTCTTTGAGATGGTACAACAAGACGACATTCGCTAACAGAGCGCAGGTTTATGGATGGCACATAAGTCTGAAGTAACGAGTTTAGGTAAGAGGGAGCAGTGCCAGTGGTTGTTCTGTGGGCAAACGTCAGTGCCTTGAATTTAATGCGAGCGGCAACTGGCAACCAGTGTAATTTTGTGAGGAGAGGAGTGACGTGTGCTCTCTTCGGCTCATTAAAGACCACTCTGGCTGCAGCATTCTGGATCAATTGTAGAGGTTTGACAGAGCAAGCTGGAAGACCAGCCAGGAGAGCATTACAATAGTCTAGTCTGGATAGAACAAGTGCTTGGACAAGGAGTTGTGTAGCATGCTCTGTAAGGGCGGGCCTGATCCTCCTAATGTTGTGCAAGGCAAATCGGCAGGACCGGGCAGTTCTAGCAATCTGGTCTGTGAATTTCAACTGATCATCAATTATAACCCCAAGGTTCCTAGCTGACCTTGATGGAGTTATGGATGATGAGCCTAGCTGAATGGAGAAGTTGTGATGAAGTGTTGGGTTGGCCGGGACCACAAGTAGCTCTGTCTTCGCAAGGTTTAGTTGAAGGTGGTGGTCCTTAGTCCAGCCAGAAATGTCTGTCAGGCAGGCTGAGATACGAGCGACGGATCGTTAGGTTGGAATGAAAGGTAGAGTTGCGTGTCATCAGCGTAGCAATGATAGGAAAAGCCATGTTTCTGAATCACAGATCCTAGTGATGTCATGTAGATGGAGAAGAGGAGTGGTCCAAGCACTGAGCCCTGAGGCCCCCCATTAGCTAGATGTTGGGTCTTAGATGCCACACCTCTCCACGACACCCTAAAGGACCTACCTGAGAGGTAAGACATTTGTCTGAGTTCACAGATACTGACGCTGCCAATTACCTCCATCCTCGCCAACCACCAGCAAGATGTTACCTTCCCCTTCATCCTCCCCACCACCACCAGGATGGTTCCTTCCTTTACCTCCAGGGGGGTCGGCTGCGCCCCTGCCTTCATCTTCAGGCAGGACATGCAGATTCGGCTACCCTTGCGTTGCTCGCTAAGGACGGGGCCTACGCCAAAGAACTTCAGAAATTTATGCTTGCTGAGCTGTTAATAAATATACGCTTGTTATTCAATTTATCTCCCGAGTCTTTCTGGTAGAACTTGTACTTGTAACTACATACACTGTATACCAGTGGTTTTCAAACCCTGGGTCGCGACCCTCGGATGGGTTCGCGAGAATTAAAAAATGGGTAGCCAGTGATTTAAATTAAAAAAAATTAAAAAAATTCTGTTTTCTAATAATATTAATAATAATAGCTTTGATTATAAGTACACTAAAAAAAATTCTAATTCATGCAAAATAAATAATCCACATGTCATCTGACCAAAATGAAGACGAAACAACGAAACAAACTGAATGCTTCTCCTGACATGCGTGTTGCCCTCTCGTCTTGCGAACCGGCTTGGGACCAGATTATGCAGAATAAACAGGCCCACCCTTCTCATTAATATATATAAACAAAACACGCACTCGTTCCTCCATCCGCAACACACACACGTTCGCTCCATTGGCAGCAACACACAAACATTCGTCATTCCTTTCGGCTTCCGCAACACACTCTCGTTCGCTCCATTGGCAGCAACACACACATTTCAGATCAATATATTTGTTTTCCTTAAAATTGTAATTAACACAAACTTTATTCTCATTTGAATTATAAATATGTTTGCTTTTAAACTCTGTGCGATTTTGTTTGGGTGACAGTTGTAGGTTAAGTTTGACAAGAGTTTACAGTTTGACAAAAGGACAATGTTGTGTTTTAAAATAATAAAATAGTCTACCTAATATAAAAATCACACTGCTCTGTTTAAATAGCAGTAGTAAGCTACAATTCGTACCATTCAGCGTAAGCACCGCTCAACTGTGATGTTACCATGCACATTTTTGCGCATGTGAAAAGGATGATTTTTTCCTGTCGATATTGCAACGTGAGTGAAGTTGACAAAGCCAGTGCTACAAGTGGGGCGGTACTCACCGGTACGCAGGAACGGCACTTCTACATTTTACTGTTAAGCGTCTGCACTTTTTCTTGCGTACCGCTACTTCTCGCATGTAGCCGGTAGGCCTACTCGACCACTGACAGAAAAAGCGCCAGTGTCACGCCCGTTGATATACTTCGTTTGCAGTGCGTATTTTTTCCGAGCCCATGTTATCAGGTTCGAGCTTTCACACTGCACGCGCATGCTGTCCGTCAATGCGCTCCTGGTGCTCTGCGTATACAGCAGTACAGAGATCGTTCCGAGTCTATTGTTGCTGTGCTGCACGCGGTGAATTAAAGTGACAGCTCATGGTTCGTGGTCAAAACACAGATTGACATGAAAATATAATAATCTCACCATAAATGCATTTAATTAAATAAAATGTAGTAATCTAAATGTATGTTTGCACATGCAGACTTGGAGGAGTCCCGTTTTCGCACGCACGTGCACACACGCACAACTTGTTTTAATACATTTATGTTGTTAATAAATAACAATACGTTTTGTTATAAGTTTTGTTTTTCACTGTAGAAATCTCAAATGTCATGATTTGCCAATCCAAGAGAGTACCGGCACCTTTCTTTTCCCACTTCAAGCACTGTACAAAGCCTATAAAAAAGAATAGTTTACCATCAAATACAAGCGATTTGCGAATGTTGAAACATTTTGATTCTAATGAGAGAGATAGCCTACGTGAGCATAATGCCCCTTACTTTTACTTTCGCTTTAAATTATTTCGTTTTGGCTTGTTTATAGTTATTATTTTTTAAATTCTTGTTCTGTTCTAAATATCACATTTAAAGAGTTTGTTGTGGAATATGTTTTGTGTATTTTTTAAGCATGCAGCACACGATAGGCTATTGGTTAAAATTCCTGTATGTAGGCCTATAGCTTGATCAAATTAGTTCAGAATCGACTTAAGTTGAAATCGCGTCAAGGACCAGCATGTGCACGTGCATCATCAAAAGTGGTTAAAAAAAGTGCTGAGCTGATTTTTTTCTGCGCACAAGCCTATGGGTCGCGTCAAAAAAAAAAAAGGGTCCCTCTTGAAAAAGTTTGAAAACCACTGCTGTATACAGTTTAATTTTGTAATTCTGATGTTTTATTTTAAATTTAATTGCACAATTACCTGATACAAATACATTAGTCAGTACCTAGGACTATTTTTGTTATGAAACTCTTCATTGAAGTCATGAAGAAATGTGCTTCATTAAAAGGCATATGATCAGTTTATTATGATGCAAACCATCACATTCACCATAGTAAGAGTCAGGTGTGCAACAGGTCTACGTAATGCAGAGACTATCCATAAACAGTATATGGAGTGCACAAGAAATGGAGCAAGCGGTAAGTATTTATGATGATGATCAGGGCAGTATATATATGGAAAAGCTGATAAAGACACAAAAGCTGTGTTTACATTTAAGTCTTCACAGTTATTTTTGCACATGTAAGCAGCTTCCTCTAACGTGAACGAGATTATAATGTCATTCCCCGATGCTGATTTATAAGACGTTAAATCTGAGGTAGTAGACATATATTTCTCTCGGTTGTTTAGTTTTCTTAACTTTATATTGCGGTGATGTGCTGCAGAATGAGTGTTTCCCTCAGTGCATCATTCTTCAGTATTCCCGTGCTGTCAGGACAATTAACGCTTAATGGACTAACACAGTAATAAAAAAGACCAATCTCCCACCTTATTGGGGATGTAGGCTATACTAGATATTGGAACAGGCAAGCGGACTCAGAATATGAATGTAACGCGCAAAGTTTCACGCTGAGTGATTCCCAGTGAAATACTGGCATAAAGTTGGCTAGACTCTAGATATTTGATATTCGCACATTTAGGGACCGTCTCTAAAGTTACATATACGACATTGGTACACAGGTTTCTTACTTCTAGCATTTGAAGAGAATGACTTACCAGTAATAAAACCAACTGTAAATTGTTCACTTAGGTGTCAGGCATGATGCACTTTTAAGATAGGCCTAGTTGATATTGAAATAAATATGAGATCATGCGGTAGGCCTACTGAAAAAAATAGCAATATTTACACATGATTTGACAGTTAATTTGATTAAATATCAAAAATCTAAAAGGTGTGCATCATGCCTGGCATGCACCTACATGAACACTTTACAGTTGGTTTTATGACTGTAAGTCATTATCTTCAAATGCTATTGAAGTTAGAAACATGTGTAGCGATTAGGGGTGTCACGATTCTCCAAATCCTCGATTCGATTACATTTTCGATTCTAAGGTCACGGTTCGATTCGATTCTCGATTTTTACTTCTTTTTTTTTTAAGCACAGGTTGCTGTTGCTCCTAAAAAGCTGACATCAGTTAATCGCAATCTCACACATCTCTGTTATTATCAATGAAGCTGACTGCACAATGAATCTTTCATAATATATAGCCTACACTTTGTTTGTTATAATTAGAGGATTTGCCAGCATACAGAATTCAGCACTGAACAAAAAGTCTGTTTTGAGCGGTGAGGAGAGTCTATCTTAAATGCTTCTGATTGGTCATTGCGTTCAAGAAATCAACACATATGTCTGTGATTGGCTAAATCGCTCAACGCTGTATACATGTTATAAATAGAATCTCTGGCCTGTAAATCGTTTCTATTTTGTTTTAGTTGTTCTTGTTGCTTTTCTGCAACAGATAAATACAAATTTATTAGTTTTTATGTTTTATTCATAGATATTTCTAGTTTGCGTGAGTCTGCGAATCGTTTTATTCTCCCGCACACACAGAGTGAGTGCATTACCGCCCGCGCTCGCACTCGGCCATCAAATCTAGTCCCACGCTGCACTCTATTGCGTTGGGAGTGCAATTCTATAGATCAAGAGCCCGGCCCGAGGATAGTGACGGGAAATATCGGCCCGGGTCGGGCCAAGTTCAGGCTCGGGCATAGAATCTAAGTCAGAGGAATCACAGCCTTTCAACACGTGTGTATTTTTCCCCGCGCCGTGATGAGGAATCATGTCATGCGACAAATGAACAAAAGACTCGGAAGGTCAAGTAATTATTAATGTTCCCTGTAAATTCTGCTTTACTTCTCAAACTTGCTCCTTTACATCTCGATTGCTGTTCCTGATCCTGATCGATTGCTCCTGTCTGCCTAGCTGCCTGCTGTGTTTTGTTTGCTTCGAGGCTGTAAGCTCCGTCTAAGCCTCGAATTAGCTTTGTATTTCTTTCTGTTTTGAACCATCATTTACTACCATTTCTAGTTGTTTATACTACTAAATACAGCTTAGACAATATTCCAGATTAACCTGACATCGCTAGCTTCTGTTATTGTTAGAACAACACGCTAGTAACTCGCTAGCCTGTTAACGCGCCACCCGTGCGCTCAGTTATTTATTTATTTTTCTCTCGCGCGCCCGCGCCTCTGAGTTCATAAAAAGCCCAGGTGAGTAAGAATCAGTCAACAAACATGGTGAGTAATGTCTTGTCCTGTTATTGTCACCTGCACTTCATGTTACATGTTTAGCATAGCCTTCCCCGTCGGCAATATAGGGTTTATATGTGATAAATGCAAGGAAACAGTCAGGCTGACAGAGAAGATTTCAGAATTAGAAACACGCATCCAAACTTTAATTGAGGATAGTAAGTGTGCTAGAGCTTTAGATTCTACTTTGGATGCGCCTAGCATAGTGAACTCTTTACATGATTCGGTTCCGGCTGAATTATTGCCTGTGCAGCCAGGCAGATGGGTGACAGTGAGGGATCGCTCTAGTCACGGATCAAAAAAACACTCTTCCGTTCCGATTACCACAACAAATCGATTTGCCCCACTCAGTGAAACACCCACTGAGAATTCTGTTGATTGTGCCCTGGTAATTGGCGATTCTATTACACGGAACGTGAAAATAGGGACACCAGCCAACATAGTCACATGTTTGCCGGGAGCCAGAGCGCCTGACATCAAAGCAAATTTAAAAGTGCTGGCTAATGCTAATCGTAAATTCTCTAAGATTGTTATTCACGTCGGCACTAATGATGTTCGACTCCGCCAGTCGGAGATCAACAAAATTAATATTAAAGAGGTGTTTGAACTCGCAAGTACGATGTCAGGCACTGTCATTTGCTCTGGCCCCCTTCCTGTTCGAAGGAGTGATGAGATAGTTAGCAGATTGTCATCACTGAATGGCTGGCTGTCTAAGTGGTGTCCGCAAAATAATATAGAATTCATAGACAATTGGAAAAGTTTTTGGGGCAAACCTGACCTGTTGAAAAGAGATGGTATTCATCCCTCCTGGGATGGTGCTGCTCTTCTCTCTAGTAATTTGGCTCATAGTCTTACAGACAAAACATGACAATCTGGGGCTCAGGTCAGGAAGCACACAAACTGGCTAAACCGACCGTCTGCTAGCGGCCTCGCGTCACCAAGGTCAGATAAATCCCACCACATAGAGGCTCTTTCACCTAGATATCATCATATAGAGACTGTGTCTGTTCCCCGAATTTGGAAATCCAAAAAACGTCCAAACCGATCTAAGGTTAAAAATGTAATTGATATTCAACAAATAAAAAATAGATATAATACAGATGAGCAAACGATAAAGCTTGGGTTGCTGAATATTCGATCCCTTACTTCAAAAGCACTCATAGTTAATGATATGATTTCAGATTATAACCTAGATGTGCTGTGTATGACAGAAACCTGGCTAAAACCAGACGATTACATTACTTTAAATGAGTCCACCCCTCATGATTACTGTTATAAACATGAACCTCGCCTGAAAGGCAAAGGGGGAGGTGTTGCTGTAATTTATAGTAATATTTTCAAAACCACTAAAAAATCTAGTTTAAAATATATTTCTTTTGAAGTGTTGGTGCTTAATGTAAAAATATATAATGTAAACGATAAATCAAGTTTGAGAATTCTGCTGGCAACTGTCTACAGGCCACCAGGGCACCATAAAGATTTTATCAAAGAATTTGCTGACTTTCTATCAGAATTAGTATTGACTGCAGATAAAGTCCTAATTGTTGGTGATTTTAATATACATGTAGATAATGGAAAAGATGCAATGGGATTGGCATTTAAAGACATTCTTAACTCTATTGGAGTTAGACAACACGTGTCAGGACCTACTCATTGTCGTAATAGATAAAGTCCTAATTGTTGGTGATTTTAATATACATGTAGATAATGGAAAAGATGCAATGGGATTGGCATTTAAAGACATTCTTAACTCTATTGGAGTTAGACAACACGTGTCAGGACCTACTCATTGTCGTAATCATACTCTAGATCTAATATTATCACATGGAATCAATGTTGATGCTGTTGAAATTCTGCAACAGAGCGACGACATCGCAGATCATTATCTAGTCTCATGTAAATTACATTTAGCCAAGGCTGCAAAGCCAACTCCGTGTTACAAGTATGTTAGACCTATCACTTCTGCCACTAAAGATTGCTTTATCAATAATATTCCTAATCAGTTTCATCATCTCAGCATCCCAGATAGCTTAGAAGAACTTGATATTGCAACAGAAACTTTTAACTCTCTCCTTTCCAGCACTTTAGATACAGTTGCTCCGTTGCGCTTAAAGAAGATTAAAGAAAATAGTCCAACACCGTGGTACAACGAGTACACCCGGGCCCTTAAGAGAGCAGCCAGAAAAATGGAGCGCAACTGGAAGAAAACAAAACTAGAGGTATTTCGGATTGCATGGAAGGAGAGCTCGATTGCTTACAGAGAGGCTTTAAAAGCTGCTAGATCTGCTTATTTTTCAACCCTATTAGAAGAAAATAAACATAATCCAGGTATTTATTTGAAAAAGTGACTACACTAACGAAAAAGAAAGCTTCAAGCCCAGAAGTTTCCAAGAAACACAGCAGTAATGACTTTATGAACTTCTTCACTTATAAGATTGATAATATTAGGGACAAAATTATAACTATGCAACCGTCTACTACAGCATCACATCAGGGAGTGCATTATAGTCTCTCCGAGGTAAAATTTGATTCATTTGTTGCCATAGGAGAGGAAGAATTTTGCAAACTTGTTAATTCATCTAAATCGACAACATGTATGTTAGACCCTATACCGACTAAACTACTGAAAGAGATGCTTCCAGAAGTCATAGATCCTCTTCTTAACATCATTAATTCATCTTTGTCTCTAGGATACGTACCAAAAACCTTTAAGCTGGCTATGATTAAACCGCTTGTTAAAAAAACGCAACTTGATCCTACAGAATTAGTCAATTACAGGCCGATCTCAAATCTACCTTTTCTGTCATATTTATCTGACCGCTATCAGTTTGTAGCAGTAAATGAAGAGATGTCTTATCGATCACAAGTTCAGTACCACAAGGCTCAGTACTAGGACCGTTGCTGTTCACTCTGTACATGCTACCTTTAGGAGATATCATTAGGAAACATGGAATTAGCTTTCACTGTTATGCTGATGATACTCAGCTCTATATTTCTTCCAAACCTAACGAAACTCACCAATTCACAAAATTATCGGAATGTATAGTTGATATTAAAAATTGGATGACTAGTAATTTCCTACTACTAAATTCTGAAAAAACAGAGATTCTAATTATTGGACAAAAAACTTCCACACGTAATAACCTAGAATACCGTCTAACACTTGATGGCTGCTCTGTTAAGTCTTCGTCGTCAGTTAGGAACCTGGGTGTGCTCTTTGATACCAATCTTTCATTCGAAAGTCACGTGTCTAGTGTCTGTAAAACCGCATTTTTCCATCTTAAAAATATATCTAAATTACGTCATATGCTCTCATTGACAAATACGGAACAACTAGTTCATGCGTTCATGATATCAAGGCAAGATTATTGTAATGCTCTACTGGGTGGTTGCCCTGCACGCTTAATAAACAAACTACAGCTAGTTCAAAACGCAGCCGCTAGAGTTCTTACCAGAACCAGGAAGTACGACCATATTAGCCCGGTTCTGTCAACACTGCATTGGCTCCCTATTAAACATCGTATAAATTTTAAAATATTGCTGATTACTTATGTAACCCTGGTGATTTTCCCCTAAAAGTTAAGTGGGAGTTATTTAAGACCCTTTATAATAATGTTTCTTGGGTAACAAGTTCTTATTTCGTTACAATGTGTATATAAGATCTGCCCCTTTAAGAGCATCGTTCTGTCAAAGAGTTTGGTTGAAATTTACATGTGCAAAACGTGGATTTTACAAGCAAGTTAGGGTTTGTCCTTTATTCATTGGATCATAATGTACTAAGCCCGCCTGATACCTAATCGATGTGATGTATGATTGGTTCTGAGGGTCCAGGGGGAAGTGGAAAAAAGAGAGAAAGAGAGGGGCGAACGCAGCGAGGTGTAAGCGCACCGCTCTGTGAGAGAATTGTGATTAATCCGACCAGGATTGGTTAATTTTATTTCTTTCATTAACAAAAAGTGTTGAAATAGTTTATTCAGCATAACTATATTTTGTTTTAGTAAGGATTCACTGGCTGTAAGTGGAGAGCCGAGTCATCTTAGTTTGTCGATAGACTCGATACACTTGTATGAGTTCCAGACGAGTTAAAGCTAACTGCAAACAAAATAGTGACTGAGTATCTAAATAAAGTGGACTTTATCAACGTGAATAACGGTGATAAGGAGGAACTGCACGTCTGGACATCCCAATAGCATCCAGGTAGCGCCCTGAATCGCCGAGGGGTTCAGGGTTCCCCTGGCAACGAGGGATTGTAAAGAGGCCTGGCCGCGCATATCAGGGACAAACTGATCGATTAGAGTTTCCTAACCCGGGAGGACTCAGCACTACGGATGGAAGGTATCCCATTTTATGTTTATTTGGCTCTTCGGAGTGAAGTGGTCAATTACCTTTTTGTTTCGTGGCCTCAACGCACGCGAGCAACGGTACAGGCCTGCAATGAGGGGGTTTGTGTGTGTGTGTGAGTGTGAGTGGGCCCACGTGAGTTAATGTGTCTACCTATTATTTTATAACTGCCATAGCATTTTCCTAAGAGGGGTTTGATTTATTGTTATTCCTTTTCTGTAAAAGGCAGTGCATCTACATGTATGTAGATTTTATGGTGCACTTAAAACAGTGCTAAAACTACATTGTGAGGCATTTGATTTATCTTGGGTTGAAAAGAGTTATACTCAACTGTCTATATTCATATTCATCTGTGGGTTGTCATACAATTCTGAAAGTACATTTAATCATAGAGATTGTGTAATACTAAAATATCTTAACTGCCCTTCTGTGACATAACTTTAAAATAGACAGTTAATTGTAGTTTACCGTTTATTTATCAAGGTTTTTAGTTTCATTTTTCCCATTTCATTTAAATTCATATTTGTTTAATAAACACTGTAATTGTTTACTTGAAGTGATTTCATCAAGTTTATTAATTGGTTTGTTTGAAGATTAACCTGAATATTTCCAATGTGTTAATTCACATTCCCATAAAATCATGGTTATAGCTTGACAGAGGAAATTGGGTATTGTGTTAAAGGGTGTTAAGAGAGTTCCCCTTATAATTAGTCGAGAGACTGCAAAGTTTGAACCCGAGTACCCGCCCTAAGAGCTCAGGTACATAATTTCTGAGAGGGTAGAGGGTGCTACACTTACAAAGCACTAAATGGTTTAGCTCCCCAGTACTTGAGCGAGCTCTTAACGCATTATAGTCCTTCACGTCTATTGCGATCTCAAAACTCCGGCCAGTTGATAATACCTAGAATATATAAATCGACTGCTGGCGGTAGATCCTTTTCCTATTTAGCACCAAAACTTTGGAACAATCTTCCTAACATTGTCCGGGAAGCAGACACAGTCTGTCAGTTCAAAGCTAGACTAAAAACACATCTCTTTGACCTAGCATTCACATAACACTCTATAGACTTCTATAATTCAGTATTAGGCTGCTTAGATTAGGTCAGCCGGAACTGGGAACACTTCCCTCAAATCCTGATGTACTCGTTACATCATAAGAAGAATGGCATCTACGCTAATCTTAGTGTCTTTGTTTATCCCGAGGTTTTCCCGCAGCCTGCTGGATCCAGGCCGTTTCCAGATCTGACGAAGGACTTTCGCCTGGACCTGATGACAATGCAGTGCTGAAGTGCCAACTAGCCTCTCCCTATGGAGGATCCCTATACCACTCTACAGATAAAGCGTTGCGGAATTTTTCGGTTCGCGTACCTACCCAAAGTGATAAGATAAAATAAAAATTCTGCATCAAAATTTATAGACAAGTAGTTTGTTTAGGCATGGTTTGTAAGGAATTACAAAACTGCGCACATATATTCAAACGCACATAACTATAGAATCAATTCTTAATGCGCATGTGAACGCCATCAGCGTCTATCACAGGTTCACGTTTAAAGTCTGTTTAGAGAGAACGGTGTCGTCTTAGCGGCCCCTAATTTAATAACAAATGATCATTTAGACGGAAGTGAATCAATCAAAACTAACTTTAGCTGGAAAAAACATTTTTCAAGAGCCACTATAAAACCAAACCAATCTCTGTTACCTTAAATTATATCTTTATCTCGGTAAGGCTGCTTTGAAACAATCTACATTGTTAAAAGCGCTATATAAATGAGGATGACTTGACTTGACTAAATTATTTTTGACTGCATTATAATGATTTCTTAATTCAGAATATGATCAAGATTGCGTAGGTGGATGTGTTCAGGGAATTTGCCTGTTAAAATTATAACATTTAAAGCCCCTGAAATGACTAGAAAAAAGATTAGTTAATTTTGATGAACGAGACTGAACAATAGAGTCAGTAAAACGATACGAACTTTTCATCACGGGCGCGAAATGGGGGCGTGGCAGCATCGACGATTCCATTTTTTATTCCGATTTTTGAGATTGTGAATTAATTTCGATCGATTTCGATTTTAAATCGAAATCGATCGACACCCATAAAAACGTGACACCCTTAGTAGCGATATTGTACGTAACTTTAGGGATGGTCCCTAAATGTGCGAATATCGATTCCCTTTCGAGAACGTTCACTTCGTATTGCGTAGCTATATGCAACGCTGTGCTGCAGCAACTGCACAAACCTATGGTGAGGCGGCTGAGATGCGCAAATCAATCGGGTCGCCTCGCACCCAGGGCATGTCAGAACCCGCCAGAATGGGCATTGCTTATGCCTATACAAGCAGACCATTTCGCCATAGAATCAGATTTAATCTCCTTCAGCGAACACCTTCTTCGCTGATCTCCGAGCCTTCGCCATCGACGAAGCTCTGCAGCGGAACGAGCGACCTGATCAGCTGATCACCGTCAACTCCGCGCCACCTTCCCCTGAATCGGCGTTAACCTGTGGCCATCCGGCGAAAGAGAAGCCTTATGTCCTTTTCGTCTACTTCTGTGTGTTTGCTATCATGACACTCTAGAAGCTGAAAGAACTAATTTTCAAATTATTGTTCATTGTTTCAAATGCCGCGTTCTGGATGCACTTCATGCAGAGCCTCCGATGGACACAGCGAATGTGTCACATGCCTGGGCCACGCCCGCGCAGAGACTGCACTAAACAATGGCTGCTGCCCGCACTGCGAGAGCCTGCCCATCTCCATTCTGCACTCATTGCTAGCCCTCCTCTTGGACGGCGACCCCGCCCCTCGCGCTCCCGCGCTTCCTTCCCTCCTCGAGCCTTGACGGAAGAAGCGACGAGGTCAAAGGATGCCTGAACCGAACGAGCCCACACCAGCCCAGTCCCCACGTGCCTCGCTCTATCCTCGTGAGACCCCCTCACCGGTGCTTTTTCTCGCAAACGGATCTATGCACCTCCTGTCAAGCAGCAGGACTCGTTTCGTTCGGCGCATCTGAGGAAGGTGGTGACAACAGCGTGTCTCTGGCTGCATCTGAGGGTGAAGATTGGCAGGGCTCGACAATTGACCCCGCCCCTCCATCCCAAGCCAGCTGAGACGGCGTGAGAACAACCGGGGACGCTGAACTTATTCGCGTCCTCATAAAAGCCATCAAGGACCTCGACATTGAGTGGACTCCGCCTCATGAGCCCAGCAGAAGCCGTCTCGATGGGTGGTTTCTGCCGGGGCGTCAGCAGACCCCTCATCAAAGACCAGCACCCTGCTTTCCCAGAGTACATGGCGAGCTGACCAAATCATGGCGTGCCCCTTGCTTGGCACGCTTAAAGACTTCAGCCTCCGCAACGCTCTCAACTATCGACAGCGCTGAGGAGGAGGGCTACAACACGTTGCCCCACCTAGAGGAAGATGTGGCCGCACATCTCTGCCCGCCCATCTCTAGCGGCTGGAGAACTAAGGCGGTGCACTCATCCAAGCCCTGCAGAACAACATCTGCCCTCGCCGGTCGCGTTTACGCCGCCACCGGCCAGGCTGCATCGGCTTTGCACACTATGGCGATACTTCAAGTGTTTCAGGCCAAGCTCCTCAGGTCTATGGATGAAACTGGCCCGGACTCTGAGGCTTTTGGGAACTTGCGCAGCGCCACTGACTTGGCCCTGCACACCACTCAAACCACCACCCAGGCGATCGGCAGAGGTATGGCCTGTTTGGTTGTGGTGGAGCGCCACCTCTGGCTAAACCTTACGGAGATCAAGGATGCGGATAGAACCGCCTTCCTTGATGCCCCAATCTCTAACACCGGTCTCTTCAGCCCAGCGTTAAAGGGTTTCTCCGAGCACTTCACTGAGGCGCAAAAATCGTCGCAAAAATCTTCGCGCCTGGCGCCACATTGCACGAGTTTTATGATAGGGCCCTCAGTGTTTTAAATTTTGGTCCGATTTTAACAGCTGTGTAGTGAATTCCAGGCCTAATTTAAATTTAGCAGTATTTAAGGACTACATATACCAGAATATATCTAGGCATATTGTGAAATGCTCATGATAGGCATCACTGTCTGCACCTCAAAGCCACCGGCTGCTGTCTAGTGTTTTTCGGTGCTCATTTGCATAAAGTTCAGCATTTCTCAACTTTTTGCCACTCTTGCCTCTTGCACTGCAATCAATCTACTTTTCCACATTCCTCTTTTTACAAATATGATTATTTGACCTACTGAGCTGCTCGTAGCCTCTCTTAATGACTTCCATCCACTCAAAGTCATTTAATTAGTGTGTAATTATCTTTCGCTACCTCACAGGAATTTGAACGCAACTGACTTTGTCAGCAGTTTGAAGATTTCTACTTTTCCAGCTCTCTTTAAGAGTGTCAAAAATAGCATTTATGGAAAGGCCAAATGAACATTCTCTGTCTCTTGTCACTTTTTGCACGGTTTGCCACATTATAAAGAGAAATCTGAAGCAGTTTATCATTGCATACAACACTGTCTTTTGAAGACAGTGAAGTGTTACCTTTCTGTGCCACTAGTAGTTTAGTTTAGCTGTGTCCAAACATGAAATCTTAAAAATAAAATTGTATATATATATATATATATATATAAAGTCCCATTTACAGTTTATATTTCTGCCTCAGAGTAAAAAAAAAAAAAACCTATGTTAAACATATAAACTATGTTTTTTTGTTTCCAAAAGAGCTATACTAAAAAGTATAAAGATGATTATACTCATTATTGAGAAATCTGCTGTCTAAAGGTAAGCTTGAGCTATGTAAAGCTAACACTAACTTCTTCAGTTATTGATTTCCACCTGCATTCACTCCAGTGCTATTGTTTACTTTTAACACACCTTTTGCATGCTTACATCTATTTAAACAATAGAAAACACTCTACGTCTTTACAAAGTAAGTTATTGGCATTTACCATGTCTATAGAACTCTGAGCTCTATTTCATGATACATGTTTGTTAGAGTTCTGGCTCTCAGCGGTGGGTGAGTCTGTAACGCTAAAGCAAAAAATGTGTCGTGAAAAAGATGCTCATATTTTTAGTCTGTGACTGCCTTTACATAACTCTTATTAATAATAGCGCCATTGATCGTGGATGAATAGACTGGGAGTGCTGGAGAATGTAGTGTTTTGTAATGAAAGTAATTGTTTGACCTTCAATATTTAGGAATGCTATCAAACATTTAAACCTAGTTTTACAAGCATGCCATGTAACTCAAATAATTAATTTATTTTAGAAACCTAGTGTTATGTTAAATTCATTGATTCTGCTCATATTGACAGTGATTATGAGATCACTCATAAAAACGTCCTGCTATTTCCTGTATTTTCTGTCTTTTTTTTATGAGCTCACATCACAAGGCAGTATTGATCATAGAGTTATGTAAACGTGTTGGTATATTTTAGGTATCTGACCACAACAGGCATTACATGTAACATCATAATCCATTAGTAATAAAACATGTATGTCCTGTTCTGTCTTGTTTCATTGTGTGTCTGTTTTTGTTTACCTGTGTTCCGTCATTGTAAGCTGACCTAGGCTGAATCCGAAATCGCCCCCTATACCCTCGAATAGGGTGTTATTTGAGAGGACAGCAATTTGTAGTGGTGTCCCAAACCATCACTCTCAAAAATGCTGGGTTGTTTTAACCCAAATTTTGGTCAAATATGGACAAACCCAGCCATTGGATTAAATTTTTTTATTACATTTTTAACCCAATGTTTGAGTTTGTCCATATTTTACCCAAAATTGGGTTAAAACAACCCAGCATTTTTTAGAGGGATAGTGGATGTTATTGAGTGCACTCATTCAATTCCACATTACACTGCAATAACGAGTTTACAACCGATATACGCTAAACGGCTGTCCGAATTCACTCACTCGTTTTCGTACACTCTTTCAAGTGAACAGTATTAGTGGACTAATGTAGGGAATAGTGAATGAGGGTTTAGGGGGCGTTTTCGGATTCAGTAGGTGTGGCAGTTTGTTCCCTTGGTTACTGATTACATTCACCAGTTGATGCCAATACTTGGAGCCAAGCCAAGATGGTGCCATTGTATGTGGCTCGCCGTCTGTTGCTGGGTGTGTTGTCCAGTTTGTTTGTTTTATTCTGTTATATGTTCTATTTGATGCAGTGTGCTTTGCCGGTACTGACTTATGATCGATTATCTCTTTTAAACTTACAAGCCATTTCAAACATACTGCTTAATCAAGCTCGAAGCACTAGTCTGCAGTCTCAGTCTGCACTGGGTCTTCACGCGGAGGGCTTGGACAGGGGTCATTTCATCCACTAGCACTCTCTGGAACCAGTGCAAACGAGTGGATTATTGAATGAATGAGGCATTTATTTGGCACTTTATATGAACTATTGTACACCCAAAGCACTTTACAATCATATCAGGGTTTCTCTCCTCAACCACCATCAGTGTGCATTCACTTGGATGTTGCGACGGCAGCCACAGTACAACAACACCAGTGCGCTCACCACAAACCACACACCAGCTATAGGTCGAGAGGAGAGTGAGTGATACAGCCAATTCGGTTAATGGGGATTTTTAGGAGGCCAAGATTAGCAAGGGTCAATGGATGGAATGTGGCCAAGACACTGGAGTTACACCCCTAGTCTTTACGAATAGTGTCATGTGATTTTTAATGATCACTGACAGTCAGGACCTCGGTTTAACATCTCATCCAAAGGACTGTGCTTACAGTATAGTGTCCCCATCACTATACTGGGGCGTTAGGACCCACACAAACCACGGGCTGAGTACCTCCTGCTGGCCTCACTAACACCTCTACCAGCAACAACCTAATTTTCCAATTTTGCTGCTTTCACTGTTTTCTCTAATATTGGGATAGTGAATCTCTTTGGATTTCAAAAGAGACCTGGAGCTTGTCCTTTTTCCATTTTCGCTCCGCTCTTCTGCAAGCCTGCCTGAGAGTGCGTATGGTGTCATCTAGCAAGGGCTCAGACCTGGGTTTATGTTGTAGAGTCTTTAAGGGTGCTACTTTAAGGATGCCTCTGTTATTCCCTTGTTTCCGACTGCAGCGGGCGCGTTCCCTGGTTGTTGCTCTCCCTGCTTTCACCGTGAAGGAGTGTACATACCACGGGCCATCTCCGCACGCTACTGCGGGCAAAGCAGTCAAAGGAGTCCACTGAAAACCCGCTACAGCTAAAGATGGCTTCGATCAACGCCAGATCTCTGATAAACAAGACTTTTATTATTTATTTATTTTCTCCTATCGTGACTTGGAGTTTTTATTTCTCTCCGAAACCTGGCTCACTACTGGGGACTTAAGCCCATTCTCTGAACTGTTGCCTCCAAACTGTTTGTTTGTTAACTCTCCTGCTCAACGGTTGGGGGTGGAGGTTTGGCCACTATTTAGATACTTTTTCCGGTCGCTCTGTCACGTCTAATGGATAAAGCAGTTTTGAACTACAGTTGTTTTCACTAGAACTGTATGATCCACTTTTGATAGCAGTAATATACTGTCCCGCAAAATACAATAAGATTTGCAGACTTCTTAGGGTATTCATACAAAATAATGATCAATTATTATTATTAGTATTAGATTTTAAAGGGATAGTTCACCCAAAAATGAAAATTCTCTCAGTATTTACTCACCCCCATGTTGTTCCAACCCCGTAAGACCTTCGTTCATCTTCGGAACACGAATTAAGATATTTTTGATGAAATCTGAGAGCTGGATCACTCCTCCATAGGCTTCTTCAGGGATTGAAACTTGCCAGCCCCGAAAAGTTATTAAAGATATCGTTAAAATAGTCCAAGTGACTACAGTGGCTCAATCTTATACTCAGGTAAAAAGTATTCTCGTCTTCCCAACTTATGAAAGGTCTTCCCAAAAAGTATTCCCAACTTTTGAGGTTGGAACAACATGAGGGTGAGTAAATACTGACATAATTTTCATTTTTGGGTGAACTAACCCTTTAATGTTCATGTTTGCTGCACTGCTGACTTTCTAGCTAAGGAGTTTACCAACTTTTTTACCAAGCCTTTGATTTAGCTTCAGATCAATGTTCCTACCCATCTGCATGGACATACACTTAATTTAGTGTTATGTCCTGGTTTCTCCCTCTGTGACCTCCAGGTGTGTGAAAATGTTGTTTTCTGATCATAAGACTGTTATGTTTACTGTTCCTTGTGTATCCAATGCTTATATATTCGCCAGACTTGGATAATTACTTCTACCACCAGAAGTGCCTTTTCCGTAGCATTCTGTGAAGCCACTTTAGCCCTGGAATATTCTCAATTTGATCTGAATTGCTGAGGAGCTCCTATCTAGGCTTAATTCCATCTGTGTGAATGTCTTAGATTCAGTGGCACCCTTAAAGACTACAACATAAACCCAGGTCTGAGCCCTGGCTAGATGACACCATACCCTCTCTCAGGCAGACTTGCTGAAGAGCAGAGCGAAAATGGGAAAAGGACAAGCTACAGGTCTCTTTTTAAATGCAAAGAGATTAATGATCCCAATATCAGAAATCTGCAAAATCAAGGTATTTTTCATAAATCATATTAATAAAGAACTGTCACAAAACGAAAACTCTCTTTAATTTCATTAATGCTACTATCATTAATGCTACTTCTGTCTCTTTGTTCCCTGATGTGTCTTCATCTATATGTTAAGATTTTCTTAGGTTCTTTGTCAACAAGATAAGGGATCAAAGATGGGGGATAATTCCCTTATCATCTGATCACCCCTTTTCACCTGCCTGCACTGCTATTTTTGAACCCATCTCTGACACTTATCTTGAGGAAGATCATCTTAAGCCTCCTGGCTCCTCTATATTATTCCATATACTATTTTTTGATGTAGTTGGTCCTCATCTCCTGAGTATAGTAAATTGCGGTTAAATTATTGTACCTGATTTGTTAAAACATGCAACAGTCCACCCCCTGCTTAAAAAACAGAACCTAGACCCCTAAAATGCTGGCCAATGATATGATTTTTAGTTTTAGAAAACATCACTCTACTGAGACTGCACTGTTGAGGGTTTTAAACAATGTCCTGGTGACTTCTGTCAACTAGTCAAGTAAAGTCAAGTCACCTTCATTTATATAGCGCATTCCAACGAATTGGGATCACGCTTGGGAGACCAACTGCCTTCGAGTGAACTAAAATGAGCCAATAAACATTCGCATGCAAGATTTGCATTCCGTGCGCCGCCTACCAGTGCGGGTATAAAGCGGAAGCAAAGCGCACACACATTTGCTTTTTGCTTCGGAGCCGACCAGTTGTGTCCTCTGAGTGAATTAGTTTCAAGAAAGGGTTTTCTTCGTGCTCAACGAGTCTGCTCTTTTTCTGGATCCCTCTGTGTTGATGTGACGGCGCTTCAGTGATCTTCGAGAGCTCCCGGCTGTCGGTTGTGATTACACACGATCTACATCTTTTAAAAGAGCTGTTTTCACAACTGGTATTTGGTTGAGTGCACACAGTGGGCTTGCAGTTTCCCCGCTGTGTTGCCGCGTTTATTCCTGCGTGCTTCATCACAATAAGAGAGTATTCTCTAAAAGAGCAACACGGATGCTTTTCAGGATGACGTTTCATCCGTGTGTTTCTGGATGCGGTCAATATCTGCCGCCGGTTGATGGTCATGATCGCTGTCTCTCATGCTTGGGCCTCGCGCATGTTGAGGCACCGTTCGTGAACGAGTCATGTTCTCACTGCGGGAACATGACCGCCGCGATGCTTAGATCAAGACTGCGATCCCTCAAACGAGGGGGAGTCCCTTTGGAGATTCCCCGATCTAGTCCTTCTTCTAGTTTACTTCAGAAAAAGACCACTTCGGCTAATCCCATTGGTGGTCTGAGGGTTACAGTGAGGAATGTCCAGCCGGGTGAAAGACCCCCGCAGGCTCCTCACTCCTCCGCATCGCTGCCATTGGAGCCTCCAGAGGAGCGTACTGGGCCATCTCGTGTGGTCCCAGTCGTTTCCTTCGGGGCTCCGCCGGAGGACCAGATGTCGATCGCTTCATCGGAGGGAGAGCGGTCATTTTCTGGAGATGACGACCCGACTGCGTTGCCCCCTTCGGGTGTGGTAACATTAGCTGAGCCGGATCCGGAAATGGGCGCTATGCTTTCCCGGGCGGCCGCGAGTGTCGGGCTCGAGTGGAACCCTCCACCACGTCCCGAACCCTCGCGGCTCGACGATTGGTATCTCGGGGCGGCTCGTGCTGGTTCTCAGCGCCCCGCCCCGGTTCCTTTCTTTCCGGAGGTGCATGCCGATGTGACGAGATCGTGGATGGCCCCTCTGGCGGCCAGACACAGGTCAACTCCCTCCTCCTCCCTCACCACTCTCGATGGCGGAGCAGTGAAGGGATACGTAGGTATCCCCCCAGTGGAACGGTCGGTTGCGATGCAATTGTGTCCTAAGACCGCGTCCACCTGGCGGGGTAACCCTACGCTCCCCTACCGCGTCTGTGGGTTCTCTTCCAGTCTGACTGGAAAGGCCTACAGCGCATGCGGAGAAGTTGCTTCTGCCCTGCATGCCATGGCGTTTCTCCAGGTCCACAAGGCCAAAGCGCTCTCTGACATGCAGGAGGGTGGTACCGACCCAGGGGTGCTCCAAGAGCTGCGTACGGCGACGGACCTCGCCCTCCGGGCGACGAAAGTTACCGCACATTCCCTGGAGTGTACGCCTAGCCTTGTGCCGCCTCAAGGGGCTGCTTCTGCACAAGCATGTACTGGTCCGTACGGACAGCACTGCGACCGTTGCATACATCAACCGTCAAGGTGGTCTACGCTCCCGTCGTATGTCGCGACTCGCCCGCCATCTCCTCCTGTGGAGTTAGAAACATCTGAGGTCGCTTCGGGCCATTCACATCCCTGGTGCGCTCAACCGTGTAGCCGACGAGCTCTCACGGCAGCCACCTCTTCCGGGAGAATGGTGACTCCATCCCCAGGTGGTCCAGCTGATTTGGGGAATCTTCGGAGCCGCTCAGATAGATCTGTTTGCCTCTCCGGACACGACCCATTGCCTGCTGTTTTATTCCCTGACCGATGGATCCCTCGGCACGGATGCACTGGCACACAGCTGGCCCCGGGGCCTTTGCAAAATATGCGTTTCCCCGAGTGAGCCTTCTCGCACAGACTTTGTGTAAGGTCAGGGAGGACGGGGAGCAGGTCCTGCTTGTTGCGTCGTGGAACTCATGCTCCTCGTGACAGCCCCTCCTTGGCCCATTCCTCTGAGGAAGGATCTACTTTCTCAGAGACGGGGCACCCTATGGGACCCACGTCCAGACCTCTGGAATCTTCATGTCTGGTCCCTGGACGGGATGCGGAGGTTCTAGGTGGCCTACCACAGGCTGTGGTAGACACCATCACTTCCGCTAGAGCCCCCTCTACGAGGCGCCTCTATGCGTTGAAGTGGAACCTGTTCGTCGATTGGTGTTCTTCCCACCGGGAAGACCCACGAACTTGCCCGATCAGAGTCATGCTTTCCTTCCTGCAGGATGGGTTGGGGAGAAGGCTGTCTCCCTCCACCCTCAAAGTGTTTTTTTTCACTTTCACTTTTTCGATCGACGAATCGTGCCTTGAGTTCGGACCGGGCCTTTCTCACGTTGTTCTGAGACCCCGGCTCGGATATGTGCCCAAGGTTCCTACCACTCCTTTTGTAGATCAGGTAGTGAACCTGCAAGTGCTGCCCCCGGAGGAGGCAGACCCAGCCCTCGCTTTTCTCTGTCCCGTCCGCGCCCTGCGTTGTTACGTGGACAGAACGCAAAGCTTCAGGACCTCAGATCAGGTCTTCGTCTGTTACGGAGGCAAGCAGAAGGGGAAGGGTGTCTCCAAGCAGAGGTTAGCCCACTGGCTAGTGGTTGCTATCGTCCGGGCTTATGCTTCCCAGGACGTGCCTTGCCCACCTAGGTTGAGGGCACACTCTACTAGGAGTGTTGCCTCCTCCTGGGCTTTGGCGCAAGGCGCCTCGCTGACAGACATCTGTAGAGCTGCGGGCTGGGCTAACACCTAATACGTTCGCTAGATTCTATAGCCTCCGTGTTAAACCTGTTTCCTCCCGTGTACTCGCTACGGCCAGTAACGCGAGGCATTAGGGGTTATGCTGACTTGCTACTCCTTTCCCGCCTCTCGGCCGGATACGTGCGTCTTCTTACTCCGTTGGTTCCCCAATATACGGATAACCTCGTGAGTTCCTCCATCACCCCTTCGGCACCAGGCGAGGCGGATCGCCCGGGGCCAGGTCTATTACCTCTCGTAGGAGTTGTGTGTAGACTGGGTGGCCTACAGTGGTCCCTTCGGCGACCCATTTTCTCCACGCTCCATCTACCTTCCAGGCTAGCATCATGTCTTCCCCTCGACACGCCATTCTGTCGTCCTTGCTGAGTACGCTCCCACCCCTCGGGCTGGGACTACCTCAAGGACTGCCATGTGTTTCACTACCCCACGGGTTAGTACACATGTGTATTCCAGTGCCTCCCTTCGGGCGGGCAGGGGCTTCTGCAGCGTTCCCTCCCACAGGTTGGGCACGCTTTTCCAGTGTTATCCATATCCACTGAGAGGGTCTTGCAGAACAGCAGTGTGATTTTCCTACCTAGCTCCCGCCAAAGACGATAAGAAACTGCTCCGGCGGGTAGCTAAGCTGGGCGCTGGAAGGGGCCAGCACCATGGCGTTTTGTTAGGGATCCCAATTCTTTGGAAACGAGACGTAGGAGTTCCCACGAAAGGCAACGTCTGGGTTACGTATGTAAACCTCGTTCCCTGAGTAGGGAACGTAGATGTCTCGTCCCGTCGCCATGCTGCTGTACCTTCGCGGAGGACTGGACTCCGTCTGGCTCCTCAGCGAAAAGCAAATGTGTGTGCGCAAAAAAGCAAACTGGTAGGCGGCGCGCGGAATGTAAATCTTGCATGCCAATGTTTATTGGCTCGTTTTAGTTCACTCGAAGGCAGTTGGTCTCCCTAGCGTGATCCCAATTCGTTGGAAACTCCTCCGACGAGACGTAGGAGTTCCCACGAAAGGGAACGAGGGTTACATACGTAACCGAGACGTTAGTCTAAAGCTAGATTGATTGATTCACTTCTGTTGCAAAGATCATTAGTCATTAACTTAACATGACACCATTCTAACAGAAAACACTCAACGTGCTCGGGCCTGCTCATTTGCACAACAACAGTGCCTGTTGCCTCGAGAACGCAAACCCTGAAATAGATTCCAAGGTGCAAGCCTTGAAAAAAAAAGGTTATCTCTCCGCAAACCTCAAAAAATGCAAACCCACGAAAACGCAGACAGCGTGCACATACGTATCACGTGTTTAGTCTATAGGTATAAGCGTTTGAATATATATGTGCACAGGCGTATAGTCCTTCTTTACAAACCAACACTCAACAAACTACTTGTCTGGCCCTAAAAATTTATAATAAAGAATTATTTATTGTAGCCACGTGAACCGGAATTATCCTGACAACGTTTTATCTGTACAGAGGTAAAGGGAAGGAGAAGGGCTTCACAGGAGAGAGACTAGTTGACGCGAGTGCAGCGGTGATCGTGAGCTACTGAGCTCTCAACTGCTGTTTTAACAGCATCATTTTTGTGTGTTTGTTGACGGTTGGTTAGAGGGCAAAGAAGTGAGTGCTTTCAGTGTTCAGTGTTGCCGCGGTCATTTCCCTGTGTGCTCCAGCACTGGTGACAGGTCCCATTTCCTGAAAGAGCAACACGGGTGCGTTTGCATCTTTTCAAAATGTCATTCCATCCTTGCGTTTCTGGATGCGGTCGTTCCCTGTCCCCCTTTGACGGTCACAATGGTTGCCTCATGTGTTTAAAAAAAAGAAAAAAGAATGTATTTATATATATAAATACATTCTTTTTTCTTTTTATATATACATATATATAAATTTATACATTCAGCACGCTGAAGCAGCTTTAGTGGATAGGTCATGTTCTCATTGCGAGAACATGACTATCGCGGTGTTGAGATCAAGACGCCCCGCTACGGCGCCGTGTGGGATGGGTGATCAGTGGATCATAGTGAGGCTTACCCGCCCAGTAACCAATCCCTGTGGGCCCCTCACTCCTCTATCACACTGCAGCCAGTGGAGCCCCCGTTGAGTGCGCTGGTCCCTCTGTAATGGACCATTTCATTCAGGGCCCCTAAAGAGGACAGGATGCCGATTGCAGCATCGGAAGGTGACCTGATCTCTGGAAATGATGACTCAGCTGCGTATATATATCCCCCTGGGAGTGTACCGTTGCCTGAGCCAGATCCAAAAATCTCAGCTATGCTGAAACGGGCCGCTGAGGCTGGTAGGCTCGAGAGGAATCCTCCACCGTGTCCCGAACAGTCTCGGTTGGATCATTGATAACGCTGGTTCTCAGCTCGCCGCCCCAGTGCCCTTCTTTCCCAAAGTGCATGGAGAACTTACCAGGTTGTGGACGGCACCTTTCTCTGCCAGAAACGGCCTGAGTAGCTCCTCCCCCCTCACTATCCCCCCTCACTATCCCTCCAGTGGAGCGGTCTCTCGCGACAAAAGTGCACCTGTGTCCGGCGGCCGTTGCCTTTTGGACGGAGGATCCTCCTCTTCCACCTAAGGCCTGTGAGTTCTCTTCCATTCCGACGGGCAGAGCTTACAAAGCCTGTGGTTAAGCCGCCTCCTCTTTGCATGCCATGGCATTGCTACAGGTTTATCAGGCCAGGGCACTCATGGACATTCACAAGGGTAGCCACACTCATAGGTGAGCTCCGCACAGCAGCCGACCTCACCCTCTGGGGCACGAAGGTTGTGGCATGCGCGATCGGTCTGGCGATGTCCACTTTAGTGGTCCAGGAGCGCCATCGTTGGCCCAGTCTGGTTGATATGGCGGATGCGGACAAGGTTCTGTTCCTGGACTCCCCAATTTCCCAGGTTGGGCTGTTTGGCGACGCGGTGGAGAACTGTGCCCAACAGTTCTCTGCCGCCCAAGCGCAGACGGAGGCCATCCGTCACATCCTGCCCCGGCGGCCCACTGCTACCTCCCCCCCGCCGCTGGTGGCAGTTCCTCCACCTGCTCGTCACCAAGGGCGTTCGCCTGCCGCCACTCCTGCTACTGCTGGGCCTCCGCAGCACCCTCCATCCAGGCCTCAGCATGGAGTCAGCCACAGGTAGGCCACCTAGCCTGTGTCAGACGTTGACAATCCAGGTGGCAAGCGAAAGGCCCTGACACAGGCCACCCAGGGATGGGGGAAAGAGCTCTTCAGATGTTTACTGTTCCGCCCGACTCAAAAGAAAGGGCAAATTCCTCTGTTCTTGGGTCCCAATAGGGCCAGACTGGCGGTGTGCGGCCCTGTAAAAGCATTGCACCCCTCAGATCCCCTCTTGTGTCGCCAGCCGGCAACTGGATGCCTTGAGGACCTGGTCATCCACCTTCTCACGCATCCCCTACCATCCAGTGGAGTCAGGTAAGCGTTGCACTGCACACTCATATCCCGCTTCGGGCCGTCCTCGGGCCTCTCGAGCTGGGTCCCTGTCCTCCACCCCGCTGCCCCACCTCAGGTGCGTTTTTGGTTTCCTGGCCCCTAGTCCGGTTCGTGGAAGCCTAAAATTTTCCCAAGAGGTCCAGGTGGCCCCAAATTGTACCATCAGACTCCGCTTTTGATTCATTTTCACTCAGCTTCCGCCCAAGCTCAGTGATTTTCATCATACCTAGGTGCTGAGCAGATATGCTCCTAAAATTAGTGATATCTATCACACCTAGGTGTTGAGCAGTGCTCCTGTCTTGGGTGCGCACGTCGCAGTCCTACTGCCGAAGGACGCGATGTAGCCGCCCCCTCCAGCCGATATGAAGACCAGCTTCTATTAGCCCGTACTTCATTGTACCCTAGCGAGGTGGGTAACGACCATCTTGGTCCTGTGTTAATTGAGACGGGCCCTTTTATTCGAAAGCCTCCGTTCAATTTGTTACACAGAGATGCATTTTCAAATGCATGTCTCCAAGATTGGTCTGCAGCATTCGACCTGAGAGATGTACTTCAGATCTCTATCCTTCCGCACCACAGGCCATCCTGTGTTCATGCGTCCGAAAGGTGTGAAGTAGCAGTACAAAGTCCTACCCTTCAAATGCTCTTAGCCAGTTTGGTCTCTTTTCTAGTTTGGAGATGGATTCGGTCCACGGCATCTCTGAAAAAGAGTGTGTGGATGGTTAGTGCTGTATAGAGGGTCCCACTGAAACTCTTCAGAGGCTCCTGGGTATATGGTAGATGTAGCCGCTCAGCTTCCTCCATATGAAGACCACTTCAGGACTGACTTCACGGCCGAGTCCCGAAGTGGCTTTGGCAGAGCGGCACGCTCCGTGTGAAAGCACCATGGCCTGCCGCCAAACCCTCAGTCTGTAACAGACCTTTTGTTTCTCTGGGCCAACGGTCCATGGAACGAGTGTCAATCATTACTGGCTGAGGGGCCACATACCAAGGGCATGCAGTAACGGAGGTCTGGGTGGCCCCCCGACTGCACTGGCATTCATTGCCTTGAGTGGCTTGTATTGGCTCGCTTTGAGACACCGCTGCTCAGCGAACATGTACTGGTCTGAAAAGACAACATTGCGACCGTTGAGACATGTTGCAACTCGCCCGCCACCTCCTTGGAGTCAGAAGCTTCTGAGGTCGCTTCATTCCACTTATTACTTCTGGCCTGCTCAATCGTGCCGCTGAAGAGCCTCACGACAGCCTGTGGCCCAGGAAGAGTGGAGACTCCGTACCCAGGCGGTCCAGCTGTTCGAGACCATTTCAGGGCCGCACAGTTACATCTGTTGCCCCTCCGGACTCGTCCGTCCGCCAGTTGTTTTTTTCTCCTGTCTGAGTGGACATCCCTCGACACAGAAAGACTCTGGCACCGCAAATATGCATTCCCCAGTGAGCCTTCTTGCACAAAACTGTGCTAAAGTCAGGGAGGAGATGGAGCAGGTCTTGCTAGTTGCCCCTGATTGGCCCAACCAGACCCTCTCCTCTCGACAGCCCTTCCTGACTCCTTCCTCTTAGTACATTCTCAGAGATGGCGCATGATGGCACCCGCATTCAGACCCTGGAGAGTTCCACGTCTGGTTCTAAAAAGAACGGGATGCGGAGGTTCTGGTTACTACTGCAAGGATGTTTATGCCATAGAGACCATCACTTCTGTGAGAGCACCTTCTCAAATTGAGGCATGCTCCCCCTTAGAAGTGGAACCTGTTCGTTGAACTAAGTCTCCTCTCCGTGAGGAGATCCTGAAGGTGTTCGATCACTTCAGTGCTTTCTTCCTGCAAGATGGTTTGGTGTGAGGCTGTCTCTTCCACCCTCAAAATGTATATTGCCTTTGTATTGACGCACATAATGATGCAATGGATACAAATCTGTGGGAAGCACGTCTTGATCATCAGGTTCCTAAGGCGAGCAAGGAGACTGAATCCGCCTTGCTCCCCCTCTTTACCCTTTTGGGACTTATCTCTGGTGCTACTGCACTGCAGAGACCTCCCTTGAGCCCTGCAGGCAGTGAGTTAAAAATCCTGTTTTTAGAGAAACAGTTCTCCTGCTTGCTTGGTCTCTATCTAAAGGATAGGGACTTGCACGCATTTTCGGTCAACGAATCGTGCCTGGAATTCGGGCTGGCTAACCCTCATGAAAATCTGAGACCCCGACCTGGATATGTGCCCAAGGTTCCTACCTCTCTTACGGGACCAGGTGGTGAGCCTGCAAGCGCTGGCCCGGAGGAGGCAGACCCAGCAATGGCTTTTCTCTGTCCGTCCACTCCATTGCTGTTATTCGTGCTTTTCTGTGTTTTTCTTGCGTTAACTTTACATGCATTGGTTTCCTGTTCCTGTTTTCACCTGAGTGTCAGTTTATTAAAAGAAGACATGTTGAATTCCTGCCACACACACACACACACACACACACACACACACACACACACACACACACACACATATATATGTGTGTGTGTGTGTGTGTGTGTGTGTGTGTGTGTGTGTGTGTGTGTGTGTGTGTGTGTGTGTGTGTGTGTGGCAGAATAGGTGGTTTTAGCATCTGGTTGTTTCAGTTTGGAGTATGGTTTGGCTGACCAATAGGGTTGAAGTGGTCATAATATTTAAGGACCCTTATTTTGATGACTGTTGACGTGTCCTGGCGATTCTGGGTTCTCCTCTCCCTGGCATTTCTGTTTCCATTTCCATTCCCGTTCCTATCTAGTTTGATAAGAGCGGGTTTGGTGGCGTCGGCATTGTGGAAAGTTGTGGCGGAGTTCGGAAATGGCAGGAGGAGAACACAGAATCACCAGACAAGTCAACACTCATCAAAATAAGGGTCCTTAAATATTATGACCACTTCCACCCCATTGGTCAGCCATATATATATATATATATATATATATATATATACTTAATAACCCATGGCATGATGGCTGATAGAAGGATACATTGGTGGACGGACAGTAGCAATGTGCTTATTGTGCTTCTTGTCATCACATCATTGACATCCCTACACTGGGTACCCAGTGACACACTGTTGTACCCATAAAGGTACAAGTTTTGCACATTTTTTCTGAAAATTTAATAAACGAGGATCCACATGAGCAGAACTCCAAAACGACTTTTGGTAAAACACTGTTCTACGGTTGCTTGTCATACAAAACTCTGCCTGTAACCTTGGTAAAAGTACTGTGGTGTCTCTAAGCATTCAGGTGATTGTCCTTTCAAATTTAATCTGAAAATTAATATTGTGACCTTAGCCCATCCTATAAAAGGAAAATCATTTTGATTTTTCATGTCATTCAGAACTTGGATGGTTGTTCATTTTTTCTGTGCAGTGTAAAACATAAAAAAGCAGTAGCTTTTCTGTTTGTCATTTTGGCATCAATTACTGCTGATGCCATCGTTTCTTTCACAGAATATCAACTTAAATCATACTTTCCTCATACAAACCAGTTTTCATGTATGACTTCAGAAGACTTGGAATATAGTGCATGGGCTATATTGACAACTTTTATAATACATTTATAATATTTTTATGGTGTTGTGGTGTTTTAATCTTGTCCATTTCAGAGCCATGGTCACTATAAAACGTCTTTGTATGGAAAAGAGCTGCATGAATTATTATTCAAAACAATCTAATAATGACTGATATTTTCTAGTAAACAATCCCTTTAAATAAAGGAAACCAAGAGCATAAAGGACATTGACAAGAAATAGATATCTTATGAAAATTCTTAGGTAAACAAGGAGTTCCCTGACTTACTTCCTTCACTCTATTTTATGATCAACAGATCAGATTTAGGACAGAGCAAAGGTTGCAACATCAGACTGTAGGATCTTTGCGCTAGCATATGGTGGGATATACCATTGCCAAACCTCCTTGGGTGTTCATCGCATCAACACCTCTGTGCAGGGGAGCTGTGAATTAAATCTACATGAGACAGACTACATACTGTACCTTACAGTCATTAACACAGCCTTCATGTTCAAGGAAGAGCTAGCATATGTTCTATTCAGAGCCGCTAATAATACGAACAGTATATTTACAGGTCTCAATGAGACATTCAGTATTACTTATTGTTATGTTTGTTTGTCACAAGCAATTTAACAAATTTAACATGGAAGCTACTCCCTAAAACAATGCTTTGATTGTACTTTAGCTTTAAACAAGCCAACTTAGGAGGAAGCTACACTGTTTGAACATCTGTACATTACTCTTCACCCTGGTGCTATGTGTTTATCTTTATGAAGTTCGTTATTGATAAGGCCACTTGAAAAACATAAGAGTATTTTCCATCATCTATCTTATCTAATTTTATTACCAAATTTCTTATCAGTAGACCAGGATGTTTCAGGCATACCTTTGTTCTGTGTAAAGATATTTATTGCACTGAAGTCAATAAAGCAACCTTCATGTTCAGGGGACAGCAAACAAAGATCCTAATTATACGAACCTTGATTAAACTTGCAGGATATATAATGAAAAAGGGTCATTTGAGGAATCTGTTCAGTTAGAGAATGAATTACCACTGGAAGTCAGAAGAATACTGACATACGGTATACACCTTTCCATTTGAACTAGCATTCAGATAAGCAAAGGACCAAGCAAAGCAATATTATGCCAAATAAAAATTAAGCCCAGTTTGAGAAGACACAAGACCGCATTTCATTTTTCATATTCTTAAAACATTTTTTTTCTCTCAATGAAAGTCCAGTGTTGTTTGGACACCAACATTCCAAATATCTTCTTTTGTGTTTCTCAGAAGAAGACAAAAAAGAAAGGATTTGAAGGATTTGAATAAGGAATTGTGAAGTGTATTGATTTCGATTGTAACTGTCACTTAAGAGTGTGAACTGAGTCATCATTAAAATCCTGATATCTCCGTCTGAGTGTGAGAGAGTATTGAAGATGCTGTTTTCCATGCTGTGAGAAGTCATCTGCATCTCTTCATCTCCTGAGTGCTGATTCAGCGTTACAGTGGAAGGATTGATCATTGGGTGAGTGCCGGCCTTATTGCACTGAGAGTGAGAGTGGACATGCAGTGCACGAATTGAAGAGTCACACAGTATTGGATTTGATGTGAAGTTGCAGTGTGTGGATGTATATGTATATTTAACTGCCAGTTTTCTTCAGTTCATATTCTTGCCCAGTGTTTGCTGAACAAGGCCTCAGTGTTGAATGTGCATGTCCCGCTCGGGCTATAAGCCCCCGCTTCGATACTGAAGAGAAGTGTGCTTGCCCTGTATAAATTGCTCTGTCTGTTTAAGTAGACGATTCTTCTGCTACTGTCTTGTGTGATGCCTGTCTGAAGGAGGGACACACCCTGGCCTCAGCGCTGTCGGCTTGGAGCCACACAGTCTAGCCGTAAGCCCGATTCTCCATCTTACAGAGGCGTGTGCTTGCACCTGTATAAATTGTTCTGTCTGTTTAAATAGATGATTCCTCTGTTACTGCCTTCTCGTGTGATGCCTGACTGAAGCAGAGGCCTGCCTTGGCCACACTGTGTCGGTACAGCCGTCCGCTCCAGCCGTAAGTCCTTGCCGCATTGTAAAGGGAGTGAGTGTGTACAAAAAAACTGTCTCTGTCTTTGGAATAGAGCATACCTCTGCTAACGACTGAACCCCGCCGAAGGAGAAAGAGACACGAGAGACCCCGCACCTGCTGCCCAGTGACGACACGGGAGAGCGCCCTGCCCTGAGGAGATATACGTACCCATCTACCCACCTGGCACTCACCTGTTCGGTGGAAGAGTCCTCTCCTAGTCTTCAGTCCCGGTCCAGGCCTGTCCGGACATCTGTCCGCCTGTATCAAGCCCAAGAAGGCTCACTTACCAAGATACTTACCTGCTTGCTGGAATGGTGGTTGAATCCCTCCTCCTCTGTGGTTGATCGGTGGGGCGAACCCCTCGCTTCCCAGGGTCCAAAAGCGGGCTCCCTTTCCTGGGAAGAGACACAAAATCCACGTCAAGACTTTTTAATTCCCCTTTTTAGACAAATAAAGATTGTTCATTTTAATTCTACTTGTCTGCCTGGTCTCTGGTACGCTCTTCGAGGTGGTCCTGGGTTTGAGGGGTGGGTGCAGTCTGGCTTGGCCCCCCAGACCTGTGACATAATCAGCCGGATCCGGACCGTATCCAGATCAGATGTTGGACCTGCGCCTGGACACGACCACAAGGCATCCCTAAAGTGTCAGCAGAGCTTGTGTCAACTAGACTCTCCTCTGTGAAGGGCTCATCGACACGACAGCCATAGCCAACAAACTCGTTCCCATAGACGCGTGATGACTCGGATCTTCAACCAGATGAACTGCATAATATGTTCCGATCCAATCTGACTTCTAGCCTGTAATGCTGCCTGAATCATAATCATACACTGCTTGTTTGTTGGCCAGAGGAGAACTGGCTGAGAATTGCGCTGAAGAACTTCATAAGCTTGATTTATATAATCATATCCACCTTGAATATTTTGAGTTATATTATCAAGGTCATCTTTCACACTTTCACATCTGTTCTAGCTCTTCTTGCTACCTTCTTCCAGGATTCATAAGCTCTAAAAAATACCTTTAAATTTATTTTTTTTCGCTTCCTCTTCACACATTTGTTTACCATTCTCTGTAAGCTATCATTCATGAGAACTAGAGCGAGTTTTTTGCATGGCAATGAGCTTCTCATCCGTGTTCCCAAGTAAAGATTCTTCTACAGGACTTAAAAGTTTCAATGACATTATGTCTTTCAAAAATTATTTATGAGCTTAATCAACTTCTATTTTAAATATTAAACTTAGACTTTTAAAAAGAGAAAGAAAAATGAAATGCTTAGCACCTTTTAAATGACCTATTCAACTAGATTGTGCCCAATTTTAAATGTAAACATGAAATAAACATTTAACATTTCGTGAATAGTCACCACATTTATCACACAATTTCATTCTTAAATATTTTGACCCTATTTAACCCAGTCAGGATATTGTCGCGCCGGAGGGTGTGGAGGCACTGCCTACCAGCCGACACCCCCGAACTGCCACACCACCCTGAGGAGCTACCCCATACCAGAGAAAAAGGCGGACAGGAATTTGAAAGTCAACACGTTTCTTTATTTATTTAACAGGAGGGTCTCTAAAAACAGTGCAAGCTTCCTCTCCCGAGGTTGGGTGACTGTAAGCTCTGGTTCCTTTCCTCCAACACGGACAACAGACTGGACTGCGGCGGATGACTCACTTCAATGGTTCTCTGGGGTTTCAGCACTGAACTCAGACAGAGAGAGAATGGAGGGGGGGAGGGGGGGGGGTGTAATTCACAGCTTTAACAGGCTCTTCACTGGAGCAGACTCTTTACTGGATTCCGACAGAGTGAATGGAGGTGAATGCAATTCCCAGCTTTAACAGGCTCGTCACTGGACTCAGACAGAGAGAATGGAGGGGAGTACAATTCACAGCTCTAGCAGGATCTTCATTCACAGCTTTAACAGGCTCTTCACTGGAGCAGGCTCTTTACTGGACTCAGGCAGAGAGAAGGGAGATAAGTATACTTCACACTTGAGCAGGCTCTTCACAGTCACAACTTCAACAGGCTCATCACTGAACTCAGACAGAAAGGAGGGAGACAAGTAGACTTTACTGCTGTAGCAAGCTCTTCACTGGACTCAGACAAAGAGAAGAAGGAAGATAAGTATACTTCACACTTAAGCAGGCTCTTCACATCCACAACAGGCTCATCACTGAACTCAGACAGGGGAATGGAGGTAAATATACTTCACCGCTGTGGCAAGCTCTTCACTGGACTCAGACGGAGAGAAAGATAAGTATACTTCACACTTGAGCAGGCTCTTCACATCCACAACTTCAACAGGCTCATCAATGAACTTATACAGAAAGAAGGGAGACAAGTAGACTTTACAGCTGTAGCAAGCTCTTCACTGGACTCAGACAGAGAGAAGGAGGATTAGTATACTGCACACTTTGTCGGGGGATTATAGACTGGTCGCCCGTACACTCTGCGACATCCCACACTCGTGTATACACTGCAACACACTTAATTCATACGTGATAATGAAAAATCAGAACAGCATGCACAAACCTCAGATCCTTAAGGCAGGGTGCAGGCCCAGACGACAACTTCAACAGATGAACTCTCTGTGCGCTGGTTCAAACAGAGCTCTCACTGCCGTGTCCTCTTTCCAAAAATCCTTCTCCAATCTCTTCCTCACTGTGTCTCTGCTGCATCTCTACCGATCCTTCTCGCTCCCCTGCACTCTTTCTCTCCAGCATCAGCTTCTTTTATCCCCCTCCTAGTCCAATTGCCTGCTCATGTTTTCCCCACACAGCTGCCAGCGATTACCCTAGTTAGCTTTCGTTCCCGGCATGTTCTTCCTGCTTCCGTGTCTCCCCGGAACCGGCCTGGTGTTACACCGGAAGTGCTCCCCGCCACAACAACTTCTCGGCCTGTAGTTCCGACTTTCGTCACCCCGTGACAATATCACAAACAATTAAATCTGTCATATGACGATTTTCATTAAAGAGTCAATTATCAATTTACGATCTTGCCTGAATACATGGAGTAACCAACGCCAACTCCCCAAAAGTACGAAGACAAGTTTGTAGTGTAGCAGACGACCCCGATGTAGCGTCGAGTTTTCACTGTAGCAACCCATTGGATCCCGAGAGCCTCAACTGATTCGTGAAGCGTCTTTTAATTCATCATGCACGACAACGCGATGTATTCAAACAGCATCTTTATTCCGTACACCGACTCACAGCACCTCACAGCACCGAGAAAACTATATTAACACATAAAAACAACAAGATCCACAATTCAAACATAGACTCATAACATAATGAATTGCATAAACATCCCAAACACTACATTGTGCAACAAACATTCATTCATACATTCATTCCTTTCTTTAATTACAATCAACACACCTCGCTAGGCTCCCCAAGGAGAGCAAATCAAATATAAATCAAATAATTGTTTCATAACCCAATCCATACTTTTTTTTTTTTAGGAACGTAAATACAGCATTTTAAATGGTCGCTTACAACAAGTCCCAAAACTGTAAGTACTGTATCTGTATCGGCCTTGTTCTGGATAAAGTGGTATCGGTGCTTACCTAATTCCAAAGAATACCATCTCAGCTACAAGGCTATTAGATGCTTTTTGGAGCATGTCTGGTTCAGTCTAAAATCTTGAGTGATTCTGCGTTTAGCTGTATGATTGAATGATTGATTATTTGTTTTTAAAGCAGTGAACATAACGTTTTTGAGGATGAGGGCATGTTGCGCAACCTGTCGATGCTGGCATCCGTCTAGTTTGGCCTCTTCTGAATTTTTTGCAAAATACAATCTTGATTGGAAACAACCTTCGACATCAACAGCGACAGATATAAGACGTCTTTTCTCAACCTTGAAAAGCCAAAAAATATATGCTTAGTTACAACAATTGGGAACTGTTCTTGTGCAAAAATGACTATTTTTTTAAAGGTTCCATTAATGGTTGTTAAAAGTATATATATGAATTTTCATCCACAAATACAACTCTGAAAGGCGCATAACTCAGCTGCAACACTGCCACTAAATCTATAGTGAACGGCATAACCAAATATTCGAAGTGCCCCCTGGGGATATTAAACGGCATTTTCCACTCATTCCCCCTTCTTATGCGGACCAAATGGTAGGCGTTACGCAAGTCCAATTTCGTGAAAAGAGACGCTCCCTGCAAGCGCTCGAAAGCTGAAGACATCAACGGTAAAGGATAAGTTTTCTTTACCGTGATGTTGTTCAGCCCTCAGTAGTCAATACATGGTTGCAGAGAACCATCCTTCTTCCCCACGAAAAAAAACCTGCCCCAGCAGGAGACGAAGAAGGACGGATGATCCCGGTTGTCAGAGAATCAGAAATATATTTCTCCAATACCTCCCTCTCTGGGACAGAGAGCGAGTATAACTTGCCCTTAGGCGGAGACGTACCTGGCAGTAAATGTATAGCACAGTCATAGGGACAATGCGGAGGAAGAGAAGCAGCCCGGGACTTACTGAACACCTCCTTCAGGTCGAGATACTCAGGTGGCTCGTTAGACAGATTTACTTGCTCCTCCTGCTACACAGAACAAGAAACAGACGGACAACCAGACACAAGACAAGAGTCATAAAAATGGTCACTCCAGGCAGGTACCGAACCTTGGCCCCACTCGATCTTGGGTTGATGCTTAATCAGCCAAGGGTGTCCCAACACCACAGGTGCAAATGGTGAGTTGGTGAGGAGGAAGGAAGTCCTCTCGGTATGGTCACCGGACGTGACCAGGGTGAGAGTACAGGTGGACTGAGTGATGCTCGGGAGTGTCCGTTAAGTGCGTTGACGGAAATGCGATGATCGAGTGCTGTGATGGGTATCTGGAGATGCTTGGCCAGGGAATAGTCCATAAGGATGCCCTCCGCCCCCGAGTCCACCAAGGCCTGACAGATGTGGGCCTTGTCTGCCCATTGCAGTCTTACCGGGAGGAGAGTCGCTGATGAGGATTTTGCTACGGAGAGTCCCCCCGACAGTAACCTCCGTTCTACTGTCGGGCTGGGTCTTTTACTGGGCAGTTGATGAGAAAGTGCCCTGCCAAGCCACAGTAAAGGCAAAGTCCTCTAGCTCTCCGACGTTCCTTCTCCTCCAGAGAAAGCCGAGCTCGACCAACCTGCATGGGTTCCTGATTGAACAAGGGGCTGACCGTGTTCCCCCCTCTGGGACTGGAGAGCTCCGGGAATTCCGGAACTAGAGTCTGGCATGACCGACTCTCTCGTTGTTGAAGACACGCATCCACGCGCAACGCCAATCCGATAAGCTCATCGAGACTTCCAGGTAACTCCAGCGTATAAAATTCTCTTTGAACACGGTCAGCCAACCCATGCAGGAACATGTCCCACTGCGACTCCTCGTTCCATTTTCACTCGGCGCCCAGGGTCCGGAACTCAATGGAAAAGCCTGAGACGGTGTTGTTGTTCTGGTGGAGGTCGGCGAGGAACCGCGCGATCGAACACCCGTCTCAATTCTTCACCGAGTGCCTGGAACGAGGAACAGCAGGGATGTTGATTCTCCCACACCACCGTTCCCCACAGAGCAGCGCGCCCTGACAACAGGGTCGATACCAAAGCTACCTTGGATTGTTCAGTCACGAAAGTCAAGGGCTGAAGAGAAAAAAAGATGGAACATTTAGTCAAAAATGCTCTACAAAGACTTGGCTCACCAGAGTTTCTCTCGGGGGTAGGAATGCGCGGCTCATATTGGTTGATGATGTTAGGTGGATCCCGGGGAACAGGCGGCGGGGGTGGCGCATTTGGCGATCTCACTTGTTGTAATTGAGTGGTGAGCTCGGAGACCTGCATTACCAGTGCCTGTATGGCCCGAGCAGAGGCCCCAATCCGTTCCTCCTGACGATCCATCCGCACGGCATTGCTGGAGAGAAAATCCTGAAGCTCCGTTGCTCTCGCTGAATCCATTCTTTGGTCTGATTGTTCTGTCAGAGTGGGTGCAGAAAATGAGGCGAGCAGAATCCAATTGCATGAAACAGCAGTTTATTTAACAATGAGAGAAGTATAGATGGTAAGAACGAGGACTGAAGCAGGTGGAACACTGGCAACGCAGGGACGGAATGGGCAGAAAAATCCTGGCAGGTCCGGTAAGCGACACAGGGGATACAGAGAACGGTAATCCACAGGACAGGAAACTAGATGACAGAGAAACGTGCACAGTAATCCAAAGAAAGCCTCACAGTAACCTCAACAACGATCTGACAAAGACAGGACAAGATCACAAACAATATATAAAACAGCTGGCACAAATCAGCTCATCAGCCGCGCTATCGAGCCGCGCTGATGAGTGACGCCCACGCACACACAAATACACGCACACACATAGCGAGGGCGAGTCAGTGAATCCATGAATCTTGACAAGTACGATGTCAGGCACTGTAATTTGCTCTGGCCCCCTTCCTGTTCGAAGGAGTGATGAGATAGTTAGCAGAATGTCATCACTCAATGGCTAGTTGTCTAAGTGGTGTTCGCAAAATAATATAGAATTCATGCTCTTCTCTCTAGTAATATGGCACATAGTCTTAGAGCTCAAACATGACAATCTGGGGCTCGGGTCAGGAAGCAGAAAAACTGGCTAAATCGATCGTCTGCCAGCTGTCTCACATCACCAAGGTCAAGTAAATCCCATCACATAGAGGCTCTTTCACCTAGATATCATCATATAGAGACTGTGTCTGTTCCCCGAATTAGGAAATACAAAAAAACTTCCAAACCCATCTGAGGGTAAAATTTTTATTGATGTTCAACAAATAAAAAACAGAAATAATACAAATGAACAAATGATAAAGCTTGGGTTGCTGAATTTTCGATCCCTTACTTCAAAAGCAGTTATTGTTAATGATATGCTTACAGACTATAACCTAGATGTGCTGTGTTTGACAGAAACCTGGCTAAAACCAAAAGATTACATTACTTTAAATGAGTGCACCCCGCAAGATTACTGTTATAAACATGAACCTCGCCTGAAAGGCAAAGGGGGAGGTGTTGCTGTAATTTATATTGTAATATTCTGAAAATGACTAAGAAGTCTAGTTTCAAATATTATTCTTTTGAAGTTTTGGTGCTTAATGTAACAATATATAGTGCAAATGATAAATCACGTTTAAGATTTGTGCTGGTTACTGTATACAGGCCACCAGGGCACCATACAGACTTTATCAAAGAATTTGCTGACTTTCTATCTGAGTTAGTACTGGCTACAGATAAAGTCCTAATTGTTGGTGATTTTATTATACATGTAGAAAATGAAAAAGATGCATTGGGATTGGCATTTAAAGACATTCTTAACTCTATTGGAGTTAGAGAACACGTGTCAGGACCTACTCATTGTCGTAATCATACTCTAGACCTAATATTATCACATGGAATCAATGTGGATGCCATTGAAATTCTGCAGCAGAGTGATGACATCTCAGATCATTATCTAGTCTCGTGTAAACTTAATTTAGCCAAGGCTGCAAAGCCGACTCCGTGTTACAAATATGTAAGACCTATCTCTTCTGCCATTAAAAATTACTTTATTAATAATATTCCTGATCAGTTTCATCATCTCAGCATCCCAGATAGCTTAGAATAACTCGATATTGCGACAGAAACTTTTAACTCTCTTTTTTCCACCACTTTAGACACAGTTGCTCCGTTGCGCTTAAAGAAGTTTAAAGACAATAGTCCAACGCCGTGGTACACCGAGCACACTCAGGCCCTAAAGTGAGCAGCCAGATAAATGGAGCGAAACTGGAAGAAACAAAACGTCTCGGGTTATGACTATAACCCTTGTTCCCTGAGAAGGGAACGAGACACTGCGTCGAGAATCGACTCTTTGGGGACGCTCCCTTAGCGTGCGTCTCTGAAGTATGAATGAAACTATTCCAATCCTGATTGGTGTTGTGTCATGACGTAACATGTGACGGCATAACCGGATGCATAAAAGCAACGCCGGCACGCACACACACTAGCCTAGCGATGAAGCAAGACGCTCTCAGGCCCAGAGGGGCGTGGCAGGACGACGCAGTGTCTCGTTCCCTTCTCAGGGAACAAGAGTTATAGTCATAACCCGAGACGTTCCCTTTCGAGGGAACTCAACACTGCGTCGAGAATCGACTCTTTGGGGAACGAATGCCCACTAGGCCACGCAGCGAAAACAGGCCTGCCCAGGAGTTAAACTGATTCAGGCACTCAGCAGGACGAGAGCACACGTGCGCCAGGCGTACTGGGGAGGTGCAGACTATAGAACCTAATAAAAGTGTGTGGGGTAGCCCAACTGGCTGCCTCACAGATCTCCTGGAGGGGAACTCCCGAGAGGAGGGCCCTAGAGGACGCCATGCCTCTAGTAGAATGAGCCCTTATGGCCAGAGGTGAAGGCAAATTGCGCACCTCATAAGCCAAGGCAATAGCCTGCACAATCCAATTACTAATGGTTTGCTTGGATGCCGGGAGCCCTCTCCTAGGTGACCCGAAACACACTAACAGTTGGTCCGACCTCCTCCAAGAAGAGGACCTCTCGAGATAAATACTCAAAGCTCTGACGGGGCAGAGCAAATGAAGCTTCTCTTCTTCTGCCGACACATGAGGTGGAGGATGGAAAGCCTGAAGGGACGTAGACCTAGCCGTATTAGCAGGCACTTTAGGCACATAGCCCGGTCTCGGGTGCAAAAAGGCCTTAACCTTGCCAGGGGCAAACTCCAAGCGAGCTGGTGTCACTGCCAGGGCTTGGAGATCTCCCACCCTCTTAAGAGAGGTGATGGCTAAGAGAAAGACCAATTTGTAGGTAAGATCTTTAGGCGAAGCCGACTGAAGAGGTTCGAAGGGGGCCAGGGATAACCCTTCCAGAACCACTGCCAGGTCCCAGGACCCTGGACCTGGTTGTCGATCTCATCCTCCAAGTACCACGGAGAAAACGAATGACCAGCTGGTGCCTCCCCAGAGGCCCATCACTTAATGGCGCGTGGAAAGCCGCAATGGCAGCCACGTACACCTTAAGCGTGGAAGGGGAGAGACCCGCAGAGAAACGATCTTGTAGAAACTCCAGAACTGAAGCCACTGGGCAGTTAACTGGGTCTAAATTATGTTCTCTACACCAAGTGACGAAAACGTTCCACTTGAGGCCATATAATCTCCTAGTAGATGGAGCCCTTGAGCTAAGTATGGTTTCAACCACCCCGGCTGATAGACCAGCGTTTAGGTACTGAACCCCCTCAGAGGCCAGGCCCACAGTTTCCACAGCTATGGGTGAGGGTGGAAGATTGTGCCCTCCACCTGAGACAATAGATCCCTCCTCAGAGGAATCTGCCATGGCTGAGCTATCAGGAGCGAAATTATGTCTGAAAACCATACTCGGGTCGGCCACATTGGGGCAACCAGAAGTAGACTGATGCCCTCCTGACAGACCCTCTCCAGGACTGCCGGAAGCAGAGCGATCGGGGGAAATGCGTAATGGCGAAGCCTCGGCCAGGCCTGTACCATGGCATCCAACCCCAACGCGATCTGAGTCCCCCTTGTCGGTTCAGATAAGCTACCACTGATGTATTGTTCGATCGTACTGGGACATGGTAACCCTTGACGTCTGGAAGGAAGCTCCTCAGAGCCCTGAACACAGCCAACATCTCTAGACAATTTTATGTGCCAAAAATGATGATGGTCCTGCCACAGACCCCTGGCAAAGCGGCCGTCCATGACCGCGCCCCAGCCAGTGAGGGAGGCGTCTGTCGAAACGGTTTTCCGGCGACATGACGCTCCTAACACTGGCCCTTGGGACAGGAACCAAGGTTTCTTCCATATTATTAGAGAACGAAGGCATCTGCGCGTTACTCTGATCATACGAAATGGATTCCCCTTGGGGGAAAACCCCTTGACTTTCAGCCACCACTGAAGGGGCCTCATGTGTAGAAGGCCCAAAGGTATAATGTTGGATGCCGCTGCCATGAGGCCCAGCAGTCTTTGGAATTGCTTTACAGTAGTGGCCTGACCTAGCTTTAACTTGGACACCATCGCCAGAATGGACTCGATACGCGCCGGAGACATGCGTGACTGCATCGTAGTCGAGTTCCACACAACGCCTAGAAACGTTGTGGACTGGGACGGTTCTAACACACTCTTCTTTGTGTTGAGTCTCAACCCCAATTTTGAATGTGGCCAAGGACGACATCTCGATGCCAAACTGCCATTTCTCGAGACTGGGCCAGAATGAGGCAGTCGTCGATATAATTCAGTATGCGGATGCCCTGAAGTCTTAGTGGAGCAAGTGCTGCATCCATACATTTGGTGAATGTGTGTGGAGACAGTGCTAGGCCGAACGGAAGAACCCGATATTGGTAAGCTTCGCCCCCGAAAGCGAACCTCAGGAACCTCCTGTGACATGGAAGGATGGATACGTGAATATAGGCGTCTTTTAGATCTATCATGAAAAACCAGTCCTCGGATCTGATTTGACTCACGATGACAGGAATAGTGAGCATTTTGAACCTGAGCTTCCTCAGAGACAGGTTCAAAACCCTGAGATCTAGAATTGGCCTCTACCCCCCATCCTTCTTTGGAACTATAAAGTACCGGCTGTAAAATCCGGACTCCCTGTCTGAATGAGGAACACGTTCTATGGCCTCCTTTAGAAGCAGAGATTGCACTTCTTGTTCCATCACCTGAGCCTGCTCTGGAACCACTGTAGTCTGCACCACCCCAGAAAATTTGGGGGGGGCGGTGCCCGAACTGCAGTCTGTACCCTGACTTTATTATATGCAGGACCCATGCAGATATGTTGGGAAGATGATACCATGCCTCTACAAAATCTACTAAGGGAACCAGCCTCTCGAGACTAGCCTCTGGTGTTTTTCGAGCACCCTTCTCGACCCCATGAAGCGTAAGACCGGCAGGCTGTAGTCGATACGGTTTTCGTGACCATAACTGATGCTCGTTTTTTATTTTTCGAGAAAAACGACTCACAGTGCGTTCGCTGGAATATGATGCGGCCCGAAGCGTCACCGACGGCGGGTAACTCACATCGTTTCCTTGAGGGTTCCGCTGTGAGAACAACCTCGGTTGTTCTACAACGGAGGGGACAGCCCTCAGAGGTCCCACCACTCTGGCTAGGACCTCTTACCTGAAGCCCTCCTAGCCTGAAGGACATCCCTTAAATCGCCCTTCTGGCTGGGGGGCTTCTGCTGGGAGCGTTTCCTCCATTGCCAAGCTTCCGGAGGAGGGGCTCTAGAGGAAAAACTCTCCCTTTGCTCTGCCCGGTGTGAGGAGCTGGTTGATGGCTGGGGCTGATGTTCTTGCCCCACCCTACTCGATTTGGACTTCGATTTTCGGGGGAGGAAATGCTGGAACGTCGCAGATTGCTTCTTCGCCTCCTGAAACCTGTCGACGACCGATGTAACGGCGTCGCCGAACAGGCCAGAAGGCGAAAGCGGCGCATCCAGCAAAACAGATTTATCTTTTTCCTTTAAACCTGATAAATTGAGCCACAGATGCCTCTCCGTGGCCACCATAGCTACCATAGAGCGGCCAATAGCGCGGGCCATCTCTTTAGTGGCCCGGAGAGACAAATCTGTGGCTTTGCGCAACTCCGCAATATATTCAGGAGTTGGCCCCTCCCCCTCGTCCAAATCTTTCAGGAGGTCGGCCTGGTATGCCTGCAAGATAGCCATAGAGGGCAGACATGAACCAGCCCGACCTGCCGCCATGTAAGCCCTGCCTATTAAAGCAGATGTATCTCTGCAGGGCTTACTAGGCTGCGCCGGGGTTTTAAGGGAAGATGCTGACTCAGGAGATAGATAACCGGCTAGTACTTCTTCGAATTTAGGCATCTTCCCATAACCCATATCCCGTGCCCCCACAGCATTACTATAATCGACAACAGATGGATGGGAGGCACGGGATGAATGCGGTTTATCCCACAATCTCGAGATCTCTTTGTGGAGATCGGGGAAAAACGGCAAACCCCGGCACTGAGGCTGTGACCTGTGCCGCAGGGAACGCTCGTCTAACTTGCTTACGACTTGCGTTCCCTGCTCATCTTGTGGCCAGCTGATGTTAAGTCTGCCCACCGCACGAGTCACAACCTCCACCAGCTCCTCATAAGCCTGGACGTGAAATGGCGCGCTCGACTCACGGTCATCCTCGATGCTGATCACCTCTGCCTCCTCGGAAGCAGAGAGCTCAAGCACCGGGACCTTCTCGTGGGCAGAAGAAGCCGCAGCGCGGGCTTCTGCACCACTCACAGGGGCTTCGGGACCTTCAGGTGAAGAATGAGAAAGTGCCGCAGCAGTCTCATTCTCATCTGCAAGATCCCGCTGCGAACCCCACGATCTGAGTCACAGCGCCGCCTCAACAGACGCGGGACCAGAACCGCGGGGAACGCGAGCCTGACCGAGCTCATCAAAGCACGCCAGCCGGGAGCGCAGCACCCTCATGGGTAGTGTTTCACAGTGTACGCAGGCAGCTCCCTCGAGAGCTGCCTGGGCGTGCTGCGCTCCCAAACAGTTCACACACAAAACATGCGTGTCCCCATCCGTAATAAAACGAGGACAGGGGTGCACACACATTCTGAACTGCTGGCTGGCCATAATATATATATATAGTGAGGGATAGACAAACAACACCAAATAAGACAGACAGTCGTAACATAGAGCGCTTGCTGGAGAGCGAAAAGCTAGTGTGTGTGCGTGCCGGCATCGCTTTTATGCATCCGGTTATGCCATCACATGTTACGTCATGACGCAACATCAATCAGGATTGGAATAGTTTCATTCATACTTCAGAGACGCACGCTAAGGGAGCGTCCCCAAAGAGTCGATTCTCGACGCAGTGTTGAGTTCTCGTGAAAGGGAACTAGAGGTTTTTCACATTTCATGGAAGGAGAGCTCGATTGCATACAGAGAGGCGTTAAAAACTGCTAGATTTGCTTATTTTTCAACCCTATTAGAAGAAAATAATCAAAACCAAGGTACTTATTCGAAACAGTTGATAAACTGACGAAAAATAAAGTTTCAAGCCCAGAAGTTTGCAAGCAGCACATCAGTAAGGACTTTATGACCTTCTTCACTTATAAGATTGATAATATCAGGGAGAAAATTACAAATATGCAACCGTCTACTACAGTAGATTAGTACTACAGGATTTTCAGTTAGGATTTAGACCATATCATAGTACTGAGACAGCTCTCATTAGAGTCAATGATTTGCTCTTATCATCCGATCATGGTTGTATCTCGCTATTGGTGTTCCTCGATCTTAGTGCTGCATTTGAGACTATTGACCACAACATTCTTTTAAATAGACTCGAAAATTATGTTGGCATTAGTGGAATTGCATTAGCATGGTTTAAATCATACTTATCTGACAGTTATCAGTTTGTAGCAGTAAATGAAGAGATGTCTTATCGATCAAAAGTTCAGTATGGCATACCACAAAGCTCTGTACTAGGACCGTTGCTGTTCACTCTGTACATGCTACCCTTAGGAGATTTTATTAGGAAGCATGACATTAGTTTTCACTGTTATGCTGATGATTCTCAGCTCTATATTTCTTCACGCCCTGACGAAACTTACCAATTCACCAAATTAATGGAATGCATAGCTGTTATAAAAAATTGGATGACTAGTAATTTCCTACTACTTAATTCTGAAAAAACAGATTCTAATTATTGGACAAAAAACTTCCTCACGTAATAACCTAGAATACTGTCTAACACTTAATGGCTGCTCTGTCAAGTCTTCGTCGTCGGTTAGGAACCTGGGTGTGCTCTTTTATAGCAATCTTTTATTTGAAAGTCACTTGAATAGTAAAACCGCATTTTTCCATCTAAAAAATATATCTAAATTATGTCATATGCTCTCAATGACAAATGCAGAACAATTAATGTGTTCATGACATCAAGGCTAGATTATTATAATGCTCTTATGGGTGGTTGCCCTGCAAGTTTAAAAAACAAACTACAGCTGGTCCAAAACGCAGCAGCTAGAGTTCTTACCAGAACCAGGAAGTATGACCATATTAGCCTGGTTCTGTCAACACTGAATTGGCTTCCTATTAAACATCGTATACATTTTAAAATATTGCTGATTACTTACAAAGCACTAAATGGTTTAGCTGTGCAGTACTTGAGCGAGCTCTTAACGCATTATACTCCTTCATTTCTATTGCGATCTCAAAATTCCGTCCAGTTGATAATACCTAGAATTTCAAAATCGACTGCTGGCGGTAGATCCTTTTCCTATTTAGCACCAAAACTTTGGAACAATCTTCCTAACATTGTCCGGGAAGCAGACACAGTCTGTCAGTTCAAATCTAGACTAAAAACACATCTCTTTGGCTTAGAATACACATAACACATTATAGACCTCTTTAATTCAATGTTAGGCTGCATAGTTTAGATCAGCCTGAACCGGGAACACTTCCCATAAATCCTGATGTACTTTGTACATCATAAGAAGGATTGCATCTACGCTAATATTTGTCTCTCTGTTTATCCCGAGGTTTATCGCAGTCCGCCAGATTCAGGCCGTATCCGGATCTGATGAAGGACCTGTGCCTGGACACAACAACAACGCAGTCCTGAAGTGTCAACTAGTCTCTCCCTAGTGAAGGGCTCCTTCCCTTTACCTCTGTACTGATAAAACGTTGTCGGGATAATTCCGATTCACGTGGCTACGCCGAAGCGATAAAAAATTCTCAGAGCCACCAGGCACTGTTTTATGCAAATGAATGGCCGGATCGCATTAAAGAATTTTCTGTTAGAACGGTGTCGTGTTAGCGGCCCTTAAGTTATTAACTAATGATCATTGCGAAGGAAGTGAATCACTCAAAACTAACTTTAGCTGGACAATAATTTTATTCTAGAGCTGCTGTAAAGCCAAAACAATCTCTGTTACTTTAATTTCCTATTATCACTGTAAAGCTGCTTTGAAACAGTCCATATTGTTAAAAGCGCTATATAAATGAAGGTGACTTGACTTGACTTGACTTGAGTAGCTACACTCTCACGCTGAAGCAACATCAAGAGAAATTAATAAAAGAAAATGAAATCTAAGGAAAAGTGCAATGATAGAAAAAAGCACAACCAAGGTGGTAATATGGCCACTGGGGGTTAGATTCAAGAGACTGGGTAAAAGTAAACCACTTTTTTATTTAGGACTACACCACTAGCTAAAAAATAAAAATAAAAAAAGAAAGAAAAAAAAGATTTTTACAGTTCCTTACAATTTTCATCTCTTATAGTTTCATTATGATTTTTCCTTCCCTGGTGTCCATGACCCCAACAAAACAGAAGACAGAAGTCTCCACAAAGTCAGCTGAGGCAAATTAACTGGTGATTATTAACCCAAGGAACACGGATGTTTTTGCTAGTGCAAACTTTGTGGGAACTGCTTCAAAAGACGGTCGTTATTCCCTTTTGAAGGGAACTCAACAATACGTCATCGGCGTTATTGGGAACGCCTCAGGCGTGACAGGTGTCTGAAATCAAATATCAACTCACAGCAATCATGTTGACCGGCGACAGCCCGCGCATCATCAGCTCGAATGATCAGCGCGTCAATCTGGATGCATAAAAAGGGCGCCTTGAAACCGTGACAATATCCCATCGTCTTCAGGGACTGTTTGTCTGTTTGATAAATCAACGTTCAAGATGAAGCGTACAGAGAAGCGGCGTAATACCTTCCGCAAGTGTGCTGACCCGTGTCCTAGATATTTGACACCGGAAGATTCACACGATCTGTGCGTGTTCTGTGTGGGGGAAGAGCATGCGCGGGAAGCTCTGGAGGGAGCTTCTGCGCGAACTGTGAGAGGTTTACGATCAAAACTCTCCGCTCTCGTCTGTCCCACTTCTCGAGGGAAGTGGGCACGGCATCTGAACCCCGCGGTTCTGGTCCCGCTCGGGCTGAGGCTCAGCGGCGGTTGAGCTCGTGGGGTTCTCAGATGGAGCTGGCAGATCATCTGGAGAGGGGTGTTAACATCTCGGATGATCTACCAGCTGATGATAAATTTTAATTTACCCAATTATCCATTTGTTTTCTGACAGGGAACACATGGAACGAATCACCGCTCAACATTTTGATTGACAACCTACTAGTGACCGTGTTTACTCCTTTCTTTTCAACCATTGGATATGATTTTAAAAACGGCTGTTGTATTTGTACTTCTGACGAAGCACTGTTAAATATAGGTGAAAAACTATGGCGCAAAAAGAATAAATAAAATGCTTTCTTAAAAAGGCAAAAGAACGCATGTGTTACGATGCAGCAAGGATGAAGCAGAGAGTGAATCCAAATGCAAGCACTTTAATAATCCAGCAAACAGGTAATCCAAAGAAACTCAGAACAATGCACACAGGACAAGGAACTGGGAACATCTAACATAAAACAACAACCGACAGCCAACAACTGAAACACAGGGGTTTAAATACACAGACAAACAAGCTAAACAAGATTACAAGGGGGCGTGGTTAATAAGAAACACCTGGTGAGACTAATAAACATGGACGAGGAACACCTGTGGACACTGAGCAACAACAACAAAAGACAAGACACATGGCAGGGTCACGTGACAAACAAGGAATCACGTGATATACAGGACACAGCAAAACCCACACGTAACATAGCCCCCCCCCCCCATGGGCGGCTCCCGACGCCCCTTGAAACAAAAACACTAAAGTTCAGGAGGGTGGTGAAGCGGAGGTGGTCTTGGGGGAGGGTAGGAGGGCCAAGTCCTAGCAGGGGAACGGGACCAGGGCAGAGAAGGTTGCGCAGGGGACCAGGGCAGAGATGAGCCCTCGGACGGCCACGGCGGAGAAGACAGTCCATCGGGCGGCCAGGGCGAAGAAGACAGTCCATCGGCGGCCAGGGCGAAGAAGACAGTCCATCGGGCGGCCAGGGTGGAGAAGACAGTCCATCGGGCGGCCAGGGCGGAGAAGACAGTCCATCGGGCGGCCAGGGCGGAGAAGACAGTCCTTCGGGCGGCCAGGGCGGCGAAGACCCTTCGGGCGGCCAGGGCGGCGAAGACCCCTCGGGCGGCCAGGGCGGCGAAGACCCCTCGGGCGGCCAGGGCGGCGCAGACAACGGCTCAGGAACAGCAGACACCGGCTCAGGAACAGCAGACAAAACACACTCTGACTCTGGCTCAGGAACAGACAACACAGACTCTGGCTCGGGAACAGACAACACACTCACTGGTTCGGGAACAGACAACACACTCACTGGTTCGGGAACAGACAACACACTCACTGGTTCGGGAACAGACAACACACACACTGGCTAGGGAACAGACAACACACTCACTGGTTCGGGAATAGACAACACACACACTGGCTCGGGAACAGACAACACACACACTGCCTCGGGAACAGACAACACACACACTGGCTCGGGAACAGACAACACACACACTGGCTCGGGAACAGACAACACACACACTGGTTCGTGCTCAGGAATAGACAACACACACACTGGCTCGGGAACGGACAACACACACACTGGCTCGGGAACGGACAACACACACACTGGCTCTGGCTCGGGAACGGACAACACACACACTGGCTCTGGCTCGGGAACGGACAACACACACACTGGCTCTGGCTCGGGAACGGATAACACACACACTGGCTCGGGAACGGACAACACACACACTGGCTCGGGAACGGACAACACACACACTGGCTCGGGAACGGACAACACACACACTGGCTCGGGAACGGACAACACACACACTGGCTCGGGAACAGACAACACACACACTGGCTCTGGCTCGGGAACGGACAACACACTCACTGGCTCTGGCTCGGGAACAGACAACACACACCGGCTCGGGAACAGACAACACACTCACTGGCTTGGGAACAGACAACACACTCACTGGCTCGGGAACAGACAACACACTCACTGGCTCGGGAACAGACAACACAGACTCTGGCTCGGGAACAGGAACAGACTCTGACTCGGAGGCGGCCATCTTGTCCGTAGAAACTGGCTCGGAGGGAGTGACATGAACAGTCTCTGGATCGGTAGACGTGACTTGATCAGTCTCTGGATCGGCAGACGTGACTTGAACAGTCTCTGGATCGGCAGACGTGACTTGAACAGTCTCTGGATCGGCAGACGTGACTTGAACAGTCTCTGGATCGGCAGACGTGACTTGAACAGTCTCTGGATCGGCAGACGTGACTTGAACAGTCTCTGGATCGGCAGACGTGACTTGAACAGTCTCTGGATCGGCAGACGTGACTTGAACAGTCTCTGGATCGGCAGACGTGACTTGAACAGTCTCTGGATCGGCAGACGTGACTTGAACAGTCTCTGGATCGGCAGACGTGACTTGAACAGTCTCTGGATCGGCAGACGTGACTTGAACAGTCTCTGGATCGGCAGACGTGACTTGAACAGTCTCTGGATCGGCAGACGTGACTTGAACAGTCTCTGGATCGGCAGACGTGACTTGAACAGTCTCTGGATCGGCAGACGTGACTTGAACAGTCTCTGGATCGGCAGACGTGACTTGAACAGTCTCTGGATCGGCAGACGTGGCTTGAACAGTCTCTGGATCGGCAGACGTGGCTTGAACAGTCTCTGGATCGGCAGACGTGGCTTGAACAGTCTCTGGATCGGCAGACGTGGCTTGAACAGTCTCTGGATCGGCAGACGTGGCTTGAACAGTCTCTGGATCGGGGGACCAGCGGTGAAGGCTCTGTGCTGGACGGCGTCAGCGGCGAGGGCTCTGGGCTGGACGGCGTCAGCGGCGAAGGAAGCTCTGGCTTTTGCTCGAAGACTGGCTCTGGCTGGACGTGGCTAACGTGAAGCTCTGGCTGGACGTGGCTGACGTGAAGCTCTGGCTGGACGTGGATGACGTGAAGCTCTGGCTGGACGTGGCTGACGTGAAGCTCTGGCTGGACGTGGCTGACGTGAAGCTCTGGCTGGACATGGCTGACGTGAAGCTCTGGCTGGACGTGGCTGACGTGAAGCTCTGGCTGGACGTGGCTGACGTGAAGCTCTGGCGGGACGGTCTCTGGCGGGACGGTCTCTGGCGGGACGGTGTCTGGCTCGGCAGAAGTGATGGCTCGCTGGAGTGGCGCCAGTCTTTGAGGAGGCCTTTCCCCTCCTCCTCCGGGCCACCGGACTCTGGATCACCGGACTTGAGACCACCGGACTCGGGACCACCGGAACTGGGACCAGTGTTGAAGGCCTGGTGTACCGTGGGAGGAAGCTCTCCAGACATCGGGAGAGTGCCTCTCTCCAGTCCAGACTGGAGATATTGGGAAGCTCCCTCGGGTTGACCTCCTTAGCCCCCAGCCGGTAACACAGCTTAATTGCCTCGTCTCCGAGGGAGCAGGAAGCAGCGAGAGGAATAAACCCCCACGTGAATTGGAAGAGATCAGGGCTATCCAGGGCCAAGGCCGCGATCTGACCCGCGAATTCCTGGCTCATGCTGGGGAGATCAGGCGAGATCCGTGCTGCTGGAATCATTTTTTGGTCGGTTGTCCTGTTACGATGCAGAAAGGATGAAGCAGAGAGTGAATCCAAATGCAAGCACTTTAATAATCCAGCAAACAGGTAATCCAAAGAAACTCAGAACAATGCACACAGGACAAGGAACTGGGAACATCTAACATAAAACAACAACCGACAGCCAACAACTGAAACACAGGGGTTTAAATACACAGACAAACAAGCTAAACAAGATAACAAGGGGGCGTGGTTAATAAGAAACACCTGGGGAGACTTATAAACATGGACGAGGAACACCTGTGGACACTGAGCAACAACAATAAAAGACAAGACACATGGCAGGGTCACATGACAAACAAGGAATCACGTGATATACAAGACACAGCAAAACCCACACGTAACAGCATGCACATTTTTTTTTTATGATAATTAAAAACAAACAGACTGATAAAAATGCGGGACATTTTCTCAATATGCAACGTGGGGGACAAGGGGTGAAAATGCTGTGCGGTACAACACAAAGCGTGACGGGTGGTCACCCTAGTCCCACAACAGAAAGAATATGTTGAATCTCACATCCATTCAGCGTTAGGAAGGTTACTTTGGAAATGTAATTGCTTACTGTTATAAGTTACCCATTATAATGTGGTATGGATTATTTTATTTGGATTACTTTATCAATGTAAATCAATTTCCTTTTAATTTGATTAGTAACTAATTAAATTACACATTTTACCTCAGTAATACAACTAAATACAATTACATTCATTTTGTAATTCAATAACATAATTTCATTACAGTTAACTCACTCCTCAACCCTGCATACATTTTGTTCTAATATATATATATAAACAAATGTCCACCTAAAATTGTTTTTTTTTCTTCTAAAGATTTACTAAAGTAATTCTGGGAGTCATGTTCTATCATGTTCTGAGTCATGTTCTATCATGTTCCACAAAATTACAATTACAATAAATCAAACTTAATTATTTGTTCTTTGACTAGAGCTTTTAACATTCATTGCGGGGGGAAAATATTTCCTGTTAATGTAATCTGTACAAGTAGTTCAAACTAATATCATTTATAGAATATGTAATGCAATCATATCTGACATATACTGTAAAGCTTCATTGTTAAACACTTCACTTAGAATATCTATATGAATTTCTTAGAATTTGTTTTGAATTGCAATAGTGCCTTTAATTCAAATTCGAATTGTAATTCTAGATCCTGTTTTTGACATCAATTCAAATTCAATTCAAATTACAAGAATTGAATTGGAATTTAGGAGTCATTCTCAATTCAATTCTGAATTGTGCACAAGCCTGCTGTACAGGGCTGGGGACATGTTAAATGGTAAGCAAAGGTAATGTATTGTAAGGTGAGCTGAGCTCCCACGTTGTGGTCGCCAGGTTACAGGCCTCACCAGGCCATCCAGGCTATGAGCTTCCATATGTCAGGTCACAGGCCTTATCCAGCCTTCCTGAATGTGAGCTCCCACATACTGTGGTTATCAGGTTACAGGCCAGACCCGGCCTTCCTGATATGAGCTCCCACATACTGTGGTCACCAGGTCACAGGCCTCACCGGCCTTCCTGGTTAAGAGCTCCCACATACTGGGTTTCAGGTTACAGGCCCTACTAGGCCTTCCTGAATATGAGCTCCCACACGCGGTGGTCGCCAGGTTACAGGCCTCGCCCGGCCTTCCTGGTTATGAGGTCCCACATGCTGTGGTCGCCAGGTTACAGGCCTCACCGGCCTTCCTGATATGAGCTCCCACATACTGTGGTCGCCAGGTTACAGGCCTCACCCGGCCTTCCTGGTTATGAGCTCCCACATGCTGTGGTCGCCAGGTTACAGGCCTCGCCAGGCCTTCCTGGTTTTGAGCTCCCACATGCTGTGGTCGCCAGGTTACAGGCCTTACCGGCCTTCCTGATATGAGCTCCCATATACTGGGTATCAGGTTGCAGGCCTTACCAGCCTTCCTGATATGAGCTCCCACATACTGTGGTAGCCAGGTTACAGGCCTCACCGGCCTTCCTGGTTATGAGCTCCCAAATACTGGGTATCAGGTTACAGGCTTTACTAGGCCTTCCTGAATATGAGCTCCCACACACGGTGGTCGCCAAGTTACAGGCCTCGCCAGGCCTTCCTGGTTATGCGCTCCCACATGCTATGGTCGCCAGGTTACAGGCCTCATCTGCCTTCCTGATATGAGCTCCCATATACTGGGTATCAGGTTACAGGCCTTACCAGCCTTCCTGATATGAGCTCCCACCTACTGTGGTCGTCAGGTTAGAGGCCTCACCGGCCTTCCTGGTTATGAGCTCCCACATTCAGTGGTCACCAGGCTTTAGGCCTCCTCGGCCTTCCTGGTTACGAGTTGTCACATGTCAGGTTTCAGGCCTCACCAGGCCTTCCTGAATGTGAACTCCCACTCACTGTGGTCGCTAGGGTGTGGTTGTGAGCCTTCACATGTCAGGTTGTAGGCCTCATTAGGCCTTCCTGAATGTGAGCTCCCACACATTTTGACTATCAGGTTACAGGCCTCATCTGGCCTTCCTGATTATGTTAAAACCATACTTATGGTAAGTCACACAACGGAACGTCTCGTGTACTTTCTAAAATCCATTTCATGGTAAGGGTCATGCGCTGTATGCTTCGGTCTCTTCCTATGTGGCCCAGACCCAGGTCTTTCACCACGGGTCCCACTCTAGATGCGTCCTGTTGTCAAAGTTTGCTACGACAGATGCCTTTTTCTGATCCAGGCCTTCCTGGATTCGGAATTACTAAGTACACGCACTTTTGTTTCATGTACTTTCTAAAATCCATATTTATGGCCTTTCTGAAAGTGGCCCCGACATGGTGTGGTTGTCAGGTTACAGGCCTTGCCAGGCCTTCCTGGTATGAGCTCCTTCCTACTGTGGTTGTCAGGTTACAGGCCTCGCCGGCCTTCCTGGTTTTGAGCTCCCACATTCAGTGGTCACCAGGCTTCAGGCCCCTCGGCCTTCCTGGTTATGAGTTGTCACATGTCAGGTTTCAGGCCTCGCCAGGCCTTCCTGAATGTGAACTCCCACTCACTGTGGTCGCTAGGGTGTGGTTGTGAGCTTTCACATGTCAGGTTGCAGGCTTCATCAGGCCTTCCTGAATGTGAGCTCCCACACATTTTGACTATCAGGTTATAGGCCTCATCTGGCTTTCCTGGTCATGTCAAAACCATACTTATGGTAAGTCACATGATGGAACATCTTGTGTACTTTCTAAAATCCATTTTTTATGGTAAGGGTCATGCGCTGTACACTTCGGTCGCTTTCTATGTGGCCCAGACCCAAGTCTTTCACCTCAGGTCCCACTTTAGATGCGTCCTGTCGTCAAGGTATGCTACGACAGACGCATTTCTGGCTAACTTCCTCATTCTGATCCAGGCCTTTTCTGGACTCGGAATGGCTAAGTACATGCACTTTGGTTTCATGTACTTTCTAATGTAGCCCCCACGTGGTGTGGTTGTCAGGTTACAGGCCTTATCAGGCCTTCCTGGTTATGGGCTCGCCTATTCTGGGTATCAGGTTAGAGGCTTATCCGGTCTTCCTGATATGAGCTCCCGCATACTGTGGTCCTCAGGTTACAGGCCTCACCGGCCTTCCTGATGAGAGCTCCCACATACTGTGGTCGTCAGGTGTCAGGCCTCACCGGCCTTCCTGATATGAGCTTCCATATACTGTGGTCACAAGGTTACAGGCCTCGCCCGGCCTTCCTGGTTATGAGCCCCCACATGCTGTGGTCGCCAGGTTACAGGCCTCACCCGGCCTTACTGGTTATGAGCTCCCACATACTTTGGTCGCCAGATTACAGGCCTCACCGGCCTTCGGATGTGAGCTCTCAGGTACTGGAGCTCCCCACATAGGAGAGTTACACTCTCCAGGTGGTCCCGTCTCTGTGATCCGGAACTGAATGGTTTCTGCCAGCTTTGCAGGCCTTCAGTTTTGGATGCCTTTTTCAAGGCAGTTTCCAGAGGCTCTGTCTCGGACAGACAGGCAATGGCCAGACTGCGCGTCTTAGGATAGATCACCAGGCCAGCCTGGTGGCATGTCAGGAGGCATGCTCTCCTGAATAGTGACTGGCTGGGTGTCCCTTGAGTCCCCTAGCCACACTCCCTAGAAGGGACCCCTTCTATTAGGAAGTTGTGGTCCTAAGCCTTTGAGCTGGCCCAGATATACCTCCCATGAACTATGTTCTGGCAGTTTTCTCGGTTCATTAGCTTGGGCTATGATCGGTAGGGAGTGCTGTCACTGACAGCCCAACGTGACCTAGGGTGAGTGATTTTAGTGTCCTTTGTATTACTGGTTCTGACTGTTGTCACTGCCATTGGGCATGCACTCCCCTCAGTATGGCGGCGTGGGTATTTTGTTCCCCATAACGTCGATGACGTATTGTTGAGTTCCCTTCGAAAGGGAACGTCTCAGGTTACGACTGTAACCTATGTTCCCTGAGAACAGGGAACGAGACAATATGTCTCCCTGCCATACCTCGGGACCTGCCTGCAACAGTCCCTTCAGACGATGGGATGTTGTCACGGTTTCAAGGCGCCCTTTTTATGCATCCAGATTGACGCGCTCATCTTTCGAGCTGATGATGCACGGGCTGTCGCCGGTCAACATGATTGCTGTGAGTTGATATTTGATTTCAGACACCTGTCACGCCTGAGGCGTTCCCCATAACGTCGATGACGTATTGTCTCGTTCCCTGTTCTCAGGGAACATAGGTTACAGTCGTAACTTGAGACGTTTTATGGCTTAATTTGACTTCCTGGACAACTCAGGGACCATCATCTTCACAAATATTTCCACACCTCTTTGAATTTAAGGTGGAAATGGAAATCAGATATTGGCCTCTAAATCTTTGACAGGTGATGTGCAGGACTTTGCAAGTCACATTGAGACGAAGATTGACAACAGAATATCAACTGAAGCTCAGCGTGGGCAAGAGATAATGTGATAACTTAAGTCTGTCTCTGCTACACACAGGTGCCTGTAGAGGAGACAACTTCTTTGGCTTTTATCTCTCGCTTTGCTTCTCCCTGTTTTTCACTTGTCCTTGGTTTGTCATCTCCATCAGGATGCTGGCTGAAACTTCCCCAGCCACACAGAAAGTTTGTTACAGGCTATTTGATATTTGTGTATTGGCAGGTCGATTAGGTCTTTATTAGCACTGATTAACTGATACTTGTGTTTCTGTATAAAGTTGATTAGGACAGTTGTGTTAATATACAGTACTTGCATAATAAGACTGGATGATAATACATTACTAAATATTGGATGATATTCTGACACTTTTTTTGTTGCAAGTGTTAACGTGTTTAATTTATCAATTAGACAAACCAACAATAATGGCCAACAATGGTCAATCAACATACAGCACCCAATAACTTGATTTGTGAATGCCTCTGCTGCAAAATCTGGCCAAAAGGTTGTGCTGTACTGAATGAATTAACACTTTTTTGCTTTTTTTTCATGAAATCAGACATCCAAGAGTATTCATGCACTGAAAGGGAAAGTGATGTAGAGTGTGACTAAATTAGAGGGGAGGGTCTCAACAAAATCTGGTCACAGGAAACGCATGTTAATTCCAGGCGTAAATGGTAATGCGTCTTGTCTGAACACTTGTGATCAGATGACCGAAAACACATGCTAGGTTCTCTCTTGCTCGCTCCATTTCCGGAATATTGTATATAATTTGTGGGCATCAGGGAGCCGCTATCAATATGAGAGAGACTCATGGAACTTCCGGGAGAGGTGGGATATCTGTGAAATAGTTTTGGCCATTGCTAACTTCAAAATACCCCCTGTCACGTCTGCTTTAAGTTTTGGTTATGATAATGCTTTCATGTCTTTTAATTTAATATCTAACAGTCATGTTTCCTGTTTCATGTTATGTGATTTGCTGGCTGTTTCTCAATATGTGTTCTTGTCCGTATATGTATTCTTGTGGACTTGTGAAACGTTATCAGTCCAAGTTCTGTTCCAATTCAAAGTTCACATCTAGCAAAGTACAGTTCAAATCTTCGGATGTGTTCTTGATCCGCCCATTTTATTGAGGATGCATCAAGAGGGGACGTGTGCGGACTTGAGACAGTCAGGTATCCCAGAATGCATCTTGCACCAACCCACAAGCGTCAATCGTGGGCGAAGAAAGCCCGCGTAATTAAAAAAATACTGCTGTTATTGTGGCACGAAATGTAGATGAAAATCAAGTTTTAATGTTGTTTATATGTATATGTGGTGTTTTTAATATGCTTTAAGACAAACCATGTGCATAGTCATAAGTCAACACCATTGCGGAGTATTTTCTCCTTAAAACTTCTGTGAAAAAAAGACAGTCTCTTTCATGATTTGAAATCACTGGTTCCCTTTCGTTGTCACTCCGAGTTATGTCGGATGACGACGAATGGGGTTTCGCTTAGAACACCTATCGACTTCGAGTATTACAAAACGAGCCAATGGCAAAGAAATGCCATGGGTCTGCGGAATTTGCATAGCGTATCTCCGCCTTACCTCGTGGGTATAAAAGGAGGACGCCGGCAACATGCAGATATGTTTTCGATTCGGAGCCAAGAGTATTTCTTCACTCCACAGTCATCTCTGACTTCGCTCTACGAGACGAGCTTCTCTCTCCGGTGTTGGTGTGACGGCGATCTGCAGCGAGCTCACAGTGCCTGCTGATCTGTGCAGTGATCTGCCAGTGTGTGTGTGTGTCTCCCTGTGTGCTTCAACATCGCGGAGTTTTTTTCTCCTCTCATGAAAGAGCTCGTCTTTTTAAAGACGGCTCGCCCGTGCATTTCTGGTTGCAGCGGACTGGTATCGGACTCTGATGGGCACGAGCGCTGTCTAGTGTGTTTGGGCTTTGATCATGCTTGAACAGCGCTCGTGGGTGACTCATGTTCTCGCTGGGAACGTGATCATCGCGTCATATATAGGTCGAGACTCGGTGAACTCGCAAGAGTGAGAGTCCCATCATCCACCCCCCGATCTTCGGCTGGTGGCCAGGGTGACCTGAGGGTTACGGTCTGGATCAAGGCGCCGACTATGTGTCCGCGACCCCAGCCCCCCTCTTCAATGACAGTGCCCGCTAGTGAACTGCTGATTCCCGTGAGTCTACCCTCTGGTGGCCCGCGTGTTTCAGTTGAAGCTACAGAGGAAGATGCCATGTCTGTTGCAGCATCGCTAGGTGGGTTTGAGTCTTCTGGAAGTGAGGGCTCGTCACAGCTGCCACCTTCCGGTGTGCATACGGCTGTGCCTGAGTCTGATCCGGAGATGACGGCCATCCTTTCCTGGGACGATGGGTTTTGGGTAAGGCCGCCGACCCTCGTCCACGGCAAACCCCAATACCTCTCTTCCCGGACGTGCATGATGAGATCTCGAAGTTCTAGAAGACCCCCTTGTCTTCTCGGGACCGCTCGCTGATCTCATCCGCCTTTCCTCCCCTCGATGGGGCCGCTGCCCATGGGTACACTGGGGTCCCCCCGGCTGAACGCTCTGTTGCGATGCTGTGTGTCCTCAGAGTGCTTCTTCTCGGCGCAATCCTAAGCACCAGCCCGTGGCCTGTAAATTTTTCGTCTACGCTTGTGGCGAGATCCTATAGCGCCACGGGACTGGCAGCCGCCTCACTGCATGCCATGGTCATTCTGCTGGTCCTCCTGACCCAGATGCTCATGGACCTGCATGAGGGCGGGACTGACCCAGGGCTCTTCACTGAGCTGCGCGCCGCCACTGACCTTGCTCTCTGAGCGACGAAAGTGGCCGTACGCTCCCTGGGTCAGGTGATGCTCACCATTCTGTGGCTGAACCTGTCTGATGTGCTGGATGTCGCGCGGACCCGTCTGTCCGACATTCCCATATCCCAGGTCGGCCTCTTCGGCGGTGCGGTTGAGGGCTTGCCCAACAGCTCTCAGCCGCCCATGAGCAGACTGACGTTGATTCTGTCCCGACGGCCCCGCCGTCCGCTCAGATCCCTCGGTCTGCCCACCGCCGAAGGCGCCCTCCCGCGGCTCCTCTGGAGGCCGCGGTCGGATGCCACAGTCCTCTCCAGCCCCGCCCCCCGCTACACGCCGGGTTAAGCAGCGCTCTTGAGATGGGCTCCTCAGAGATGGGACTCAGTTCTTTCCAGGAGTTGGTAGCAGGACCACTCCTTTCCCTGGGGGAGGGCCGGGGAAGAATCCTTATTCTCCAAAGAACTGACTCTCCCGTCTCTGAGCACAGAGAGTTCTCGGCCGTCACAGAGCGCCGCCCACAAGCCGTGCTCTCCTCGTCCCCCTCTGTCCCAGAGGTGGTTGATACGGCGTGCCATTCACGGACCGCTTCGCCCCTGTCCCCCTCTGTCGCCAGACCCCTGGCAGAGCAGGCCCCCGCGGGACGACCAGCCTGGTCCTCCCCTGGCCCCCTCTGCCAGGGCGCAGTTGCTAACTGTGCGCATGCCCCCACATCAGGCCGCTATGCCATCCACGTCTGGGCGAGTTACTCCGCTTCGCTGCCCCTCCGGGGGGACGCCTGTGGTTCGCATGGTCCCGCTGGTTCAGTTCCTGGGAGCCTGGTTAGAGCTTCCCCGTCTGTCCCGAATGGGTCGCGCGGACCATCAGGCTCGGCTATGCGATTCAGTTCGCACGGTCTCCTCCCCGCTTGGGGAGTCCGCTCCACTTTGGTCGGTGGCTATGCCCCCATCATGAGAGCAGAGATTGCCACCCTGCTGGCGAAGGGTGCAATCGAGACTGTCCCTCCAGCCGAGATGAGGTCCGGCTTCTACAGCCCCTACTTCATTGTCCCCAAGAAAACCGGTGGGTTACGGCGAATCCTGGACTTGCGCGTGCTGAACCGCTCCCTTCACAGGATGCCGTTCAAGATGCTCACCGCCAAACGCGTTTTCGAATGCATACGGCCCAAGGATTGGTTTTCAGCGATCGACCTGAAGGATGCCTACTTTCATGTCTCCATTCTTCCTTGACACAGACCGTTCCTTCTGTTTGCTTTCGAGGGGCAGGCATCCAGTACGCGGTTCTCCCTTTCGGGCTAGCCCTGTCTCCTTGCATCCTCACGAAGGTCGTCGAGGCTGCCCTTGTTCCCCTTCGGGAACACGGGGTTCGCATCCTGAGTTATATCGACGACTGGCTGATCATAGCTCACTCTCGAGTTCAGGTTTGCGAACACAGGGACCTAGTGCTTCGGCACCTAGCTCGTCTGGGCCTTCGGGTCAACTGGGAGAAGAGCAAACTTTGCCCCGTGCAGAGGATCTCTTTTCTCTGTATGGATATCGACTCGGTCGCCATGTCCTTACGAGCGAGCGCGCGCAGTCACTGCTGACTTGCCTGAGACAGTTCGAGGGCAAGAGTGCGGTTCCACTGAAACTTTTTCAGAGGCTCCTGGGGCATATGGCTTCTGCAGCCGTGGCAACGCCGCTCGCATTGCTTCATATGAGACCGCTTCAGCTTTGGCTTCGCGACCGAGTCCCGAGGTGGGCATGGCAACACGGCACCCTCTGAGTAACAGTTGCTCCGACCTGCCGTCAGACCTTCACCCCGTGGTCGAACCTCAGTTTTCTACGGGCCGGAGTGCCCCTGGAACGAGCTTCGCGGCATGTTGTTGTAACGACAGATGCCTCCTCCACGGGCTGGGGTGCCATGTGCAATGAACGTGCTGCCGCGGGCTCCTGGACAGGACCCCTTCACCTCTGGCATGTCAATTGCCTCGAGTTGCTAGCCGTACGTCTTGCTTTGCGCCGCTTCCGGGCCGTGTTCAAGAACCAACACGTACTAGTCCTCTCAGACAATACAGCCACAGTAGCGTACATCAACCATCAAGGTGGTCTACGCTCCCGCCGTATGTCGCAACTCGCTCGCCACCTCCTCCTATGGAGTCAGAAGCATCTGAGGTCGCTTCATGCCATTTATATCCCCGGACCCCTGAACTGTGCAGCCGACGAGCTCTCACGGCTTCAGCCACTCCCTGGAGAATGGCGACTCCATCCCCAGTCGGTCCAGCTGATTTGGGACCAGTTCGTGGACGCACAGATAGATCTGTTTGCCTCCCACGACTCGACCCATTGCGCCCAGTTTTATTCCCTGACCGAGGGCACGCTCGGCACGGATGCTCTGGTGCACAGCTGGCCGCAGGGCCGCAAGTATGCGTTTCCCCCAGGGAGCCTTCTTGCGCACACCTTGGTCAAGAAGGTCAGGGAGGGTCGAGGAGCAAGGTCAGGGAGGACGAGGAGCAGGTCATTCTGGTCGCGCCGTACTGGCCCGCCCGGACCTGGTTCTCCGAACCAGTACTCCGCGCGACAGCACCTCCCTGGCTGATCCTTCTGAGGAAGAACCTTCTTCCTCAGGGACGGGGCACACTATGGCACCCTCGTCCCGATCTCTGGAACCTCCACGTGTGGCTCCTCGATGGGACGAGGAAGGTTTGAGTACCCTTCCACCAGCGGTGGTGGCTACCATCACTTCCGCTAGGGCGTCGTCCACGAGACACGTCTATGCGTTGAAGTGGAACCTCTTCGTCAGCTGGTGCTCTTCTCACCGAGAAGACCCCTGGAGATGCTCGATCAGCGTTATGCTTTCCTTCCTTCAACAGGGGCTGGAGCGAAGGCTGTCTCCCTCCACCCTGAAGATCTACGTTGCCGCTATTGCCGCACACCATGACCTCATCGAAGGTAAGTCGGTGGGGAAGCACGACCTGTTCATCAGGTTCCTGAGAGGTTGTTTGAATTGTTTGATTTTTTTCCTATTGTTTGTTATACCTTTTAATTATATTTTTATAATGGCTATTATTGATCATTAAAACTGACATTTGACAAAAAGAAACAGGGTTGTGTTTTATGTCATATTTCATTTTATTACAGTGAAGATAAGAGTACATGCAAATATTGCCTGAACCACATATTAATGTTTAATATTTTTAAAATGTAAACGAAAAGATGCAGGGTTGTGTTTTATATTTCCTTTTGTTAATGTAGCATTGCGGTGCAAGAGTAAAGAGAATTGAAAGATGCTTTACCACACTCTTAACAGAAATGGCAATATATGATCGACTACGCCACCCCGGAAAACCAGGGAAATTGCCCTAAGGACACACAGGTTCGTTTTGAGTTAGTGGGTGAAAAGACATGAGTCGTATAAATAGAAAAGTTTTATTTTGTTCATCAATGTTGGATAATAAATAGTTAGAAATTCAAAGTTTAAAACTCTTACACTAACATTATAGTAATGATGAACACCATCAATCAGCATCTACTCATATACACACACAATAACATTGAATTTAAAGAAACTAATTAACCTAGAGTGGAGGTGTCTGGAGGTACGGGCCAGCTGCCAAATTAGAAAACAACCCCAACCGTCTAAGCCTGACAGCAAGAGAAATGCATATAAACCGCCTGCACATAACAAAAAGCACGAGTTCACCCCAATCACATACCTGCGGCAACCACGGATGACGTCACAAGGGCAATACCAAGACGCATACCAAGTGGCCACCACACATCCCTTATATATCAAACAAGAAAAAGGAGGGGGCTTAATAAGCACAGGTGAATGATATCCTCCTAAGTGGATTCAGTCACCCTGCTACATTAAGTTTTGCTAAGTTGCATTATGACCATAGATTTTCATGTTATGGAGTGGACATATCACAGCTCGTTTTTGCGAGTAACAGACAACTGCGCCATGAGAAGATTACAAAGAAATACTATCAATAATATTCTTCTTATGTAAAAATCACATTCACATAACCAAATGTAGAAGGCCTAATCAAAAGCCATTGTAAGCATTTCCTGTTCCGAACAAATTCAAACAGAACAGTAGCCTAAATGTCAAAATTGTGTTTTGTACTGTTCTTTATATGATCTTAATGCAATACTAATACCCCGTATTTCAAAAAAATTGTTATTATTACTTATTATGTTATTTTATCCTTTTAATAAAATAAAAAAAGTGGAAATGTGAATTATATAGGCTATACATTTGCATGGGAGTAATTCTTAATAGGCTACGTACATGAATTAGGCTTCACAGAGTAATAACAGTGGTAAGACAATAGCTTAGTGGGCAGTGCTACAAAGTGTGTGCAGCTGTATATCAGGCATAACCTGCTGTTGGTGAGGTTTTGTTTTATGGTCAGTCACTGTCTGGTTCTGTTTATTTGTATCTATTCATGTTTATTTAAATAAACTGCACATGGTTTCTTCAAACCTGCCTTCAGTGGACTGTTTTTGGACTGTTACAGAAAGCTAGACCCACAACCATGAACCCAAATGTTACTCTTCTGCGTTTGCACCAGGGGATTTTGAATCATCCCCTAAAGGAGTATGTCAAGGATTATTGTGAACTCTGTGTTTTTGATTTTTTTGTTTTAATTGTTTTGAATCTTCTTGGCAAAATGGCCATTTGATGGATTCTCATGTTAAAACTAAAATCATTCTTGTAAGCTATTTCATAGCAAATACAAATTTCTCATTTTGTATGGCACCTCATTTAAGTAAAGTTTGGGCAGTCTTACGGCTGATGTCTCTTGCCTTTGTCTCAGGTTGCCCTTCACTTCTCTCTTTTAGGCAAGCTGCCATTCCTTTTAACCCAGTCACACTGCTGAAGCCTCTATACATACCTATTTGACCTTGATTCATATTACAAACACATATCTGCAAGTTTAGACATGATTGTGTCCATAAGGTCAGTAATTATAATCTATAGGTCCTTCTGCCATAATCATATTTTACATCCATGAGCATTAAGCCATTTCAGGCTATTTGACCTTAACTTCAAACAGAGAGTGAAAATTATGGCTATGAGGGAAAACAGATTCTGTGAAATCCTTTGAGTCTTTTCCCATTAGTAGGTACTCAGTGGCTGTGTTCGGAATGGCACACTTACTGCCCAGTACACAGCTACTGCCTGCTTTTTTTTTAAGAATAGTGTGTGAAATAGTTCACAATATGCAACAAATAATGTTTCAGTGTAGTTTGCTACAGTGTTGTCACATGACAAACATTAAACATTAATTCAGCACAGCTGTCCGGGTTGTTACCTTACAAATAAATGTACTAACCATTTATGTGGAAACCTGAGTGAAAATGTCCTACCTTTCAACTGTCCTCACCAACGGTCTTGAAATTCTGTTTGTTGTTTTAAAGTCAAGTTGATTCGGTGAAATTTCAATTTTGTTTTTCACTTAAAAATCAGTTGATTAGATTTTTATTTTGGTAGACAAAAAAATGTGCCCTGAAAAATTATTAACATAAAAATTTGGTTAATGTGGTAACGTAAAAAGCTCCTTAAAAACGTATTGCCATGAGTACATCGCGCTGCAAATGAACTATACGAATAGATCATAAACCATTAGGCTACTATTGTTTATTTTGGGACACACTTTCCTGTGGTTAACTCAGGATGAAAATGCAAAAATGAGAAACATTCATTTTGAAAGTAATGGTCTACGAAGTTATTCCTCAACTCCAATTCACTCACGCCGCACTTTTCACCAAGGTGACACGTCACATGGAGCCTGTTGCATTGTTGGAAACAGTATCCAATGTATTGTCCTTAGATGTATCAGATTTCATCAAATGTGGTAGGTAATCCTAGAATTCCATGCATACAAACAATTCACATATTATTGACAGTACACATTGCATAATGCAATAGTAGAAGTTGTATGGTAGTATGCCATTCTAAAAACACACCTTCCATACCGATTTCAGTGTTTTTGAGTTGTATTTTGCAAATGCTGTCAAATATAGTAGGCCATCTGGTAGGGGTGTGACTAGATCTAGCGAGACTAAAATGTGACGAGATTTCTCGTCGAGTGAAAACCTGTCTCAAACATTTTAAAAGAGAACAATACATCACAGTTGTTTACAGTGTTGTGCAAGTTACTTCCAAACTGTAATACATTATAGATTACTTGTTACTGTTATTTAAAAGTAATTCTTTACCTTATAATAGTATTGTCTCAGAATTGTAATGCGTTACTGTGGCGAGCAGGACGAGGCCGAGGGATTTGAGAGAGCAGCACGAGGCTGGTGGCGTGATTAGTGATGAGCGACACCTGCGCGACGCACCGGTTTCGTATCTCTCACAGAGGAGTGGAAGCATAAAAGGTGGAGTGACGACAGAGGAGATCGAGAGAGGACCGGCCTGTGTTTTATTTGTGTTTGATTTTTATTTTGGTAGCCTAGTCGTCCGCAAGGGGCTGCTGGCTGTTCCTTTTGTGTTTTATTTGGTAGCCAGCAGTTGTCCGCGAGGGGCTGTTGGCGGTTCTTTTTGTTTGTGTATTTCTTTTATTTTGAAAATTTTAATATTTGAACGTTCGTCGGTTCCCGCCTCCTTCTTCCCTGAACTATGATCTTTGTTACAGTTACATTACTCCTATATTACTTTTGAGTTACTTTCACCAAAATAACTACAGAAGAACTTAACATTCTAAAATGACAAAATGTACTACAGAGCATTTTACATCCAGTAGAAGGCGATATTTACATTTACATTTATCTGACGCTTTTATCCAAAGCGACTTACAATTGCTATATTTCAGAGGTTGCACGTCGCTGGAGCATCTAGGGGTTAAGTGTCTTGCTCAGGGACACATTGGTGTCTCACAGTGAATTCGAACCCGGGTCTCTCACACCAAAGGCATGTGTCTTATCCACTGCGCCATCACCACCCTATGATATGATATGATATGATATTATATGATATGATGTAGCATAATGACTGTGGTCTTGGTCATCCAGGTTACTAACAATATAGCATGTAATTGGCAAAATGAAAGCTCAAGAAAACTTATCTCTGCCAAGTATTGCGCATACGTCCATCTCGCAAATGTACAGTCTTCTTCTGCCATCTTCACCCATTAGCCGCTTTTCCACTGGCCAGCGAGAGCACAGAGGCCGAAATCATTGTTGTCGTGTCCAGGCGCAGGTTCTTCATCAGATCTGGTTTTGGTGTTTTTAGTCTAGATTTGAACTGACAAACTGTGTCTGCTTCCCGGATAATGTTAAGAAGATTGTTCCAAAGTTTTGGTGCTAAATAGGAAAAGGATCTACCACCAGCAGTCGATTTTGATATTCTAGGTATTATCAACTGGCCAGAATTTTGAGATCGCAATAGACATGAAGGACTATAATGCATTAAGAGCTCACTCAAGTACTGCGGAGCTTAATCCATTTAGTGCTTTGTAAGTAATCAGCAATATTTTAAAATGTATACGATGTTTAATAGAGAGCCAATGCAGTGTTGACAGAACCGTGCTAATATAGTCATTCTTCCTAGTTCTGGTAAGAACTCTAGCGGCTGCATTTTGGACCAGCTGTAGTTTATGTATTAAACGTGCAGGGCAACCAGCCAGTAGAGCAGTACAATAATCTAGCCCTGATGTCATGAACGCATGAACAAATTTTTCTGCATTTTTCATTGAAAGCATATGACATAATTTAGATAAATTTTTAAGATGAAAAAATTCAGTTTTACAGATACTCGACACGTGACTTTCAAATGAAAGATTGCTATCAAAGAGCACACCCAGGTTCCTAAACAACGACAAGGACTTGACAGAGCAGCGTAAGACAGTGTTAGACAGTATTCTCAAGTGTTGGACAGTATTCTATGTTATTACCTGAGGAAGTTTTTTGTCCAATAATTAGAATCTCTGTTTTTTCAGAATTAAGTAGTAGGAAATTACTAGTCATCCAGTTTTTTATATCAGCTATGCATTCCGTTAATTTTGTGGATTGGTGAGTTTCGTCAGGAAATGAAGACATATAGAGCTGAGAATCATCAGCATAACAGTGAAAACTAATGCCATGTGGTTGATATCTCCTAAGGGTAGCATGTACAGAGTGAACAGCAACGGTCCTAGTACTGAGCCTTGTGGTACACCATACTGAACTTTTGACCGATAAGACATCTCTTCATTTACTGCTACAAACTGATAACGGTCAGATAAGTATGATTTAAACCATGCTAGAGCAATTCCACTAATACCAACATAATTTTCGAGTCTATTTAAAAGAATGTTGAGTTCGCTAGTGTCAAATGCAGCCCTAAGATCAAGTAGCACTAATAGAGAGATACAACCACAATCATATGATAAGAACAAATCATTTGTGACTCTAATGAGAGCAGTCTCAGTACTATGATACGGTCTAAATCCTGACTGAAAATTCTCACAGATACAATTTCTTTCTAAAAAGGAGCATAGTTGTGAAGTTAATGCCTTTTCTAGTATCTTTAACAGAAAAGGTAGATTTGTGATCGGCCTGTAATTGACTAATTCTGTAGGATCAAGTTGATCAATAGTTTAGTCGGTATAGGGTCTATCATACATGTTGTCGATTTAGATGATTTAACAAGTTTATAAAATTCACCCCCCTCCTATAGCAATGAATGAATCAAATTTTTCGTCAGTGAGACTACACTGTACTGTCTGATGCGATACTGTAATGGTTGCATAATTATAATTTTCTCCCTGATATTATCAATCTTGTAAGTAAAAAAGTTCATAAAGTCATTACTGCTGTGCTGCTTGGAAACATCTGGGCTTGAAGGTTTATTTTTCGTTAGTTTAGCCATGGTTTCAAATAAATACCTAGGTTGTTTGTTTTTTTAAATAGGGTTGAAAAATAAGCAGATCTAACAGTTTTCAAGGCCTCTCTGTATGCAATCGTGCTCTCTTTCCATGAAATGCGAAATACCTCTAGTTTTGTTTTCTTCCAGTTTTGCTCCATTTTTCTGGCTGCTCTCTTAAGGGCCTTAGTGTGCTCGTTGTACCATGGCGTTGGAATATTTTCTTTAATCTTCTTTAAGCGCAGCGGAGCAACTGTGTCTAAAGTGCTGGAAAAGAGAGAGTTAAAAGTTTCTGTCGCAATATCAAGTTCTTCTAAGCTATCTGGGATGCTGAGATGATGAAACTGATCAGCAAGATTATTTATAAAGCAATCTTTAGCGGCAGAAGTGATAGGTCTAACATATTTGTAACACTGAGTCAGCTTTGCAGCCTTGGCTAAATGAAGTTTACGCAAGACTAGATAGTGATCTGAGATGTCATCGCTCTGCTGCAGAATTTCAAAAGCATCAACATTGATTCCATGTGATAATATTAAATCTAGAGTATGGTTACGACAATGAGTAGGTCCTGACACATGTTCTCTAACTCCAATAGAGTTAAGAATGTCTTTAAATGCCAATCCCAATGCATCTTTTTCATTATCTACATGTATAATAAAATCACCAACAATTAGCACTTTATATGCAGCCAGTACTAACTCAGATAGAAAGTCAGCAAATTCTTTGATAAAGTCTGTATGGTGGCCTGGTGGCCTGGTGGCCTGTATAAAGTAGCCAGCACAAATCTCAAATGTGATTTATCATTTACCCAAGGTAATGTTACATTTAGCACCAACACTTCAAACAAATTATATTTGAAACTAGACTTCTTAGTAATTCTGAAAATATTACTATAAATTACAGCAACACCTCCCCCTTTGCCTTTCATAGGAGGTTCATATTTATAACTGTAATCATGGGGGGTGCACTCATTTAAATTAATGTAATTGTTTGGTTTTAGCCAGGTTTCTGTCAAACACAGCACATCTAGGTTAAAGTCTGTAATCATATAATTAACAATAAGTGCTTTTGAAGTAAGGGATAGAATATTCAGCAACCCGAGCTTTATCATTTGTTCATTTGTATTATTTCTGTTTTTTATTCGTTGAACATCAATTAAATTTTTACCCTTAGATGGGTTTGTACGTTTTTTGTATTTCCTAATTCGGGGAACAGACACAGTCTCTATGTGATGATATCTAGGTGAAAGAGTCTCTATTTGATAAGATTTATCTGACCTCAGTGACGTGAGACAGCTGGAAGACGGTCGGTTTAGCCAGTCTGTCTGCTTCCTGACCTGAGCCCCAGATTGTCATGTTGGAGCTCTAAGAGTATATGCCATATTACTAGAGAGAAGTGCAGCACCATCCCAGGAGGGATGAATACCATCTTTTTTCATCAGTTCATGTCTGCCCCAAAAAACTTTTCCAATTGTCTATGAATTCTATATTATTTTGCGGGCACCACTAAGACAGCCAGCCATTGAGTGAGGACAGATACTAACTATCTCATCACTCCTTCGAACAGGTAGGGGGCCAGAGCAAATTACAGTGCCTGACATCGTACTTGCGAGATCACACACCTCTTTAACATTAATTTTAGTGATCTCCAACTGGCGAAGTCGAACATCATTAGTGCCGATGTGAATAATAATCTTTGAGAATTTACGATTAGCATTAGCCAGCACTTTTAAATTTGCTTTGATGGACGGCGTTCTGGCTCCCGGCAACCATGTGACTATGGTGGCTGGTGTCTCTATTTTCATGTTCCGTGTAATAGAATCGCCAATAACTAGGGCACATTCAACAGGATTCTCAGTGGGTGTTTCAGGCCCCGTTTACACGAAGGGAAAACGCAGATATTTCCCTGCGGTTTGGCCTCTCATTTACACGAAAACCCTGTTTTTATCACAGAAAATTATTATTTAAAAAAACTCGGGCCAAAGTGGAGATTTCTGAAAACGCCGATTATGTGTTGCCGTGTCAACTGGGAAAATGGGGTTTTAGGTTCGCTCTTGTCGATTCTGAGGATTCTGATTGGCTTGCATGGCTTTATCCTTCTCCCTACACTGCCGCCCATAGGTTTATTTTTTATTCGTATTTATGCGGGTTATGTGAACAATGTTTTTATTGAAAACGGGGGGGGGGGGGGGGGGTATTCGTTTCTCTAAATACCCGGCTATGTGTAAACGTAGCCTCAGTGAGTAGGGAGAATCTGTTTGATGTTGTAATTGGAACGGAGGAGCGGTGTTTTTTCCTGCGACTACTCCATCTCACCGTCACCCAATTGCCCTGCTGCACGGGCTCTACTACAGCCGGAACAGAACAGATAAGTGTTCTCTAAGCTAATCACATCCAAAGTAGTATCTAAAGCCCTTGCACTGTTCCAATTAACCTCAATTAAAGTTTGGATGCATGTCTCTAGTTCTGAAATCTTCTCCGTCAGCCTGATTATCTACCTGCATTTATCACACATAAATCCTGTGCTGACAGAGAAGGCTATGCTATGAATGATACATGAAGTGCAAGTGACAATAAGAGGAGAAGATGACATGACTCACTGTGTTTGTTTGACTGACTGATACTCACCTCAGTTGTTTGAGTTTTTTGTCATACCTCAGCATGACATCAGAGCAAGGCGGACCACACTCGGACGCATTTCTAACCGGCATACATCTCGCAGTGATGTGACCATCGGTGATCGGTTATGCGCAGATTTTGCTAATCTCAAACGAGCCTATTAGCATAGTATATGCCACCGCTACACTCACATTACATTGGGCACCGCCTCCACTGTCGTTTTGCTGTTTTTATACAAATGAAAACCATTGTAAACATCTACTCTTTCGTTGCGCAATGGAGCCTAAGCGTCTGATAAATATCTTATCTTGTAGAATGCACCGCCGCTCCCTATACACATAGTAGTGCGATCATGAATCCGAAAGTGAAAGTAAAATGCAAGCTCCCTGATGTGAACAAATTAGGCTGCATACAATAACCTGTCTCCCAATATCAAACCTATCTCTGGCCTGTGTAGTTGTGGCTCTGGTTTCTGTTTTGGTCTCTGTTTGCACTTTGAATATTGAGAGAGTACTTTGATTATGGTTGCACTTTCACTTATTGTTTGCACTTAAAAAGACAAAGAAATTTTTTATTTATTTTTGTAATTTATACTGTTTTTATTTTCTGGTCCATTTGTGGAAAGGAGTTCAATTTGGAGGTCACACACAGTCTCAATCAGAAGTTCTGAAAGCTCATAATTAAGGTACAGTAGGGTCTGAAGAGACTCATGTGAAATCAAACAGGAGAAAAGACAGTCAGTTAAGTTTGTGGAAAAACCTTGTACAGTGCTTGTATACTGCTGTCTTTCAGTGAATTTGATCATGGTCTATTAATTTTCTGGTCTATTAATAAATAAATGTCATTGTGATATCTCACCTTCCGAGTCTTTCTGGTAGAAGTGTTTTGGCTAAGGTTGGTAGGAATGGGAATGGGATGGCGACCCAGGAACATTTTGTCATTAAAAGGTGATGGATATTCATTGGTTTCTTTGAAGGTTTCACCAGCTCACATTTTATACCATGAATCAAGAGTCAAAAAAGTAAGTGACCAACCATAACATAACATTATGGGCCAGATTTACTAAATAGGGCAAATTTAGCATGAGAGTGCAATTCCAAAAAAGCACAGATGGGACCTCTAACTGACTAACTGATCTACTGACGACGTGCAAATTAAAGAACACAGACAGTCATATCATTTCCATAATAACCAAATCAATCTACCAGTTGGCGTCTGATTTAAGACATGCTTTTTTTGGGCGGTAAATAATGGCGCAAACACCTGTCAATTGACCAGCACAAACCTTAGTAAATCACCTTGCGTGATTCATTGAAATATTCTCCTCCCATGAATTTTGCGCCTGAAAAGGAAACTCCAACAAATGCATATGCAGCCGCAAAAATAACACTGTCCACGGCTTTTCAGTGCTAATTTTTCACTGCCTGTCTTTGGTGAATCCTGACAGTAGTTTTTTAATGTCAAAAGAGGGTTTGCGCTGGTGCAAGCTTTTAGTAATTCTGGTCCTTAAGCTCATGTCTGGTCTCCTCTCCATTTGCTGACACATGCCTCCACTTTACATTTTCTTTACCCATTTCTCCACACTAAGCAAGAGGTGCACACTATGTACACTGTACATACTTATGTATAGTGATGCCATTATCTATTACAGTCTCACTTTAAACAAGATTTGTTGCCCCATGAATCAATAGAAAGCTCCCACCAGCAGCCGCAGAGGTTTGCAGTTGCAGCTTAGCTGGAGAGGTGCATGTGTTGACAGTGCAGTGACAGGTGCACATGCAGTCACTCTTCTAAGTATAGCTGATGGCGTACAAGCATTCTGGATACGTCTTCTGTGTAGGATTAAAATACAAAGCCGTTTGAGTGACTGACTCTCATGCGCTGTTGCATGTTGTGGTGCCCAATTCTCAGACAACTAAAACTCTTATTCGCATTTGTATGTATCCTGGGACACTTGAAATTTAGCTCAAGAGCATTCCATTTTCGCTGCATAATATTTGAGATGTTTTTACACTAATTCAATTGTATGGACATGGTTTGGGAAAGCACACACCTCTCAACAAAAAGTCTAGCAGCTGAATATGCACATCAGAGCAAAAACCAAGCCATGAGGTCAAAAGAACTGCCTATAGAGACTGGATTGTGTCAAGACACAGATATGTGGACATACAAGATTCCCATGTCTGGAGGAAACTAGGCACCGCTCATCACCTTCATCATGCCGTGGGAATGTATTTCAGCAAAAGGGACTGGTGGACAAGTAAAGCAGCAAAATATGGAGATGGCCATATGAAAGAAAACCTGATCAAGAGCATTCAGAACCTCGGACAGGGCAGAAGGTTCACCTTCCAACAGGACAAAGCACACAGCTAAGACGATGCAAGAGTGGCTTATGGGCAACTCTGTGAATGTCCTTGAGTGGCCCAGCTAGAGCCCGAACTTGAACCCAACCGAACATCTCTGGAGAATTCTGAAAATGGCTGACAGAGCTTGAGATTTGAGGGGAAGAACGGCAGAAACTTGATGCATAAAACTCAAAAAGACTTGAGGCTCTAAAGATGCTTCAATAAAGTACTGAGTTAATGGTACAAATACTTGTGCAATGTAATTATTTCCGTTTTTCCTTTTTAATAAGTTTGTATAAAGTTGTCATATCTGTTTTTGCTTTTTCATTTTGGGTTGAGGAATGAAGATTGACGTGAAAAAACTAAAAGTAATTTAAAGTCACTTAGCATAAAGCTGCAGCAAAAAAAAACTGTGAAAAAAAGTTAAGGGGTACAAATACTTTCACAAGGCACTGTACATATAATAAATACAAGCTTTAGAATTTATTAATTAATTGATCCTTATGCAAACTTATATGGTCATAGGGCTGCAGCCTAGCCAAGTTTCTTAGACCAGAGGCAGGGGAAAGCACCCTGGACAGATGGCCAGTCCATCACAGCACTCTCTCTCTCTCTCTCTCTCTCTCTCTCTCTCTCTCTCTCTCTCTCTCTCTCTCTCTCTCTCTCTCTCTCTCTCTCTCTCTCTCTCTCTCTCTCTCTCTCTCTCTCTCTCTCTCTCTCTCACACACACACACACACACACACACACACACACACACACACACACACTCACCTAACCAGCATGTTTTTGTAACATTTTCAGTCACCAGACCAGTTACCTTAGTACACTACACTTCCCATAGTCCTCTCTGACCATCACCTGGACTCTGTCCTCAATTATCCACACCTGCTATCATTCATGTTCATTAGCTACACTTCATGGGCAAATTCCAAACAGAAGTGAGCATCCCTATGCCTTACTCCCTTCGAAGGGCAGAGCCCTTAAATTTGTTGATTCAGTTGCATTAATACAGTCAGATATTTTATTTCAGCTGCCTTCTGAAACTTCCAGGGTAGCAGCTGTTTTTTTTCATGCTTTGTAAATGCTGCCCTACCACTCAACCCAGAGGCTCATAACAGTGACTGTCCTACACCTCTGTTTGTTCACAGCCATGGCAACCTGCAGCTATAGCCCCTAGTATATACTTCCACAGCTGTCCCTTCAACATTCAATACCTCCACTGCTGCACAATAGAGCAGTGCTTAGAGAGATTAGTCAAGCATTTCATCTGGTCTCTGGATCCACTTGCCCAATAGATCCACAGATGACGCCACTGACCATGATTTGTACACCCTTTCAAAAAATAAGTATAATTTAAGTTATTTTATTTTATTAAATATACTTAAGTAAAGTTTAAGGATATTGAAGTATACTTTATGTAGTAAGTACGTAAGTAAGTAGTAAGTAAGTAGATGGGAAATGTAGTTCAGTACTCGGGCGACAGTGATCTCTGACAACTAGGGAGAGGCGACAAAGAGCGATCTATGACAGAGCCCCCCTCCTGCGAGCGGCTCCCGAAGCGAGGGCCGATGCGCCTACGAGGCCTCCCACGGGGTCTAGAAGCAGGTTTCTCAGGGTGGTTCTGATGGAAAGTGGTGGTGAGAGCTGGATCCAGAATGTCCTGAGAAGGTACCCAGGATCTCTCCTCAGGACCAAACCCCTCCCAGTCAATAAGATACTGCAGAACCCTGCCTCTGCATCTGGAATCGAGTATCTCCTTCACCTGGTTGGCCCCCTCATACTCGATGATGATGGGTGGAGAACTCTCCGCTGTGGTCTCCTCCTGGTTCCCCTCCCTCCTCGGAGCAACTGCAGGTTTAAGCAAAGACATGTGAAAGGTAGGGGAGATGCGGTAGGAGGGTGGTAAGGCTAATCGAAATGACACCGGAGTGATCCGTCTGAGGATCTTGAAGGGACCCACAAATCTGGGGCTTAGTTTCTTACTGGGGAGGCGGAGGCGTAGATCTCTTGTGGGCAGCCAAACCCCGGGCGCATATCTGGGACCCCCTCTCCTGCGACGATCTGCCTGTTCTCTGACTCTGCGCATGGATCGCTGTAGGTGGACATGAGCGTTGTTCCAAGTTTCCTCGCTCCTCTGTAACCAGGTGTCGACAGTGGGGAGGTCAGTGGGCTCACCAGACCAAGGGAATAACGGAGGTTGGAACCCTAATACACACTGAACTCAGACTGACGTTGATGTTGAGTTGCCCACACAATGACCGCCAGACCCGGGAGGTGAATTGGGGACCTCTGTCAGAGACGACGTCCTCTGGTAAGCCGAAGAAGCGAAAGACATGTTGTAACAGGGCCTCCGCCGTCTGTAGCGCTGTGGGTAAGCCGATTAGGGGAATAAATCGGCAGGCCTTAGAAAAACGGTCAACCACAGAGAGGATAGTAGTGTAGCCCTGAGAGGGAGGTAGATCAGTAACAAAGTCGATCGCGATGTGGGACCATGGCCGCTGAGGTATGGGCAGGGGCTGTAGTAGACCAGCTGGCTTGAGGTGAGAAGACTTGACAATATTACAGGTTGCACACTGTCGAACGAAGGAGATCACGTCTGCTCGGAGCGAAGGCCACCAGAAGCGGTTGGAAGTCAGATGTGTGGTCGCAGAGATCCCGGGATGTCCCGCACTGGGAGTGTTATGGACCCACTGTAAGACTCGGGTACGGAGGCATTGAGGCACAAAGGTCAGGTTGGGAGGACACTCGGAAGGCGGCGGACTCTCCCTCAGAGCAGTGGAGATTTCCGTCATTATGTCCCACTGGACAGGGGCGACTATGAGAGACGTGGGTAGAATGGGTTCGGACGCTGAGGAAACAGCGGAGCCGTCGAACTGGCGGGACAAGGCGTCTGCCTTTCCGTTCTAGGAGCCAGGACGGTAGGTTATCTTGAAGTCGAACCTGGAGAAGAACAGGGACCATCTGGCCTGTCTGGGATTTAGGCGTTTGGCGGACCTGATGTACTCCAGATTACGATGGTCCGTAAGGACAGTGAAAGGCTGACGAGCTCCCTTTAGCCAGTGACGCCACTCCTCTAGTGCCGCTTTCATAGCTAAGAGTTCCCTGTCGCCCACGTCGTAATTTCGTTCAGCTGAAGAGAGTTTACGGGAAAAATAGGCACAGGGAAACATCTTAGCAGGGTCTCCATGCCGTTGAGACAGAATAGCACCGATGCCTGTGCTGGAAGCGTCAACTTCAACAAAGAACTCCCGCTTGGGGTCCGGATGGTGGAGGATAGGAGCGGTGGTGAATTTCCCCTTTAGTTGGTTGAAGGCAGATATACTCTCTGGCGACCACTTTAGTTGATGTCCCCCTCCCCGTAGGAGGGATGTGAGTGGAGCTGCGGTGATGCTGAAATTGCGGATGAACCGTCTGTAAAAATTAGCAAAGCCCAGGAACCGTTGCAGCTCTTTAACTGTTGTGGGTTGTGGCCAGTTAACTACGGATCGAACCTTGCTGTCATCCATGGTGACTCCCTCTGCACCGATGACGTACCCCAGAAAGGTGATCTGAGTTTGGTGAAACTCACATTTCTGCACCTTGGCATACAGACGGTTCTTGCTGAGGCGTTGGAGTACAGCTCGCACATCCCGAACATGAGATTCCAGTGTGTCTGAGAAGATCAGGATGTCGTCGATGTATACTATTACCTTCTGGTTGAGCATATCGTGGAAAATCTCATTTACAAAGGCTTGGAACACTGACGGACTGTTGGAAAGGCCGAACGGCATGACCCGGTATTCATAGTGCCCTGTTGTAGTTGAAAGGCGGTCTTCCACTCATCACCTTCTCTAATATGGATCAGGTTGTATGCATTACGCAGATCCAGCTTAGAGAAATATTTGGCGGTGCGGAGTTGTTCCAGGGCGGCTGGGACCAGGGGTAGAGGATAGCGAAACTTGACCGTAATCTCGTTGAGGCTGCGATAGTCAATGCAGGGTCGAAGTCCGCCGTCCTTCTTCTTTACGAAAAAGAAACCGGCTGAAGCAGGTGATGTGGAGGTGGTGATAAAGCCCTTGGCAAGTTGCTCATCAATATAAGCCTTCATGGCATCTGTCTCCGGCTGAGATAAGGGGTATACTCTTCCCCGTGGGAGGGTGGCACCTGGGATTAAATCAATGTCGCAGTCGCTGGATCTGTGCGGAGGAAGTTGAGAAGCTCTATTCTCGCTGAAAGCCACGGAGAGGTCATGATATACAGCAGGTACCCCCTGGAGTTTTGGATTCTCAGAACAGTGGTTAGGCGGAGGGTCTCTGATGGGAGTGTCAAAGCATTTCTTCAGACAGGCATCGGACCATCGAATAATTTGTTTGTCAGCCCACGAGATGGAAGGGTTGTGCTGTTCTAACCAGGGGAGACCCAGTATGAGGGGGTGATGAGGTGAATCAATGGTGAAAAACTGAATGAATTCGGTATGCTGAGTGTCCGTGATTAACGTGACTTCTTGCATGGAGAACTGAACCTGGCCAGAGCCGAGGGGACGTCCGTCTATTGCTGCCACTGCCACCCGGGGGTCACATGGAATGAGAGAGAGATCGTTAGAATTAGCAAAACTCAGATCGATAAAATTCCCTGCCGCTCCTGAATCTATCAGAGCACTCAATGACTCTCTCGTCGAAGTGGAGAGTGACGTGCAATACAAGAGATTTCGAAGTATGAGGATTGTAACTCACCGCAGCGGAATCTCTGGAAGTGGGTCTGATGGGACAGGTCGCCCTCCTGTGGCCAGACTGGGCGCAGTATAGACATATGCGATTGCGCATTCTTCTCTCTCTCTCTCTTCGGGGGTGAGGCCCACTCCAGGGCTCTTCCAGTCAGCAGAGAACAGACGAGAGACACGCGGCTGTCATCGTTGAGGAAAAGGTTGGGTTGTTGATTGATGTACAGGGAGCACTGAAGCAAAAATCCCTTGCATGTTGCAGTGGAACCATCGTATTTGTCCGGAAGAGACAGACGAGGATTATTATTGGGTGTACTCACGCGGGACGGTGGCGGAACTAGTGATGCAGCGGATTGTAGAGGAGTGGCGGCGCCGGCTTGGGTCGAGAGAGACCGCATGGATCTCACCAACTCCTCGGTGAGTGTGGTTAGTTTCTCGAGCTGTTGTTGATGAACAAGCAGAACAGAGGCTTGGTTGGAGACTTCAGAGGTTAGCTGTTGCATCGCTGCTGGACCCTGTGATGGCGAAGTCTTCTGTAACAAAGGGTCAAGGTCGGGCGGGTCCATTTGCAGTAGCTTTATTAAAGGAGTGCTCACAGAGAGAAAGTCAAAGATAAACAGGCAGTAGGGCAAATCCAAACTCAGAGACGTTACCAGGCTGGGGTCAGGACAGGCAGCAGACAAACTCGTAGATCAGAAGGGCGGGCTAGGATCAGGAAACCAGGAAAGTAGAATCAAACGTAGAATGCTCAGAGGTGTATGCCGAGGCTGATATAAGACTTCGCAAGGAGCCATGAGAGCAAGCCGCTGTTATAGTGGGGAGAAGTGACTGCACCTGTGTATGTGATAAGTGGCTGCACCTGTGTAGGTGATTAGAGACGAGGCTCGAACTGAGAAGGAGACAGATGGGAAATGTAGTTCAGTACTCGGGCGACAGTGATCTCTGATAACTAGGGAGAGGCGACAAAGAGCGATCTATGACAATAAGACAGTATGTAAAACTATGTAAAAAATTGAATAGGCTACTCAATCAAAAGAGTAAACACAACTACAAGCACACTAATAGCACACTTGAATGAACTTATTTTTTTGAAAGGGCACTAGTCTTTTCCACTGTCTAGGCATTTTGTAAAATTATTAAAAATAAACTGTCTCTAATTGGCCTGATCTTTGTGCCGGTGTAATGCATTGGACAAAAAAAGTCAGCGTAGGTTTTTTTTTTTTTAACAGACCGACCCATGAAACACGTAGATCAGCGGTCCATTGGTTCTTTTCTTGATTGGCACTGGACTGGTCCAAACACATCTTTAAACTCCTCCCTCTTTGGGCTCTGAGCGCGCGTGCAGTGTCAGTGTGTATCTGTCAAAATAGTCAGAGATGGAGAAGAAACCCAAGGAATGTGCAGAGAAAAAGAAACAAGTACCTGATGAGGATATTGAGGAGGATCAGAGTGTAGGAACCCATTACCCAGTTACGCATTATTTACACACAGTGGTGGTAAGTAACGAAGTAGAAATACTTTGTTACTTTACTTAAGTATTTTTTTCGGGGATCTGTACTTTACTTGAGTATGTTTTATTTGCATCTACTTTTACTCTTACTCCACTACAATATTAAAGACAAAGTTTACTTTTTACTCCGTTACATTTCCCCCATGCCTGCTCCAAGTATTTATTACACTGGCTTTCCAAACCAATGAAAAACTTGGTTTTATTTTGAAAAAAAGAGCCAGCATAAGCTCACATAGCAGTCAGTTCACCATTGTGGAAGATGACCGCAGAAACAGGTGAAGGTAAAGCAATGATCCCGAGATTCCCGCTTACCTTGTACCTTTCACATCTTCTGTTTGATGCATCTAATGTTATGGAACATGTCTATTGAAGAGCTGCCAACTCTCACTCATTCAGTGTGAGACTCACGCAATTGACACTTTCCACACGCGCTCACGACACACATCCATTTTCTCACGCAGAGAAAAATCGCGAACCAAAGAGGACATTGACACCGACAGACAAGACAGATTAGGATACTTTTGATATGAAACAAATTCTCAGCTCTCAGATTCTGTCAATTTTATTATGAAATTTAAACAATAAATACCGCTTCGGAGCTTTTAAATGTGACGTGACATATTGCTAGCGCCTTCTATGGGGTGCCGTTAATCTCTTTACTAGTTAATTGTAAATAAACACAAATGAACAATAATAGGTAGCCTATGTTGAAAGATACAGTACAACTTACCGAAATGTATATACCTTATACATAATATCAATAAATCAGTGTTTTTCAACCGCGGAAAGAGGTCAATAAAACAGCTGGAGAACAATATGTCAGATAACGTTACATTTACCTCAGGAAAAAAAAAAACATTTAATGACCATAGCATGTTAATTGGCTAGAAAAATTAGTATTTTATAATATATGTAATATAAGTATAAATTAGTATTTTGTTAAATGTGCACTATATATTTATTATATTTTTACTTATATCCTTAAAATATTATAAAGTTGTTATTATAATAAAAATCACATTTATTTTTAACATGTAATAATACCAGCTGACAGGGCTCTCTATAGCCTATGTTTACAGAATTAGGTGAGATTTTCTTAATTTAAAAATTAACATGCATCTACCAAATATTTATCAAAATGAATCTATATTGAATCAAGATCGGAATCAAACCACAATAATTTAATTGAAATTGTAAAATTTGTATCAAAGAATGGCCTACCAGTCATTGCCCCATAATATGCTGTCACTAAACTTAATGAAATTGTTTAGAATTGATGCAAGGTGCTTCATTGTCTCTTATGATTGCAAATCTAACAAATTCTCAATTGCAGTATCTAATAATTTGTTCAATTAAAACATTGCATATCACTCCCAAAACAATCTGTTTAATTATTGATATTTACAGTTTGAATATTTAATTTTTACTTTCGGTACTTAAGTACGTTTTAAATCGGATACTTTTGTACTTTTACTCAAGTGATGTTTGAATGGAGGGCTTTCTACTTTTACTGGAGTCATTTTTTATTTAGGTATATATACTTTTACTCTAGTATAATTTTTGAGTACTTTTACCACCCGTTTACACATCGGCATAGTTGACGATTACGCATTTTACTAGAATTGTAATGAGACGCGTCTGTAAACCATGTTTTCTGCCAAAAGAAAAGATCATGTGTTTATCTCTTTCAAGCATAGAAATTAGTAGGCTACAAAACTAATTATGAAAGTTGCTTTTATTTTTCAGTGCATTTGTTTTACAATATTTGGCTATTACTGTCATGGGATTAATATTATAACTAGTATTATGTAGTAGTGTAATGCAGTCAGACACAATATCACAGCTAAAAGAGTTTTGAGTTTTTCTTTGTTCAATTTGCATACTGCTTATGGGTTGGAGCTCTTAATTTTTAACTCTCAAAGTGCACCAGATTGATGAGTTTAACACTAAAAAGCAAAAACATTTCTTTGGGGGGGCTCCCCCGAACCACCCTAAAGAGACAGAGGTCCACCCACCACAGATTTACCAAAAATCCTGTGTCAAAACTGGTATTGCTATTCCAATGCAGCTTATAGCTTGTTTTAGGATTCATCATTGTGGAGTAGTTTGATTGTATTTTACAATTAGTAGTTATTTCATCTGTTAACTCTTACTTATACCTACTCACTCATTACATGGCATTAGTGGTTTTAATAGGAGTTAGTATACATATTCAGGGGCGTGAAAAGATCGGTTGTGTTTATGATTATATGTAGTGGGCCAGTCTGGGCCAAAATGCCCGGGCCGATTTTTAGTTCCAGTCCAGCCCTGCCCCTTGGGCGGCCATGGCGGAGAGGACCCTTCGGACGGCCATGGCGGAGAGGACCCTTCTGGCGGCCATGGCGGAGAGGACCCTTCGGGCGGCCATGGCGGAGAGGACCCTTTGGGCGGCCATGGCGGAGAGGGCCCTTCGGGCGGCCATGGCGGAGAGGATCCTTCTGGCGGCCATGGCGGAGAGGACCCTTCGGGCGGCCATGGCGGAGAGGACCCTTCGGGCGGCCATGGCGGAGACGACCCTTCGGGTGGCAATGGCAGAGAGGACCCTTCGGGTGGCCATTGCGGAGAGGACCCTTCGGGTGGCCATGGCAGAGACGACCCTTCGGGTGGCCATGGCGGAGAGGACCCTTCGGGTGGCCATGGCGGAGAGGACCCTTTGGGTGGCCATGGTCATTTCTTCTTTACCTTTATTTTACCAGGGAATAAAATTTAAAGCATTTAAAGCGCTATCATCAATGTGATGGCATATAGGCTAACTAATGTCATAAAGGCCTTAAACTGCTTGAACCCCGGTAATTGCTGCTCACACCTATATTTATTTATGAGTTTATTTATTCTACTTTTACAAATACATGCAAAGAATTAAGTCTTGATCTGACATATAAGGCAAACAACTGAAAGAAATGCAGTACCCTGTACATTGGAAAATTACTCTGAATGGGTACCCTGTGCTTTAAAAAGTGACGCCAAGGGGTTCTGATCAAGCGTCCATATTTTACTAGTTGGGAGTGAGAATGTTTTGTGTTGAATATTAAAACTTTGCAGGAATACATGTAATTATAGTAAAGTAAGTGTGATATTGGCACTCTGCAGGTTTTTCTTGGGTTCAGGCATGTTGCTGATGGGAGATTGGCTCTGTGACACTCCCTCCACCATAGTCTCTGATCTATCATCGGACTCAACTATTAATAAAGATTTAGTTGTTGTTGTTGTGGTTGAGTCGTTTGCATTAGCAGCATGCTACAGGATGCCAGCTGCCTGGATGTTGGCTTCTTCGCCTCATTCATTTATCAATGCTGTTCACACTTCAAAACCCTTATTGTCAATCAAAGATTAGTTGATAACCAGATTTAATTGCCCAGAGTACATTAATACGCTATACTTTTTATAGTGTAGAAGACTTCATGGAGATCTAATTTATGTTTCATTTAATGACAGTTTGCTTTGGACCAAGTTTCTCCTGAAATTCCCTGAAAACAGACACAAATGAGAGTGGCACTTGGCATGTTTGGTTCGATTAAAACAAACCCTGATGTGTTTGCTCTGTTAGTGCGGTTCATTTGAACACGTGTGAACGCTGCTATCTGAACCCTTGTGTGCACCAAACAAGCGGACCAAGATCGCTGAAAAGATGGGTCACGGTTCGCTTCCAAATAAACTCTGTTGCAGTAAATTATGTATGAACGCAACACGAACCAAATACATGTGAATGAACCAAAAAGAGGAAGATGAGACCCTAAAAAGGACAGAATGCTCACGCATATTGTATGCTCACGAGTAATTAGGTAATTGCACTCAAATATTACCGAAAGTTATGTGGACACAATGATTGAAACAGAACTTAAACCGAATGAGTTATAGAAAACGTTTAGTTCCCAGCATGATAATTGGATAATAATTTTATATTTGAGTAATTAAGTGCTGATTTAGAATAAGTGATGATCACCGTCTGTTAACAAGCAGAATCACTGAAGGAAAGAGGAACACAAGAATTACAATTGACTACCAGCCAACCCAAAACACCCTAGCAACCACCTGAACAACATGAATAAGCCATATCTCTGCACCAGAACATCGTACAGACATGTTTGTTGGCTCGTATGCAATCACGTACCACACCCTAGCAACCGAGAGGTGAGTTTTGCCACTGCAAGCACCACTTCACATTTTCTTCTGGAAATGTACATTCTAGTTTACGTTGTAACTTCTGTTGATTTCATCTGAGGAAGATTAAACAACTCCACAAACAGCATTACCAACTTCACTTATTACCAACCAGATTGACTTTATTTCTGTCAGATGTCTACAGAAGTTCTTATTGAGAATTAACTGAGGTTATGCTCAATCATCACTTAATTGATCATTTAATTTATTGACTGCAATGTATACATTCTTTTAGTGAACTCAACTGATATAATTTCAGAATACTCATAACTATTGGTTTTTTTATCAAATCAATTAAATTGAGGTAATCGGTGTCCTCAAAATAAATGAGCCAGTTGAACTTGTGGGGTTTTACAGTGCACTATTTTGAATTCTTTACATTTTATACACTTTACTCTTCACGAGTTCTTAGCTGGTCAAAATACCATAATATTTATTATGCACACAATTATACTACACACAATGAGCGCATTTATCCCAGCACACAGCATTGTTTTGGATGTTCAGTAAGTTCCGTCTCAAAATAGGCAATACATCATAAAAGCCGACCAATCAGGTTGTGAACATATCCTTATGCCTTTAGGTTCGGTGTCTTTTGGTTCTATGATAAAAATGCCCATCAGTTAATCAGACTGGGACTATTTTTTTTATTATTATTATTGAAAATAGTGATAGCATGCACTTTCAACAATTGCTGAAAGAGAATTAATTCAACAAATTTAATGGCCAAGTGACCAACCAAATGGGACACTTATCACCATAACGCTGACTTCAAACAGACTTCAACAAACCTTCGTACATATAACATATGAAAGAAATAAAGCCAAACTGGTTTTGGAGTTCATCCTCTGGTGAGATTGATTTTATTTGCAGTTGATTTCATCTAAGGCTGTGTGGCTTTAAGTCAGTTGTACTTGTTGTGTTTCAAAAACTTTGAAACCTATTTCAAAGTCTGCGTTCTTAAGCCACCAAAACACAGTTGTTGTGTAAATGAACGGCCAGAATGCATTAAAAGTTTTGTTTTCAGTTGAAGGAAATAAGTCAATCAAAAAATGAAGTTGGACAATGGCTTTCTTCTAGAGCTGCTATACCACCAAATCAATCTTTGTTGCATTAATTTCCTATTATCACTGTAAAGCTGCTTTGAAACAATCTGTGTTATAAAAAGGACTATATAAATGAAGGTGACTTGACATTCTGCTCAACTCTTCTCTTTTTTCTGTTCTTGTTAATCCTCTTATCTTCAGTGATTCTGCTTGTTAATTGCAGGTGTCCTCACTATTGCTCAATCATCACTTGCAGAGTGAACTGCAACATTGCTTCAATGTTACTTTTACTTTTATAGATTGGGACCATCTGAAAACTGAGCAGTGTTTGTTTAACACTAGGGATTTTACTGTGTAAACATGTTACCAACAACATGCATTTTTCTTTATTAAATAATTTATTTCAATTAATTTGGAAAATGGTCTTGGTCTTTACACAATGATTTTCTTCTTTCTTGACCTTCCACCTCAGAAACATTGCTAAGCTTTGGAACATGCTATCTGTTTCTAATGCAGAAAAGCTATACTGGATTACTGTAATGCTTTACTTAGGTGGTTGTCCTGCATTCTCAATAAACAAACTACAATTAGTCCAAAATGCAGCTTTTCAGGTCAAGAAAATATGATCATTTAACACCAATTGTATCATCTCTACACTCTAATCGATACAGAAATTAATAGGTAACCAAAGTATTGCTACTGACCTATAAAGCCCCAAATGGTTTAGCTCCTGTGTATTTAACTGATCTTCTATTAACCTACAATCCATCACATTATTTAAGGTAACAAAACTCTGGACTTTTGTAAGTACCTAGGATAAGTCCACAAAGAAGAGAGAGCATTTTCACATTTGGCTCCTAGAATAGCCTTCCTAGTAATGTTCGGGGCTCAAGCAAACTCTCCCAGTTTAAATCTAGATTAAAGAACGCATCTCTTTAGACTAGCATTCACATAATATATATACAGCATATACAGATGAAATGCACATGATTATTTTTAGCTTGAAATATTATGAACAGCAGCTATGTTAATTATTTTCCATTTGCTTTTATGTTAAAGGTATTGTAGGTAGAAATCCCCAAAAATACTTTTTTCCAAATTTGTTTAAACTGTCTTTATATATCAATGCATAATTAAAATGTAAGTACTCTGGAAAGGAATTTATAAAAATCGGGTGTCTGTAGTTCTCTCAGGACTGTAATAAACACAGCTCGTTATTCCATTCGGGACGAAAGAAATTATTGGCTGGGGGACTGTCACTCTCCCTCGCTACCATGGATACCACCTCTGCTGAGCAGCCCAAATGCGCGCACCCGTTTGAAGAGGCACGGAACCTAGTAATAGACGGTTTCAACGGCAACAACATAAACAAACGTTACTGCGCATGCGCGCTTTTGTGGCCCAAACTTAACTTCCGGTAGAATCGATAACAACAGAGTTCATCTGTAGCAGAGCCGGTCTTTCTACACAAGCAAATTACATTAGCTAGCAAGTATGTCTAGCCAGTATTATATGGGACTACCAATAGAAGAAAAGAGCCGTTACTTGGACAAACTTAAATGTGATAACGTTACACTACCAGACCCGTTCAACAAAATTTTGAGGCAAACATTTTTTTCTAAAGACCTGTCTGATTTACCGGAGGTCAGTCAGGTAAATATATTTGAATACTTCGAGAAGGAATGTGTGTACACAAGGGAGGCGTTCAAGCCATATCGTAGCTTGGATGCCCATAACTATTTTCATTCCGGAAAAGTTAAACAAATTCTAACACACACGGATGGAAATACCTGTATCGTTTACGGGGAAATCGAGGCGGGTCGGACGCTTTCAAAGAGCTACTCCGCCTGGATCATTGCGATGAAGTCCGGTGGAATCCAGAGTGGGCATTGCACCTGCATGGCAGGGTAAGTATGGCTGGCTAGCTAACGTTACATTTTACAATAGCATTTACATACACTTTTTCAATACTTGCATTTATCCCGCTGATAAAATGTCTATCTGGATCTATGCAGCAATGGAGAGGTGTGTAGCCATGTGGGTACGATTTTGGTTAATGCGGAGCAGTGTGTTCAGGATGGACTCCAGAGTGGCCCATCTGTCACTTCAAAACCAAGTGTTTGGTCACGGGTGACTAAAAAGGGGAGCATTTTAACAATTATTATATTTAATAATTATATACCAGTCTTTTCAAATATCAGTGTACATTTGGTGGTATTTTGTACAACACTACATATGCCAATTTTCCTTAATAATTATTTTTATTATCATGTATATTTATGTATAATATACATTTCAAATATCCTTTCAGGCTGATCCACAACCAGTAGCTCAGTGTGATTTCTTGAAACCTGGCAAGAAGATCAAGCTACAAGCTCCCCTCTGCCTTCCCCCACTAAATCCAGATGGATCACCAAAAAGCTTTTTAAAGCCCTGAAAGTAAGTTATAGTTCATATATCTCTAACAAATCAACTAGTCTAATGTAAAAAATTCAGTACATATATATGGCAGTGTAGGTAAGGTCTTTTCACCATTTACAGGTGAAACTAGAAAAATTAGAATATCGTGCAAAAGTTAATGTATTTCAGTAATTCAAATTAAAAGGTGAAACTAATATATATTGTGTATATATAACTATATACATAAGCATGATTATAGTTATCAGAGGGTCGACATTTCTGTATTTAAAATCCTTTTTTTGGGGTTTTCATAATAATCAAAATTATAACTTTTGCACGATATTCTAATTTTTTGAGTTTCACCTGTATTTTAGGAAGTTGTGCCAGACTGTGCTCTCTTTTCTGTCATGTGTGACAGCAGTGAGACAGACACAGCCTCTTAGTCAGGTAGTCAGGATTTCACCAGCAGTTAGGGAGAGCAGGATGCTCAGGGAGAGGAACTCTACGTGTTCAGCAGCTTAGCTCAGCCCCACAGTGAGCATGGTAGTGCTCTGAGCCGTCCAAAGTGCACAACATTTTATGATGCCTTCATTAAACTGAACCCAGATCAAGTGGTGGAACTAGAGAGAAACACTAGAAAACAGAGCATAGAACCACTCTGGCATGATGCGCACAAGCTACGCATAACAGCATAAACTGACCCGGCTAAGTTTCTCACTGAACACCTCTTCCCAAAGTTCCAGGGTAGTGTGGCCACAAGGTATTGCAAGGAAAGCTAGGGACTTTCCTAAGGAGCAGATTAGGGAGAGGGGCTGCATAGTGATGGACAAAGGGTTGGTAATGACACTGGACAAATGTGTTAGCTTTTAAACCCTGTTTGCGGTTCAATTGGAGAGTTTCAAGAAATATAGCATTCTAATTTATCTCCTTTCCATGTGATTAAAGTAAAAAAGGAAGAAATGACCAATAGAAACTAAAGCCTGAAACTGATCTGTCAGGTGTATAATCTATGTAAGAATGATTGACTATTTCCTACTTAACCTTTAACATGTCACTAGCCATAAACAGTTTTGCAATGATGGGGCCATGCCCCATTTTGCTTAAGGTCGTAAAAATGTATTGAGAAAGTAACCCTTTATACTGCTGCCACATCAATTGAGAATAATCAATTTAATCAGCATAGTGGTGTGAGTCATGATTGTAAAAAAACAAAAAAACAAAATGAGGCCAGAGACCATCAGTCAAGGTCAGAGACCTACAATTCATTAATGAAGCCACCAAACAAAGGTACCTCAAAAGTAACAAACTAAATCCTTTAAATTGCTTGCCAAACCTGTATGATTTTGTTAAGGAGACCTCTGTGAGCTTAACCCATAGAAATTTCCATGAGGCTGAGACCGAAATATATTGTGTCTCAGTATCTCGAGTCTACGCAGGAATATAGACATCTGAGACTGACTCTCAAGAAGCGTTCCAGTCTTTATGCACATCTAAGGAGCAGAAGATCCAGCCAGTGGCACATGGGAAGATCAGACAGCTGAACCGGCAACATTTGAAAATGCTAAATGTCAAAGGCAGACTTGTTTGCAATGAGGTTGGGGGGGAAATCTGTTCCAAGTTAGTGCACACACATTAGTAGTGAACACACACACCTGGAACAGTGGGCAGGCATTTTGGGAGCGACTGGGGGTTGGGTGCCCTGCTTAAGGTCACCTCAGTAATTTCCTGACGGTATTTAGAATCGAACCAGCAACCATCAGGTTACCAGTCTGACTCTCTTACTATTAGGCCACGGCTACCCCCAGATTCATGTTCACTTGTTAGCTTAGTGATCAACCTGATCATCCTTAGTGATCATGATCATCCTGATTCAGAAATATAAGGAAAGCAGTAATGGCTACAGAGTAAAACAAACAGGGCTTCATTGCGGTCTAAAATGATTCTTAACCTCTCTGAAAGAGATCCTCGTGGACTCTATCTACTACTGGATCTACTATGTTTACAAGCAGTGAAATTGAAATTATTCAACCCACATTTGTTTGTCAAAACGACTGTTGGCAAGATGGCGCCTGTGTTTTTGGCTTGCTGTCTGTTGCTCTCGTGGTTTATTCTCTGCTTGTTTGCTTTGTCTGTAACCTGTCTAGTCTAGTCTCGTCTAGTCTATACCCGTTAAGCTCTCCTAGACATCTGCTTCTCTGTTGTGGACTCATTCACAAACTCATTCACGAACTCTCACTCCCTGGACATGGACTTGCCCCTTCTACAAATCGCACAAGCCTCTCCGAACGGTCATCCTGCACAATATCCACCGGTGGCTGCTTAACACCTCGCAGAGAAAGCTAAGTTGGAAATGAGGAACCATGCGGAGGATACATCTCGAAATTTAAGGCTTATTTACGATCTGACAGTTCGTTTTGGTGCAGCTCTGCTGCCTGCCGCCTACTGGACGTGGTTTACCGGTGGCTCCATCCTGTTTTTCACCTGCACCTGAGTCTCCAGTGTTGGCCTCTGCTCCCGGTGGCATGGAGTTAATCACGGAAATCTGCGCTCATTGAGAAAAGCTCTTCATCTCACTTGACTATTCCTCCAGCTAAAATGGCATTAATAAACGCCCGCTCTGTGGTGAATAAGACCTTTTTATTAAATGACTGACTTCACATAACTTGGATTTTATGTTCATCACAGAATCCTGGATAAAGGTTGGTTATTTAACTACCTTCTCAGAACTGGTTCCAGCGAACTGTACATTTTTTAAATCTCCTCGTCCGTATGGAAGCGGGGGTGGGATTATAACAATTTTAAATAACTCTCTCTCCTCATGCTGCCGGTTTGTCCCTGTAACGGCCTTCCCCAGCTTTGAAGCTCAGCTTCTCCACCTAGACTGGAATGGTCCTGTCTGTCTAAGGTTAATATACCACCCTCCACATTCTACTAAGGATTTTATACAGCAATTTACTGAGCTTATCGGCAATATCGCCACAAGCTATGATCGCTTCCTACTGGTGGGCGATTTTAATATTCACTTTGCTGTCTCTTAAATTCCTTGTTGCAGGAATTTCTTAATTTAATAGATGCTTTTAATCTATCGCAGTGGATAAAAAACTCTACTCATATTCAGGTACACACGTTGGATCTTGTACTATCTTACTGGCTCGATGTCTCTCAACTCACTATTGAACCTGCTACATTGTTGCGGTTCTACTCTCCACAGTTTAGCACAAACTTTGATCTGTGCTTTGCTGAACTATGCTCACACTTGCACTTGAATCAACCATTATCTGACCTGGATGCGGATCAACATCTTAGCCTTTTAAATTTTGCTTGGCTTAAGGTAGCAAATGTGACTGATCCCCTTAAGCCTTGGAAGTGGAAGCCAAAATCTGAACTGTGGCAAAACTCTGACACTCGTCACCAAAGACAAATTGGGACAGGCTACTTATCTCATTCCAAATGATCAACATCACACCAGAATACTGCCAAGTCTGTGGAAGCTGCTTATTTTTCTTACTTAATTGAATCCAATCACTCTAGGCCAAAGGTTCTGGTTTCAGTTTTAATTTTTTTATTAACAAAATCACTAAATTAAGACTTAGTGTCTGCCCTAATTTAACTGTCCCCCCAATCTTGTCACCTGCTTCTGGTTTTTGGGAGGTTTTTGATCTTAGCGACCTCCAGACACTGAAGGACGTGACTATCAAGCTCAAACCTTCATTTTGTCCTAATGATATCATTAAAAAACAAAAAACAAAAAAAAAAACCTAGAGGTATTTCGGATTTCATGGAAGGAGAGCTCGATTGCTTACAGAGAGGCTTTAAAAGTTGCTAGATCTGCTTATTTTTCAACCGTATTAGAAGAAAATAAACATAATCCTAGGTATTTATTTTAAAAAGTGGCTAAACTAACGAAAAAGAAAGCTTTAAGCCCAGAAATTTCCAAGAAACACAGCAGTAATGACTTTATGAACTTACACTTATAAGATTGATAATATTAGGGACAAAATTATAACTATGCAACCGTCTACTACAGTATCGCACTGCATTGTAGTCTCCCTGAGGAAAAATTTGATTCATTTGTTGCTATAGGAGAGGAAGAATTTTGCAAACTCGTTAATTCATCTAAATCAACAACATGTATGTTAGACCCTATACTGATTAAACGACTGAAAGAGATGCTTCCAGATATCATAGATCCTCTTCTTAATATCATTAATTCGTCTTTGTCTCTAGGATACGTACCACAAATCTTTAAGCTGGCTATGATAAAACCGCTTGTTAAAAAAAACACAACTTGATCATACAAAATTAGTCAATTACAGGCCAATCTCAAATTTACCTTTTCTGTCAAAGATATTAGAAAAACCAGTATCCTCACAACTGTGTTCTTTTCTTGAAAGAAATGATATCTTTGAGGATTTTCAGTCCAGATTTAGACGGTATCATAGTACTGAGACTGCTCTCATTAGAGTCACAAATGATTTGCTCTTATCATCCGATCGTGGTTGTATCTCTCTATTAGTGTTACTTGATCTTAGTGCTCCATTTGACATCATTGACCACAACATTCTTTTAAATAGACTAGAAAACTATGTTGGCATTAGTGGAATTGCACTAGCATGGTTTAAATCATACTTATCTGACCGTTATCAGTTTGTAGCAGTAAATGAAAAGATGTCTTATCGATCACAAGTTCAGTATGGCGTACCACAAGGCTCAGTACTAGGACCGCTGCTGTTCACTCTGTACATGCTACCCTTAGGAGAAACCATTAGGAAACATGGAATTAGCTTTCACTGTTATGCTGATGATACTCAGCTGTATATTTCTTCAAAACCTAACGAAACTTACCAATTCACAAAATTAACGGAATGCATAGTTGATATAAAAAATTGGAGGACTCTGTGAGTGCAGCAGTGTTCTTTTGTGTGTCTCTTTAAATGCAAATGAGCTGGTGCTCCCAGCCCCCTTTCAAGAAGAGGGCGGAGCTTCAATAGCTCATCAAAACGTCTCGGTTACATATGAAACCTCGTTCCCTGAGTAGGGAACGGAGACGTTACGTCGGATGACGACGAATGGGGTTTCGCTTAGAAATCCTATCAACTTTGAGTATTTCAAAACGAGCCATTGGCAAAGAAATGCCATGGGTCCGCATAATTTCCATAGCGTAACTCCGCTCTACCTCGTGGGTATAAAAGGAGGACGCTGGCAACATGCAGATATGTTTCTTCGCTGAGGAGCCAAGACTGAGCTCAGGCTCAGGCTCAGACGATCCCCGCGGTACAGCGGAAAGTGGCAGGAGGATGTAACGTCTCAGTTCCATACTCAGAGAACGAGGGTTACATACGTAACCGAGACGTTCCCTTTCGTTGTCACTCAGAGTTATGTCGGATGACGACTAATGGGATTACCAGTCTAATCACACCACCTTCACGGCTGTCTTCCAGGGCCCTGCGTAAATCTGAGATCCCTGTCGTGAGACTAGCACGGACATAGGACTCCTATTTAGTACAGGAATACCAAGGCACACTGTGGAGCATATCCCATAGCTTATGCTCATAATTGGAAATATGCAATTATTGCCAACCCACAGGGGGGGGGGGGGGGACTTAGAGAATACACATATGACCCGGAGGGATGCATGTGGAGAACACTGGGGTGTCCAGCCGCAGGTGGAAAATTTTTAACCCCAGGGGTGGCAAGGTGGCTTGCCAAGGGAAAGACACATGCTCAGAGAGGCTTACAGTGGAAATACACATGTGGAGGTCCCTCAGAGGAGGGACCATGCACAAGGGAGGCACCTAGCCGCAATAGACAGGCAATATACAGGCAATAGACGCCAGTGTGGCCACTTTCAGGGTGGAGGGAGACAGCCTTCGCTCCAACCCTTCTTGAAGGAAGGAAAGCACGACACTGATCGAACATCTCCGGGGGTCTTCTCAGTGAGAAGAGCACCAGTTGACGAAGAGGTTCCACTTCAACGCGTAGGCGTGTCTCATGAACAACGCTCTAGGGGAAGTGATGGTAGCGACCCCCGTTGGTGGCAGGCAATAGACACTGGCGCCTACGTCAGAAGTGCTGGAGAAACTCAGGGCTTTCGGGGAAGCTCACCTGAGGAGAATATGCACGTATCCAGTCTGTGGAGTGGAATGGTGAGCAAGCGAAGACACCTGAGCGGGTCCAGTACTAGCTGGTTGAAGCGAGTACATGAGAGGACACAGGCTCCACTCGGAGATTGTAGAATCTGGCGAATGTGTTAGGTGTCGCCCAGCCTGCAGCTCTGCAGATTTCTGTTAGCGAGGCACCATGCGCTAGAGCCCAAGAGGACGCCACACTCCGGGTGGAGTGGGCAGTCACACCAAGGGGGCACGGACGAACTTGCTGCTGGTATGCCAAAGCAATGGCGTCCACTATCCAGTGAGACAACCTTTGCTTGGAGAGAGCCTTTCCCTTCAGCTTCCCAACATAACAGACAAAGAGCTGGTCTGAGGTCCTGAAACACTGCATCCTGTCTACATAGGCGCGGAGAGCGCGTACTGGACAGAGCAGTGCCAAGGCTGGGTCTGCCTCCTCTAGGGGCAGCGTTTGCAGGTTCACCATCTGGTCCCGGAAGGGAGTGGTAGGAACCTTGGAAACATATCCAGGCCGGGGTCTCAGGATCATGTGAGAGTAGGCCGGCTCGAATTCCGGGCACACTTCGTCAACGGAGAATGCGTGCAGGTCCCCTACCCTCTTGATGGAGGCCAATGCAACCAGCAGCGCTCTCTTCATTGACAGGAACTTTAAACTCCACTGATTGCAAAGGCTCAAAGGGAGCACTCTGCAGGGCAGTTAGAACCACTGAGTTGTCCGAAGAGGGAACGAGAGGAGGCGAGGAGGATTCAGTCTCCTCGCTCCTCTCAGGAACCTGACGATCAGGTCCTGCTTTTCCAAGGACTTACCTTCGAGTGGGTCAGGAGGCAATAGCGGCGACATAAACTTTCAGGGTGGAGGGAGACAGCCTTCGCTCCAACCCTTCTTGAAGGAAGGAAAGCACGACACTGATCGAACATCTCCGGGGGTTTTCTCGGTGAGAAGAGCACCAGTTGACGAAGAGGTTCCACTTCAACGCGTAGGCGTGTCTCGTGGACGGCGCTCTAGTGGAAGTGATGGTAGTGACCACCGCTGGTGGTAGGGTACTCAAACCTGCCTCGTCCCATCTAGGAGCCACACATGGAGGTTCCAAAGATCGGGACGAGGGTGCCATAGGGTGCCCTGTCCCTAAGAAAGGAGGTTCTTCCTCAGAGGAATTGGCCAAGGAGGTGCTGTCGCGAGGAGTACAAGTTCGGAGAACCAGGTCCGGGTGGGCCAGTACGGCGCGACCAGAATGACCTGCTCCTCGTCCTCCCTGACATTGCGCTGGGTCTGCGCAAGAAGTCTCACTGGGGCAAGCGCATATTTGCTGTGCGCCAGTGCATCAGTGCCGAGCGTGCCCTCGGTCAGGGAATAATACAGTGGGTCGAGTCGTGAGAGGCAAACAGATCTATCCGTTCGTCCCCGAACTGGTCCCAAATCAGCTGAACCGACTGGGGATGGAGTCGCCAATCTCCCGGCAGGGGCTGAAGCCGTGAGAGCTCGTCGGCTGCACAGTTCAGGGCTCCGGGGATGAAAATGGCCCGAAGTGACCTCAGATGCTTCTGACTCCATAAGAGGAGGTGGCGAGCGAGTTGCGACATAGGGCGGGAGCATAGACCTCTTTGACGGTTGATGTACGCTACAGTGGCGGTATTTTCTGAACGGACTAGTACGTGTTGATTCTTGAGCACGGCCCAGAAGCGGCGCAGAGCAAGATGCACAGCCAGCAACTCGAGGCAATTGAAATGCCGTAGACGCTGGGGTCCTGTCCAGGAGCCCGCGGCAGCACGTCCATTGCACATGGCGCCCCAGCCCGTGGTGGAGGCATCTGTCGTTACAACAACATGCCGGGAAGCTTGTTCCAGGGTCACTCTGGCCCGTAGAAAACTGAGGTTCGACCAGCGGTCTCATATGAAGCAATCCAGGCGGCGTTGCCATGGCTGCAGATGCCATATGCCCCAGGAGCCTCTGAAATAGTTTCAGTGGAACCGCACCCTTGCCGTCGAACTGTCTCAGGCAAGTCAGCAGTGACTGTGCGCGCTCGCTCGTAAGCTGCGCGGACCGAGTCGATTTCCGTACCGAGAAAAGAGATCCTCTGCACGGGGCAAAGTTTGTTCTTCTTCCAGTTGACCCGAAGGCCCAGACGAGCTAGGTGCCGGAGCACTAGATCCCTGTGTTCACAGACCTGGTCTCGAGAGTGAGTTAGGATCAGCCTGTCGTCGAGATAGTTCAGGATGCGAACCCCGTATTCCTGTAGGGGAACAAGGGCTGCCTCCCTTCGTGAAGACGCGAGGAGACAGGGCTAGCCCGAATGGGAGAACCGCGTACTGATATGCCTGCCCCTCGAAAACAAACCGATGGAACGGTCTGTGTCGAGGGAGAATGGAGACATGAAAGTAGGCGTCCTTCAGGTCGATCGCTGCAAACCAATCCTGGGGCTGTACACATTCGAAAATGCGCTTGGCAGTGAGCATCTTGAACGGCAGCCTGTGAAGGGAGCGGTTCAGAACGCGCAGGTCCAAGATTGGCCGTAACCCATCGGTTTTCTTCGGGACAATGAAGTACGGGCTGTAGAAGCCGAACCTCATTTCGGCTGGAGGGACAGTCTCGATTGCACCCTTCGACAGCAGGGTAGCAACCTCCACTCTCATGGTGGGGCATTGCCACCGACCATAGTGGAGCGGACTCCCCTGAAGCGGGGAGAAGACCGCGTGAACTGAATCGCGTAGCCAAGCCTGACTGTTCGTGCGACCCAGCGGGACAGGTTGAGAAGCTCTAGCCAGGCTCCCAAGAACTGTACCAGCGGGGTCATGCAAACCACAGACTTCCCGTCGGTGGGGCAGCGAGGCGGAATGACTGGCCCGGACGTGGACGGCATAGCAGCCCGGTGTGGGGGCACAGTCATTGACCGCGCCCTGACAGAGGAGACCAGGGAAGGACGAATGTTCCACGGGGGTGAGCAGCGGGCAGTGGAGAACAAAAGATTCTCCCCCTCCCCCGGGGGAAAGAGTGGTCCTGCTACCACCTCCTGAGAAGTGACCATCATCTCTGAGCAGCCCGTCTCAGGAGCCTGAACGCTCGCGGGTTGCAGCACTGGAGAGGGTGACGTGGGGCACGGACGGATAGTCGGCGCTTTGTTCTACACAGTCACTCTCAGATCACCCTGGCCACCAGCCGAAGTAGAGCCTCTCGTGGAGACGCTAGATCGGGGTGTGGATGAGGGGACTCTCCCTCTTGCGAGATCTCCCCTGAAGCGGGGGAGTCTACTCGAGTCTCGATCGTAATGCTGCGATGGTCATGTTCCCACAGAGAGAACATGAGTCATCCACGAGCGCTGCTCTAGCTTGATCAATGACCAAACACACTAGACAACGCTCGTGCCCATCAGAGTCATACACAAGTCGATCGCAACCAGAAGTGCACGGGCGAGGCATCTTTAAAAAGACATGCCGCGTGCAAGCTCTTTTGTGAGAGAAAAGAAACTCTGAGAGTGTTGAAGCGCCCAGGGAGAAACACACTCACTGGCAAACCACTGCACAGATAAGCAGGAAGTGTGCACTCGCCGGGAGATCGGTGTCACACCAACACCAGAGAATCTCGCTCGTCTGTAAGAAGCTGACAGTTCAGAGATAGCTTGTGGAGTGAAGAATTTACTTGGTTCCGAAGCGAAAACATATCTGCATGTTGCCAGCGTCCTCGTTTTATACCAACCAGGTAGGGCGGAGTTACGCTATGCAAATTCCGCAGGCCCATGGCATTTCTTTGCCATTGGCTCGTTTTGTAAAACTCGAAGTTGATAGGCTTTCTAAGCGAAACCCCATTCGTTGTCATCCGATGTAACTCGGAGTGAAAACGAAAGGGAACAGGATAATATCACGCACTGAAAATGTCAGAAACTGTCATTAGCGGTGTACACTTCAAACCGGATTTGGACAAAGATGCCTACAGAGCCAGAGAATAAATAGAGATAGAACAGGTATAGTTTAGTTTAATTACAGTTATAAACTATGTGGTCATCTTGCTCTAATCCACTATTAGTACAAGCCTGTTTTAACAGATCACGTCCGAATGATGGCCAAAACTTTACTGATGAGTTTTATGAAGTTTATTGTACATCACAAAAAAGATGAAGCGTCCATTTTCACTCCAGAAAATCAGCATAGAGCTGAATACACCGTACAAGAAGTTCACGATAAAGTCTTATCCATATTCTATATCTCTATTTCTCTCTTGCATTATACTCAACATACACAGTGAATTACACATGAGCACTCGTTACAACTAATAGTAGACAAATATATACAGACCTTATGGTTTTGGTCCTTAATAAATTGGTAACTTTATATCTGTAAAACAACTCCTTTGAACTGTAAAAAAGTGCACGCCCTCCCTTTTTTACTGCCGTGACCATCGATCCAGAGACTATAAGGTCTTTAAGGACTATAAGATTCATCCTCGAGTAACAACTTCCAACTAAGCAAAACCTCTTTTGTATTGTCCCTTTGTATTGACCCTCGTTCATAAAGCAGTCTGCTGTAAAATGATTTGCCCAGACATAAATGAATTTAGGTATATGGGGGCGCATTCCCTTAAAAAATAAAACAAATCCACTGCGTCTTCAGTGGCTCTGATGTCGGTAGTAAATTAAGACTGTTATGTTCACTCTTACATCCAACAACAAAACACCTGAGTTGCTTTTGAGACATTCTTGTCACTACAGCTGCTCCGGCCTGGACAAAATGGCTACAACTCACTCAGGGCGGGGTCTATGCTAATATGGCAGAGTCTGTCAGCAGTCGTCCGAAATAAGTTTTGTGATTTCCCGTTTATCGCACGTGCAGCTGTGGATCTGTGCGGCCTCTCGGATTGTTGGAAGAGAAGGAAACGCAAAAGGAGACGGGGCAAGCGTGGAGGCGTGTTGGTGAAACAGAGATGAGCGTGTGCCTTAGCGGCTGGTCCAGCCGGGCATCTGGGCTCATCGGTGGATGTCATCGACACATCTCGTGCCTCTTCATGTCAACAGGATGCAAGGTACTCTTATCTGGTTATGGTTGTTCCTCAGAACCGAGAGTTGTCAACTGTGATCAAAGTTAAGAAGAGGGCGGTTAACCCCGCATAATCTTCGTTTTTCGTAGTATGTGCCATCATTACAGAAATGAAGTGAGTCTGCCTGTACTATTGCGAAGATGGCCCTTTTCAATACAAGATCTATAAGTAACAAAACATTTTAATTACGTAAGGATCTCCATATCTTGTCGAGATGTGGAGATCATCATCAAATGGAGATCATCATCAAATGGATGATGATCTTGTGAAGATTTGTACTTTTTTTATGACTGAAACATGGCTCAGCGATTGTAACTGGGACTCCCTCGCAGAAGCATCACCTAGAGACTATAATTCTCTGAACTCTCCAAGGACTGGGGGGCGGGGTGGGGGATTGTTACATTTTTTAAGTCAAGTCAAGTCAAGTCATCCTCATTTATATAGCGCTTTTAACAATGTAGATTGTTTCAAAGCAGCTTTACAGAGATAAAGATATAATTTAAGGTAACAGAGATTGGTTTGGTTTTATAGTGGCTCTTGAAAAATGTTTTTTCCAGCTAAAGTTAGTTTTGATTGATTCACTTCCGTCTAAATGATAGTTTGTTATTAAATTAGGGGCCGCTAAGACGACACCGTTCTCTCTAAACAGACTTTAAACGTGAACCTGTGATAGACGCTGATGGCGTTCACATGCGCATTAAGAATTGATTCTATAGTTATGTGCATTTGAATATATGTGCGCAGGTTTATAATTCCTTACAAACCATGCCTAAACAAACTACTTGTCTATAAATTTTGATGCAGAATTTTTATTTTATCTTATCACTTTGGGTAGGTACGCGAACCAAAAAATTCCACAACGCTTTATCTGTAGAGTGGTATAGGGATCCTCCATAGGGAGAGGCTAGTTGGCACTTCAGCACTGCATTGTCATCGGGTCCAGGCGAAAGTCCTTCGTCAGATCTGGAAACGGCCTGGATCCGGCAGGCTGCGGGAAAACCTCGGGATAAACAAAGACACTAAAATTAGCGTAGATGCCATTCTTCTTATGATGTAACGAGTACATCAGGATTTGAGGGAAGTGTTCCCAGTTCCGGCTGACCTAATCTAAGCAGCCTAATATTAAATTATAGAAGTCTATAGAGTGTTATGTGAATGCTAGATCAAAGAGATGTGTTAAGAATTGTTTTAAATTCAGGCTGTTAACAGTGGATAAGTTTGTTAGTTTTGAGGTGCATGTTTAAAGTGGTCTTGATTACTAACGGTTTCGCTATCAGGAAGGGTACTGCAAAATCATCCTCAACTTGTCCAGCCAAAATAACTTCACTGTCTGCACGGCTGCCATTTGATTTGGCTTTCAGGGGTGCGTTTCCCAAAAGCCAACTATGGTCGCAAGTTCCGTCGTTACCAATAGAGTTCAATGGAAATTGCCTAGGGATTGCGATAGTTGGCCAACGATGCTTTTGGGAAACGCACCCCAGGTCGGGTTTTCAAGTTTGGTAGGCACTTCCACCAGCCACTGTTAATATGCCCCCTCTACCATGATTAAACTTCATTCAGGTAAGTATTTAACTTGGCTACTCCACTGCTTCCTACATGAGTTCAACTGGTAACTACGGTGACGTGGCATGTTCCTTATAACTGCTGATATGCAGACTGCAATGCAACATACTGCAACTCTTTAAACAGCAGGGCCAGATAGCTCGCCTTAATGTTTGTTACAAGTGTAAGCAAAGATTTGCGTTACTGATATTCCACAGTGCAGTGGTAATCTAATAATACCAGCGTCGTTGATCCCACGCTCACATGGCCAGTTTGCAAAATACTAACAACTGCGCAACTGAATAGGAATAAAATGATCTTAAGAGTAACAGAATATTAGACTGGCTTTGAATGCATGTCATATTCACTGGTCGCGCTCCTCATAATGTCTGCTCTCACCACTGTTCGGTAATGTATAAAAATAAAAAAAAATCTGAAAAGGAAAGAAGCTGAGCCATGTCAGGCATATGCTACACATCTGAGAAATGGATTCAATGCTCAAGACAATGGATTATCAAGTATCATTGAGGTATTGATAGGAGCTTCTTGACGGGACACCGTCACCTTACTTCAGGTAAGTATCGTATTAAGAAGTCAGTTTTAGTTGGTTGTATTCTTATTAAGAACTTCCGTGACATATGTTTTTTTTAAAAAAATCCTCCAGCTAGACGAAGGGTGCATGTCCGATCTCAGATTTGGATACCTGGATCAGTAAAGGCCAGATGAATTTACCAAGCTCACTCAAGCTTTGTTTCATCTGCGCTTCACCAAAAAAATTTCCTATAGCCGTCACAGTGTCTTTGGGGTTTGACGTGGTCGCTAAACATTGTTACTTGTGCTAACGAAGCAAGGTTGCCATCATTAAGGCAGATCTTTTTGTCAGACGATTATGCCATTTCTGAAAAAAAAAGGTGCCAGTACTCTCTTTCATTGGCAATCATGACATTTGAGTTTTCTACAGTGAAAAACAAAACTTGGAGATATTGCGGGTACAACGATAATTTATTGTAATTTATTAACAACATAAATGTATTGAAACAAGTTGTATGTGTGGGTCTGAAAAAAAAACTATGTTGATGTGTCTGGCTATAGCACACGCGTTCTTTAGTACCTTTCTGAAGCCAGGCTAACATAACGACTTACAAACTCGACACACTACTTTTAGTTTCTAGGTTTCAATTCAGCTACGGTCAGGCGGAAGCCGCAAGCATCAGACAGCTTTTTCGAACTAGTGTCCATTGAGAAGCAAACTTCTGATATGCGGGCCGACTACTTGCCTTTACAATATTCGTCAAGATCTGAAATCAGTCACTTATTGAGAAATAACAGAGAAATGTAAAATTAGATGATCTGCTCAATCCAACTAGACTGTACTTCACGAAGGCACGGCTTCCTCCACCTTAAAAGCTCATACTTCTGCTTGGTTCAGTTTATAACGTTTTGCTTTTCTTCCAGATTCCTCTAATTCCCATCTCGATAACGGCCGGTGGTTCCTTCCTCATCTACAATTACGGAAAGCGTAATTAAATATTCTTGCATTCGTAGATTGCTCGCAGGTATTTGAGTAATAAGCGAACAAAGTTTGCAATGAAAAGACTTGGGAATTAGGATTGATAACTTTACATAAAATCAAAGGCATAGCTAAATCCTCTAGCACCTCCAGATAAACACCTGCCTATTACCTTGCTCTTTCGCGATTATTAATCATCTCTATCCACTATGATCTCTTTTCCTTATATACATATTCTGCTAAAAGCCGTTTTTTATCTGCTTTTACGGCTTCATGAGTCTGGGGATTTCAACTCAGAAATGTAATATTTCGATCCTGCCCTTTCTATTATATTCTATAATATTTTGGTTTTTCCTTTCTATTATGCTTCTCACCTATTTTCTTTAATCTTCTTAAGCACTCTAAGAATGACGCTCAAGGCTCCGGCATCACCCTAACACTCCAAAAATCAATAACAATTTTTGTCCCATCTATGTTTAAAATTCTTAAAATCCGCCTAGAACTTCATATCATTCATATCATGCACCGCTATTCATATTACCTAATGGAGCACATCTTTCTAAGGCCTGGCTCAGGACTCATTTAACTACTGTTATTAAAGCTGCAGTCTATCCCCCTCTCTATATACCGGCCATTCCTTCAGAATCGGGGCAGCTACTACAGCAGCCGAACGAGGATTCTCTACACCAGCTATTAAGATCATGGGCAGATGGTCTTCCTCTGCATCTGAATCATATATCAGACCTGATTCAAAACCATTCTTGAAGCTCAGCAAGCTCTCCAGTAACAAATCAGGTGCAAACCTATGCAACTACTGGTGGTTGTGTTATGCTCTCCCATTTCTCATTATTCTGTCAATAGTCTCTAGCTTGCATTCTACAAATGGCCAATGGGTCATCGTCTATGTGTGGCCTAGTGGCCTTGTCTCTATGTGGCAGTAGTAGCTGTTGTCGTCTTGTCCCATGTGACCTCTATGGTTTATAAAAAAAATAAAAAATTATGATAAGCAAGAGTAAGATACATGTTCAGTGTGTTCTACTGTGACCGTGTAGCCTAATGTGACCTTGTCTCTATGTGGCAGTAGTAGCTGCGTGGCCTTTATGGTCTCTTGAAAAAAAGAAAAAAAAAGTATGATAATGCAAGAGTATGATATATGTTCAGGGTGGTCTACTGTGACCGTGTAGTCTAATTTGGCTTTGTCCCGTGGTTTTGTGGCCAGTTATGGCATTTGTTCTTTGTGGCCTAGTGGCTGTGTCTCGTTGGCCTTGTATCTGTGTGGCATTAGCAGCCTTGTGGCCTAGCGGGCCTCGTCTCTGTGTGGGTCTCAAATTTTTTTGTGGCATAACGTTGCCTTGTCCTGTGTGTGGCCTACATGGTCTTGTGGCACTTATGGCCTCGGTTCTGTGTGGCCTAGTGGCCTTTGTCTTTGTGTGTCCTTGTCTCAGTGTGGGCTCACAACATCAAAGCCCTCGCAGACTCATTCTATACTCAGTGTGGTCTACTGTGACCGTGTAGCCTTATATGGCTTGTCCCGTCTTTTGGCCTAGTTGCATATTGTTGCCTTGTCCTTAAAATGATGCCTATGGTTGGCCAGTGACCCTTCGAGGCATAGGTTCTGTGTGGTCTACCAAGGCCTTGTAGCATTCATTGCTTATAAATAAAAATAAATAAATAAATAAATGGTCCATGAGCCGTGTGGCTCATCGAGGCCATCTCTCTGTGTTCAATCATGGCCGTGTGGTCCAATCTGGCCAGTGTTTGCGGTCCAATGAGGCCTGCTCTGTGTGGTCCAATGTGGCCTGTCCATGTATGGCCCTAGCTGGCCTGCTCTGTGTGGTCCAGTGAGGCCTGTCTATGTATGGCCCAATGCGGCACTGTTCTCTGTGGTCCAATGAGGCCGGTCTATGTATGGCCCAATGTGACAGTGCTCTGTATGGTCTAATGAGGCCTGTCTATGTATGGCTCAATATGGCACTGCTCCGTATGGTCTAATGAGACTTGTCTATGTATGGCTCAATGTGGCACTGTTCTGTATGATCCAATGTGGCCTCGTCTCTGCGTGTCCTCAGGAGTGGAACTGGTAATCATGTTACTGGAATTCTATGTAAGTCGTTTTGGATAAAAGCCTGCTAAATGCATGAGAAAAAAAAATTCAAATGGCTCCACGTTGTACCTTCCAGGTTAACGTTTACAAAAACTAAAGTGGCTTTCTTGTCTAATTAAGCTATAGGCCTACTAGGTATCCACATCCAATGTCCTTCATGCTAGTTTATGGTAACTTCCTTTCCTATTTTTCAGGAACCACAGGATTCAAGACTGGTGGGTATACCTTCCGTTACCATTTTTTGGGGATGGGCTGGTCCCGTCCGGGTGGATCCATAATCTACGTACTTTTGGGGGTCGGCTGCGCCCCTGCCTTCGTCTTCAGGCAGGAAATGCAGATCCGTTACCCTCGGATTATGAACTACGGACGGAGCCTACGCCAAAGAACTCTATAAATAATTGCTTGCTGGGCTGTCAATAAATGAATACTTTGTTACATCATATCTCCTGAGTCTTTCTGGTAGAACCGAGGTTACAGTCGTAACCAAGGCCTTTTCTTCCAGCAATGCTCCATTTTTCATGCTGCTCTCTTAAGGGCTAGAGTGTGTTCGTTGTACCACGGCGTTCGACTATTTTCTTTAATCTTCTTTAAGCGCAGAGGAGCAACTGTGTATAAAGTGGTGGAAATTCTTTGATAAAGTCTGTATGGTGCCCTGGTGCCTGTATACAGTAGCTAGCACAAATGTCAAGTGTGATTTATCATTTACTCTAGATAGTGTTACATTAAGCACAAACACTTATAATAATAACACAAATAATTATATGTGACCCGATCTGGGGAAATGAGTCGGAAGTCGCAACGTTCCATTTTAAGATATGGGCCGATTATGTGGAAAAACAATGAAATAATAGATTTTTTTTTGTTGTTGCTAATTTCAAAGAACAGACATTCAAAAATAATCTCCCAAAGTTTCGTAGTCCAGATAATTGAGTAAAGGTATTTAAATTACTATTAAAGTGTTTAAAGTTTTACTAAATTCGCTGGAAATGAACATTGCTTTTCTCAACTCCTATCTTACCTATGAGCATTTCCCGGGTATCCCCAGAAACGTCACTATCTCTGCTCTCCAAATGGTGTTACACGTTGTATAGAACCAATCAAAAAGCTTAGTAATGTACACAAATGCTGATCATTTGTCGATGGGAAGCCATTTCGACTGACCGGCACGAGATTGGTCCAGCCACCTTCCTGTCAGACTAGCAGCGAGTGCTCTGTGTAATAAACAAGCTAGCAGATCTCCCCAGAAAGATTAAATATTATTAATTCGAGAAATGTCGCTGTCAAAAGAGAGCAAAGTTGCCAAAGCGTCATCAAGCCCCCTGGCCATTGCACACTGAGTCCGCGTTTTTTTCGTATGCGTTTTTTCATATTGATTCGGTGGCTCCGAATTGTCAAAACACCATTCAAACTGCTTGCTACGGATGCGAAAAACTTACAGGTTTTTTTTATATAACGGATGAAAGTTTCGTACACAGTGTGCAAGCGTGATTGACATAACGTGTGGTCGAATTTTTTTTTTAACGTCCGAAAATTTCGGATGCGAATTTCAGACTCAGTAGACTACGTGTGCAATGGCCTTTACCTGTACAAAAATATCCGTGACATTTGCCCAAAGCCGCCAGTTGAGAAAGTAAGTTGTCCGCCTCCCTGTCCCCCTAGAAGAAAAGAGCTGAAAAGGGAATTTAATGTCAAATTTGAATCTGAGTGAGTGTATTTACTGTGTATGGATGTGAGTGAGTGCAAATGTGAATGAGTGTATTTATCTGCAAGGAGAATCCATTACAATGTGTTTGATTAACCCAAAATTTAACTGTTGGTATCTCTGTTATGAATTTGTTACACTGTTATTGTCAACTAGCCTACACAAAGATATGATTGCGACTAGCATTATTTGATCTCTGTTGCCTTGTCTCTCTGCCTCTCTCACTTTATCTTACACACAAACACACACACATACACACACACACACACACACACACACACACACACACACACACACACACACACACAAACAGACACACACCCTCTCTCAAGCAAAAATTTAGCACCTCTGTTCAATCTTTCTGATTTTAGTAATTTTTTGTAAAAGGTACTATTAAAATATGTATGCAAATACAGTTTTTTTCGATTGCTAAACGACAGTGAGCACAACTGGAGCCACATGTGCAAAACTCTAACTACAGTCTGCATTACCAACAGTCACCTGAGCTAAACAGTTCACATCACCTGCAAAACTCATTCCAAGCAACACAACTCTTAACACATGGCTCAAAACAGGCTCAGTGCAGCCAAACACTATGCACTCTGAGAGTAACACACTGAGAGTAAAAACACTAGCATCAAACACCAATACAGAAAATACAAACTTTTCATCTTTACAGTTGGAACAATTTCAGGGACTTCATACAAAGTAATATTTCCTCAAAGAAAAGAGTGACATTCTTTCACATGATTTATTAAAATTTTTAGAACATAACAATTCTTTACTGTAAGGTAGATGAAAATTAGCAGTTTGCTTCAATAGTCTGTAATTTACGGAATTACAGTAATGAGAAAAAAAAGATAGAAACTAAAAGTACATACTGTAAGTCAAACAAATAACAAGACACTGCTTAGCCTTTCAGCTGAAATTGCAATTAGCAGCGTTTGAAAGGCACAAGGCTGGAATCTATTCTGTTTTTGAATGTGTGGTTCACAGTTTTGACAGCAGTGTGTTAGCATTTGAACAAAGTGCTGTAAATCCACAGTGTTGTGCAGGTTGTGGTTAAAGTCATGGGATAAGTGTGTAGAGTTTTGAAAACTGTGTTCAAGCAATGAAAAACGAACTAGAGTTTGGTCCACTGCTGTGCAGACTGTAGTTAGAGTTTTGCACATGTAGCTCCAGTTGTGCTCACTGTCGTTTAGCAATCGAAAAAAAAATAAAAAATTTAAAATAATTTCAGCTTCAGCCTAGTTTAATAGCATTTATATATATAGTAATGTTTTTGGTCAAATTAAGCTCTAAAATAAATTGTTTATCCCTTTAAATGCAATGGATATTGAAAGATATCAACAAAAAACGGGCAAAAAACTTTAAAAGCGATTTTCTCAGGTTTTCAATTGGAAAAAGAGGGCAGACGACCATAATTCAAATGTGTATATCTTTACAACCATTCAAGGTATGACTTTGACTAGTATATAATTTGAAAGCTTATGGTCTCCTCTTTCCATTACAATTTTTTCGATTGCTAAACGACAGTGAGCACAACTGGAGCTACATTTGCAAAACTCTAACCCCTAAAATCCACTGTATACGTCTACGGTGCGGAACGTCAGCGCATCTCAGAAGCGTCCCAGAAGCGTCTCTCCGCTCCGCTACGCAGAGAATAGGTAGCAGGTCTATTTTCGCCGCTTGCCGCATCAAGCAGCACAGAGTACATCGTACCGGGCAGGAAGTCAGACACAGAACGGCATAGAGGACCCGGTCGATTTTCAAAATAAAACACCCTGTGGAGACCAACGCTCCATAGTAATGTTTTTGGTCAAATTAAGCTCTAAAATAAATTGTTTATCCCTTTAAATGCAATGGATATTGAAAGATATCAACAAAAAACAGGCAAAAAACTTTAAAAGCGATTTTCTCAGGTTTTCAATTGGAAAAAGAGGGCAGACGACCATAATTCAAATGTGTATATCTTTACAACCATTCAAGGTATGACTTTGACTAGTATATAATTTGAAAGCTTATGGTCTCCTCTTTCCATTACATTTTTTTCGATTGCTAAACGACAGTGAGCACAACTGGAGCTACATTTGCAAAACTCTAACCCCTAAAATCCACTGTATACGTCTACGGTGCGGAACGTCAGCGCATCTCAGAAGCGTCCCAGAAGCGTCTCTCCGCTCCGCTCCGCAGAGAATAGGTAGCAGGTCTATTTTCGCCGCTTGCCGCATCAAGCAGCACAGAGTACATCGTACCGGGCAGGAAGTCAGACACAGAACGGCATAGAGGACCCGGTCGATTTTCAAAATAAAACACCCTGTGGAGACCAACCCTCCGCTGCTGAAATGCATCTGAGACGCTTCCAGTGGACTTTGACGCCGAGCTAGGGACGCATCAAAAACGTGGCACTGACGTTCCGCGCCGTAGACGGATCCAGTGGATTTTAGGGGTAACTACAGTCTGCACAGCAGCAGTTCATGTGGACCAAACTCTAGTTCGTTTTTCATTGCTTGAACACAGTTTTCAAAACTCTACACACGTATCCCATGACTTTAAACACAACATGCACAACACTGTGGATTTACAGCACTTTGTTCAAATGCTAACACACTGCTGTCAAAACTGTGAACCACACATTCAAAACAGAATAGATTTCAGCCTTGTGCCTTTCAAACACTGCTGATTGCAATTTGAACTGTACCAGGCTATCAGCGAACAACAGACAGCACACCCAGACGGTTTCATCATCCTCGCCGGGGATTTCAATCATGCTGACCTCAAGACTGTCCTTCCAACAAGGGGAAATAATATCTTGGACTTAGTGTACACTACACACAAAGGAGCCTATAAGGCCGTTTCCCTCCCCCAACTGGGACTCTGTGACCACATCACTGTTATGTTAATACGGGCTAATCAGAAGCCATGGCTAACAGGCAATGTCCTCTGGCTGCTGAGAACTAGAAACATAGCCTTCAGAGCCGGGGATGAATCTGGACTGAAAACAGCGAGAGCCAACCTGTCCCGTGGCATCAGGAAAGCAAAACAGGATCACACACATAAGATAACCGCTCACTTCAGAGACAGTGGAGACGCATGGAGCCTCTGGCAGGGCATTCAGGCCATCACGGACTACAGGCCTGTGCCACAGAGCTGCGAGAAAAACCCCTCTCTGCTCAACAGCCTAAATAGTTTCTTTGCACGCTTTGAAGAACAGAACAACACAAGGCCACAGAAGACCCCTCCCCCCTCCATGATCAGTCCTTGTGCCTCTCCACCGCCAGCGTGAAGAGGACACTCGTCACTATCAACTCACGCAAAGCAATAGGTCCAGATAATATTCCGGGTCGTGTACTGAAGGACTGCGCAGAGGAGCTTAAGGAGGTCTTCACAGATGTCTTCAACACTTCCCTGAAGTAAGCCACAGTTCCATCATGCTTCAAAGCCGCCACCATCATACCTGTGCCAAAGAAACCTGTACCATCCTGTTTCAATGACTATCGCCCTGTGGCACTAACACACATCATCATGAAGTGCTTCGAACGGCTTTTCATGTCATACATTAAATCCATCCTCCCCCCCACCCTGGATCCCCATCAGTTTGCATACCGAGCTAAACGATCTACAGAGGATGCAATCTGCTCTGCCCTTCATCCAGCCCTTACCCATCTGGACAACAAAGACACATACGTAAGAATGCTATTCATAGACTTCAGTTCAGCATTTAACACATTAATTCTGCAACAACTCATCTGTAAACTTCATAAACTAGGACTAAGTACTTCACTCTGCAACTGGCTATTGGACTTCCTCAGTCAGAGGTCTTAAGTAGTGCATGCTGGAAATAATACCTCAAGCAGCATCACACTAAGCACAGGGGCCCCTCAAGGCTGCGTGCTCAGTCCACTGCTCTTCACGCTGCTGACACACGACTGCACAACAACTCATAACACTAATCACATTATTAAGTTTGCAGACGATACAACTCTGGTGGGTCTCATCACCAAGGGAGACAAGACTCACTACAGGAAGGAGGTAGACCTTCTGGCCACGTGGTGCAGAGAAAACAACCTCCTGCTGAACGTTAGAAAAATCAAAGAGATCATTGTTGACTTCCGGAGAGGTCACACCGAACACCTGCCATTGTCCATCGATGGTGCTGATGTGGAGAGAGTGAGCAGCGCCAAATTCTTGGGGGTCAACATTAGTGAAGATCTCTCCTGGACCACCAACACTGCATCCCTGGTGAAGAAAGCTCAGCAGCGCCTCTACTTCCTACGCAGACTCAGACGGGCAAGTGCTCCACCACCCATCATGGGCACTTTCTACAGAGGCACCATTGAGAGCATTCTTTCCAGCTGCATTACTGTGTGGGATGGGAGCTGCACTGAATATAACAGAAAAGCTCTTCAGCGCATAATTAACACAGCCGGAAAGATCATTGGTGCGCCACTCCCCTCCCTGAAAGATATATATTCTTCCCGTCTCATCCGCAAAGCGACCACAATTGCGAGCGATGAAAGTCATCCAGCTCACAATTTGTTCAACCTCCTGCCATCTGGGAAGAGGTACAGAAGCCTCCACTCCCGCACTACCAGACTCAACAACAGCTTCTTCCACCAGGCTGTTAGGATGCTGAACTCTCTCCCCTGAGCCACCAGGCCGTCAAGAAGATGACATAACCCACCCCCAGGTCGTTAAGAAGTTAACCACAATTCTGTTTTTAATTACATTTTTTTTTTCTTTTTTTTTTTCTCTGTCTTCACCGTGGGATGGAGGGAAACGTAATTCGGTTGCTTGTATGTCTAGAGCATGTGAAGAATCGACAATAAAGCTGACTAATGACTAATTTCAGCTGAAAGGCTAAGCAATGTCTTGTTTGTTATTTGTTCAAATTACAGTATGTACTTTTAGTTTCTACCTTTTGTCTCATTACTGTAATTCCGTAAATTACAGTACTACAGATCATTGAAGCAAACTGCTAATTTTCATTTACCTTAAAGAATTGTTATGTTCTAAAAATGTAAATAAATCATGTGAAAGAATTCACTCTTTTCTTTGAAGAAAATATGACTTTGTATGAAGTCCCTGAAATTGTTCAAACTGTATAGATGAAAAGTTTGTATTTTCTGTACTGGTGTTTGATGCTAGTGTTTTTACTCTCAGTGTGTTCTGAGTGACAGTGTGTGTTATCTCAGTGAGGGTTGTGCATAGTGTTTGGCTGCACTGAGCCTGTTTTGAGCCATGTGTTAAGAGTTGTGTTGCTTGGAATGAGTTTTGCAGATGATGTGAACTGTTGACTCTGTGAACTGTGAACTCGGGTGACTGTTGGTAGTGCAGACTGTAGTTAGAGTTTTGCACATGTAGCTCCAGTTGTGCTCACTGTCGTTCAGCAATCGAAAAAAATTGTAATACCAAAATCTCAATTTTGAAATTTGGGTCAATGTGACTCATTTTGCTGGATCAGGTCACCTATTTGAAACTAGACTTCTCAGTAATACTAAAGATATTACTATAGATTACAGCAACACCTCCCCCTTTTTCTTTAGACATGGCTCGTTTTTATTACAGTAATCTTGGGGGTGGACTCATTTAAAGTAATGTAATCCTCTGGTTTTAGCCAGGTTTTTGTTAAACACAGCACATCTAGGTTATAGTCTGTGATCATATAATTTACAAAGAGTGATTTTGAAGTAAGGGATCGAATATTCAGCAACCCCAGGTTTATCTTTTGTTCATCTGTATTATATCTATTTTTTATTTGTTGAACATCAATAAAAATGTTACCCTTAAATGGGGATCACAGTACCCAGTACCGAGTACCCAATACCCACTATATATTTTTCTTCTGCAGTCTAACATCCATTTTCATATTGTGGCCAACCTTATCCTCACTGACTCTCAGCGACATTCAGCATTCACTGCATTTGCTTCAGCTCTTTTTGAATGCTTATCTTATTGACATTTTGAATGAGAAGGCCAAAAATTGATGACGAATAGAATGGGGTAATTCAAACAAGTACTTGCACTATTCATATTCTTATCTCTACAGTTTGGTTCTGGTTCCTGGTTCCTGGTAACTGGATCCGTTTCTTATCACTATAGTTCTTGTCCAGACACATTATCATTTAATCATGTGTTTTACACTGATAGAGCCACTCCTAAAGCCAACATATCTGCAGCCATCACTGAATGGTCACCCTGGGAATAAGATTACTGTTTATGAACTAAGAAAAAAAAATCTAAAAAAATCGGCATTAGGATATAGAAAACTGTTTTGTATACTCTCATTTATCTTCTAAATTGTAAACTCAACATGTGATAGATAAATAATAAATGACACATGAATGAAATTAAGGGGTAATTCATGATATTCATCATTTATTTTATTTATTGAGGTGAAAATATCTCTTTTGTAACTAAAAACAAACTGCTGGTATTTGAAATCTGGCATCTTTGCTTGTGGGTACTCAGACCTGCTTGCTTGCAGTATGTGCTGCTTGTAAAAACAAAACAAACAAACAAAGATTTTGTAAAGAAAGATGCTATATGCTTCCAGATTATGTAGCTACAGCTTGTGCCAGAAGGGGCCAATACTCTTTGCTAATCACCAAACCCTTGACTCCCTTTTAAACTTTTATCTTAGATAAAAACAACAACAGTCTACTTTTATTTTATGTATTTTTTTAGAGAAGAGAATCACTGTTCCTGGTGAATTATGTTTTTGTCAAGTTCAGAGGGATGCCAAAAATTGGCCATCTTCGACATCTCTCTGAATTCGTCAATTTCGTCAATTTGTTTCTGTTTGTTATTCTTTAATGATGGAACTGTCATTGAAAGTGTTTTTTAACCTAAAGCAGTGGTAGTTCCTAGTCTCTGTAGTTTCTTCCAAGCGGAGGTCGGGACAATATATTTTTGGAATAGAGATATATTTTTCCATCTGGGCAGCATTAGAACTTTGTCAAAAAAAAAACAAAAAAAAAAAACATTAACAGTCAAAAAAGTCAAAGATTTTACCAGATGAGCCAAATTGGATATGAATTTTAAGACTACAAGATTAGGTTTTGTCAGACTATTATTATTTGTACATTTAGATACCCATGTATGGCAGAAGGCCATGTGGCTGATAAATGATACTGTGGTTCATTGTTTTCCTCTTGAAGTCTGGACCATTTTTTAAATATTTTGCTTAAAATAAGTATTATATTAAAAACAGAAACAATGCACATAATAAAAATGCTCTCATTATAAGCAAAAAGCAAAGTTAACTGGTAATTTCAAAGTTTTAATGGTCTTGCCTTGCCATCTAAAAATAATTTTCCAAATTATAACAATTAATCTGTAAACATGCCAATTCATAGGCCTACTGCTAAATGTAGGTTTAAAGAAAAACCCTGCATCCTGGTTTGAAGGGTCAGAGTCATATACTGTACTATCTTCTCTTCTTTTTTTTATGTTATGTGTAGTGTCTAAGGTGCATTAAAAGAAGGAGTAGCCTACAGTGTGAGAGTGTCCCAACTTGGGACAGAGATGCTGTCCCATGGAAACCACTTCTTGCCTGTCTTGCCTGCCCTGTTTGAGGTTTTTCATATATACAGGTCCTTCTAAAAAAATTAGCATATTGTGATAAAGTTCATTATTTTCCATAATGTAATGATAAAAATTAAACTTTCATATATGTTAGATTCATTGCACACCAACTGAAATATTTCATTTCTTTTATTGTTTTAATACTGCTGATTTTGGCATACAGCTCATGAAAACCCAAAAATCCTATCTCAAAAAATTAGCATATCATGAAAAGGGTCTCTAAACGAGCTATTAACCTAATCATCTGAATCAACTAATTAACTCTAAACACCTGCAAAAGATTCCTGAGGCTTTTAAAAACTCCCAGCCTGTTTCATTACTCAAAACCGCAATCATGGGTAAGACTGCCGACCTGACTGCTGTCCAGAAGGCCATCATTGACACCCTCAAGCAAGAGGGTAAGACACAGAAAGAAATTTCTGAACAAATAGGCTGTCCACAATCTTCCTCAGGGTCCGGTCACCTCTTCTCGTTGTGCAGCGTTTTTTGCCACACTTTTTCCTTCCCACAGACTTCCCACTGAGGTGCCTTGATACAGCACTCTGGGAACAGCCTATTTGTTCAGAAATTTCATGAGCTTTATGCCAAAATCATCCGTATTAAAACAATAAAAGAAATGAAATATTTCAGTTGGTGTGCAATGAATCTAAAATATATGAAAGTTTAATTTTTTATCATTACATTATGGAAAATAATGAACTTTATCATAATATGCAAATTTTTTGAGAAGGACCTGTATATATATATATATACATATTATATATATATATATATATATATATATATATATATATATATATATATATATATATATATATATATATATATATATATATATATATACATACTACTGCTATACTGTTTCTAAAATAATCTCTTTACATCTCTAGAAAAAAATAGAGGATATGGCGCCAATTCGCTGTGGTGTGAACAATTCTGTTTTGTTTTTTTACACGCTGCTCACTTCAAAGTGTTGAAACAGTTTCATTTTGTTTCACAGTTGTCATGGAAGAATAGAAAACACTTAAATCGAAACAAGAGGTTTATTGCAGGAGACAAGTGACGTGAGCAGGTGAGTTACTGAAGTCAAGGAACAATGCGGAAATGCTAATGGTGAATGACAGTTCAGTCTTCCAAATCTGTTGTAGATGGAGATGCCTGCTGAATGGAGGACCGGATTACAGATGACAGAAGAAGACTGAAGAGTTCGGCAAGAGGATCGCACAGGTAAGTGTTTCAAAGGTAGGTAGTCGGAAGTAGTTCAGTGTAGAACGACAAGACCAGACAAAGGTGAACTAGTATGTGACTGCTTATAAAGTGCGTGGATGATGAGTGAATGCAGCACACATGGTTTAAAAGTTTCTACACATGCCAGCATGAAGTTTAAAGTTTAAAATCTTTGGAAGATATTACTGAACATTTAACCGTTGCGAAAGTAAATTTCTCCCTGAAAAGTTATTTTTCAACTCAGTTTTTAGTGTTTATATAAAATGAGACAAAGCTGCTATTATTTTACAGTAATCTCCTCCTCAATCTGTTTAGATAGTTCTTTCATGCTTATCTAGCGAGCAGAATACAATACACTAGCCGGGTTTGAATTAGTTTAAATCAATCAACACTTTATTAATGAAACAAAACCATATAATCATACTAGACATGTGTGAAATTAATGCGGGGAAAAATAAATACTCTGAACCCCAAGTGGATTTACACAAACTGAGAAAGTCAAAAAGTTTTAGGTTGAGCCCCATACCTCCTGTTTTCCAGGCTACTGCCACAATGAAAAAAAAAAAAAATGAAAAAGGTAAGCATCATAAAAGTACATTTCATTCTCAGAAATAATTGTTTAAATGTTGTACATTTTAGGGGTACAACAGCTTGTCACTCAGGCAGTACCTTTTGGGACATCTTAGTACCTTATTTACCTATAAAAGTTCATAGCGGTACCATATGGGTACTATTAAAATGAACTTTTTAGAGGTAGATAAGGTACAAAAATGTCTTTCTCAGGGTGTTTCCCCAGTGACAAGATGTTGTGCACTAAAGATCTATTTTTTGCAACAACAACAAAGAATCTGACTGTGCATAACATTTTAGATGTTTATAAAAAGTGATAATATTTAGAATTCATTAAATAAATTGCAATATGTTACAGTATTCATCTTGTTCTTTTTTTTCTTTTTTTCATGGACCATTTTTTTGTTTGTGGAAGTCAATCTCAAGTAAAATAATAAAATGCTTCTTTATGGGTCATCATTTCCTTTCATGATGTTTGAAAATAAGAATCTATGAGCTTGGATCCTTCCACCACCTAAACTGGGTAGACTGGGTACAGTAGAGACATAGGCACAGTTGAGACACGTTAAATAACTTGCGTGCGCAGCAAGCACAAGTTGTGATTTTTGCTGTGCACATGCGTATTAGTGTCCTCTTTGTTCGTGGGAAATTTGAACAATCGACGCATCTCCAATCCGAAGATATTGGCAAAAGTTTTTTTTCTAAGGTAAGACGTTCACTTCACCATGCACACTCCACAATGAATAGCTTATTATCCTTATGTGACTGTTAAACGTAACTGGTATAATCACAAACGTTATTCTGTGCCCTAAAAACGGGCATATTTCATGGTATTGTGTCGTGCATGGTCATTACAAAATCTAGAGAAATGCGCGAGGTGGCCATCAGGGCCTGTACCCGCGATAGAGTTCTATTACGTCACATGCTGTTTAGTTGTTCAGTGTTATGATAACAGGTTAAATGTCATAATTATCCAGCATAGGACACAAATGAAAATAAAATTGTATATTTGTGATATTTAAACTGTGTATTATTAATGAAAATATTTTCTAACATGAATGTTATAAGGATAACCAAGCATGTTGTCAAATAGGCAAGGTGGTAAAACGGGTACAGTTGATACACCATTTTTAAGATGTGTGCAGCAGTCACATAGTTAATTTAAAGAGAGAGAGTGTGTGTGTGGGGGGTCGTGTATGTGTGTGTGGTTGTGTGTGTGTGTGTGTGTGTGTGTGTGGTTGTGTGTGTGTGTGTGTGTGTGTGTGTGTGTGTGTGTGTGTGTGTGTGTGTGTGTGTGTGTGTGTGTGTGTGTGTGTGTGTGTGTGTGTGTGTGTGTGTGTGTGTGTGTGTGTTATGCTGTTTATGTTGTGTACATAGCCTGTATGAGGACTTTTTGTTTATGTTTATGTTACACCTGTTGCAGGGTGCCCCACAACAGAGCTAGGACAACGAATAGGGGAGTGCCAGGATCCCTATTAGAGAGGGCCTCAAAAGAGGTAGAGGAGGGCAGATCAATTAGGAAGGTAGCTGAGAATTTAAAGATTCCTGTTGCTTCACTGGCCCAGATGAATCTCTCCCTGGGCCGTCCGACGCCGCCCTCACACCACCTGGGCCGTACGACGCCGCCCTCGCACCACCTGGGCCGTCTGACGCCCTCACACCACCTAGGCCGTACGACGCCGCCCTCACACAACCTGGGCCGTCCGACAACGCCCTCACACCACCTGGGCCTCACACCACCTGGGCCGTCCGACGCCGCCCTCACACCACCTGGGCCGTCCGACGACGCCCTCACACCACCTGGGCCTCACACCACCTGGGGCGTCCGACGACGCCCTCACACCACCTGGGCCTCACACCACCTGGGCCGTCCGACGACGCCCTCACACCACCTGGGCGTCCAATGACGCCCTCACACCACCTGGGCCCCACACCACCTGGGCCGTCCGACAACGCCCTCACACCACCTGGGCCTCACACCACCTGGGCCGTCCGACGCCGCCCTCACGCCACCTGGGCCGTCCGACGCCGCCCTCACACCACCTGGGCCTCACACCACCTGGGCCGTCCGACGACGCCCTCACACCACCTGGGCCGTCCGACGACGCCCTCACACCACCTGGGCCGTCCGACACCGCCCTCACACCACCTGGGCCTCACACCACCTGGGCCGTCCGACCCCGCCCTCACACAACCTGGGCCGTCTGCCGATGATGCTCTTGTTGCTCTTACAGGGCCAACAATGACTATAAATTCTGAGGGTCTTCATGAAATAACCCTGACTTTATTTCCTCTTTCATTACAAGAGGATATCATCACGGAAGTAAGAGAAATTGTTTTAATTTCAAGCAATGTTTTATACATACAATTCTGAAAATGAAATATTCATACCTGTGTGTGTGTGTGTGTGTGTGTGTGTGTGTGTGTGTGTGTGTGTGTGTGTGTGTGTGTGTGTGTGTGTGTGTGTGTGTGTGTGTGTGTGTGTGTGTGTGTGTGTGTGTGCGTGTGTGCGTGTGTGTGTGTGTGTGTGTGTGTGTGTTCACCAGGTCCAGCATGTTCCAAAGTTTAGTCCTGAACTAATCAGGCCTCATCCAAAAGCTGGCCCCAGAAAGGCCAATGGTCAACGTCGGAGGAAAAGGACCACTGAAATTCTTACTGATACCCCTGTAAAGGAGACCCTTGAAGAGGAAAAAAGAAGATCCTCCATGAAGGTGAAGAGGAAGATCATGACAGAGAAAAAGGATGGAGGAAAAAGAAGAAAGAAAAGCACAGAAGACACAAATGCCTGGTGTGTGACGAATGGTTCTCAAGTTCACGGTCGGGAGAGAAATGGGTGTCCTGCTCTAGTTGTAGCATGTGGTCACACGTAGAGTGTACCCTTGGCGGAGACAGCTACACATGCCATCATTGTGAAAGTGACACCTGAATCAATTTTTTCCTTTGTTGGTTGTTTACTGTTACTTTTGACATTGTTATTGTTAGTGTTGTCATTGGAATGTTTCCATTTGTACTGTTGCAAATATCTGTTCATGAAATATCTTGTTCCTGTTTTATACATTTTAACCAGTGCTAATTTAAATAAAATGAATTAATTTAAATGGATGAATAAACAAACATGTTGCCCAAATGTTATTTTCTTTAATTATTATATTTGCAATGAATGGTTAGTTACCTTTACTTCATTAAAAATGGGTGTCTCAACTGTACCATGGTACTGTCTCAACTGTACCACATATGGGTACAGTTGAGACAAAGTTGAGACAAAAAGCACCTTATTTTTATGAGCTAATTGTGGAAAATATAAACTAATTATGGGTAATATTGATTGATAATATCTTAGTCTACAAGCTAATAAAATGTCATGTGGCATGTCATGTGGAAATTCACTTATTTTCAGTATCTATTTTTGTGTGAAAAATCAAAAAGTGTCTCAACTGTACCCAGTCTACCTACTGAGATCTTTAGAGCTCATCCATCTTCTTGAATCAAACAGTATAAAGTAACTGAGAAATGTATATAGGCTACAAGCAATATAGGCTGCAATTCTGTTTCATTGATTGTTTTGGTTATTGGTGTTGGCCATACGATAGAAATTCCTGAATGTGATGTCACCCATGAATGACCTTGCAGTTTTATTCCTGTCCCACGGCGAACAGACTTATTGAATGTGTTGTCCCGCGTGCTCTGGCGGTGGTGTAAGCGTTCGGTTTCCCAGCACACATCACTGTCAGTAAACCATAGCTGAGGGGTGGCATCAGAGATGGATTCCCTTGCGCAAAGGAACCTATTTATATCATGGAATCTCTCATGAGCTGTGTGGGAAACACCCATTGAGCGAAGCACCTGCACAACTGAAAACTCATTTTGATGGTGCCCGCTTCCAAATGCCATCATATCTGCACTATCATCCTGCAGAAAGACAGACTAAAAGCAGTAGACTCTGTGGTTATATTAACATTAAGTATTTTGGTAACACTTCATTTTAAAGGGACACCAGGCAAGTGTTTTTGAGTGTGTTTTTTTTTCTCTATGAAGCTCTGCCTAGCTCCCCCTGGTGTCTGGTAGTAAATGCTTTCAAACACACTGTCTAAAAACGAACTGTTGTTCCTCCCCCCTCGCCATGAGCAACCCAGCTGATCAGCTGTCAACCCTGCTGAGCATGAACCGGCTATTTCAAAACCAGTTATGTCTACCGAGGTAAGTAAAGTAATATTTTCTTTCCAACTGATGTCGATTTTTTTTTTTTTATTGTGTTGTCATACTAGTATTTTTACCGCGAACGAACGATATGAACGAGGCGAACTATTGCTTAGTGTTTTTTGTTGTTGTTTTTTTTGGGGAGTGGGCATGAGCATAAAAAATATATATACATCGGAGGCTAATTTGTCCAAAGTTATATTAGCAAGATCTATAAGTTCATCTGGTAAAATGACGGTTTACCTTTGCCTGCTAAGAAAACATCAGAACGTTTTTTCTAGCTCGCTCATGATATGTGCAACATGTTTATTGACAAGACGGTCACAGAAAATATTTTGAGTCTGGGCTTCGTCGTAGTTGAAAGGATTTATACCATATTATGGATCAATACAATACAGAATGCGATCGGTGAGCCATCGGCTTCTACACTATGTAGCGCACTGCAAAAAAGCTTCAATAAGCCAAATGAAAGCAAAGTAACACCAGGATGCACCGTGCAAGCTAAATTAGACACATAGAAGGGCAGCATCCATCTAGCTAGAACAAGCCTAAATCTCCGCTAGCCATTTAGACGCGGGTAGGATACACCGGTGCCTTGATTTGAAGAATTTGATATCTATTTATTTGCGAAGTTACACAAATAAAACCGACACAGGTATAACAAAGTTATAGTATCTAGCATACTAGTAAGCCCGTAACAGACAGCGATCATAATAAAAACCTTTACAGACAATAGCAAACATCTTGAGGTCACAATTACTTGAAATTTAGATATTAAAAAATTTATTCCAAAGATACTTACAAGTGCAACAGCTAGAAGGCCAGGTCAGCATCCGTTTTGCAGGCTTCTGTTTCTCTCAGTTCTCGCCATTCTGAAAAAGCTGGTCCGATATTTACTCGAGTCTGACTTCTAGCTCGGTCAGTCTCCCGTTTCCTCTTTCGTTGGTCATTCGCAAAGATTTTCTAGCTTTCTGCTTCTTTTTTACAGGCTCAGCCATAACTCTATCTATCGTTGCCCTTTGCTTATAGCTAGCCGGTGCTTGAATGGGGGCGTACGTGTGCAGTGCCGTCAAGCAATTCGTTACATCGCAAGACCTGATATCACGCGATACTTCCTGACGGCGAGGCCGGTGGCCCGCAGGCCCAAAGTTGCAAGTGAGTTTTTACGCTCTCAGGCACCAGGGGGGTGCGAAATCACCACCATTCAAGCGGAAATAAGTAATATAACAATTCCACTGACTCCGAAGCTGTTCAGTTAAGGTAAAAAAGTTGCCTGGTGTCCCTTTAAGGATCAGAAATTAGGCACTAATTAATGACTAATAACTGCATGTGTAAGTAACTACTTATGTACTTGTATGTCATTACAAGCTATTTATAAGGCCTTTATTGGCTGTTGTCTTATTTTTGTCTTATAGCCCCTTTATACTTGTTTCTGTCCTAACAATGTACTAATTAGCTAAAAATAAAACAAACTAATAGCTTGTACTGTGCCAATTACACACTTTATAAGTTCCCAGTACACTGTGTGAATGTGTAGCTTATAAGTATGAAATAAATATAGAATGGGCATTTCAACAGACATTTAAATTTGCAGAGAAAAACTGTCTTTCTAGCAGTTGTTCTATACTAACAAATGATTTATAACTGAAATATTCCCTTTATTAATAGGTAACAAGCACATTTATCACTAATAAATGCAATATTACTTCAGATGTTCCCTATTATAAAGTAAACATTTGCTGTTTTCCAATAAGAAAAGAGACATGTAATATTGCAGTGAACAACTCAGTGTTTATTTTTTTATGGTTCAAGACAACAAACTGATGAGACACATCTTGAATAATCACAATCAACACAGTATATAACAAAAATATGAATGAATGAATAATAATAATAATAATAATAATAATAATATTTTTTAAAAATCAATAAAAACACTGTTTTAATTGTAACAATCTTAAATAGAAATTTAAAGTTAAAGGGCCCTTTCAGGTCCTTTTCAACACTGCTCAAAAAGTTACTAGCCAACACACCAATTTAACATGTAGATATTTGTAGAATATAACAAAAAGAAAACAAGAAAAAAAACTAAAATATTATTAATATCCAACTATATTTTTTCTTTAATCTAAAACAATTATCTAAACTTTAACTTTTACTGAACAGATCTTTCTTGAACAAAATCTTGCAGCAACACATAGTTACTTCAACATTCATCAAAATGGGCAATAGATGCCATCAAGCTTTGAGATCTTCAATGGATCTTTTCATTTCAGGATTAACACTACTGGCACATCTTTTTGCAAAAGCAAGTAATGTTTCCATAGCTGGATCAAACACCAGAGTGCTGTAGGTCTTGGGTTCTGCAATCTGAAGCTCTGCTATTGGTGCTGTTGCTGCAATGGTGCCTCTGTCAACATTGTGCCGATGAAATGCCTCTGACATGGTGCGAACTTTCCTGAAGGTTTTGAGGACTTGATGGTAGCGGCTGATGACCTCCTCTGGACCTTTAACTTTGCAAAAATAATAAAGAAATATATGTTAAATATTAAATCATTATTAAATATTATTAAATGCATTTCTTACATATAAGACTTTAACTGATAATGCAGTTCTTTAGGACTAGTTTTATAATTATAGTTATATGCAAAAACACACCCTTGTTTTATATGTAATATCATTTCTATTTTTTTGTTTTAAAATCATATATTTCAGAGATAATTTTAGTCAAAAGAATACTTCAAAAATAGATAATAAATTATTTACTCACTCTTATGCTGTTTAACTTGTATATTTCATTTCTTCAGCAAAATCCAAACCATGATATTTTGATGGAGATGTGATGATATTATTTCTATACAACACAAGTCAATGAGTACTAAAACTTTAAAACTCCAAAAAGAATATTAAGGCAGTAGAAAACCATTTTGTTCAATACGTCTTGAGTAATTTAATCCATATGGTATCTGGTGTAGGTTGCAATCCCCTAGTTGGATCATTAATTGAAACTCGCTTACAACTGCCTCATACTTGATCCATGCATTGTGCCAAGAACAGAATTTATATTGTTTGCAAAAACACTGGTAATGTCAAGAAGGAAAGTGTTTCTCAACCAACTCCAATCACATTTCTCCAGAAGAAATGACTTGAACCACTTATTCTAACCTGTATGATGCTTTTAAGTAGTTTATTCATGTGTATTTTGAGGATATACATCTCCATCAAAATATTTGTTCTTTGTTCCACAGATGTAATAATGTCATACAAGTTTAAGATGGCAAAAGGGTGAGTAAGTGACGAGAAAATTCTCATTCATTTAACAAAAAACTAATTAAATAGAAAAATTTCACATTAAAATTATAAACATATTTCCATAGACAGAGAACACACGCTTACAATGGTATAATAAATAGATTAAAGAAAACTCAATAATTGAAAAAGAAACCATGAAAAAGTAAAATATGAATGCAGTGAATGTATGTCAATCAATTAACCCTTTACTGCTAATAATGGCAGGTCATCCATTTAACAGCTCTGGACCAGATCATGACTGAGTTGATTTTTCAATGAACTTAAAACAAAATTGCTGAAAGCAAATTCAGGTGTATGGGGAAACAACAGCAAAATACCTTTATATGATATAATGTAAGCATTCGAAACAACATAGAAAAGCCACTGACCTCTAATGTGATATCGAAGGGAATGGTGTGCCACCTTCTTCCTTTTCTTCTGTTTGTTGTCTATTAGTACAGGCTCATCAGATTCGCTCAAATTTTGTGATGAGGAGGTAGTGTCATCATTGTGATCATGGTGGTGGACTTCTTGTTTGACATTGAAAGGTGCTAAAAAATAAATTAACATTTTCAAATCATCACTTTTTAGAACGACATCAGTTATTGACAGCTAACTGGCAGGTTTTACACATTAAAAACACCTTATCTTCATCCTGCCTTGCAGCCTTAGACAATAAACAACAATTATTTAGAAAAAGTAGTTAAACATTATCTGAATGACACTACTAATTCAAAAAGAAACAGATCTTCAGAATTTTTGATATTATACATTTTTATAAATGTGACTGTGTACAATTTTGCAAAGAGTGTCAAACATGTATCTAGGTACAATTCACTTTCCATTCAAAATGCTTATAGTTCTCTGCAGTACAATAATGGCCATTCCCTGATTGGTATGCATTTGCTTAACATAGGGCATTTTTTTCACCCCTTCACTTGGTTTGCACATACTCCTGTCACAGGTGGGGTGACATTGCTTCATTGTGTTGATTTTGTGGCTTCAGATCCCTATTCGCTCACTGAAGCACTTCAGCATTGCACAGTGTGAGTGATAAAAGTAACAAAATGTGCCCTCTTTCCAAAGATGTGTTGCAGTAAAAGCATTTAGATATCATAGAACAGCAGAATATTATAGACCGTATAACAATTGGCTGTATTATTGTTAAAATGTTTTTGGATTAAAAACAGCAAAAATATTTTTCCAAGAGATTTCAGGCAAAAAAAATTCTATGGAAACAACAAAGCTATGGAAATTAAGTCATATAGGAGCTTTTTACAGATGTCACTGGAAAATTCCTGGAAAAGCCTTGCTTTCATACCTGTCATGGTGTTGCTCTGAATAAGGTCTATAGAGTGTAAAACAAAGCATTTACAATGTTGCAATCAGCCATTGTACTCATCATTTGAGTTAAAAGCTAATAAAATGCACAGTTGCACTTCTAGTGCTCATTTCACTTGGAAAATTCAAATCATTCACTAACGTTACAGATGTTGTGTCAAAGTCTGAAATAGTTCCGCCGTGAAGCGTCAAATTACGATTTTCTGCGGAGAATATTTTTCAGACCATCAGTGAATATGAACAAAAAATTGTTCATTGGTTGATGCAAAAAGGATTATGAATTTCACATAATTCCACATCATGAAATTCAGAGACTTCTACAATAAAAAGGAAGCTGCATGTTAAGAAAAGCTTTATATTATCCCATGCTCATTATTATTCAACTGTGTTTCTCGTCAAATTCAGTGTAAGAGCCTCGCCTCTGTCTCAATTTATGTCAACGTGGCCTATTGTTTACAATGTAACGTTAATCTATTGTAATGTCATGCCAGTTGGAGCAAAAAAGTAATACAATAGTATTGATAAAATAACTGTAATCTTTGTATTTAACTTTTTTATTATTATTCATTTTATTTTAATCTTTAAAAATTGGTTTATAATAAAAAGTACTACAAAATTTGATAAACCATTTGTCCTGAATTTTTTTTTAAATAATAAATATTAGAATTTTATTATAAAAATTATTATTTAAAATAATTAGTGTTTTTTTATTAATATCATCTGTCTTTAAACTATGTATTTGCTTTGAAAGTATTACATTTTTAAATATTTTTGGTGTTGTGAAGCTTATTCGTATACTTATTTTAATTATTTTATCCTCTGCTAGGGTGTGTCGTGATAAATGCCACAGTAAATCATACACCAAGAGCATCCGAAGTGGCTCAATATTTTCCAAGTCTCATCTAAGCCTCCAGACATGGATGCATTTTATTTACAGGTAAGAATACATCATTCTGTGTTTGGTACATAATGAGGATTGTTTGAATAGTGTTATAATAACTATTTGTTATTATGTAAGAATTATTTGTGTTAAGAGGAAAATCTTTTGCAGTATATTATTCAAGCAGATAATATCAGAACTTATACTTGTTAGCAATGTTAATAATATAACATTGACAGTGAACTGAGTATTAAGATATGTGTTATGATCCTGATGTTTTTTTGTTTTTGTTTTTTCTGTGTTTGCTTTTAAACTGTAGATTTTCACAAGGACTCAGGTTGCTGCAAGTGGACATGCTACAGGAAAGCATCACTGGAAGCTCTTCTACACTGACTGAACTTGCTTATCGTCTGCAAATCTGCTATTAAAAGATTGAAGAGAAGAGGTGACCTGAAAATTGGAAAAAGACATGAAATTGTTTTTATTGAGGAGAGCAAATTTGGCCACAATAGAAAGGTAATATATTTTCAGTTACATCTGTTCACAGTTTAAAGTAAGGATGAATGATACAATAAATTCTTAAATTCTGTAATTTTTAGTACAACCGAGGAAGACAGAGCAACAGGGCATCATGGGTGTTTGGAATGCTTGGGGTCAAAGAGGAGTTCAGAAGACCCATTCTGAAAGTTGTAAATCAGCGTTCAGCTCAGCACCTCATGCCAATTCTCCAGAAGCATGTGAGACAAGGAAGCACTGTTGTGTCAGATGGGTGGAGAGCCTATAACTGTCTCAGAGATGCTGGATATAACCATCTAACTGTGAACCATTAAAGAGGTTTTTGTTGATCCTCAGACAGGTGCTCACACACAGAACATTGAGAGATTGTGGGGAATTTGCAAGGCAACAGTGTGGAGATTTAGGGGGAACCGCACAGAAAGCAGGCTCAAAGACCACTTAAAAGTAATTGAGTGGACGTACTGGCGTGGTGACATACATAAAAATGGCCCTCTGGGAATGATTTTGCATGACATCAGAAGGAAGTATCCTGTGTGAAAAGATGTAGATTTTCAGTTTATTCTGTGACCATCATCATCTTTGTGTCACCTAGACTTTATTGCTTTGTAAAGTCATCACAGTATTTAGCTGGCAAACTTCTTCGAGCACCAATCCGGTTCGTTTTTTCTCTCTATAGACAGTACTCACAAAGATATAACGATCCAGATTACCTTAAAAATTGCCCGGAGTTCTCCTTTAACTGTTATGCTGTTTTATTAATAATCTTAACAATACGATTTTTGAGAGATAGGATTGGTCCTCAAAAGTGAAAAGTCTGCTTGTAATGAGGGGTTGACAAATCATTTATTGTAGACTTAGTAGATGAAATCAGTGAAAGGGTTCCTAGACATTATTGCTTTGTAAAATCATCACAGTATTTAGCTGGCAAACTTCTTCACTCTCAGATCTGACCTGCATTTAGCTCGGATGTCATTTGAGGTGGGTGGAACATTTGTTAGCATGATAGGGTAACTCAAGCCTGCTGGCTTCCGGAAAACACGGCTCCAAGTAATATATAGAATGCCTGTCCAGCCTGCACTCCAATATTATGTCTTAAGACTAACAGGCATTTGATGACAGTTACAGACTGACTCAACCATATTCAAAGTGCACATGTCCTTCTCTTTAAAATTGCAGAGGAATATTATTCATTTGAAATAAAATGTATTTAATATACAATATATTTTTAAATGAAATCAAATAAGAACAGTGTAGAAATCAAATAAGAACAATTTCTAACAGCAACTGGGCCATGCTGAGCCGTCCAACCACAACAACCAGGAAGTTAGTGAGCCAGTTGATAGTAGTTCAACTTTCACTTTCAAAGATGACTAAATATTTATAATATTTGATGAACACAGCAGAGCCTTTAACTATAAAGTCTGATCCACTTTGCATTTGTTTTGGCCAACTTAGAAAATAAAAAAAACAGTTTGACAGACATTTAAAATGAACGACCAGTTTATTTTATTTGTATGTCATTCTTCTGTCCCACATACCGCATGGAATGATGGCGATGACTGAACCCGAGTGTGGCTGGCAATAGCATCCGGGGCTCATCTGGGCCAACTATGGCATATATGACTCAGTTCTGGTAGCGGCAAAGGTCACATGGGCCACACAAAGCAAGCCACAACTCACACTAAACCCGGCTTGATGTGTGTGGGCCAGATACGGCCTGGCCTATATGACCTTTGCCACTGCCAGAACTGAGCCATTTGTGTCATAGTTGGCCCAGATATGTATGCTATCTGGGTTGGGTCACCGTGATTTTTTGCCAAGTAAGACATGTTCCTGGATCAACATTGTTAATCCTGGAACAACATTCATATCTGAAAATGTATTCCTAAGTATATCTTTACCCCTTAACCCAACCCCACCCACCCATAAGTTATCCCTAAACCCAGAGGGAAATGATAGGTGAATAACACTGATGTAGAAGCACCTTACCCTGGTTGCCTAAACTTGACATAAACTGATGACTTGTCCCTCATATCTGATTGCTTGATTGGGATGTTTTTCCAGGATCAACAAAGATGTTGATCCAGGAACATTTTGTACTATATTGCACAATATTTTTCAGGAATATTGTGAACAATACTTGTACAATATCATAAATGTGTATAGACTTTTTGTCCATCCAAAAATAAAAACAGGTACTACAAAGTGCCTCTAATGAAAATCTTGATTTGGTGCCACTAATTTGGCATATTTTTCTAAATCAAGTGACCAGTTCCACCTCACATGTTCTCAGTTTGTCAGCATTATGCATCATATGGTCTGTGAACGGACTGTGGGCGGTATGTAGGTGTGCCATCTGATGCTGAGACTATGGAAGGCATAATGAGTGTGGAGGAAAACTCTAAATTTCAGGCATTAAGATGAACTCAACTGACTCAAGAGAAATCCATCTGATAAACTCTCACAAGGCCAAATGTGTTTGTTGAGATGACTAATGTGCATGATTAGATTGAAATTACAAATGCATTTCTGTGTTGGGAAAAAGAAATGAATGTAATCTGAACACCGACTGTGAACAATTGTACTTCTTAAAGTGAGGGACTCCAAACTGTTGCTCATGTTGCTCACTTGTCATGGTTTAGCTTTATGATTTGTGAACACATATAAAACACTGTCTTTAGAAAATATCATTAAAATTACACATTTGAAACCACATTTCAGCCTGAACCTTCTGTTTAACCTGAGGGAATGAAATTAAACCTGACTAACATTGTTCTACTCTGAAAGTCAATAATTTTTTTCAGTGAATAAAACCTAGAGGCATATCAACATACTTCATACTATGATATGACAACCCAACAAACACTAGCCAATCAATACGGTGATGGACATGCTTGAAATGAAATCAAACCCATACGCCTGTTGATACAGCCTGAATACTTTTATCCCCGGTTTCACAAACAAGGTTTAAGCCTAGTCCCAGACTAAAACGCATACTTGAACTGTTTTAAATTTGTTTTAAAAACTGTTTTAAAACAGTTTTTAAAACTTGCACTGTTTCTTTAAAAACGTCACTGTCATTGTTTTGTCTCAAGATACACACCAGTAATGTTTTTTTCTAAGGCATGTTTATAAAAGTGTGAGGAAAAAACAGGAGGATGCAAGATGCAAGTAAATCCAGTTTATTAAAGAGTAGTCAGATGTTAGACACAGGTCGGGGCAAACACTCAGGTGGTAAGTGAAGCAGGGACGAGATGGCGATCCGGTGGTGGTGCTGTGATGAGCGTGCTCGAGTGAAACCCAGGAACCGTGGAACATCCAGACGACACGAGGAACTGACGATAATCCGGAAGACGAACTGAAACAGCCGAGGCACGAGAACAGGACAGACACCGAGGAACAACCACAACGATCTGACAACAAGAGAGAGAAAATGCTGGGCATAAAAAAGGAACTGGAATTGATGACAGCTGGTGACACTAATCAACACAACGAGTAACCACACCCACACAATTACACTCACGCAGACACTTCAGCATGAGACAGCCAATTAGTGAACCGTGACAGTACCCCTCCTCCTAAGAACGCCTCCTGGCGTTCTCCGACTCCCTTACCTGTCGATTGTAATCATCGATAAGGGAGTGATCCAGGATGTCTCTAGCAGGTACCCAACTTCTCTCCTCAGGACCGTAACCCTCCCAGTCCACCAAGTACTGAAATCCGCGTCCCCTCTGTCTCGAGTCCAGAATACGATGTACCGAATAAGTAAGTTCCCCATCTACGAGTCGCGGCGTGGGGGGGAACAGGGGCGGGCGGATTAATGTGAGAATAAAACACGGGCTTGATCCTTGATATGTGAAAGGCGGGGTGAATTCTCCTGTACGCTGGAGGGAGTTTGAGTCGGACTGTCACCGGACTAATAATTTTGGTGACAGGGAACGGGCCGATAAATTTGGGAGCTAACTTGTTAGAAACGGAACGGAGTGGAATATTTCTGGTAGAAAGTCACACCTTTTGACCCACGACGTATACGGGAGGCCTTGACCGGTGGCGATCGGCCCTGGCCTTCATGCGCCCCCCCGCTTGGTGTAAAGTCTCACGGGCTCTAGTCCAAGTGCGGCGGCACCTCTGGACGAAAGCGTGAGCGGAGGGGACCGCGACTTCGGATTCCAGACTCGGAAAAATTGGTGGCTGGTAACCTAAACTACACTTAAACGGAGAGAGGCCCGTAGATGACACTGGTAACGAGTTATTGGCGTACTCCACCATAGAAAGTTGTTGACTCCAGGACGAAGGATTCTTGGCTACCAAACATCGCAACATTCTCTCAAGATCTTGGTTGGCCCGCTCAGACTGACCATTGCTCTGGGGATGATAACCCGAAGACAGACTGACCGTGGCCCCCAATAACTTACAGAACTCCTGCCAAAATTTGGACACAATTTGGAACCCCTGTCAGAGACCACGTCCGTCGGGAGGCCATGTAACCGAAAGACGTGATCAATGACCGTGACCGCTGTCTCCTTGGCTGAAGGTAATTTGGGCAAGGGAATGAAATGTGCCGCCTTTGAGAACCGGTCCACTACGGTTAAAACAACCGTCATGCCATTGGAGGGCAGGAGGGCGGTGACAAAATCTAGCGCGATGTGGGACCAGGGTCTCGAAGGGACAGACAACGGTCGAAGTAACCCATCCGGAGGTCGGTTAGATGTCTTCCCAGTGGCACAGACTGAGCAGGCCAAAACAAAATCATGAATATCGCGAGTTGGAGCAATGACCCCATCGAATAACGTCAGACCGTAACCCCTCCGGAACAAACAACCGATTCGGTGGGCAACCGGGCGGAGGCGTTACCCCTTCTAAGGCCATCTTGACCTTCGACTCGACCTCCCATTCGAGTGTGAAGATAACTATTTTCTCAGGTAAAATACACTCGGGAGTCACCGGGCATTCGGATGGATCAAAAATACGAGATATAGAGTCAGGTTTGATGTTTTTGGAACCCGGGCGGTACGAGAGAACAAAGTCAAAACGTCCGAAAAAAAGTGCCCACCGAGCCTGCCTGGAGTTGAGTCTTTTAGCAGATCTAATATATTCAAGGTTTTTGTGATCGGTCCAAACGATAAAGGGTACCCCTGAACCCTCTAACCAATGGCGCCACTCCTCCAACGTTAACTTGACCGCCAACAATTCTCTGTTACCAATGTCATAGTTACGTTCGGCGGACGATAATCGATGAGAAAAAAACGCACAGGGATGCCTCTTGTCGTCTGAGGAAGCGCGTTGTGAAAGCACTGCTCCTACTCCCACCTCTGACGCGTCGACCTCCACCACGAACTGACGTGTGGAATCAGGGGTGACAAGAATGGGAGCCGAAACGAAGCGACTCTTGAGGTTGGTGAAGACTGCCTCGGTAGTGTTCGACCACCTGAACGTCGTTCTGGGGGAGGTCAAGGCAGTCAGAGGTGCGACTAGTTGGCTGAAATTATGAATGAAACGCCGGTAAAAATTGGCGAACCCCAGAAACCACTGTAGGGCCTTACGGGAATCTGGACTTGGCCAATCTACCACAGCCTTAACCTTGTCAGGATCCATGCGCACTCCCTCAGAGGAGATGATGTACTCTAGGAAGGGAACAGACTGTGCATGAAACGCGCATTTCTACGCCTTGACAAAAAGCCCATTCTCTAACAGTCTCTGGAGCACTCGTCTGACGTGTTGAACGTGTTCCTGGAGAGATGAAGAAAAAATCAATATGTCATCCAGGTAAACATATATGAACTGATCTACCATGTCTCTCAACACGTCATTAACGAGTGCCTGGAAAACAGCTGGGGAGTTGGAAAGCCCGAAAGGCATAACCAAGTATTCAAAGTGCCCCCTAGGGGTATTAAAAGCGGTTTTCCATTCATCCCCCTTCCTGATGCGAACCAAATGATATGCATTACGTAAGTCCAGTTTCGTGAAGATGGATGCTCCCTGCAACCTCTCGAAAGCTGAAGACATCAACGGCAAAGGATAAGAATTCTTTATCGTGATGTTGTTCAGCTCTCGGTATCAATGCAAGGTCGCAGAGAACCATCCTTCTTCCCAACGAAAAAGAACCCCGCCCCCGCAGGACAAGAGGAAGGCTGGATGAACCCAGAGGCCAGAGAATCAGAAATATATTTCTCCATGGCCTCCCTCTCGGGAACAGAAAGAGAGTAAAGTTTGCCCTTGGGCGGAGATTTACCTGGCAGTAGATCTATTGCACAGTCATAGGAATGATGCGGAGGGAGAGAAGCAGCACGAGACTTACTGAACACCTCCTTCAGGTCCAGGTACTCCGCGGCCACGTTAGACAAATCCGCTGCCTCACTCTGAAACACAGAACCAGACACAGAGGGACAGGCAGACACTAAACAGGACTCATGACAGTGGTTACTCCATGTGGAAACAGTGTTAGTGCACCAGTCAACACGGGGGTTGGGTCTGGTGGTGGGGGAACGGGCGGTGTGGGGGGCACAGTGGGAGTCCGTAGAAGTTGTACCTGTTGGGTGAGCTCGGACACCTGCTTAACGAGGGCTTGCACCGCACGACCTGTGCCCGCGATGCTTTCCTCTTGTTGGTCCATACGGGAGATGCTGTGAGAAATGGAGTCGTTGAGCTGAGATGTGCTTGCTGCATCCATGGTTGTTGGTCAGATCGTTCTGTGAGGCAAAAACAGGAGGATGCAAGATGCAAGTAAATCCAGTTTATTAAAGAGTAGTCAGATGTTAGACACAGGTCGGGGCAAACACTCAGGTGGTAAGTGCCCTTACAAAAAACAACTGCAGTATATTGAAGTACAACTGCAGTAAAACTGCAGTTCAAAGCAGTATAACTGCAGTATAATTAAGCACAGCCACAGATTTGCAGTATAATGAAGTATAATCACAGTACAACTGCAGTACATTGTAGTTCAACAGCAGTAAAACCACACTACCTGTAAGTACAGCTGCAGTAAAATGAAGTACAACTGTAGTTTTGCAATATAATGAAGTACTGAAATCCATGTATAAACCTACCACTCATACATACTACATTACTGCAGCTGTGGATACAGTAGGCTACTACTGTAAAGCAAGTAAAAGCTATGGACCACTGCTATGCAACATTAACCCTTAAGTTAGGCTATATTAAATAATAATAATACAAAAGTTGATCTAGATTAAACTTAATCTAAATAGCATGACACTTGGTGACTTTGTCGACACTAACTGAGAATTCAATTTGTCAAATAAAATCACGAAATCAGCAACAACACAAAAATGAAGATATAGCCGAAGCATAAAATATGCAAATGTGTGTGTACAATTATATGGAGTTCTTACAATTCATGGGTAAACATACACAATGACATTTTTACTAAATTTTTACTAAGGATTAAACCATAAAAATTATTTTCCCAAAGCATTCATTTTCTCCTCCTCATATTACATTGAGATACTGTGTCACAATAAATCTGATTCTGATTATTAGTTAATCTCGTTCATATGTATTTGGTGCATTTGTATTTGGTGTATGTATTTATGTATAAGGGCAAAATTACAAGCCCATATGAGTCAAATACTGATCAGTGGAGTAGAGTGTCACAAACAAACCTCTGAAAGTAGGTTTGTTCTGTATGCATTCCATAATTCTGTAGTAAGATGTGATGAGACAGTGGTAGTTCATACCTGACCAGAAATTAAGTGGCAATAATATAATTTGTGCTCATTTGTAAGTTTGTAACACACCATAGATTACAAGATGAGTAACAACAACAGCACAGTGGAGGTATTGTATGATGATGATGATGATAAGAATAACTATATGGAGATGTGACACCAGGTTTAGCAGTGTCCGGAGGAAGCCAACACACAAGACACAGCAGACGAGGACACAAGGGTGAGTGTGCAGGTAAGCGATACAGCTGAGTGTTTGAGCGCAGGTTACTTGAATAGGAGATTGTGGAAGATCAGAGGAGTATCACAGGAAATCGATGGGGTTCGGGTAAGAATCACAGAAGATCATTCTGGGAAAGCATCACAGGAGCACAGGGAAGTATCAAAGTATATAATTAAAGGACAGGGAAGCATCACAGGAGATTGTTAGAGCACAGGGAAGTATCAAATGTGTTTGTTTTTTTAATGATCAGTTGCGATGATCGTTTGCCAGTTCCCGCCTCCTTCTTCCCTGAACCTTTTAACATTGCTGTAGAGCTGTTTAGTTTATTGATTGAGTTTGTAAAAAAAAAAAAAACACACATTCATCCCTGTTACCAAAATATAATGTGGGACATAATACAGTCTACATAAAGTTTTAAACTCTTATTTATGTGATAGCAATAAGCCTTAAATAAACTAATGTTGGTTTGTAGTTGTTTATATACAGTAGTTCTCATAATTTTTTTTTTTTTTTTAATTTCTTACAATAAGCCATGGTAAGATGGTTGAATGCTTGAGCTTGATGAATGTAGTCGACACTACAAAACTGAGAAAATAAGTTTATTTACTTTCCTTCTCATAATCCTTTGTGTAACTGTGAAATTATGTTGTGATAGGGTTGTGCCCAAAATGTTGGATGCAGCTAAATATCACACAGTCACACAAACAAGGACTTGGTAACAAAAGATCAAATACTCACTGAAATGCAGCTATAAGAATTACATAAGAATAGCATATTTACAATTTGAAGAAAAATAAGTGGATTGAATATTGTACACATGGGGTTGTAAAGGTATAAATATGAATTTACATATTGAACAGAAGTATTATTTAGCGCTGCAGTATAACCTGGTTGTTCTGGGTAGAGGGGAGAAGTTCACAGAGTTTGGGCTTCTGGTGTGTGGGGTCAGAAATGATTTTGCCAGCTGATCTCTTTACTCTGGAGGTCCAGAAGGCCAGACCGGGGTGGACAAATGATCCCCTCAGCAGTATAAACAGTCTGCTGTTGCCTATTTTTGTCCAACTTGGTAGCCAAGCCAAATCAGACAGTTATAGAAGTGCACAAGACAAATTGAAAAAACGCTGAGTCAAACTACACAGTTCTAATTGCCTATTTGAAGTTTAGGTTTAATTTAGACAGTTTGTATAAATTAAACAAAATGGGACGAACATTAAGTCAAAATACAATGTTATGTCAAAATGACAATGTTGGATACAATTAAAACATATGTAAGATGTACACTTTATCAAAGTCTTTTAGAGGATTAAAAATGTAGGATTTGTATCATGACAGCTAGTTTAGGAATAGTTTGTTATGCTAATGGATATGACAATGTCCATTTGATCTTGGCAGACAAGATCTGCTCTGCATGCTACTCCTGCTGCTGTTATTGCTGCCCATAGCCACCTAAGCTATTAGTTTTTTTGTTGCTTTTTGGAACAGCACAATTTTTTTTTTAATGCAAAGTGTGCAGCTTATGTGGCCCATTTGAACATTAAGTTCTCATTTCTTAAAGCATAACACATATTCTCACTTTTAACTTGTTCTCATGCATGGCACTGCTATTGTCTTTAGTTGACGAGATACAAAATCATTTACTGCATAGCATTTCTAAAGAGAGTATTTCTTATGTCCAGTTGAACATGTAAACGTATACTGCTTCTAATTTCATGAACAAGTTCTCTAGTCTTCTCTTATCAAGTTCATGGAAACACAATATACTCATTCATAGCATAACAGTGATGCCATAGAAGAACCATTCTGGGTTCCACAAAGAACCTTTCAGCAAACCGTTCTTAAAATCATTGTGTTTGATATATGCACCATTTATATATAAATGGACCATATAACAATTTTCTCAATATTTGATTGAACTCATTATTGACTATTAGTATCATAAGGACCTGTCAGCCTAATATGCTTAGTATGTATGTCATAATATGTGCTTTATACCTGACAAAGAATATTAGACAGCTTCATTAAAGTTCACTTAAAGTAATCTTCATTGCCGCACTGCATTCACTAATTATCAGATAATTTTAATATTTTCTTAGGCAGCTGACCACTGCATCTCTTTCTCCACCCCCAAACTGCACACAGAGCTGTTATTTCTGTCCTGACGGGTTTGGAGGATTTGGATGAGGGACTGTATCCTCATAATGTAGTCAAAGAGGGTGTTTATATAAAGTAACTTGCAATTAATTTATTACAGGAACCATTTTTGGACTTTTTCCCTTATTGACAGGCCAGTGGGGGTGAGTGTGATCAGGAAATGTCCCAGGCTGGACTTTTCTAAACATGGATCCCCAAGAGTCAACTGTTCTAATGTCATGAGCATGTACAGAGCCTACTGTGCCACAGATTTCTGGAATTTGTATTTTTACAGAAAATGTTCTGTTTCTTGTTAGCACATCCATAATTTTGTTCTTCATTTAAAGGGGTCATTATTCATTTCTTTGACCTTCCTAAGGCTGACGAACTTAGAACACACAAAAGCTTCTCCTGAAATGGAGCAGTTTCCACTTTGGGGGGACAATCTGTTGTTTGTGGATGACAACTTGTAAGTATGTCTGTTGTCTAGTTGCGTTTTCTAATAACAGTTCTAAATATAGTTGCAAGCAGCAATTATTGGGGTTCAAGCGGTTTAAGGCATTAAAGCGCATGCATAAAAATATATTACGTTTTATTTAACAAAAGCCTATTACCATATCATTCATAGATGGAAATGACCATTTACAGCCAATGCAGTAAATATACCATAGGAAATATATGGATTTAAAGTTTTTTCACATTTAACGATAATTCATTGGCCGCTGGCGAACATGTTTTTTGAAATACGTCAGTCTACGCATAGACAATTATGGTAGCTCAGACAAAGACACAGCATGGCAATTTCCAAGTTAATCGGACTAAGGGTTGCATAGTATGACCCTTTTCATTTCTTTTCAATTGTATAACGCCACCGAGTGGCCAATCGGCACAGTTTTTTTTTTTGTTTACCGTGACCTCAGATAGAGCTCTGTCATATGTGTGCCAAGTTTGGTGAAAATATCTCATTTTCTTTTTTAGTTATAGCCATTTTGGTAAAAAGTGGCTCCCTCCCACTTCGAACATTTTGAATCAAAATGTATATAATTTTGATATAATTATATATATAATTATTGATAGTCAGACTCCAGAGAATCTTTCTGGTTTGGTTCTGATCAGGCAAAATCCTAGGACTAGTTCGCAAAAGAAGGTTTTTCGAAAAAATCCAAAATATCGCCAATTTCGCCAGCGCGACAGTCATGCATTCCACCCGCATTGAGTCAAGGATTCCAATGATATAAGACACTTGAGCCTACGCCTCACGGTTTAGGAGTAAAGAGCCGTTTCATACTTTTGACCGCTGTAGCGCCCCCGTCAGGCCGATCGGGATGACCCTTGGTGACATTGCAGGTAGTGTGAATACAAGGGGGTAATCCATCAGCCGGGAGTTGAAGCCTCGCGGGAGCCGCCATTGTAGCAGAACTTCACCTGCTGTTAGCATTCCATTGACTCCCATTCATTTTGGCGTCACTTTGACAGGGAATAACTTTACATCTGAGGGGTCCAAATACTTAATTTGTCCATTATTTATTTCTAAATAAACACAAACATGTATAAAAGGCTCCATTACTCTGTATCTTACGTTATGGCCCCGTAGAAGCCGTTTTTGTTAAAAACAGGCTAACGATTGCGTCATAACCACGCGACTTTCTGTCGCACAATAGAGAAATTACCATATAGACAGGAGGAGAAGCTCGCAGGCAATCGGGGGGACGTCCCGTCAAGGGAGAAGCCCATAGATAATGATGAGTCCATAAAAGCAACGAGACAAAATATTTCAACAACGTTTTTGGGGAATTGGAAATAATTCGGTAGGTGGCAAGTGAATACATATGAAGTGACATTTATCCATGAACTTTAATAATTTATCCACTTCATTAAATAATGAAGCATGGATAACGGCTGGTATATTGACGAGGGATGGAGAAATTATCAGGAAATTATACAGGCAATGTAAGAAAAGAAAACAATCTGAATGCCAATCGTGGTTAACTTTCCTTTATTTATTTACAGATCTACGCTTGAAGATGAATGTGATCCCTTTCATCCTGGAAACCATCTACAAAATGTCATAGCCTATAATGTGAAATAAAGAAAAAAGTTTTTTGTTCAAGTATTTTTGACCATGATTTATTAGCCAAAACTGCATGATTTAACACCTAGCTCACAATTATTTGTATATTTGAATATTAGCCTATGGGCAAATGTTTTACGTGAAGAGATGAAAACATGTAGAACAATAAGCAATTTTAAGAGACTATAAATGAATAGCCTATATTGAATGGATACGAAAATGACTCGGGGATATTGTATACTGACAGTATGGTTCCTGGGCTTATATATGTCTTGATCGAAGGAAACGAAGAAGTACGTTTTTTTAATAATGCATTTATGTGTGCATGTGCTATTTGAATCACTTTTAATAATTTTGGATGATTATGTGTGTGTGTGTGTGTGTGTGTGTGTGTGTGTGTGTGTGTGTGTGTGTGTGTGTGTGTGTGTGTGTGTGTGTGTGTGTGTGTGTGTGTGTGTGTGTGTGTGTGTGTGTGTGTGTGTGTGTGTGTGTGTGTGTGCGTGTGTGTTAAAAATAAGCTAACTAAACTAACTAACTAAAATAACTAGGCATACTGCAGAAAGGCAAACGATTACAATCCAAAAGTAGGCTATAATTTAAGAGTCGATAATAATTAAAGTCGATTTGAGCAACTTCTTTTGTCGGGCCTATATCGTTTTAATGTAAGATGTAATTTTGTAATTATATATAGCGTAAGATGTATATATATATGTTATTACTATACTTTGGAAATCAAATCGTATAGTATAGACTATACTATACGATTTGATTTCCAAAACACCCACACAGACATATGAGTTTACTCTGATGCGTCATTGAGCGTTCAAGTTCAGCTTGATTGCACTTAACGTATACACCTGGCTAGTCGCCCTTATTTCTGGAGAGCCGTGATACTTCGACCTTGGAAACTTCTGATCATCATTCAAGACATCTAAGTATTGTGTTATAGGTGGTATATTGTTGATTCGGTGTGTTAACTGTTTGTTGCCTTTTTTTGTGATTTCATCTTCCCATTTACTTCAATTTACTTGTTGCTAGCATAGTGTCCCTCGTGCGAAAATGTCTTGCTCTGTTGTATACATGTGTTCTAAGAGGCAAGTCTCTTCTTCCGAGTTAAGCTTTTTCAGGTAAGTACACTGTCTCCATCTGTATAATGCAAGATTATGATTTTTTTAATCATCATTATATAGGCCTAAGCAGAGGTGTATAGAGTAACGTTACCTGAAACCCATACTTAGGTAAAAGTACAGTTAGATTATCTGATTTCAATCGTGTTCATTTTCTGTAAAATGCTATAAGTAAACCATCATCCAGCTACTAGAAGATTTACGTCTTGTCAGACAGGTTGCTCACGTCATCAAGCTTAGTTTGAGTCTGCGCGTCAGGAACGGAAGTGCTCAAAAATCGCTAAAAATGGGCTTCAACTGTCTCAACAGAGTTCCAATGAGATGGCTCTGTCCACTTCTTATACTGTCTATGTGTGAATAGTACCAGCCCTTAAAACCATAGACGTACGGTTTTGTCTGTCCGATCACTTTTAGGGGTGAATGCTGATCCTTGTTAAATTTATCAATTACAATAAGGTTTCAGTGATATGCACTTGAACCCCTAATTATAAGTTGTATGTTGTTGCTACGCTCGCCAACATTAGTGTTGATATAGTGTTTTTCACTATAGCTTTTGTAAGCTCTGGCTTTTGCCAGGCTGTTCACCGCCGCTTAGGAAAATAAACATATAACAAAAATGAAAGCAGTGAAAAAACAGCAGCTTAAGAAAGCATCTGATCATAGCGGTGTGGAAATGTTTGCACCAACTCTGCAATTTACAGACATCATGTTGACAGATGAGGTAATTAAAATTATACTGTTATGATAGCTCTATTATTAAGTGTATTTAAGACTATAGACTATATAGATTTGGCTATGTGAGACTATAGTTTGAATGAATCCCTTCTTTGCATGACACATTGACATTACATTACAGAATGGCTCTTTCAGCATTATCCTGAACATTGGAAGTCGGGCAAGGTATCATTTTTTTTAAGTTTAGTAACAAGCTGTTCAAAATCTGGGAATAAAAAAAGCAATTAATACATGAAAATTCTTACATTTAGCCCTCTGTAAGACTCGCTTATTGATTTATTTAAGGCAAATAGTGGCAGACTGTTTCTGCACCCCAATTTAAATAATAACATACAGTATGTTTAATATACAGTTGAGGCCAATTGTTAAATTGCATTTACGCCACCTCCAATTAGACTGCAAAATTAAAAGTCAGAAGTCACTAAATACTGTATACTGTGTATACATTTATAATTGTAATTTTTGTACAAAATATGCCATAGTCATTGCAGCACATAGCAGCACAGATTTATACCAACAAAAAAAAAACTTTTAAACTAGAAATCATTACTGCGGTTCAACACTACGGTCATTGGAATGAATTATTATATATATAGCACATTTCCTATGTACTACTTTACAACCAAAGTGCTTCACAATCATATCAGGGGGTCTCTTCTCAACCACCACCACTGTGCATCTACTTGGATGATGCTACGGCAGCCACAGATCAATGAAACACCAGCTATAGGTGGAGAGGAGAGAGAGTGATAGAGCCAATTCAAAGCATGGGGATTATTATAAGGAGGCCATGGTTAATAAAGGTCAATGAAGGAAATTTTACCAGGACCAGAGTTACACCCCTACTCTTTACAAGAAGTGCCATGGGATTTTTAACGACCACAGAGAGTCAGGACCTTGGTTTAACGTCTCATTTGAAGCACAGTTTTTGTTACAGTATAGTGTCCCCGTTACAATAGTGGGGCGTTAGGACCCACATAGTCTGAGCCTCAGATGTCCCATTGGACCGTTGGCTGAACGTCTGATGTAAATGGCACACTTATCTGGAAACACCTTAGGAGTTTGAAGTCGTCATCTGAATGGATGAATTCTACAGGATGTCTGGGAAACGTGTGTGTTGCATTCTTTAACGGTCCGCCTGGAAACAAATGTTGTGACACCAAACTCCCTAATGGAAGAAGAATGACGTCAACTGTGACAATAAGCGCTTACGAGGATCAACTTAACGCTGGATTTTCATAAGTATGTGAAATTCGTGGCTTAGTTGTTGCAGTAAACTTGCACAACGTTCTTGAATGAATAATTTATAGATGCAACTTTACATTTTCACGCCCCTAAACATGTCGCAGAACAAAACGAACTGTGATTGATTACATTACATGTCAGTCAAACGTTCACGGGGTCTTTGACCAATGTAAGCTGCGATATACTGTAGTCCAGGGGTCTCAATTATAAAACTGTGCGTAGGATCCTTACTAAATGCACCCGAAAGTCAAAAATGGCGTACACCAAAAAATATTCAGACTTATAAAACCGTGCCAGAACCTGAGCAAAATTCCCTTTATAAATCTCAGTCAGCGGAAGTTTGTGCGCACATATGTCTCCACCCCGTCTCCTCCCCGAAATAACCATATATGGAACTTACAATGCCTAGTTTTACTATGCATATCCTCATCTGCATATTATTTGCATATGCATATTCATCCACGTGATACCATGTTTAATGGTACAAGAGATAAGAAAAGTATGAGATACGGATGTGCCGTCACATTACGTTGCTAAAAATCATTTAGTAGCCTATCCTTGCCTTGTTTTTGAATAAATAAATCAAATAGTATAAAATACATTTCTGAGAAAGTTTTTCTCAATCTTTTCCACTGGCCAAATAATATTTTTAATTGCTTAATTTTTTTAATGGAAACAGATAGGCCTTATTGTGCATTATTGATCATTATTTTCGCATATATTCTCTCTGCTGCGCTACAGTCCTGCCTCCACAGCTCCTCCCCCCACAGCGGAGCCTGCCGTGAACGCGCAGGCTAGTAAGCAGGACCACCGATGACGGCGGATTATAAACAGTTATTGCACATTCACTAATAAGGACAAAAGATCAACAACATGCTTTACATTGACTATGGCCTGCCCATACTTTGACTACAAACTTGGACTTCAAAACATTAGGTATTTTGCAATACATGTAACTTTATAGCGTTGCACTCTTTCTATAAATTATAAATAGCTAGTAAGATAACATTAATATAACAGTAACTAACTTTACAGTATGTAAGTAATTATTCTAGCGATATGTAATGCTAGATATGGTTTGCTAGTACATTATTTCAGTAACATGACAAGCCAGTGAATTAGCAGGTTTCAATTGTTGCTTAGCACAGTGCGTGACTAATTCTTTCTTTTTCGCTTGTTTATCGTGTCGGTCTTTTTCCTTTTACCTCTTTGTTTTATAAGCAGGTGCCACTCGAGAAACTGGCAGTTTAGGTTGTTTCTCCGCCATTAGCACAGCTGCAGCACACCGGCAATCTTGAGTTTGAATGACGGTACGCGCTGTGCAAGAGAGGGGTGTGATCAGCGCGTACACGAGCGTGATTGACACTGCTAAGACATTTCTCCTGGCTCTGATTGGTTGTTTCTGACAGGGAGCTGTGTATTTCTGCAAATGGCAATAGGACCACTGGGAGGAGCCAGAGGAGCTTGATTTTTTCACAGATTAGCTGTCTCATATTCTACTGTCAGGACATAATGACCGTTTTAACATATATGTAAAAAATGTTTTTTTACCAAAGTTACCTACAGCAGCTTTAAGTGCTTTCCTCTATTAATGAGAATGGCAAATTTAATCTAAATGTGTATATCAGATGTAAAACATAGTTTAAAACATTCTTTTATTTATTTAAACTGTTATTGTGAAAATTCTCTCTATTTATGATTAGGACTCATAATAAAGATTTAAAGTGGTTTTCCTACATCTGCCATCAGTCCCTCAGCTTATCACCAGTGTCGCCAAACTGCTCGTATGCATGGGTTCAGAGTTTGTTTGCAGGTGTGCACATTTTCCCGTCAAGTTTGTATTTATAAATCACAACTTATGCGACGGAAGTGGCATACGCCTCTTTCACGGCCTGTTTTGTGCGTACGCAATGGTTATAAATGAGGCCCCAGACCTTGTGAAGTGGCTTTGCGAGACTAGGACTCACACAAACCACAGGTTGAGCACCCCCTGCTGGCCTCACTAACACCTCTACCAGCAGCAACCTGGTTTTCCCAGAAGGTCTCCCATCCAGGTGCTGACCAGGCTCAACCCTGCTTAGCCTCACTGGGAAACCAGTCTTTGGCTACAGGGTGATATGGCTGTGAGCAAACACTGGGCAAAAATCATGCTGTGGGCAAAAATTGGACAAAAATCGTTATTTTGCTCATGGAGAGATACTCGCACTCATTTTAATTTGCTCATACACTCATTCATAAAGAAAGCTTTTATTCGGTGATACAATTTCATTTGAACGCAATTCACCTCACAAATAATCCCTCCAAATAGTCAAGAGTTTAATAGTCAATATTTGAAATGAGTCAATTATTATTTTATTTTATTTAGTCAGTTCAGTTGTATGGTAGATGTTGTAGGTATAATTTCCCAAAGCTAAACTCCTGTTGTAGTCTTCAGACCCGAGTTTCCATGCATCCATTCTGTGCCCCGGATTTCATGACTCAAAATATCTGAAAACACATGTCAAACCAACAAAAAAGTATCCATGTGGAATATCTGAGGGGAAAAAACAAACATACAGTATATATATATATATACTGTATGTTTGTTTATATATCTCAGTCAACACTTATATGTATATATATACTGTATATATATATATATATATATATACCTACAACATACAGTATATTAAAGTTAGCGAATTTAAATGTTTTTATATTTCAAGGGTAAAGGGAAAGCAATAAAATCAATCCTGTGATATAAAATGTTCAGGCTTGTGGCCTTCCCTAAGGACAAACTATGATATTATGTGAAATAACATAGGCAAATAAACTGACGTATTTCATATTTTAAAACAGTTTTGAGGTAAATGAGATTCTCAGTTGGATGTGGTTCTTGGTTCTGTCAGAGTCACTCAAGGACATTAACCTCTCTGGTGTGATGTTACCCTAGGGGTTTTTTGCTGTATGTTTTGGATCATTGTCTCAGTGCACTCATGAATTACAGCACGCTTTCCTCCAGGGTTTCAGCTCCTTCTCTTTTTTTTTAATTTCCAGAAGAATCCCCAAAAGACAATGCTGTCACCACCAAAATTCACTGTAGGGATAGAGTTCTGTCTAGGTTGTCCTCAATGTTTTGCCTGAACGTATTGCAGAACATATTGCTTGCTTTCCATACTGAGTCAAGTCAAGTCACCTTCATTTATATAGCGCTTTTAACAATATGGACTGTTTCAAAGCAGCTTTACAGTGATAATAGGAAATTAAAGTAACAGATATTGTTTTGGCTTTCTTTACAGCAGCTCTAGAATAAAGTTATTGTCCAGCTAAAGTTAGTTTTGATTGATTCACTTCCGTCGCAATGATCATTAGTTATTAACTTTAACACGACACCGTTCTAACAGAAAAATTCTTTAATGCAATCCGGCCGCTCATTTGCATTAAACAGTGCCTGGTGGCTCTGAGAATTTTTTTTTATCGCTTCAGCGTAGCCACGTGAATCGGAATTATCCCGACAACGTTTTATCAGTACAGAGGTAACGGGAAGGAGGCCTTCACTAGGGAGAGACTAGTAGACACTTCAGGACTGTGTTTTCGTTGTGTCCAGGCGCAGGTCCTTCACCAGATCTGGATAATGCCTGGATATAGATTGTTTCAAAGCAGCTTTAGAGGGATAATAGGAAATTAAAGTAACAGAGATATTTTTGGCTTTACAGCAGCTCTAGAATGAAGTTATTGTCTAGCTAAAGTTAGTTTTAATTGATTCACTTCTGTCGCAACGATCATTAGTTATTAACTTAGGGGCCGCTATCACAACACCGTTCTAACAGAAAACCCTTAATGTGATCCGGCCGCTCATTTGCACAAAACAGTGCCTGGTGGCTCGAGAACTCAAACCATGAAATAGGTTCCAAGGTACAAGCCTTGGTTACGTATGTAACCCTTGTTCCCTGAAGGAGGGAACGGAGACGTAGTCGACGTGTCGACTGATTGAGATCACGCTTAGGGAGCCTGTCTTCGAGTACTGTTAAAACGAGCCAATGCACATTGGCGTGGGACAAATGCATCACACACTCCAACCCCGCGGCGTAGGTATAAATACGGAAGTGGATGCATGCACTAGTTGTTTTTCGCTGAGGAGCCGAGCGTAACTCAAAGTCAGCGGTGGTCCAGCAATAGTGGCGACGGGAGTACGTCTCTGTTCCCTCCTTCAGGGAACGAGGGTTACATAAGTTACCGAGACATTGCTTTTCAGTCGCTCACGATCGACGTAGTCGACGTGTCGACTGATTGGGATCTCAATTAAAATGCCACTAGCCACTAGTGCTGCCACCTTCCAGTGCCTAGACAAAAGCCTTCTGATCCTCCTGCATTATTTGAGGCGGAGATGGGACAGGGACTAGGCCAGAGAAGTCACTGCTGTTCCACAAGACCACTGGTAAAGCGTTCTCTTTCGTTGGAAAGGAATACGCTACGGAAGCCACATCCTGCCCGAAGGGAGGTAACGTATGGAGAATACACATATGGACTCGGCAGATGACCGGACAGTACATCATATGGAATGTCACTGGGGTGGCTCCAGCCTATGACATGGGGGAGAATCAGGCGGACAGTGACGGCAGAGAGGGAAGACACGGGCTCGCAGCAGGGAGCCGTACCGTGGAAGAATACACATATGGGATCGCCGTAGGGTTCACAACATATGGACCCAGCCTAACACAGGTTCCACCAGTGCATGCGAGTGATAGAACCGGCTTCGGACATTCCGCCACGTCTGTTGCCGAAGGGTATGGAGGAACTCGACAGAGTTCGGCTGATAAGGGGAACTCTACTGGAGCAATAATTGAACACGTATCCACTCCATAGGAGGGGAATGTGGCAGCAAGCCGACACTTCGAACCGGGCTTACAGTGAAACTGGCTTCATGTGAAGGGATCCTACGGGAAGCAGTGGTTCGACACATAGGCTAATTGTCTAGCAAACGTGATAGGTGTCGCCCAGCCCCCAACTCTATTAACATCTGTTCAGCGAGGCACTCAACGTCAACGCCTAGGAGGGAGCAATACTCTCACTTAGGAGGAGCTCACCACCTAGGTGGGCACTTGCATCTTGGGAAAACACCAAGATGAAGGCAACCACATGTAGTGGGCTAACCTCTGCTTGGAAACAGCCTTCATTTCTGCTGGTCTCCGTAACAGACACGAGCTGGTCTGAGGTCTAGGCTTTGCATTCTAAGCACGTATAACCGCAATGGAGCGGACGGACAGAGAAAAGCCATGGCTGGGTCTGCCTCCTCCGGGGGAGCGCTTGCAGGCTCACCACCTTTTCCTAAGAGCGCACGGTCTGGGCTACCCTTGTGCATGTCCATGAGTGCCTTTGCCTGATAAACCTGTAGCAACGCCATGGCATGTAAAGAGGAGGCGGCTTACCCACAGGCTTTGTAAGCTCTGGCCGTCGGAACAGAAGAGAACTTACAGGCCCTAGGGGGGAGAGGAGGATCCAAAAGGCAGTGGCCGCCGGACACAGGTGCACCTTTGTCGCGACAGACTGCTCCACTGGAGGGACAGCCTTGTAACCCACCACCGCTCCTCCGTCAAGGATAGTGAGGCAGAGAAAGGTGCCGTCCACGACCTGGTAAGTTCTCCATGCACTTTGGGAAAGAAAGGCACTGGGGCGGGTAGCTGAGAACCAGCGCGGCCCGCTCCGAGATATTAATCATCCAACCGAGACTGGTCGGGACGCGGTGGAGGATTCCACTGAGGCCCGACAGCCTCGGCGGCCCATTTCAGCATAGCTGACATTTCTGGATCTAGCTCGGGCAACGTTACACTCCCATGAGGAGATAACGCAGACGAGTCATCATTTTTTCATCTTTTTTTTTAAACACATAATGCAACCATTGTGACCGTCAGAAGTGGACAGGGAACGATCGCATCCAGAAACGCACGGATGGAATAAGATCTTGAAAAAGACGCAAACGCACCCGTGTTGCTCTTTCAGGAAATGAGACCTGTCACCAGTGCCGGAGCACACAGGGAAGTGACCGCGGCAACACTGAACAGTGAACTGAAACAGTGAAGCACTCACTTCTTTGCCCTCTAACCAACCATCAACAAACACACAAAAAGTATGTTGTTTAAACAGCAGTTGAGAGCTCAGAAGCTCACGATCACCACTGCACTCGCGCTGTAGAACCACCAGTTCTGGGAGAGTCTTCCAGAAGAACAACGACACACTTGCTCGTTGTAATATCACAACACTCTTCAGAGACATCGACATGAAGACAGATCGGCTCCGAAGCGAAAGACAACTAGTTTATGCATCCACTTCCGTATTTATACCCGCGCCGCAGGGGCAGAGTGTATGATACATTTCACGCAGACCAATATGCATTTTTATCAATAACATGTAACTCGTTTTAACAGTACTCGAAGATGGCAGACTCTCTACGTCGAACGTGAGCAACTGAAAGGGAACAAAGCAAAATGGAGCTTCACATGACAGGACAATACAGGGAGTGACTAATGCTAACTAGCATGAGCAGACATGAGAAAATCTAGAAAAGAAACGAATGAGACTAAATAGCAGAAAAATCAAAGGAAAAAATAAACAGGTGTACGAGCGGTTACAATTTTTTTGTGTGTTTCCAAAAAAGGAAAAAATATTAACGTTGAACAAGTACGCTCTTAAGTCGCTTTCTGTTCAAAGAGTGCTGAAATGTCAATTACTCATCATTTTGGCTTCATTATGGCTTAAAACTTTTGGCATAAATTTAAAATATTTGTCATACCTGACCAGAAGATGTTCAACACTTTTTCTTAACTTTAAGGATTAAAGGATATCTGAATACTAAAATAAATATGGCTAACGTACTGACAGGACAAGCGGTCAGTCCGTGAACAAGACAAGAGCGCGCAAGTCGTTTTTCTGAATATCCAGTTCTCCTGTTGTTTCAGTGTAGTATCTACCACAAGGTAAGGTTGTTTTCGATTCCTTCCCTTTTAAATCTTCCCTTGTCTGGCTTTTTCTACTCTGAACAATGCCTGAACCTTGTATTTTGAGCACTTCTTGCGTCGTTCTTCCCTCTTCACGATGACTCGCTTGCTTTAGTCCTCAGATGTAAGTCGCTTTGGATAAAAGCGTCTGCTAAATGACTAAATGTAAATGTAAATGTAACGTTAGCATACACTGGTACTTTAATTTGGTACTTTAATTTATACAAGATCGCAATCTCCATGGATTATCAGCTAACGTTATTCTGTCCCTTCAGTAAATAAACATAATTTTCAAGTCTATTTAAAAGAATGTTGTGGTCAATAGTATCAAATGCAGCACTAAGATCGAGTAACACTAACAGAAAGATACAACAATGATCGGATGATAAGAGCAAATCATTTGTGACTCTAATGAGAGCAGTCTCAGTACTATGGTACGGTCTAAATCCTGACTGAAAATCCTTCCAGATACCATTTCTTTCTAAAAAAAGGAACATAGTTGTGAGGATACTGCCTTTTCTAGTATCTTTGACAGAAAAGGTAGATTCGAGACCGGCCTGTAATTGACTTAGTCTGTAGGATCGAGTTGCGTTTTTTTTAACAAGCAGTTTAATCAAAGCCAATTTAAAAGTTGTTTTCCTTGAAACAAGAAGGGACCTGCCTTTCTATTGGGCAAGGACTTTTATTCCATTGGCTCACACGTGGCATTCTACTCTGCAATATCTTAAATTAATGAGGATTAGTTAGGAATGTATTAAAAGGTGGGTGGTGATGGTGCAGTGGATAATAATTTTTTTTTTTGTACCCCAAATGTGTCAGAAAGTTGTTAATCTTATAATACACAATACAGAACTACTGCAAAACATGTCCCTTCAGCAAGATGTTTAGCTAAGATAAAAATTTTTTACCACTTTATTCTGAGACATTCGAGCATTTGTGGTCTGTCTTGGAAACATATCTAACAGCAAGTACACTTCTAACAGCAAGTTCACCCTAAGTCAATCAGCTACATTTGAGGCATAAAGATTAATAAAAGAAAAGGATTAAACATACATTTCAAATGCTAATAATGATAAACACATCAAAATGATAGTAATGAGAAACACATCAACATGATTTCAAAATGTTTTCTTTATTGTTTTGAGTTACTAGTATGCAATGGAACAGATTATTGTCATGTATTGATTTGTTACTTTATTCATCTATGCATTCATTAACTTTTGCTTCATTAATTTTGGTTAATGCGTTGGTTAGGAAAGATTTTGCGACACAGCGCCTTCTCTCACTTTCACTTCACTTCACTAGTAAAATCCACAAAGAGAAGGCAGGACAACAACAAATGCAGGAGAACAACAAATGCAGGAGAACAAATGCAGGAGAACAAATACAGGAACAATGATGACAAACAACAACTGAAGCACAGAAGTTTAAATACAAGGGGATGATGAAGGACAGGTGTTGTTTATTGATGTCATAGGAACTAATGAGGGTAACTATGGTGACAAACAAGGTACAAGACAAAACAGGAACCAAACACAGGAAGTGAACATTGAAACAACTGGGAATTAAAAATAAATTTTAACATAAAAGTCCTACAAGACACAGTACATGGATCGTGACAGTGGTGCCAATGATTTGGTCACAAGAACCAATGGCTTTTGATGTCAGATGGCATTAACACTCCATTTTGACTTTTTTTTTTTTGAAAGGCCAAAGAAGCAGAGATTTATCATTCCATTTAGGGCTCAACTATTGTGTCCCTTTATGAAATCAGACAGGTTATGAACTCAGAATGCAATCAGACAGGTTACACCTCACAAGGGTAAGCGAGGAAAACTCAAATCTCTTTTCTCTTGACACAATGTGAACCTCCGCCCCTCTCTTTTGTCATTTTTGGGCTTGAAACATTTTTTAATACTGTGCGTCCCTTTATGAAATCAGACAGGCTATGAATTGGGAACGCGGTCAGACAGGTTACACCACACTAGGGTAGTAGTGTAGTACAATAAGTGAGGAAAACACAAATCGCTTTTCTCTTTAATGTGAACCTTCGCCCTTCATGAGCGTCTTAATAATGTGTTTGTCATGAAACACTGTTCAGATATTTCTCAGGACTAATTGTTTTAAACAGCCAATGTCAAAATCTCAGTGCACCAAATTGATGGATGGCACCTATTTACAGGTTTTTTTTTATTTATAACTGGGATAATAAGAACGTTTTTTCGCTAACTTAACCACCCATAGATCACCTCTATATGTATGTGTTGTAGTGGTAAATAGGCTATAAACCATAATTTACAAACAGGGTGGCGAGTTAAAGCTGTAAACGGCAAAAAGGTTATCAGATCAGGTCCTTGTGGAAAATCAATGGTCCTGGTGTCCACGCAGGGCGTCGGTGGTGGACAAACGGGGTGGCCGCTTGACTTTCAGTAGTACTGATGTCTCCCAATAGAGGTCAGCGCTTTCATTAGCCCATTCAAACCACAAACACAAGGACACACTATCAGTGCTGTGATCTGTCAATGTGCGCGGCATCTAGGCCAGTGTTGTTGTTGGGGACTGTGTGCTATCACAGGAGATCAGATGTGGCTCAAGCAGGATTACGCTGGATGAGGAACTGCTCACACAGAGGACGTGACAGGCCTGGCGTGTCTTCAAAACCCCATCACCTGTGTTAACTATCTGTGAGCCATGGCGTGTGTAATAGACCACCACAGCCTATTATATACACCGTACACAGAGGATTCGAAAGTAGATGGTCCCTCAATGTCTCCCAATAGATGAACGGCTGTAACACATACACAACAAAATGATAATGAACCCGAAAAAGGGTATAACAAACATTGTTTCGCTTTACATATGAGGCCAAACAATGCTTTATGAGCATTTAATACAGTAAACTGCAATACTGCCACCTGCTGGACACCCTGAGATTTGAATGGTTAGACTTTAAGAACTAGCCTGCAATTTGATTGCAACAAGACATCAAGACATCTGGAAAAACTATTACATTTTATGCTTTAAATGTATTTCAGGATGTCTGCTATCAACTAAAATTAGTCAAGTAAAGTCAAGTCACCTTTATTTATATAGTGGTTTTTACAATATAGATTGTTTCAAAGCAGCTTTACAGTGATAATAAGAAACTAATGAAACAAAGTTTGTTTCCAGAAGAAAATAGCATCACAGTCTAGCTTAAGTTCCGTGATGGTTCATTTTGGTTGTAAAAAAGTTATCAATTTAATTTATATATATATAGCCGCTCTGAAGAAAACCGTGATGTCGTCATCCAGCTCAGTTCAGTTCTCATATAATGGTTCTGCAGGCAGATCAATAATATTGTTGAATATTAAATTAAATGTTAAATTAAATATCCCCAAACTAAGCAAGCAAAACCCAAAGAGCCATTAGGGTCATATATGCTGATCTGAAAGCAGTTTGGGAGACGTCTTTTAACAGCAGTTCCCTATCGGTCAGTCACTACAACGTAGGTCATGACGTAGGTCATGACTGACCAATAGGAATCTCGCTAGAGAGGCCAATCTACTTCGAGTGAAACTAAAACAAGCCAATACACATTGGCGTGCAATCATTTGCAACAGCTGTGCAGCCTCGCAGCGCGGGTATTTAACAAGCAGCTGGTGCGATTGCACACTAGCTTTTTACTTCGGAGCCAAGCACTTCGTATGCTGAACAGAGTGAATTTGAAAGCAAGCCTCTTCTGGATCTCTCCACTTTGGTGCTGGCGTGACAGCACAGCAGCGCGAGCGGTCTTTTTCTCTTCTCTCTCTCTATTCTTTGTTTGTTGTTTTAAAACTGAGCAAACAAAAAAGCTGTTTTCACGGCTGGTAAGGTGCGCGGTTAAAGCGCTCAACGGCCGTTTTCACGGCTGGTAAGACCAGCGAGAGAGAATCGCGCACAGACAGGTGCACATTCCTGTCTGTGTTCGCCGTGACCGTTCCCCTGCGTGCTTCAGCACCAAGGAGAGCAGTCTCTAAAAGAGCTTACACAGATAGTTTGCGTCTTTTTCAAGATGACATTCTATCTGTGTGTTTCTGGATGCGGTCGTTACCTGGGGTCGCGGGATGGTCACGATCGCTGCCTTGTGTGTCTGGGCCTCGAACACGCACAGGCAGCGTTCGTGGATGAGTCATGTACCCATTGTGGGAAGATGACCATCTCGGAGCTGAGGTCGAGACTCACGTTCCTGCAAAGGGGCGGAGTCCCTGTGCCTGCACCTCGTTCCAACCCCCCTTCGCGGGTTGCTACGGGCAGTGACACGGGTGACCTGAGGATTACAGTGAGCGCGCTTCCTTCGGGGAACCAACCCCCTAGGAACCCTCACTCCTCTCATGCTCCGCAACCAGTTGAGCTGCCAACGGAACGTTCTGGACCATCCTCGAGATGTGTACCAGTCGTTTCGTTCGGCGCTCCCAGCGACGACCAGATGTCGATCGCTGCATCGGAGGGTGGGTCAGACCTCTCTGCGGACGACGGCTCGGAGCCGCTGCCTCCTTCAGGTGTGTCAGCGGTGCCCGAGTCGGACCCGGAGATGATGGCCATGCTTTCCCGGGCCGCCAACAGGATCGGGCTCGTGTGGAACCCTCCACCGTGTCCCGAGCCCTCGAGGTTGGACGATTGGTATCACGGGGTGGCGCGCGCTGGTTCTCAGCAACCCACCCCAGTGCCTTTCTTCCCGGAAGTGCATGAGGAGCTCACAGGGACGTGGACGGCACCTTTTACTGCCAGAAACCGTCTCGGTGGCTCCTCCTCCCTCACCACCCTTGATGGCGGGGCAGCTAAGGGATACGCGTGTATCCCGCCAGTGGAACGGGCCGTTGCTATGCAACTGTGCCCTGACTCCACTTGGCGTGGAGAACCGTGTCTTCCTTCCCGGGCCTGTAAGTACTCGTCGGACCTGACCGGCAAGGCTTACAAGGCCTGTGGGGAAGCTGCCTCTGCCATGCACGCTATGGCGTTGTTGCAGGTTCATCAGGCCAAGGCACTGAAGGACCTGCACGAGGGTGGTCATGATTCACAAGTTCTCCAAGAACTTCGTACCGCAACTGACCTCGTGCTTCGTGCGACGAAGGTCACTGCGCGGTCAGTGGGTCGTGCGATGTCCGCACTAGTGGTCCAGGAATGCCACCTCTGGCTGTGTCTGGCTGACATGCGGGAGACCGACAAGATCAGGTTCCTTAACTCCCCCGTGTCCCAGACCGGCCTCTTCGGTGACGCGGTCGAGAACTTCGCCCAGCAGTTCTCGGCTGTACAGAAGCAGACTGAGGCCATTAAACACATCCTGCCGCGGCGGTCAGCTGCTGCCTCCACCCCAACGCCCGCGGCTTCTCGGTCTGCTCGTCGCCGTGGGCGTCCGCCTGCGTCTGCCCCTGCTCCCACGCCGCAGCAGCAGCCTCCATCCAGGCGGCACCGTGGAGCCAGTCGCAGGCAGGGCGCCCCGCCCGTCCAGGCCCCCGCCAAGAGGGGCGGCAAAGCCAAAGGTAAGCGGCCTTAGGACGGGCGACCCAGAGGTGGAAGGGACTGCTCTCCAGGAGACGATGACTGCATCGCTCCCTCCCCCGGAAGAGGGCCGGGTGGAAAATCCTTTGTTTCATTTTGTTTGTGTACCGCCGCTGGCCTTAAAACCAGCGGTACCCAAATTTTCAATAAAAGAGCAGTTTCTATCATCTCTGGGTCCGAAGAGGGCCCGGAGAGCAATGGGGGGTCGGAATCCTTAGCACTCTCATCCGCCTCTTCTATCGCCAGCCGGCAGCTGCGTACGGTCCGAGAACTCCACCGAGCCACCTCCCGCACCTCCTGCCCCGTGGAACCAGCTGCACAGCACACTCAGACCCCGCTACGGGCCGCCTCCCAGAGAGAGCCTCCCGAGCCGCGTCCCTGTGTTCCACCTCGTTGCCCCACTCCGGGTACGCCTACGGTTCGTTTGGTCCCACTTGTACGGTCTCTGCGAGCCTGGTTAGCACTCCCCAGGCCGTCTTGGTCAGTCACTGCAGTCACGTCAGTCACGTGACTTGGTCAGTCACGCTATTTCAGCTTATCACGACCACATAGATGGCAAAGCAGTTGGAAAGCACGACCTGGTCGTCAGGTTTCTTAATCCTCCTCGACCCCCCTCCATACCCTCTTGGGATCTTTCCCTGGTGCTTCGAGCACTTCAGGATGTTCCCTTTGAGCCTCTGCAGTCAGTAGACTTAAAGCTTCTTTCCATGAAGACTTTGCTGCTGGTTGCACTGGACTCTGTCAAGAGGGTAGGAGACCTGCACGCATTTTCGGTCGACGAATCGTGCCTAGAGTTCGGGCCGGGTGACAGCCACGTGGTACTAAGACCCCGGCCTGGCTATGTGCCCAAGGTTCCTACCACTCCCTTCAAAGACCAGGTAGTGAACCTGCAAGCGCTGCCTTTGGAGGAGGCAGACCCAGCCCTGGCTTTGCTCTGTCCCGTTCGCGCTCTGCACATGTGCGTGGACAGAACTCAAAGCGTCAGGACCTCAGACCAGCTCTTTGTCTGTTACGGAGGCCAGCAGAAGGGAAAGGCTGTCTCCAAGCAGAGGATGGCCCACTGGATAGTGGATGCCATCGCCTTGGCTTACCAAGCACAACGCGTGCCCTGCCCGCTCAGGTTGCATGCACACTCCACGAGAGGCGTTGCATCCTCCTGGGCACTGGCACGTGGCTCCTCGCTAACAGATATCTGTAGAGCTGCGGGCTGGGCGACACCTAACACGTTCGCTAGATACTATAGCCTACGTGTAGAGCCGGTCTCCTCCCGTGTTCTCACCCTAGACGGGTAGAAGCACTGAGAGGTCTGGCTCTGTCGGCTTGCTGCACCCTACTGTGCACCCTTATTGCTCCAGAGTAAAACCTGTCGAGTCCTCCATAACCCCTCGGCCCGGACTTGGCGGAGCGTCCGGCGCCAGGCCCTTATCCGCTGAATCCTTGAGAATCGGATCTGGGCTGGGTTCCATATGTGTGACCCTACGGGGATCCCATATGTGTATATTCCACGGCTGCTCCTATCGGAAGCCCGTGTCTTTCCCTTGGGCTAAGTCACCCATTATTTCATATGCAGTACAGCCTTCGGGCCAGTCCATATGCATTTCCACATAACTCTTTGAAGAAGTGGCTTCCGCAGCGTTCCTTCCTAAACAGAAAGGGCACGCTTTCCCAGTGTTATCCAATATCTCACTGTATGGGTTATCACGGAACAACAGTGTCAGACTCACTCTGTGTAAGCCTCCGCCTATCGTCCTTCCAGGCAAGAAGGTGTAGAGGCTTGCATGGGGGCGCTGGATGGGGTGCAGCAGCTGTGGCGCTTTGGTAGGGATTCCTATAGGTCAGTCATGACCTACGTTGCAGTGACTGACCGATAGGGAACGTCTCGGTTACATATGGTAACCCTCGTTCCCTGAGGGAGGGAACGGAGACGTAGGTCCCGTCGCCACATCTGCCACATCTGCCTTTTTCAGGCTTGGCTCCTCAGCAAAAAACTAGTGTGCAATCGCACCAGCTGCTTGTTAAATACGAGGCTGCACAGCTGTTGCAAATGATTGCACGCCAATGTGTATTGGCTTGTTTTAGTTTCACTCGAAGTAGATTGGCCTCTCTAGCGAGATTCCTGTTGGTCAGTCATGACCTACGTCTCCGTTCCCTCCCTCAGGGAACGAGGGTTACCATATGTAACCGAGACGTTTCGGCACGACATCTGCCCAAACTCATTTAAACGCACACTCACACGTTTCACATTTCGCATTTATGTATTTATCAAAACCCATTAGAACGAAATCATATTCATACAAAAATAAAGAAAAAGGTCCAGTGACTCAACTTATATGCTTTATTTAAACCAGAAATTTAGAGTTTTTAAATGAAGTGAAGCAATATTCTGATTCTTTCATTTTTAGAAACATTAATGTTTAAAAAAATAAATGTAAAAAATGTAAAAGATCATTGAATGAAAACAAACCCAGACATTATTAGCTTCTTCATTACACTAACATAACTTTGTGAGAAAAATCCTCTATGAGTTTTTTGAAAGGTGGGATTCTTACTTTTTGTTGAGCCACTGGCAGTTTACCCCCAATGTAGGCCTATGTGACACTTCACATTTGGGAATTCACCAATGTGATATTTTTAGGCCAGGATCATTTTGCTTTGACATAATAAAGTGACTGTAGGACACTTTGGACATCTAATAAATACATGCAAAATGTGAAATGTAAATGAGTGTTCGTTTAAATGAGTTTGGGCAGATGTTGTGCAGAAACTGTGCTGTAAAAGATATCTCCAAAACTGCTTTCAGATCAGCATATAAACCCCTAAACCAAACACTACTGTGATGAAAAAAAGGGTATATTCACTTCTTTTTATTCCAGTGTCTATAAGCGTCTTCCATTTGCTTTACTCTTTTATAAACAGCAACTATTTGAACAAGGTCTCTGTGAGTGCTCAAAGCAGCCTGTCTGTATTCCCACGGTGCGCTAAATATACATGAGGAATTGCCTAGCCTTGTGTCTGTGCTTATTATAACTCGATTATTTATATCCGAGTCGCGCTAGATCCGTGTGACGAATAATAACTGATTCTGTTTACATGAGCAACACTGTACCAAAATTAATCATGATTCTTTTCCATTCACTTTAAAATTCTTCAACTTTTGTTAAATTATTTTACTTTTATTTAGTAAAGTTTTCAAATGAATGTACTTTTTTATTTTTTATTAAATTATTTGTAATGCAAAAAGAATCTTATTTTCATAGCCAGAATGTATCAAAATTTTACTTTTTTATTATTCACATTAGGGTAATACAGTATCAATGCTCAATATACTGTGTGTATATATATATATATATATATATATATATATATATATATATATACACACACTGAACAAAATTATAAACGAAACACTTTTGTTTTTGCCCCCATTTTTCACGAGCGAACTCAAAGATCTTAGACTAATTCTATGTACACAACAGGCCTATTTCTCTCAAATATTTTTCACAAATCTGTCTAAATCTGTGTTAGGCATATCAAGATGCTGATTAGACAGCATGATTATTGCACAGGTGTGCCTTAGGCTGGCCACAATAAAAGGCCACTCTATGTGCAGTTTTACTGGGTCGGAAAACCAGTCAGTATCTGGTGTGACCACCATTTGCCTCACGCAGTGCAACACATCTCCTTCGCATAGAGTTGATCAGGTTGTTGATTGTGGCCTGTGGAATGTTGGTCCACTCCAAAGTGCCAATAAACTCGAAATTCTGACTTTTTTTCTCAGATTTGTATGTCTATATCTCACAATTCTGACTTTATAACACAATTGGTAGATATAAAGTCAGAATTGCAATTGAAACGAATAGATAAAGGTCACAATTTTGTTAGATATAAATATAAATTGTGAGTCTTTTTTTCCTGAGAATTGGACTTTATAACTCGCAATTGTGCGTTTATATCTCACAATTCTGAAAAAAAAGATGTCAGAATTGCAAGTTATAAAGTCGCAATTGCGTGTTATAAAGCCAGAATTTCTAGATATAGTCGCAATTGCAAGAAAAGTCAGAATTGAGAGTTTATTTCTTGCAATTGTGAGTTTATATCTCGAAATTCTGACTATAACACGCAATTCTGAGTTTATATCTCGCAATTCTGACTCTATAACACGCAATTGCGACATCACGCAATTCTGACTTTATATCTTGCAATTCTAACTTTATATCTTGCATTTCAAAGAAATAAAGTCAGAATTGTGAGATGTAAACTCACAATTGTGAGATAAAAAGTTGCAATTATCTTTTAAAATGTTTTATTATGTGGCGGAAACAAGCTTCCAATATGCAACGGTGCAATATGCAAGTGGATGCTGCACATTGGTGGTGGTTGAGGAGATTCCCCCTTCCATATGTAAAATGCCTTGAGTACCTAGAAAAGCGCTATATAAATGTAACAAATTATTATTATTATTAGTATTATTGGCTGTGAGAGGGGATGTTGCATCGGTCACCCTCAGGCCGTGGAGCAGGAGTGTTCGGGTGTTGCTGGGAGATAGTTGTTCATTTTGGGTTGTCACAGTGTAGTAGGCTTGTTGTCTTATAGTTTTATCAAATAAAACTTATAGTTTTATTTGTTTATTTGTGCAAAGAATGTGTATTGTTTTTGTGAAATCTTGGAAATTAATAATGCAAGATAAGTGACAAGTGTACAAAAATTAGATAAAAAAATAAGAGCAAACATATTCAAGATGCAGTCTTGCTTCTGAGAATTTTTTTAAATGTTCTGAAAATATGAAGAAATGTAATAATTATGAGCTTAAGATTAATAATTTATAAAATTAATAATTAACAGCTTAAGAATTAAGAGCTTTGATACCAATCTCTCATTTGAAAGTCACGTGTCTAGTATCTGTAAAAGCGCATTTTTCCATCTTAAAAATATATATAAATTACGTCATATGCTCTCATTGACAAATGCGGAACAATTAGTTCATGCGTTCATGACCTCAAGGCTAGATTATTGTATTGCTCTACTGGGTGGTTGCCCTGCACGCTTAATAAACAAACTACAGCTGGTCCAAAACTCAGCCGCTAGAGTTCTTACAAGAACCAGGAAGTTTGACCATATTAGCCCGGTTCTGTCAACTCTGACTTGGCTCCCTATTAAACATCGTATACATTTTAAAATATTGCTGATTACTTACAAAGCACTAAATGGTTTAGCTCCGTAGTACTTGAGCAAGCTCTTAACCCATTATAGTCCTTCACGTCTATTGCGATCTCAAAATTCTGTCCAGTTGATAATACCTAGAATATCAAAATCAACTGCTGGCGGCAGATCCTTTTCCTATTAAGCACCAAAACTTTGGAACAATCTTCCTAACATTGTCCGGGAAGCAGACGCAGTCTGTCAGTTCAAATCTAGACTAAAAACACATCTCTTTGGCTTAGCATACACATAACACATTATAGATTGCTATAATTCAATGTTAGGCTGCATAGTTTAGATCAGCCGGAACCGGGAACACTTCCCATAAATCCTTATGTACTTTGTACATCATAAGAAGGATGTCATCTACGCTAATATTAGTCTCTCTGTTTATCCCGAGGTTTACCGCAAACTGCCGGATCCAGGCCATATTCAGATCTGATGAAGGACCATCACATGGACACGACGACAACGCATCCCTGAAGTGCCAGCCTCATCAACACTGTGAAGGCCTCATGGACAACTCAACATCTCAACTCATCTCCATACCAGCGTGATGACTCCGACCCCTAACCAGATGAACTGGATAAATATTGTGAAAGTTCTGATCCAATCTGACTTCTGACCTATTATGCCGCCTAAATAATAATCATACACTGTTTGTTTGTTGGCCTAAGGAGGACTGACTGAGCCTGGGTTTTTTTCTCCATACTGTCACCTGATGGAGTTTTGGTTCCTTGCCACTGTCGCCTTTTTTTCACCTTCATTCGCCATTGGCTTTTGGCTTGCTTAGTTGGGGACATTTAATATTTAATTTTGAATTTAACAATACTATTACAACTTTACTTTCCTGTTATCTCTGTAAAGCTGCTTTGAAACAATTTGTATTGTAAAAGTGCTATATAAATAAAGGTGACTTGACTTATTTATGTTGACCCTACACCTTACTTTTTTCTCTTGATCATAGATGGCACATTCGTAAAATTTACTCAGTCGTGTCAGTTTTTAGCTTAACTGATCTTATTTTGTGTCCCTGGAAAATGGTGATCTAAGGCGTTCTGTTGAATATCATAGGCTTTTGTGTATATGTGTTAATGTAATTCTTACCCCAGTGGGGGATAATTTGAATAATTTCGTGGGGATAATTTTGTGCTATGACGACAGTTTTTTCCTCAGCCAGCAGGTGCCGTACTCTCCAAAGAGATGTAGTACCATTATCGGCAGCATCATGGGTGAAACAGTATCAGGTTCAGATAATGAACTCGTTTTTTATCAGTCATCTGTATTATTTGACATTAAAACTTAATGTCTAATAATAATAAACATCTTAAAGGGTTATTTCACCCAAAAATGAAAATTCTGTCATTAATCTCTCACTCTCATGTCGTTCCAAACCTGTAAGTCTTTCCTTCATCTTGGGAACACACATGAAGATCTTTTTGATGAAATCTGAGAGCTTTCTGTCACTCCATTGACAGCTACGCAACTACCACCTTTTAAGCCCCAGAAAGGCAGTAAAGACAACATTAAATAATCCATGACACCAGATCCATCAATAATAGGCTACACAGCAAAATAACATGACATACCACTCGTGATCATTGTATAATTTCTCTTGTATATGATCGGTTCAATTTGTGCAATATAGCACCCATCTGATCTGGATACGGCCCGGATCCGGCTGACTTCAGTAAACCTTGGAATAAACAGAAAGAGTAACATTAGCGTAGATGCCATTCTTCTTATGATGTAACGAGTACATCCGGTGTTAGGAAGACTGTTCCAAAGTATAGGTGCTAAATTGGAGCAAGATCTACTGTCAGTGTGTGGTGCAGGCAGAAGTAGACAAAGAGGCAAAAGGCTCCAAGACAAACTTTTACTATATAATATAACTACCACAGGTACAGACAGGCAGGATGGACACACACGCTAAATAAGACTGAGAACGGACAGAGACTGGCTGAACGGAAAGGAACTAAATACATTACAGACACTAATGAACACAGACTAACATAAACCAGGTGACACAGATGATAATTGACTAGACACAGGTGGAACAGATGATGAGCTAAATGACTGTAACCATAGAGACAGATGAGTGGTGGGAAAACAGAACAAAGGAAAACATGTGACTAGGGGTGACTGTGACAGTACTGGGCGTCCTGGAGTCTTCCTCAGGAGGGTCAGCAGGGTCCACAGGGATTGAAGACTGAAGGACGGGACCGGCAGTTCGACCATGGCGGACGGCCATGGCGGAGACGACCCTTCGGACGGCCATGGCGGGGACGACCCTTCGGACGGCCATGGCGGAGAAGACCCTTCGGACGGCCATGGCAGGGACGACCCTTCGTGGCCATTCATGTGGGCAGTGTCTGGCCACTAAAGCCGAGGACGTATAGCCCCCAACCAAAATGGCAGACATGACGTGAAGGAACTCAGGCTCGGTAGACATGACGTGAAGAGCCAGTGAACATGTGATAGCTGCCGCAGGAACTTGTTGGTAGAGGAACTCGTCCAACCCACACCAAAAGACGGTCTTTAAGGTGTCCTCTTTCCACGGTACCTTATGCGCCAGATCGAGAAACTCCTCTACGTAGTCCTCGATCGGCCGACCATCTTGGAAGTGGGTGAGGAGAGATTGACCTGGGTTCACCGGGGTGAGAAGGATGCCCATCCTATGTTCTTTTTTTTTTGTGGTCCGTTCTTCTGTCATGGTGTGGTGCAGGCAGAAGACGACGAAGAGGCAAAAGGCTCCAAGACAAACTTTTACTGTATACTGTAATATAACTACAATGGGTACAGACAGGGAGGATGAACACACACGCTAAATAAGACTGAGAACGGACAAAGACTGGCTGAACTGAAAGCAACTAAATACAGACAGTGATGAACACAGATTAACAGAAACCAGGTGACAGACACAGATGATAATTAACTAGACACAGGTGGAACAGATGATGAACTAAATGACAGTAACCATAGAGACAAACAGAACAAAGGAAGACATGTGACTAGGGGTGACTGTGGCACCTACTGTCTGCAGCTTATCCACTGGACAGAATTTTGAAATCGCAGTAGACGTGAAGGACTATAATGCGTTAAGAGCTCGCTCAAGTACTGGGGAGCTAAACCATTTAGTGTTTTGTAAGTAGTCAGCAATTTTTAAAAATGTATACAATGTTTAATAGGGAGCCAAGTCAGAGTTGACAGAACCGGGCTAATATGGTCAAACTTTCTGGTTCTAGTAAGAACTCTAGCTGCTGCGTTTTGGACCAACTGGACATTGTTTATTAAGCGTGCAGGGCAACCACCCCGTAGAGCATTACAATAATCTATCCTTAAGGTCATGAACGCAGCAGCTTTAGCAGATTTAGATACTAGAATCGTCAGAATCATCAAAATCATGTGGTTGGTATTTCATTGTTTGTTCATCATTGATTACTCACTATATCATGGGACTATTCAATTTAGAATAACTGTCTAGCCAGGATATCTTCAGATTTTCCACTCTTTTGAAACAACAACCTTGCTAAAAAAAACTGCTGATACATTATTATTCTCAAATGTTAAATGTTAGGCCTGTAAAGACAAATCAAAGGTTAAATATTTGGCCTGTAAAGAAAAATAAATGTTAGTTATGTATAATTTCAAATTCACAGATGCGCACTCCAGAATCTTGCCGGAAGTATTCCCTTTAGCTAATAAATACTATGATTTCAGACATACTAATCTTTTCTAGTGCTGTCAATCGATTAACATTTTTAATCGAGTTAATCACAGCCATGGGCTGTGATAAATTATGATTAATTACAAATTTAAAATACTAGGATTTACTTGTAAAAGTGCAGTGTTGAAATAAATAAATGCATGACAAACTGGTTTAAGGAAACAGATTCTTCAGTTTTATTATCTCAACCATTAACATTTATTTAACAAATGTTCAATAACAATCTCTTAATTTGTTGTGGCATCCATATGTACTGCAGACATATTTAGCAGAAACCAACAACTGTTACAAAGTAACATCTGCTACAAAGACACAAATAGCTTACCTGTAAATATTTTGCATAGTAACATCAACTCAAAAGAAGGCAACAATAAGTAGGCCTATTTTAGAAATAAAAAATGCCATAATGTCTGTGAAGAGACAGAGTGAACAGTCTCTACATTCTTGGTTAAAGATAATTATTTCAAACAGTGTGCATCTGTGCAACATGCCTCCTGTCAACTAATCATGTAGTCTACTCTTCTTTCAATCAGTTGTCCGACTATTTTACGGCATTTGGCTAAAATGCTGTCAAATCCACTGTCCGTAAAGCCACGGTGATCACCCTTTGTATCATGTGCGCCACACACGGCACATGCTTGAATGGTAGACTCCTTGCAGTGGCAATCATATTGCGATCACTGTCTGTTCCTATAGTAGTGACCTTGCCCGTTATTTCCCACTCATTTGCAACTTTGAGAAACTGGCAAGCGCATGCTTCGGCAAAATGTCTTTCTTCTATTTTTAACACGCCTAAAGTGAATGAGTGCAGCTGCCATTTGTCATCATTTAGGTTTGCTGTTACACCAAGGTAGTTATGGTTACTTATTGATGTCCAGTGGTCTCCAGTAAGTGCAATAAAAGTACCTTCTGCCAACTGCCTCACTTTGGTAGCTTTTCAGCTGCGTACAGTTCATGTATTCTCGTAACAATAGTTCCCCTTGAAGGTAGCTTGTATGAAGGGTCGCCTGTGGCGATCTGAATGATGTCTTGAAGCCCCCGGTCTTGAACTATGTTGATGGGCCTGCAGTCTGTGGCGATCCATTTAGCAATTGCATTAGTTAGCTTTGCTGTTGTTGTTTTGTTTTTACCCTTAGATGGGTTTGGAAGTTTTTTGTATTTCCTAGTTATTGGCGATTCTATTACACGGAACGTGAAAATAGAGACACCAGCCACCATAGTCACGTTTGCCGGGAGCCAGAGCGCCTGACATCAAAGCAAATTTAAAAGTGCTGGCTAATACTAATCGTAAATTCTCTAAGATTATTATTCACGTCGGCACTAATGATGTTCGACTTCGCCAGTCGGAGATCACTAAAATTAATGTTAAAGAGGTGTGTGAACTCGCAAGTGCGATGTAAGGCACTGTAATTTGCTCTGGCCCCCTTCCTGTTCGCAGGAGTGATGAGATAGTTAGTAGACTGTCCTCACTCAATGGCTGGTTGTCTAAATGGTGTCCGCAAAATAATATAGAATTCATAGACAATTGGAAAAGTTTTTGGGGCAGACCTAACCTGATGAAAATAGATGGTATTCATTCTTCCTGGGATGGTGCTGCTCTTCTCTCTAGTAATATGGCACATAGTCTTAGAGCTCAAAGATGAAAATCTGGGGCTCGGGTCAGGAAGCAGACAAACTGGCTAAATCGATCGTCTGCCAGCTGTCTCACGTCACTGAGGTCAAATAAATCCCATCACATAGAGGCTCTTTCACCTAGATATCATATAGAGACTGTCTGTTCCCTGAATTAGGAAATACAAAAAACTTCCAAACCCATCTAAGGGTAAAAATTGAATTGATGTTCAACAAATAAAATACAGAAATAATACAAATGAACAAACGATAAAGCCTGGGTTGCTGAATATTCGATCCCTTACTTCAAAAGCACTTATTGTTAATGATATGATTACAGACTATAACCTAGATGTGCTGTGTATGACAGAAACCTGGCTAAAACCAAACGATTACATTACTTTAAATGAGTGCACCCCGCAAGATTACTGTTATAAACATGAACCTCGTCTGAAAGGCAAAGGGGGAGGTGTTGCTTTAATTTATAGTAATATTTTCAAAATGACTAAGAAGTCTAGTTTCAAATATAATTATTTTGAAGTGTTGGAGCTTAATGTAACAATATATAGTGCAAATGATAAATCAAGTTTAAGATTTGTGCTGGCAACTGTATACAGGCCACCAGGGCACCATAAAGATTTTATCAAAGAATTTGCTGATTTTCTATCAGAGTTAGTACTGGCTGCAGATAAAGTCCTAATTGTTGGTGATTTTAATATACATGTAGATAATGAAAAAGATGCATTGGGATTGGCATTTAAAGACATTCTTAACTCTATTGGAGTTAGACAACATGTGTCAGGACCTACTCATTGTCGTAATCCTACTCTAGATCTAATATGATCACATGGAATCAATGTTGATGCTGTTGAAATTCTGCAGCAGAGCGACGACATCTCAGATCATTATCTAGTCTTGTGTAAACTGAATTTAGCCAAGGCTGCAAAGCCGACTCCGTGTTACAAATATGTTAGACCAATCACTTCTGCCACTAAAACTTGCTTTATTAATAATCTTCCTGATCAGTTTCATCATGTCAGCATCCCAAATAGCTTAGAAGAACTCGATATTGCGACAGAAACCTTTAACTCTCTCTCTTCCAGCACTTTAGACACAGTTGCTCCATTGCGCTTAAAGAAGATCAAAGAAAATAGTCCAACGCCGTGGTACAACGAGCACACTCAGGGCCTAAAGAGAGCAGCCAGAAAAATGGAGCGAAACTGGAAGAAAAACTAAGAAAAAGAACAAATATAGAGGTATTTAGCATTTCATGGAAGGAGAGCTCGATTGCATACAGAGAGGCCTTAAAAACAGCTAGATCTGGTTATTTTTCAACCCTATTAGAAGAAAATAAACCAAATCTTAGGTATTTATTTGAAACAGTTGCTAAACTGATGAAAAATAAAGTTTCAAGACGAGAAGTTTTCAAGCAGCACAACAGTATCGACTTTATGAACTTCTTCACTTATAAGATTGATAATATCAGGGAAAAAATTATAACTAGGTGTAGCACCCTCTACCCTCTCAAGAATGATGTATCTGAGCTCTTAGGGCAGGTACTCGGGTTCGAACTTTGCAGTCTCTCGACTAATTATAAGGGAACTCTCTTAACACCCTTTAACACAATATACAATTTCCTCTGTTTAACTATAACACAGTATTTGAATTTGAATTAACACAAAGAAATATTCAGTTTAATGTTCAACCAAACCAATTAGTAAACTTGACAAAATCACTTCAAGTAAACAATTACAGTGTTTATTTAAACAAATATGAATTTAAATGAAAATGGTAAATCAAATGCCTTTCACTATGGGTTTAACACCTTTAAATGCACCATAAAATCTATTTACATGTGAATGAACTGCCCTTTAACAGAAAGGAATAAAATAAATCGAACCCCTCTTAGAAAAATGCTATGGCGGTTATAAAATGACAGGTAAACACATTAACTCACGTGGGCCCACTCACACACACACACACACACACGCACGCACAACCCCCCTTGTTGCAGGCCTGTAACGTTGCTCGCGTGCGGTGTGGCCACAAAACAAAAGGATAATTGGCCGCTTCACTCCGAAGAGCCAAATAAACATACAATGGGATACCTTAACTCCGTAGTGATGAGTCCTCCCGAGTTAGGAAACAAACTTAAAGATGACTCAGCTCTCCGCTTACAGCCAGTGAATCCTTGCGAAACAAATTAGTTCTGCTGAATAAACTATTTCAACACTTTCTGTTAATCCAAACAAATAAAATCAACCAATCCTAGTCGGATTAATCACGATTGTCTCACAGAACGGTGCACTTCAACTCCCCCACTTTCATTCGCCTTCTCTCTCTCTTTCCCCTTTTTTCCAGCTTTTTCCCCATACCCAGAACCAATCATACATCATTACCTAGGTATCAGGCGGGCTTGATCAATTATAATCCAATGAAAAACGGACAAACACTAACTTGCTTGTAAAACCCACGTTTTGCACATGTAAATTTCAACCAAACTCTACCCCAGAACGATGCTCTTAAAGGGGCAGTTCCCATATACACACTGTAAAGAAATAAGAACTTAGTACCCAAGAAACATCATTAAAAAGGGTCTTAAACTCCCACTTAACTTTTAGGGAAAAATCACCAAGGTTACATATGCAACCGTCTACTACAGTATCACATTAGACTGTGCATTGTAGTCTCACTGATGAATTCATTGCTATAGGAGAGGAAGAATTTTCTAAACTCGTTAAATCATCTAAATTGACAACATGTATGTTAGACCCTATACCGACTAAACTATTGAAATAGATGCTTCCAGAGGTCATAGATCCTCTTCTCAATATAATTAATCCATCCTTGTCACTAGGATACGTACCGAAAACTTTTAAGATGGCTATGATTAAATCACTTGTTAAAAAAACGCAACTTGATCCTACAGAATTAGTCAATTACAGGCCGATCTCGAATCTACCTTTTCTGTCAAAGATACTAGAAAAGGCAGTATCCTCACAACTATGTTCCTTTTTAGAACGAAATGGTATCTGCAAGGATTTTCAGTCAGGATTTAGGCCGTATCATAGTACTGAGACAGCTCTCATTAGAGTCACAAATGATTTGCTCTTATCATCCAATCGTGGTTGTATCTCTCTATTAGTGTTACGGGATCTTAGTGATGCATTTGATACTTTCGACCACAACATTCTTTTAAATAGACTCGGAAATTATGTTGGCAGTAGTGGAATTTCATTGGCATGACCTACTTATCTGACCCTTATCAGTTTGTAGCAGTAAAAGGAAGAGGTGTGTGGAGTACCTCAAGGCTCAGTACTAGGACCGTTACTTTTCACCCTGTACATGCTACCCTTGGGAAATGTTATTAGAAAGCATGGCATTAGCTTTCACTGTTACACTGATGATACTCAGCTCTATATATCTTTGAGCACCAACAAAACTTACCAATTCACAAAATTAATGGAATGCATAGCTGATATAAACAAATGGGATGAATAGTAATTTCCTACTACTTAATTCTGAAAAAACAGAGATTCTAATTATTGGAATACTGCCTAACACTTGATGGATGTTCTGTCAAGTCTTCGTAATCAGTTAAGAACCTGGGTGTGCTCTTTGATACCAATCTTTCCTTTGAAAGCCAAGTTCCTAGCATCTGTAAAACCGCATTCTTCAATCTTAAAAAATTACAAAACGTAATCCAAATGCAAAACGCAGAAGCTAGAGTTCTTACCAGCACCAGGAAGTATAACCATATTAGCCCAGTTCTGTCTCCACTGCATTGACTCTCTATTAAACATCGCATACATTTCAAAATCTTGCTAATTACTTACAAATTAAATGGTGCTCCCCAGTACTTGAGCAAGCTCTTCACGCATTATAGTCCATTACGTCTATTGCGATATCAAATTTATGGCCAGTTGATGATACCTAGAATATCAAAATCAACTGCTGGTGGTAGATTCTTTTCCTATTTAGCACATAAACTCTGGAACAGTCTTCCTAGCATTGTTCAAGAAACAGACACTCTTTCAGTTTAAAACTAGACTAAAAACACACCTCTTTAACCTGGCATGCAAAACACATTATACGTTTTTATAATTCAAATCATGTAAGGCTGCATAATTTAGGTCAGACGAACCGGGAAAACTTCCCAAAACACCTGATGTACTCGTTACATCATAAGAAGAATGTCATCTTCGCTAATATTGGTCTCTCTCTTTATCCCGAGGTTTACCGTAGTCAGTAGTTTTTCTCTGTAGAGATGAAAACATTATCAAAATGATTCCTGTTCACATGGATCCACGGAAACGACTAAAAATGCAGTATTATGCATGCCAGACAAGTATTTGGTGATGCCACTTTGTAAAGAAAGATTATGCACCCATGCACAGACACATTTAAACGCGCATGTCTATAGACTCAACACGTAATACGCATGTACATGCTACTCGGTTTATGTTTTTTCATCAAGGAGATGATAACGGTATCACTTTTAAAAATCTTTTTTTTTTGCATTCTCAGGCCACCAAAATCCTATTGTTGTCACGGTATACAAGTTCATTGCTTCCTTCTCGTCTCGTGTTTATGTTGTTGTATGAGAGCACGTGTTTAGTGGGCGTGAATGTGTGTCATTCCTTGATCCGCTCCAGCTGATCATCATTTCATCACCAGCTGCAGCCGATCTCATCACACTACATATTCTCACAGTTTTCTCATCCCCGTTGTCAGATCGTTGGTTGATGTTTCCCCGTGTGGTGTTCCAGTCCAGTTCCCTTGCCTGTTCCTGTGTTCGTGTTCCCGTTCCCGTGGGTTCATTGTCTCGGTGTTGGATTGTCGTTTGGGTCTCCACTTCACTTCACGAGTTCGTCTTCGACCATCGAAGTCCCTGCGTCATCTGTCCACACCCGTGTCCCTGCTTTGTGTTGTCTGACCAGCAATGAAGAACTGAGTTTTACCTGCAATTGCTTCTGTCCTATATTGACGACCATGACAGAACGATCTGACCACGCTATGGAAGCAGCAGGTGGTTCGCCGACCACATTGGAAGAGTTTCTTCAACACAGCGCTAGAAGGATGGATTCACAGGAAAGGAATCTAGGTGACACGGGTCGTGCGGTCCAAGCCTTGGTGACGCAGGTGTCCGAGCTCACCCAACAGATCCAACTACTTCGTGCTCCCGCTGCGCCACCCACACCAGCCGTTCCCCCCACACCACCAGAGATTGCTACAGCCTCAGAACCACGCCTACCTGTTCCGGAGTCGTACGCGGGTGAGTCTGCCTATTGCAGAGCCTTTCTGACACGATGTGCCATGCATTTCGCACTGCAACCGAGAACATTTAATAATGAACCAGCCAAGGTGGCGTTTGTTATAACCCTGTTGACCGGGAAGACGGCGTTATGGGGGACGGCGGTGTGGGAGAATCAAGACCCTTGCTGTGCCTCGTTCCAGGCCCTCTCCTCAGAGATGAGACGGGTCTTCGATCGAGCCGTCGCGGGGAGAGAGGCTGCCAGGGTGTTGGCCGACCTCCGTCAGGGTGACAGGTCGGTCTCGGACTTTTCCATCGAGTTCCGCACCCTGGCGGCCGAAAGCCAATGGAACGAGGCGGCGCAGTGGGACATGTTCCTGCATGGGTTGGCTGACCGCGTCCAGAGGGAGATCTACGCCCTGGACCTCCTCCACACTTCACGAGTTCGTCTTCGACCATCGAAGTCCCTGCGTCATCTGTCCACACCCGTGTCCCTGCTTTGTGTTGTCTGACCAGCAATAAAGAACTGAGTTTTACCTGCAATTGCTTCTGTCCTATATTGACGACCATGACAATTGTCAGATAAATAAACGGCGAGAATAAAAGTTTTCAGTTGAAAATGGTGTCATGTAAGCAGCCCTTAAAGGGATAGTTCACCCGAAAATGAAAATTCTGTTAGTAATTACTCACCCTCATGTTGTTCCAACCCCACCTTCGTTCATCTTCAGAACACGAATTAAGATATTTTTGATGAAATCTGAGAGCTTGATCACTCCTCCATACTAGTCCATAGGCTTCTTCAGGGATTGAAACTTGCCGGCCTCGAAAAGTGATTAAAGAAATCGTTAAAATAGTCCAAGTGACTACAGTGACTCAATCTTAAGTTTATCAAGCGACGAGAATACATTTTGTGCGCAAAAACCAACAAAAATAACGACTTTATTTCAACTATTCATTTCCTTCTCTATGGGCCTCTAGTCAGTTAACTTGGTGTGATTCTGTAGAGATACGTCACACGTAGGCTCACTATTGGCCGACGCTGGTCATGTGTGTGATGTGTGTGGCGTACAACAACAGAAGCTTACGCTGTTAAACTAGTGAACTGACTCGAGCCCCACAGAGAAGGAAATGAATAGTTGAAATAAAGTCGTTATTTTAGTGTTTTTTTTCCGCACAAAAAGTATTCTCGTCGTTTGATAAATATTGAGCCACTGTAGTCACTTGGACTATTTTATGGACTATTTTGTCTTTAATAACTTTTCAGGGCCAGCAAGTTCAATCCCTGAAGAAGCCTATGGAGGAGTGATCCAGCTCTCAGATTTCATCAAAAATATCTTAATTCGTGTTCCGAAGATGAACGAAGGTCTTATGGGGTTGGAACAACATGAGGGTGAGTAAATACTGACAGAATTTTCATTTTTGGGTGAACTATCCCTTTAAGTTAATAACTAATGATTTTTACAACGGAAATTAATCAATCAAAAACTTAATTTAGCTGGACAATGACTTTCTTCAAGAGTTGCTATACAACCAAAACAATCTTTGTTGCATTAATTTCCTATTATCCCAGGACAGCTGCTTTGAAACAATCTGTGCTGTACAAAGTGTTATATAAATGAAGGTGACTTGACTAGTTGAACTAGTTGATACTTGTAAAGTAACCTTTAGTAAGTAGAATGTCTGTTGGAGGAGCATCAAAATAAAATGTTAGCAGATGTTAAGCAGACAGTCTACTAATACTTTCGTGACTGGTAGCTGATGTAGTTGCAAAGTTAAGCCTACTTATAGTGAGTACAGTATAATGTGTAAAGCTGACCATCAAAATAAAGTGTTACCATCTTAACATCTGTAATAATCCTTAACACACATTTAATATTGTACCTCAGTTCTCCATAATTCTTCAAAGCACAGAAAAGCAAGACAACTCTTACAATTGATGAACTTCCATCAATCAACTTTAATAGATCATTAGATGATGTAAAAACTACATTGGCATATGTAAGACAAACACTCTTCTATTTGTACTATCCACTGGACAGTCCCCTTCAAAATGACAAAGAAAAACACAGTCCAAAGACATCTAGCTAAACACCTCTGTGTTGTCTTATCTCCTTCGCTTTGCTTCCTTCTCCAAAAGGACACATCACATATTGCAAGCCAAGTCAAAATGCATAATTAGCAAACAATAAAAAAAATTGTCATTTTTTGCCTTCCCTCATTTGTTCCTTGATAAAAGAATATAATTTGTTTTTTTTTTGTTCAACGCAGTGTTGAGTGTAGTAAAATAGATCTGTATAAGCACTGCACAGTTTCTCCCGGAGAGGATATCTGAAGATATTTGAGGAACACGGGCCACAACGGGTCAACAGAAATCAGGGACGTGTCGCAATGTAGATGGAAGTGATATGAAGAACAGAGCACTGATATAGTTTCATTTAAACAATTCATGTATTCATGGAAAGGGCTGATAGCATCAAATCCAACTCATTTTCTCAATCAGCGTTGTCTTGTTTTCCAATAAAAAACATTTAAACAGCTGTAGAGCAAGACAAAAAAAACATCTTTAGAAATTATTCTCTGAAAACAAGTATAAAGTAAATTAGGGAAATTTACCTATTTTACTGGAAAACATGAAAGAAGCTTGTTAAGAAAATAATTAGGTCTGAAGTCTGTACTCAGCAGGAGCGACTGTTACGAAACAATCCAACAGATGATATGATTTCGATTACATTCTGAATATGACAATACAGGTCCTGAATGAGACATTCTGTGGGATGAGATTTAAAGTTTGTCAAGAAAGCAAAAACAAACAGCACTTTTTATGATGTCTGTATACATATATACAATACATACCCATTTATGGTTATACTTTAACATAATATTTTGTGTTGATCTTGTTTTAATGCATCGTACGTGTGACCATTAATAAGTATTAGAATTTGTGGAATGCATAAGTAACACTTTACAGTAAAGCTGTACATTTTAACATTAGGTAACATGAATTACCAATGAACATTTTTAAAACATTTATTAATCTTGGTTGAATTTAATTTCTACATAAATATAATTTGATTTAACCTATAATTGCAGCAAAAAAGGCTATGGTTAAGTTAACAAATTTGTTTAATTCCAGATTGTAGGAAGTAACAAAGAACAATTGTATACATTTATACATTACATAAATAACAAAGATTAATAAATGCTGTAAAAATACAATTATTTGTAAGCTCATAAAGGTTAATGCATATGTTAACATATAGAACTGAACTGTAGTGTTACAACACAATATTGCATTACATATCCAGACTTCATAGAAATGCTGCACAAAAGACAGACACTACCAAGTGTAACAATAATTTAGCTGCATATGAATTCAGTAGATATTCCTTTCAAACTCAAGGGGGGAAAATTATTCTGACTGTGGTTAAATACATGTTTGTTAGCCCTTAAATGTACACACAGATGGTGTTATGCATTATTTAACAATAAATAAATTCTTTACTGCGATCTGCGGTTGATAGTGCTGTCGTTAAATGTGTGCAACTGGTTATTTGCGCTCTTTTGCGTTGTGTTAATGTTGTAACTTCATCAAAGATGTGGCGTCTGTTTTCGAACCACGCAGGAAGACAAACCTTTCAGATGAACATGCTAAACTTTCCCTCCAAAAAAAAGTACCATTTAAATGATCTCCTATTTCCCCCCATTGAGTGTTTTAGATATTAATTATTTATTTTTATTCATCAGGCAGTGTTCACTTCTAACAATTGAAAGAAATATTAATAATGCAACTTGTGGTATCCTTGGAGTGACGTGAGATAAGTAAATGAAAACGTGATTCAACACTTCAGTGAAAAGTAAAAACAGACAAGATAGTAAGATGAGATGGAAACGTTATACAGTTAACGGTACAAAAACACTCTGGGTTTTTGGCATATTTTATATGGTGGGGAGACAAAATAAACGTTTTTGGATTCCGGGATCAGGCACTCAAAGAACTCAAATGGCCTTTATCGTTTCTATTGTTTGGACAGCCCAAAAAAAATAAAAAAAATCATATATGTACAACGATCCCTCTCTCCAATACTAGTTTGAAATTATTAACAGGCATCAGCATGAAAATACTAAATTCGTCACTAAAAAGGCTAAATTCTGTTGTTATCTTAAATACTTTGTTCTTTTATCTCTATTAATACTGAAAAATTATTTTTTCTTGTTGTTGTTTGTTTGTTTTTTATGTTTGTACGCTCGCAAGTACACACAAAATGAACAAAATGAAAACATTTCCCTGTCTTGCTTTAACCTGAATTATTATGGCAAACATTGTTCTTTCTAAAAATCCAAACGAGCATCTATTTGGATATATCAATGTACAGTGCTCTCCATTTCATGTCGCTTGTCTTCAACTATAACTATGCTAACCATCTCAGTAACGAAATGTGAACGATTATTCCCCCCCGAAACGCACACACCAAACCCCAGTAAAAAAAAACGCAAAGCATAATAAGAAATGTTTCTATGTAGAATACTTATTTCATATATTTGCAACAGCATTGTAATCTAGTCATAAATACATTAAGGCAAAGAAAAATAATACATTAAAAAACAGTGGGTAAAAAAAAATCTTGGGAGCACTGTGTGTGTTGGCTTTAAAAAATACTTATGAATCGAGTGACGCTTATTTCTTTTTTTTTCTTTTTCAAATTTTCCCATTATTTTTTTTGGTAAGACATTACCAGAAGAAAATGCACATCGGTTGGATATCACCGTCTGTGGTGATCTTGTGTTTGTGTAGGTTCGGGGTCAGTTGTTTCCTTGCGGCTGAAGCACGCTTTTGTGCAGTATGGCGGAGGGGCCAGTAGTGGGCGCTGTGGTGCTTGTGCTGCTGTCCGCGGCTTTGATCCAAGGCAGCGAGAGCAGCGATGCTTCGGTGGTGGTGGTGGCCGTCATAGTCACTTGAATCATCTGGTCGCGCTGGATGAGTCGAATCAGAGTCTTGAGACGCTCCAGGGATGCCTGAGTCTCCTGCTGCTGACCCAGGAGACGCTCCTTCTGCTCAATGCATTTCTGTTGAGCACAAAATTAAAATCATTCACTTTGATTTTGCTGAAAACAGCTGACACAGCACCACCAATGTTCCCTCTAATTGTTTTTCTTGCTGAGCAAAACATTTTTCTATTGGGCAGACATATTTCGCCACCTGAGCAAAAATATTCTTTGTACCTGACCTGTACAGCATACGTAGAAACACAATGGTTTCACCATTCAGTTGTGACTTTTAACTTGAATGTGGCATTTATTTGACCCTTGATGTAACTTATTGGTATTAAATCATATTTTTGAAAAACAAGCAGTTAATTAAGAAGTCACTAAATGAAGCACATTTTAGGTTACCTGATATTTTTTTTCACAGTGCTGTCAACTGTACAGTCTTTACCAAGAAATCCTATGAAAAATAATTTACAAAATCTTCTGCAGGACAGTTCAATTCTTTACAATAATAGAATATAGTATGAAAGAAAAGTAAGCTGTTACACTGAGATGGTTTGGGAAAAACATAAAGTGTTTTTGTACAGTCAATTAATTGTGTACAGGAAGCATTAAACCATCAAAGTTAAATGATTGTTTATTTCTTATGAATTTCCAATATTTTCTTTAGCAGGGGGTTTCAAAGTTTTTAATGGCAATGAGCCTGTGAGATTCTTTATTAAGGCTTATAATTTAATAAAATATAGGCCTAATATAATATAATATTAAAAAAATGAATTGAAGTATTTGAAGTAATATAATATATCAGTTTAAATGCTTCAATTTGTTTACATATTATATTATTATAGTGTGATAGAAGTGTGCGGCCTCAGCATCAGAAGTGTGGAACATTGAGCACCACCGTTTCAATCAATGGCGCGTGTTTTGGGCAGGACTAGCTGTTTGATGGAAGATTCGTAAAACCCTTTGTCATTCTCTTTGGTGATGCTAGTTGTACAGAAATTGCTAACTTTTAATCTGAGGAAAATAATAATAAGTTAATGTTATTCTATGTTCGTCATTTGAGGTGCTTCAGGTATGCATCAACTCTGTTACCATATTTTGCCCTAATAAAAGTAAAAAATATATTCCAAAAATAAATAAAACTGGTCATACTGATGACATCGTCCTTTTGGAAAAAGAACTCCTAAAAAAAAGTAGTTACGCTGTGTCCAAATATGGCTACTTCCATACACCTACTAGACCCAGATAGCATACATATCCGGGCCTCATCTGGGCCAACTATGGCACATATGGCTAAGTTCTGCTGGTGGCCATTTGGGCCACACACACCAAGCTGGTTTTAGTGTGAATTGTGGCTTGCTGTGTGTGTCCCAGATTTGGCCCATGGGACCTTTGCCGCAACCAGAACTGAGCCATATGTGCCATAGTTGGCCCAGATGAGGCCCGGATATGTATGCTATTGCCAGCCACACTCGGGTTGAGTCATTGCCGTCATTCCATGCGGTATGTGGGCTAGAAGAATGTGGGAGATGTGGGCACATCTGGGCCAAATGTCATTGGCTATCTGGGTATAGTAGGTGAAAAATAGTATGTGACAAGAGTAGTATGTCTGAATTCATAGTGTTAATAAGCAGTAGGCGAAAAGTACCCGGATGACCTACTACTACTTCTGGCGAGATTCTGAAGTGTGCATACGATGAACACTTTACTATCCCATGAGGCCACGGGAGAGGATTTGTGATTGGCAGTGAAGCAACCTAACTGATGCCGTAGGTAACATGATAATGACAACATGGTGGATGTTGTACGTCCGAATTTCAAAGTAAGTTTCAAATCATATCTAGTACCTATTATACAGTACGCAATTTCAGATGCACTCTTCGTCTTTTCTTTTAAAAAAAGTCAACCCTGTTACCATAATGATGTAACTGATCATTGATCAATTTATTTTTCTAAGAAGCACACTGTAGTTTTTTCAAGACTTTTAATATCAACCCTGTTAAATTTCTAAAGGTATATCTAAATCATATTTAAATCACATAGAAAAAGGTATTATAATGTATTATTTCTTACCTGATAGAATGTTTATAATCTTGCAAACTTTGCAAGATTATCTTGCATATCTTGTACTTTTTTACAAAAAGAAATGTTGTTTTGAAAAAGACCAAGTTACGTAGCACATTTAGGGTGGCAGCAACATGAACACATACATTTACGCTAAACAAAACTAGTAGAGCATACTAATTAAAAAAGTAAACCAGTACAACATTAAATACTTATTTGAGAAGTTTAGCACCAGGGCTGGGTATTGACACAGATTTCATGATTTGAATCAGTACTGATTCACAAAAGCACTCAATTAGAAGCAATATCGATTGTTGTTTTATTGACCAGACATCTTTCAAAGTTGAAACATAATTGGGATCGTTAAAGTGAAGATCGATTAAAACTGTGTTCTCTACATGGCAACCCAGCCCCATTTAGCTCAGTTACTTACAGAGAAAGAACTGCAGAGTCTCTGGTCCTCTTCGCTCAGATGTTCACACTCAAGTTTCAGCTCAGTGTTTCTCCTCATTAGCTTCCTGCGTTCCTCCTCTCTCACTGCACAAAAACACACATCATCATCATCATCATCAATGAGAACAGAGTCCTCAGAAGAGTTAGTGATTTATACGTGTTTGACAGCTCACCTGTTTTATGTGTAACATATGACTGGATGAAGTTCTGTGGCCAAGACAAGTTCTCTTTGTTCAAAACCTTCAAAAGAAAACAGAACAGAGAATATGAGCAGATTGTCTTTGTCTTATTAGGTTAAACAACCTTGTAGTAAAAATATCTAAATATCCTTAAAACAAAAATCTATTTACTTACTACATAAGACTAAAATAGAGATTTAGGTTGTACTCAAGTTTATCGAACACAACACTGAACTGACTTCAGCTGAACAACAGGCGAAAAGCATTATTTTCCTGTTATCTCTGTAAAGCTGCTTTTAAACAATCTTTATTGTATAAAGCGCTATATAAATAAAGGTGACTTGACTTGATCAATAGATGTCTTGCTGACTTCCCTGTGCTGTTGGGATCTTTAAAACGTGTGTTTGAAGAAAAAAGAAGCATACTTTCTTCTGGCACTTGGGGCACATCCAGATGCCCCGGGTGGCAGTTTTGAGAGGTGGGTTGAGGCAGTTGGGGTGGTAGGCGCGGGTACAGGTGTGGCACGGCTGAAGATCTCCTTCCTGTTTACACACTGCACAGTGATCATCATGCTGCAGCTCCTCCTGCGTCACACACATTTACAGAAACACACCACACAAGTTGTCAGCCATTCTTAAAATGTCCATTTTATTTTAAAAAGTAACAATATTTACTTTAATTCATTTTTTATTATTTTTACAGCTTAAACATGACATAAACATGTTTTTTTTTTTATAAAAATGTTTTAAAGGATTAGTTCACTTTTTAAAAAACTTTTGCTGATAATTTACTCACCCCCATGTAGTCCTAGATGTCCATGTCTTTCTTTCTTCAGTCGAAAAGAAATTAAGGTTTTTAAAGAAAACATTCTAGATTTTTCTCCATATAATGGACTTCACTGGGTACCAAACGGTCCAAGGTCCAAATGACAGTTTCAGTGCAGCTTCAAATGGCTTTAAACGACACCAGACGATGCATAAGGGTCTTATCTTGCGAAACGATCGGTCATTTCAAAAATAAAAAAGTTTAAGTTTTATAAGCACAAATGCTCGCCTTGCTCTGTTCTGTGATGCACGTACGCGACTCTCCTGTTCGAACTCGTTCATCAAAATGAACACATTTTTTTCCAGTCATTTCGTTTATTTTGTTCGTTGAATGAACGAAATGACTCGAAAAAAGATTTGTTCATTTTGATGAACGAGTTTGAACAGGAGAGTCACGAACGTGCATCACAGAACAGAGCAAGGCAAGCATTTGTGCTTATAAAACTTAAACTTTTTTATTTATTTTTGAAATCACCGATCGTTTCGCAAGATAAGACCCTTATGCATCGTCGGGTGTCGTTTAAAGCCATTTGAAGCTGCACTGAAACTGTCATTTGGACCTTGGACCGTTTGGTACCCAGTGAAGTCCATTATATGGAGAAAAATCCTAGAATGTTTTCTTTAAAAACCTTAATTTCTTTTTTACTGAAGAAAGAAAGACATGGACATCTTGGACTACATGGGGGTGAGTAAATTATCAGCAAAAGTTTTTTAAAAAGTGAACTAATCCTTTAAAACATTTTTATAAAAAAAAAAAACATGTTTATGTCATGTTTAAGCTGTAAAAATAATTTAAAATGAATTAAAGTAAATTGTTACTTAAAAAAAAAAAATTTTTAAAATAAAACCTTAATTTCTTTTCGACTGAAGAAAGAAAGACATGTACATCTTGGATGACATGGGGGTGAGTAAATTATCAGCAAAAGTTTTTTAAAAAGTGAACTAATCCTTTAATTAATACTTACGTGTATTTAAATGCCTGAAACAAACTCTAAATTATTTTTGACTAGACTTGTAGAGTACTTAAATAAAAACATAATAAAGTATGTAAATAAAGACTTTATTGGATTGACTTTATAGTATTAAATGGTATGCAGTGGTCATTTTACTTAATTACTTGTATTGTTTTTTGTTTTACTTTTTTCCCAGGAACTGAATATTGCAATTTTCCTCAATTGTATTTAAAGCATAAATAACCCATACAGTAAATTTGTTTGTGTGTTTTCCACCAAAAAAAGTCATACAGGTATGAATGCAGTAAGGCTGCGTTTACACTGGCACCAAATTTTTACTCACAACTGATCTGACACAGATGTTGCACACATGTAAACACAAAAATCTGCATGCTATGGTTGAGGGTCAACCATGTCGCAAAGTAAAGTGATCACCAACGGAATCATTTTGGGGAGGGATTAATGTAAACACAGAAATTGGATACCAGTCGTGTCTAAGTGAATGTAAACGGTCAAAACAAAAATCTGATATGGTAAAAGATCAAATCTGTACATTAAGACTTGCATTGTAAACGCAGCCCAAATGATGAAAGTTTCCTGATATATTTTGGTATTTTTTGTATATATTTAAACCATGTCAAAAACATCAAAAATGATATATTTTCTTGCCACATGAGATTTACACACACAGAGTGATGTTAGAGTATAGACGTACCTTCCAGCAAAGCTCCTCAGAGTCTAGCATGTGAAAGCAGACAGCAGGTTAGTAGCGTCACACTGACAAGACTGTGTTATTAGGGTTATTCCAGTTTAACAGCGGTGCTGGCACGTGTTTAGCAAGTTAAAGCAGAGAGTGTTTGGTTTAACAACCGGTTAAACAACTAATTAAAACACAGCACTTGGTGAATGTGCGCATTTAATTCATTGTGTTCAAACATGTTTCTGTTTTCCATGCATTATTTTTCAGCTCATTTTTGACAGAAGCAGAAATCTATTTTACCTCTCGCCGACAGAAACATGCCACTTTTCAGGTAATTCGATGCGAGTCGTTTGCGCTGAAAAGCAAGATACAAGACGTTTACAAATGAACAGTCCTAAAATGAAGTGATTATTTAAAGGAATTATGACTGGCAGACAGACCTCTGGTTCAAACAGTCCACTGTATGCAGGGTTAGCTGTGCTTCGCCTTTTCCTTTCCTGCCGTTTACTCTGGATCTCTGCTTAAAAAAACAAAAAAATCAATGATTAATCTTTACAGCCCAACATCTCAGTTTCTGTTTGCTTCTGTGTTTCATTCAGAGTTCAGCGGAATTCAGAATAACTGGCTTGTTTCAAACGTGAATTTGAAGGTAATTCGCAAGATCAAACATGTTGGAACTGGAATTTGAACTGGTATGTATTTCAAACCAATTCAACACGGTCATGCAGCAGATGAACATACACCACTAATATTGACTGATTCTGGGTTTTTTGTCCCCGATATGAATAATGCATTTTTTTCCAATTAACTAAACATATTACTCCAAGATAACTACTATCAAAACAATTAACCATAATTAAAAAACTATTTTTAATTTTATCAGACAGCACCACAAAATGTCCTTAACAACAAAATACATTAAGACATCAAAATGTCAGTCTATTGACGATATATTGATATGTAGCTCCATTTTACACATAACTCACCCTCTAAGTGTTCTGTAGTGACCAGGCCTAGCCCGACCATGAAGGCAATTTTCTGTAGGACAGAAGGTTAAGTTAATACATTAAACAGTATTCAATGTTCCATGTTAACTTTATTCTTGCTCTTCTGGACTAATTTCACTTGCCAACATTGCCGAACACTGGCAACAGTTCTTTCACTGACTGTCTGATTCATACTGCACCCAAAACTAGAGCTGCCCCCCTAATTGTCGACTAAATGTTAGTCAATGAGAAGAGACTAAATTTTAATTAGTCGATTAATCAAAAAGAAAAAAAACCTCCACAGGAATTGGCAAAGTCACGCATTTACAAATTCATGTGGAAATATGTAAAATATACTGGGATACCCTGACTTCTCTTGAGATCCCCCTGCTTCGATATAGTAAAACCCACCCTCCATGTGGCGGGATTGGTTAGAAGGTAGTTTGTGATGCAAGAAACATCGTCGATTTCAAAACCGTTTTTGAGTCTCTTTTTTTCACTGCAGTTTTAGAGAGAAAATACTCAGCAATGGTGTTGACTTATGAATTTGCACATAATTTGTCTTAAAACATATTAAAAACACCACATAGACATATAAACAACATACATAAACTTTATTTTCACCACGGGGGTCTTTAACTTCGACGTCTATGCCATCATAGTGCATCTTCTCACTGTTCTCTGTGTCTCAAGACACAGAGCTCACTTCTCTCTGACAATGTGGACAAACTAGTGTAACTTTCTTATAATATGAGAAGACTGAGATTGGAAGACAAAAACAGCGATGTCAGGTATAGCCTAATTGTCCATATTGTTGTAGTGTTTCAGTTTGCTGCTATATATTTTATTTATCAGCTTTTTAGAGTTTTCAATCGATGTTGAGGCTATAGCACGACTGATAGTCGACTAGGAAAATCTTTAGTCAGGGGCAGCCCTACTCAAAACTGACATTTTTTTGATCTTGCAAACTCTAATCTGATTGGCCACATGCAACTTTACAATTACAAGGTATTAAAATTCTACAATGATCAGTTTTTAGGAACCAGTCACTCAATTTTACAAAAGTTTTTGAGGATAATAGCATATCTTGAAATCAAGGGAGTTTTGCTTGAGGCAAGTAACAAGATATACTCAAATGTATATTCCACATATATGAACTGTGATTCTGCGATAGACTGGCCATGCATAGGACTAGCAGTTTGGTAAATGAATGGCACCTAATTCAGTGTTGTTGCACTCAAGTCCAGACAAAACCAAACTCTAACTCAAGTTCAAGACCAACACCCTACTTTCAGTAGAATTTGGACAGCCTGGACTCGGACTAGAACAACCTGGTCTCAACTAGTCATAGAAAATATGGTTTTGGACTCGGACTTCACACAGACTTTAGTTGAGGTCTGGACTTGAGTAATACAATACTGATGTTATTGGTTGTTTTCCATGCCAATCAGGTCAATCTCTTCTTGTCAAGAATTACCTGTAATGTGGACCAGACTTTGTGCTAACAGTCAAGACAAGTTGTGTGTGTACCTCTGGATCCTCCAACTTTTTGGCTGGGGTCGAGGGGTCAGGGCTTGGCTCCTTCACAGGACTGTCAGTTTGTGAAGCTGGAGAACTCTTGCAGTAGCTGGGAATCTGTGGCTGAATGATTATAACCTGTATACACACATTAAACCTCTTAGACAAATCAACTGAACAGTATTCTGTGCTTCTAAATGTATAATTTGCCACAGAGTGACACTAACAGCATCAAGGAAGTTCAAACCCGAGCATTATTAGGCAAGTAGGTGATAAAAGATCTTCAGACCTTGCTGTCTGGGCTAAAAATCAACGGTTGCACTTTGATGGCCTCAGTTATTCCTGACACCCCATGGGCGGCCGGCGAGGCTGCAGAGATGATGGCATATGCCACCCCTGGGCTGGCGGAGGCTGTGGACGCACTCGGCACACACAAGGACGATGAGGAACTCTGTTCTTGCCCGCTGGACAGTCGCTCGTGACTGAAGGTGCTGTTGGCAGTTGGCAAAGATGCGCCTTGGCTTTTTGGGCTGACCACAGACATGCTCTGCGGCACGACCAGCGTTTGACTGGACTGCTGCTCTCGGCATGGGCTGTGGGGAAGGCTGTCTGGAATGAGGGTCTTTGGCCTAACCTAAAGAAACACAGAGCACAACGTTTAGTCCCCTGAGCAGACACCAGCAGCAGATGGTTATTGGCTTTGGCTTAAAATATTTTCATCTCTTAAATTAAATTGTTCAATCTTTAAATTCTAGTTTCTGTTAGCTTTTGGGCAATGTTCCCTTAGTTTCAAGGTGGTTCAGATGAAACCAGGAGTGCTAAACTTAGTTCCTGGAGGTCCACAGTCTTGCAGAGTTTAGGGTAAAGGTCCTTGCACACTGAGTCTGACATTTTTGTATCAGTTTTTTCATAATTGTCATTCGATGGCTCTAAATTGTCGAAACACCTCTCAAAATGCTTGCTATGGATGCGAAAAACGCAGAAAATCTAACCCGATCCGAGTTTCTTTATGAGGGATGAAAGATTTGGAGGCAGTGTGTAAATGTGTTTGACACAATGTGAGGTCGTATTTATTTTTTAACGTGCGAAAATTTCGGACAAGAATTTCGGACTGCAGTAATACATGCTGTTAATTAATATTACTCAGTACTTAAATGTATAATTCCACTGTAACAAGGACGCCTTAAAATGAAAACAAAACAAAACGGTCAACTGAAAATGAGCGCCCGAACTTCTCATAACTCTAAACCGGAAAACTCTCAAGTAAATACACTCCTTGTATGCCCATGTGATGTGGAGTAACAGGTGGAAGTGACACAATTTCAAAATAAAAGACTAATCTTTCCAGCAACTACATTCCAGCCCCTGATTATAACACTCAAAACTGTAATAATCACAATCCAATCCAAATGCATTACATAATATTTACATTTATACATGCATATGTTGCATCTTATTTTCACAATAAATATGTGTACATGAATGTGTATGTGTGTGCAAATGTGTGATCAATCAATCTCTATATAAAGCTGATGACAGACGAATTTTTCTCCTGCCATCGTCATGTGTAGATCAAGTGCAACTGAAATCATGTGATGCACGAGTCAACTCCAACACAACGTATTGACTAGTGGCAGATCTAAACAACCAGCTGACTAATCAGTTTGACCTCTAGTAGGTGTCACTAGCTGGGGAAAAGATGGGACTGAGTACAGGGGGCCCAAAACAATCTCCTTGAAGGCCCCAGCTATTATTACTGAAGTGCCAACTAGCCTCTCCCTATGGAGGATCCCTAAACCACTCTACAGATAAAGCGTTGTGGAATTTTTCGGTTCGCGTACCTACCCAAAGTGATAAGATAAAATAAAAATTCTGCATCAAAATTTATAGACAAGTAGTTTGTTTAGGCATGGTTTGTAAGGAATTATAAACCTGCGCACATATATTCAAACGCACATAACTATAGAATCAATTCTTAATGCGCATGTGAACGCCATCAGCGTCTATCTCAGGTTCACGTTTAAAGTCTGTTTAGAGAGAACGGTGTCGTCTTAGCGGCCCCTAATTTAATAACAAATGATCATTTAGACGGAAGTGAATCAATCAAAACTAACTTTAGCTGGAAAAAACATTTTTCAAGAGCCACTATAAAACCAAACCAATCTCTGTTACCTTAAATTATATCTTTATCTCTGTAAAGCTGCTTTGAAACAATCTACATTGTTAAAAGCGCTATATAAATGAGGATGACTTGACTATTACAGAAGGATAATGATTTGTGTATTAATTTTTGTATTCATTAATTTGTGCATTAACTTTTAGTTTTTCTATTTATTAATTATACAATTATTAATTCAGTTATTTCAATAGTTACTAACAATGCATATGCATACAACAATGCCCTTAAAAAAAATTAACAGTTTCTTAACTGGTGGGTCACGACCCAAAAGTGGGTAGCAAGACCGTTTGAAGAAACAACAACAGACATAATTCTGTTTTTCTGATGCAAGACTTTTATTTTGAAAGACGTGAGTGAAAGCTTTAAGTCAAGAGTGCCTGAGAAAAACGAGTTTTCCTGATTCAGTCTCTGCGGTCAGATGAGATGTTGTCAGGCTATGTGTCAGTGTCATTATTCCAACGTTATTTTCCTAACTTGTTATGAAATAAAAAGTCTCTCACCTCAGAAAAACAAACAAGTCTTGTCAGCTATTATAGGCCACTGTGCTTGTATAGCGCACTTTTTCAATTACACGCGCAAATGCGGCAAGGCCTTGTAACAAATTGTAAAAGAGTTACTGCTATGAATCCCTCTCACTTTCAGCTGCTCCTGTTAGGGGTCGCTACAGCGGATTACCCTTATATTTCTTTAAAATATTTTAAACATGTCTGATAGAAATATTATTAATAATTAATAAGGCACTTTGTGGCATGTAAATGTAAAAAGGTATGCTGAATTGTTCATTTAGTGTTATGCAGTACCTGAGGTAGCATGCTGGGTGAGTGTCCTGCCAGTCGCTGCAGAGAGCTGATGTGAGGCACCTTTATCGGGAACGCCGTCAGGGCTCCCAACATCTGGCAGAGAGAAATAAAACATGTAATGAAACAGGCAAAGCAATCATTTCAGACATTAGAGGGACAGATGATGAGAAAAGATGTGTAATGGTGTAGTTACATCATCTATTGCTCATGCACATGCTCTTCGGTAGGACTCATTTCTTGGCAAATTTTTGAGTTAGTCATGACGTGGTGATTCAGGTGATGACTTTCGGTTTAGTGAGGTAGTTTGTTAACTCAATTATTGGTCAAAACAAATCACAGAAATAACAGTTTGGATTAATCATCTACTGATTCAGACTAATTCATGATCACACTATCATGATATGCTCCTGAAATTGAATCTGTGCGACCAGGGTTTGAAATTAACACCCGCCAAATGCGGGCAAAAATCAACTGTGGCAGGTAACGCTGTCAAGTCACTAGCCAATTTGGTGTGTTATTATATTTACTAACTTTGCTGGGGAAGTTCGTGTAAGCCAAATCTGTGCAGATTTAGCGCAAATACTCAACTCGTGAGTCATCATGATATATCAAATACATTGTATTGCGCAAATTGCGCTTTCTTGAACATGCCCGTGAATACGCAAAAAATAACGGCGTGCTTTTTCATCTGCATTGAAGCTATATCGAAGGTTAAAAAGCATTTGGTTAACAGAAAAGACATTGTTATTTTCCAACATTACATGCTCTTTTGTACTGTATTGATCTGTCCACATAAAACACATTTTTGGTGAAAAGGATGAGGATAAAAGATGCCAGCATGACAGGATTTTGTTCTGAAGTTCTAAGTGGCTGGTAACTTAAAAAATTAGTAGCCAAATCGGCCGGTGGGTAAATAAGTTAATTTCAAACCCTGTGTGCGACCTCAATTTATTTGGAAGCATTTGTGGGAGTGCAAATAATTGTTGTGGTGCGACAATTGTTCTAGAGATGCACCGGTGCATGAATGTATCTCTTAAGGGAACTGACTGTCTTCAGAATAGTTTTAATGGCATTTTCTTTTCCTTTTACCTCCATATAAAGTAGTGTTTATCAGCACAGCTGCTTTGTTTACAGCAGTTCCAAAGAAACGCTTATTTTCCATAAGCGCCACCTGCTGTCAGAGAGTAAATTTGCATTTTCATTCAGTCCGTCTGTTTTTGTTTGGTGCAGGTGTGTCTTATGTAACAATTTCACATGGGTAAAGTCAGATCATTCTGTATTTGCTCGAAGTCTTGAAATTAATCAATCTAATTGAAATCAAAAACAACAGCTCATGCTACATGTGTAGCATCTTAGTTTGGATTGTGATTAAAACGCAGTGGTTGCCTCTCATTTTAAATGGCTACAGATGGTTTTTTAAGCCAATTTGGCCCGTTATAGAGCAAATAAACAAGAACAAAAAAATGGCTTAAACAATCAAAATAGTAGTAGTAGGTTATCCGGGTACTTTTTGCCTACTGCTTTATGAATACTGTGAATTCAGACATACTACTCTTTTCTCTTAACTGATCCTCAACAAACTCGTCTCCATACCGGCATGGATGGAACTGGATAATATTGTGAATGTTCTGATCCAATCTGATTTCTGACCTGTAATGCTGCCTGAATCATAACCATATACTGTTCGTTCGTTGGCCAAAGGAGAACTGGCCCCCCAAGAAACCTTGTTTCTCCCAAGGTTTTTTCTCCATTCTGTCACTGATGGAGTTTTGGTTCCTTGCCACTGTTGCCTTTGCTTTTGGCTTGCTTAGTTGGGGACATTTAATCTTCAACAATATTATTGATCTGCCTTAAGGTGGACGATGACGCAATTTTCTTCTAGAAACAAACTTTGTTGTATTATTTTCATGTTATCACTGTGAAGCTGCTTTGATACAATCTGTGGTCCCACGTTATATTAAGTGGCTTTAAGTACTATGAACTTACATTGAAACAAAATATCTGATTGTTTTCGCCACTGAATAAAACAATTTAAAAGATAATTGTGACTTTTTATCTCATAATTCTGACTCTTTTCTCAGAATTGTGAGATAAACAGTAAACTTGCAATTCTGACTTTTTTCTTGCAATTGTGAGTTTATATCTCACAATTTTGACTTCTTTCTCAGAATTGTGAAATATAAAGTCCAATTCTGAGGGGGAAAAAGACCTTTTCCTCAGAATTGCAAGTTTATATCTCACATTTCTGACTTTACTCGCAAATGGGACTTTATATCACGCAATTATTTATATTTATATCACTCGCAAATGTGAGAAAAAAGTCAGAATTGAGAGATAAAAAGTAACTCTTTTTGTATACTCTTTGGCGGAAACAAGCTTCCATAATTTTGTAATCCACTCAAATGTATTACAAATTATTACAACAACAATAAAATTATATAAAAATTAGAAGATGGTCTTCTTAAAAAATGTAGTTTCATTTTCTATATTTTTTTTTATAAAAGCAGTAAGACATTGAGGCTGTGCTGTAGCTGTAAATGAGGAATCATGTGAATGTTTAACTGAGTTTGCATCATAAATACAAGAACGTCTCAGGTTACGTATGTAACCCTGGTTCCCTGATAGGGAACGAGACGCTGCGTTGAGACGCGGTGGGAACGCTCTGCGTGATTGCGTCGTGAAGCACGTGTATAATTAGTCCAATGGAAGAGCGAGACGTCATAGGCGGGTGACGTCATAGACCAGGAAGCTATAAAACACCCCTGAAAACAGACCGCAACAGCTTCTGAAAAGGCCTGAAGCAAGTCGATCAGGGCATGCAGGAAGTATGGCAGGAGAACGCAGTGTCTCGTTCCCTATCAGGGAACCAGGGTTACATACGTAACCTGAGACGTTCCCTTTCAAGGGAACTCGAGCTGCGTTGAGAAGTGGTGGGAACCCCATACCCACTACGCCATAATGAGAAATGCCCGTTCTGTGTGGAGTCCTTGCGCACACTAAGAAACAAGCAGCCTAGCCCCGGGAGTGGAGAGTAAAATCTGACAAATGTATGCAGTGAGGACCAGCCTGCCGCATTACAAATGTCCTGAAGGGAAACACCTGAAATTAAAGCCTTAGAGGCAGCCATACTCCTTGTAGAATGGGCGCGGACAGCCATAGGTGAAGGCTGTCCGGCCGCTTCATAAGCAAGTGAGATAGCCTCAACTACCCACTTGCTCATTACCTGTCTCGATGCAGGGCAACCTTCCTTGGTTGAACCGAAGCAGACAAATAACTGCTCTGATCTACGCCACAGGGCAGCTCTGTGAACGTAGGCATCCAAAGCCCTAACGGGACATAACAGATTGAGACTTTCCTGATCTGGGGTATTGAACCGTGGAGGGCAAAAAGCCTGCAGCACAATAGGGCCCGCCACATTAGTGGGAACCTTAGGAATGTAACCCGGCCTAGGGTGTAAAAATGCTTTCACCATACCAGGTGCAAATTCCAAACATGAAGGAGCCACCGACAGGGCTGGCAGATCTCCAATTCTCTTGATAGAAGAAATAGCGAGAAGAAAAAGAGTTTTTAGTGTAAGGAACTTCTTTGAAACCTCTTCAATAGGCTCGAAGGGAGCCAGGGCCAGACCCTCAAGTACAATGGCCAAATCCCAAGCCGGTGCTCTAGAGTGCAGTGCAGGCCTCAGCCTCAATGTACCACAGAGGAAACGAATAATAAGAGGATCTCTCCCAAGAGAAGAAGCCCCCAGAGGGGAGCGATAAGCAGATATAGCCGCTACGTACACCTTTAAGGTGGAGGGAGATAATCCAGCAGAGAAACGGTCTTGTAGGAAATCGACGACTGTACCAACCGGGCAGTTAACAGGATTTAAAAAACGTTCTCCACACCATGTAGAGAACAGTTTCCATTTCAATGAATATAGTTTCCTTGTGGAAGGAGCTCTGGATTGAAGGATGGTCTCAACGACCTCAGTCGAGAGAACGGATTCTAAGAGCTGGGCCCCCTCAGAGGCCAAGCCCACAGTTTCCACAACTCCGGGTGAGGGTGAAATATCGTGCCCCCTGGTTGAGATGACAAGTCCCTTCTGACAGGCATCTCCATGGGAGAGCCGTACAGAAGGGACACTAGGTCCGAGAACCACACTCGGGTCGGCCAGTGCGGGGCTACTAATAATAGATGAGCCCCTTCTTGGCGAACCCTCTCCAGAACTCCCGGAAGCAATGATATAGGGGGGAATGTGTAAAGGTGCAGCCTCGGCCACACCTGCACCATAGCGTCCAGTCCGAGAGGAGCTGGATATGTGAGGGAGAACCAAAGTGGACAATGGGTTGTATCGTAAGATGCGAAAAGATCAACCTGAGCTTGACCATAGTTCTCCCATAGGAGCTCCACCACCTCGGGGTGAAGTCTCCACTCCCCGGGCGTCAGCCCCTGCCTTGACAGGATATCTGCTCCCAAATTCAAACACCCTGGAATATAAACTGCCCTGAGTGACAGTAATTTCCCCAGGGCTCATAGGAGGATCTGATGAGCCAGTTTGCATAATAATCGGGACCTCAGACCCCCCTGATGGTTGATGTAAGAGACCACCGATGTGTTGTCTGTGCGGACAAGCACATGATGGCCTCTCAGGTCTGGCAGGAAGTAAATGAGAGCATGAAATACCGCCATCATCTCTAGTCGGTTTATATGCCACGAAAGCTGATGGTCCTGCCAGACACCTGTCGCCGAGCGGCCACTCATGACCGCCCCCCAGCCTGTGAGGGAAGCATCCGTCGATAGCGTTACGCGTCGACAAGGAGACCCCAATACTGGGCCCTGGGCGAGGAACCAAGGTTTCTTCCATATGACCAAGGCACGTAGGCATTGCCGCGTGAACTTGATCATGCGAAACGGATTTCCCCTCGGAGAAAACCCCTTGGTCCTGAGCCACCACTGCAGGGGTCTCATGTACAGAAGGCCAAAAGTAATTACGTTGGACGCAGCTGCCATGAGACCCACCAGTCTCTGGAACTGTTTCACAGTGAGTGACTGGCCTAGTTTTACCCTCTTTACGGCTGTGAGAATCGCAGAAATACGCGCTGGAGACAAACGTGCTTGCATAGTTGTCGAATCCCACATCACCCCTAGAAAAGTGGTCCTCTGGGCTGGGAGGAGCACACTCTTCTTGGTGTTTAGCCGCAACCCCAACCTCTTTATGTGAGACAGAATGACATCTCGATGCCGAACTGCCAACTGCTCGGAACGAGCCAGGATCAACCAGTCGTTGATATAGTTTATACGCGAATGCCCTGGAGTCTCAGAGGAGAGTCCCAGCGCATTTCGTAAAGGTGCGGGGTGATAAACCTAGGCCGGATGGAAGGACCCGATATTGGTATGCCTTGCCCCCGAAAGCAAACCTCAGGAACTTCCTGTGATGAGGATGAATGGATACATGAAAGTAAGCGTCCTTCAAGTCTATTGTGACAAACCAGTCCTCGGACTGAATCTGTGATTCAATCTGTTTGAGTGTAAGCATCTTGAAATTGAGTTTCTGAACTCTGCTGTTTAACTGACGCAGATCTAGAATAGGACGCAACCCCCCATCCTTCTTGGGAACGATGAAGTAACGGCTGTAAAACCCTGACTCTCTGCTGGGAGGAGAAACCCTTTCTATAGCCCCCTTTCGCAGAAGCGTCAGTACTTCTAGCTCCATGACCCGAGCCTGCTCTGGGTCCACCACTGTGGGAAGGACCCCTTGAAATCTGGGCGGAACCCTTTTCTGTAACCCTTTTCTATTATATGCAGGACCCACTGAGAAATATTTGGCAGTAGTTTCCACGCTGCCAGAAATTCTACTAAGGGGACCAGTCTCTCGAGACTGGCCTCGGGATTCGATGTACGGACACTTCGGTGCCCTAAAGCGGCGAACCGGCAGGGAACAACCGAACTGACCGTTCTACGACCCTCCTCGGAGAATCGTATGGGGACGCTGACACCTCGGTGCCCTGAAGCGGCGAACCGGCAGGGAACAACCGATGTGGCAGCGCTGCGACTCTCCTCAGAGAATCACCCCCCAGAGGGTGCCGAGGATGAACGATTTCTCGAAATCGTCCCTCCCCGGAGGGGACCACCCTCAGAAGCCTGACACCCTGGGCGTCAGGACTTCTTCTTAGCCCAACCCTTCTTAGAGATGACAGTCCTCAGATCTTGCCTACCCCTAGCTGGCCTGGACTGCGACCCCCACCCAGGTTCCCCAGATTGTGGAGGAGCCCGAGTGGCGACGCTCTGTTTTTGATGCACTCGGTGCTATGAGGAGCTTGTACTCGGATGAGACTGCTCGGATTTAATAATCACTTTCCGCCTAGCAGTCTCGGGGACATCGAAACGTCGAGGAAGAAACCTCTGAAACGCAGCAGATTGTTTTTTCGATTCTTGAAATCTTTCGACGACACAATTGATAGAGTCGCCGAACAAACTTGAAGGTGACAGTGGTGCGTCCAGAAGAACAGACCTATCTTTATCTTTTATATCAGACAGATTTAACCAAAGATGCCGCTCCGTGGCCACCAGGGCTGCCATAGAACGGCCCACTGATTTGGCCGTCTCCTTGGTGGCCCGGAGAGACAGGTCTGTTGCGCGACGCAATTCTCGAATTGCGTCAGCGCTGACTTCCTCACGTTCATCGATATCCTTCAGCAGATCAGCCTGGTATGCCTGCAGTATAGACATAGTGTGCAGACATGACACAGCCTGACCTGCTGCCGAATAAGCTTTACCCACCAGCGAAGATGTTGATTTTAATGGCTTGGTGGGTAACGTCGGGGCTTTTAATGATTACGATGACTCGGGAGAGAGATAGCTCGCGAGCGTCTCTTCAGCCCGAGGCACCGTCAAATAACCATAATCAGATGCACCCAAAACATTACTGTAGTTGGAAGTTTGTGGGTTAAACACTCTGAATGACGCCGGTTTATTCCACGATCTCGAAACCTCATTGTGGAGATCGGGAAAAAACGGGAGTCCCCAACATGGAGGCTTGTGTTTTAGATGGTAGAAATCTTTCATCTAATAAACTTTTCTTAGTAACACTCTGAGAATCATCGGCTGGCCATTAAATATTTAATCTAGCTACAGCACGAGATAAAACCTCCATAAGCTCCTCATCATTACCGGGGATATGAGCTGGCAAGGCAAGCAAGTTTATTTATATAGCACATTTCATACACAATGGTAATTCAAAGTGCTTTAAATAGAAGAAATTAAAATAATCAAAAGAAATCAGAATAATTAAAACAGTTTAGAGTAAAAGATAAAATACAGATGACATTGGACAAGGGCCAAGACTCAAAATGGCGAAGACTCAAAATGGCGAAGACTCAAAATCCCCCATATCAATACTGACGACGTCCAGATCCTCAGAACTGGATAGCCTCAGCAATGGTGCCCCGACCTGGGAAGGAGAAGCCACAGCGCGGGCTCCTTCCTGGGCAGAGGCACCGGACCCAGCATGTAAGGGTTGAGAAAGGGCTGGGCCCGTCTCAAGCCCCGCTACTAGATCCATATGCGAACCCCAAGATGAAAGCCTTCGCAGTGCCTCGGCAGCAGCGGGACCCGCACCTCGGGGAGCGCGAACCGAACCGTCCTCCTCAAAGAACGCCCGGAGAGAGCAGAGCGTCCTCACGGACAGCTTCTCGCAATGCTCACAGTCAGCTCCCTCGAGAACTGACTGGGCATGCTCCACTCCCAAACAAGCAACACAAAGCTGATGTGTGTCCCCACCCGTGATGAAACGAGGGCACGGGACAACACAACGCTTGAATTCTTGTTTCGCATAATATATATATATATATATATATATATATATATTTATATAGATAGATATAATGTGCTTGTGACAGACAACAGTAAATAGACAAGGACAGTATACAGAGAGCGCTTGCTGAAGGCAACAGAAGCTGTCGCGGTCTGTTTTCAGGGGTGTTTTATAGCTTCCTGGTCTATGACGTCACCCGCCTATGACGTCTCGCTCTTCCATTGGACTGATTATACACGTGCTTCACGACGCAATCACGCAGAGCGTTCCCACCGCGTCTCAACGCAGCTCGAGTTCCCTTGAAAGGGAAGCTGGATTTTTTTTTTGCTGTAGCTCCACGGCCGCAGTGTGCACCGATTCCGCACTTTATGTCCTGCTGTAACAGGGGGGTTATATAACCAGAAGAATACAAGACAAAAGTTTGAGCTCTAACTGCTTTAAAATCCCTCTCAGTCACTCATCTCTGTCTATTGTGTGCTAGCGAACCAACATGAGGAGGTGGGGCGGCCTGCGGCCTGTTCCCATGACAACGGTCCGAATGAAATGTCTTGGTCCGTCAGGGCTGTGATTTTAGTAATTGCTGAATCCCAGCAGAGAGAGAGAGAGAGAGAGAGAGAGAGAGCTGTAACCTTGAGTTGCGGCATTCAACTTGTATTTTGTGAAAGTACTGAATTAAACAGCAGGCCTGCAGTGAATTACCCATCAGCCCCTGCAGCAAGATAGAAATGTCAGGTGAACGCTAACAATTCTGTTTTTGCCTGGATGGTCACAGATCAGAAGCTATAAATCTGATTCTGGCCTGGAGCCTCAATACGCTTTGTAACTGTAAACTGAAGAACCTATTTTAAGCTGTTTATTAAAATTGTCTATTTTTGTGATCCACAATAGAAAATAGTCAAATTATGAGAGTGTTTCATTTCATAGATCTTATAAGCATTTAAAATGTACTTACGGACACACTAATCTGACAAAATTTCTATAGTATGTGACACTCAGTGAGGGCAGTGATGAAAACAAATGAATTCATAATTGACTTGTTTTCCAGTAAAATATCCAAAAATCCTTAAAGCAAGATGAATTTACTTGTGAAGCAACACTATTAAGTTTTGTGAAGCAACACTACTTGTGAAGCAAGATATTAAGTCTTGTTAACTTATTTTATATTAATACTAAAAACAAGTGAATCGGTTTAAAATATCACTGAATTAGCTGATTCTACAATTAATTTACTTCAGTCAGTCAAAAATCTGTCTTAGCATGCATTTTTCCTTAGTAAAAACTGTATGTAGCTAAATGTTGTTTATTGTTATATTGCCACATATAAATATTCTTCCTTGTGTTCAACATTTTACTTTATTTTTATATGATGGTTCCTCTAAACAACATCCTTTATTTTTAAAGCAAATACAGAAATATCAAGATATATACTGAATATTATGAAAATATCAAATGCTGCTAAAATATTCACAGGTAACAGTTCTACGGCAGAATAATAGTTAAAAGTAAAGTGTTTGATTCAAAAAGAAGAAGAAAGGAGAAATGGCACAATTACAGACAGAGAGAGCAGTGAGTGTAAATTTGAGCAGAGAAACCAGATATTTCATGTAATATTGGTCATTAAATTGGGTGACCGGATATCAACGTCACATTAAAAATACCATATATTAAAGTATTTTATGAAACAATAACATGAAGTTTGCTGACAGTAATTCTCCTTATCTTATGCATCCTTCAAATTTTTAACTTGTTGAAATTTTTAAACCAGGGCTTTAGTTAAATAAGAGTGAAACTACACTAGCAAAATAAAATATGCATACATTTGCATAATTAAGCTAAACTCTTGTCTTTTCCCTGTCTCTAGTTCAGTACCAGCAATCCCCACATGGAGGCGCTGTGAGCAGTTAAAATACCAGTTCATAAAGTATCTATCTTCAGCAGGTGGACAGGAAAGATGACACACAGATGAGTGTTTTATAGATAGAAATATATACAGTGAATATATACATGGTATACAGACATTTACCTCAATACATGCAGTGCTGAAATGCAACCATATATATATTTTTTTATTTTTTTTTAGAAAAGGGACAGTGTACATTAATTAACATTCTTAAATGTAAATGTACCCAAATTAGCCAGAAGGCTAGTTTTCATTGGTAGTCCCTTTGCCAGATGTTATTAGGCTCTAAACTAGAAAAAAGAGTTAAACATTACAACTATACACTACAACAGTCATAAAACAAATATTAAATTTGTTTTTCCACACAGAACAGATTCAGCTCTTTGCTGAAAAGGACAACTGCCTTCAGCCACAGAGACAGAAAAAAAAACTTAAAAAGCTAGCTTTACTAGCATCGTCCTGGTTACGTATGCAACCCACCGTTCCCTGAAGGAGGGAACGGAAGACGTAGTCTACGGCGACTAAAATGGGATCACGATAGGCTCCCTAGCGTGATCCCATTTCAGTCGACGTAGACTACATCTGACGTTCTCGACTGAAAGGGAACTATTATTTTACAGAATTGAAAACTCATACCACACCAGAAAAAAACGATATGTGACCCGTTAGCTGAACCAGCATGCTAATAATCTTTTTTGAAATGAAATGAAGCATTCAAATTACATAATCAGAACACCCCACTGCTCTTCTCACTCTGCACATGTAGACGCTCTGCAATTCAATTAACACTTGGCATTTGCCGTGTCATTGGTGTGTGGGAGTTATTAGTGATGCCTTTTGGACGGGCGTGTGCAACTGTGGCTGTGTTTGTAGCACAGCACCCCAATTCTGACTTATCAGCGGGGCATAAACATCGGAACAGAGCCCGTCTTCTTTATTTAGGTGGTTTGAAGTGCCTCTGTAAGGCCTTACACGAGTGGTTCACAAACCTGGTCCTAGGGAAGTATTCGGTTTCAGATGCAGCAATGTTGTCAGACAGTGGTTCCCAACCCCGTACCCCCAACACTGCACATTTTTGATGTCTTTCTTATCTAAGTCTTGGAGTCTTTCCTAATGAGCTGATGAGTTGAATCAGGTTCGTTTGATTAGAGAGACATCTAAACTGTGCAGTGCTGGGGTCCTCCAGAACCAGGGTTGGGAACCACTGTCTTACACCATTGCTGCATCCAAAATCGAAAATTTCCCTATAATATAGCAAATGAAAAACAGTACGCCAACAGACTAGCATGTCTGAATACATAGTATTAAAAAACGGCAGGCGAAAAGTCCCCGGATTACCTGCTAACCTTCTTTTGTGACACTTTACTGTCCCATGACGCCACGGGAAAGGATTTGTGAATGACGGTGAAGCAACAACTGACGCAGTTGGTCACATGACATGGTGGATGTACTGTGGTACGTTCAAATTTTATTCATACTACACACATTCATACTATATAGAACATACTGTTACTTAACTGTTGTGAAGTTTCAAACCAAATGTAGTACCTACTATTATACAGTAAGCGATTTTGGGACGAATCGCATGTCTACACTGGTAGCGAACTGATGAGAACAATTTGAGGCAGTCTACATTGGAAGTGTCAAAGCTGCAGATCATGTCAAAACTAGGGGTGTAACAATATACCATGTCACAATATATCACAATACAAAAATGAAACAATATGTATCGTGGATAGTGACAATATCTATTGTGTAGAGTTCAACCAAAATAAAAATGACTGTGAGAAAAAATTTAAGTTTTCAGAGTTTTAGTGCCAGTACTACATTAAACTACTATGAAGTTGAATATAATGTATAATAATGCAATAGGGGCAATATTTGTGGGTCCTGATAATGCCAAATGTCTTCTGTTACCAGTAAAAAGTGGCCTACATTATTTTAAAAATATCTAGTCAGTGACAGAGTGCAAACATATTCATTTAAAATGATTCTGTATTTTCAGCTTCAGAATCATGAATATTTTGATTCTGGTGTCACTGTCCTGTGCATTTGGTTTCCAGCATTAAGTCCAAGCCTATACATGTACACCCACAATTGAAAACCAAATTTAGCATTTTAATCATCAGTGAATTTTTCTGTTTCTACCATACGTCTTGGAGTATCGCAATAATATCGTATCGTGAGTTCAGTATCGTGATATTTATCGAATCGTGACATGAGGGCATCGTTAGACCACTAGTCAAAATATTTACTAACAGTGATGAATGGAGAAGAAGGCAGGGTTTTTTCTCATCCACAATTATACGTAGCACTGCTAGCTGTTGTAGATCTCGTCTCTTAGCTCTCCTTTTTACTCTTTCAATCGCATAACTTGTACGTCTACATCCATGTCTGTTATCACAAAACCCTCCAGCTGCAGACTGTGGTTAGATTGTTTTCAAGTTTTTTGATTAGGGTTGGAGCTAAACACTGCAGGACAAAGGACCTTGTGGGCCAGAGTTTCCCACTCTCGCTCATGACTGTGTCAAGGTCAATTCGATCATTTTGACTTTATGACAAAGCAAGGTTAGTTCAGGTTTTAAAATGTAATGTGGTTTGACTCAACAAAAGCTTACTGATATGTTTAAAATTATTTTTAAAACCATATAAATACAAAGAAAACAATCTCAGAAAGTAGAAACAAAAACAAGGCATCCGTTGACTTAAGGTGTGTCAAAGCGATGCAATGTACAGGTTTTTTTTTAGTGTAGACCGTGTCGCTGATTATAATGGGTGTGATGCAGTTGTGACGCATTGTAACATGCCACTCACTTTTTTTTCCCCTTTTTTTCCTTTTATTTATAAAGTGCTTTTTACAATAGATTGTTTCAAAGCAGCTTTACAGTGAACAAAGGAAAATAATGCAACAAAGTTTGTTTCTAGAACAAAATAGCGTCACAGTCCAGCTTAAGTAAGTTCAGTGATGGTTAATTTTTGTTGTAAAAAAGTTATTAATTTGGTTAATTTATATATATAGCCGCTCTGGAGAAAACCGTGATGTCATCGTCTAGCGCAGTTCAGTTCTCATATAATGGTGTCAATGCAGGCAGATCAATAATATTGTTGAATATTAAATGTCCCCGACTAAGCAAGCCAAAAGCCAAAGATGACAAAGCCGAAAAAGGCGACAGTGGCAAGGAACCTAAACTCCATCAGGTGACAGAATGGAGAAAAAAACCTTGGGAGAAACCAGGCTCAGTCAGTGGGGGGGGGGCTGTTCTACTCTTTCATCATAGACACTTAGGGCTAGAATTCATTTACTCCGTCAGTCTGTGGTAGGGTCATATGCATATGCTCTGCTGTTTGAACAATCTAAGCACTTACTCTGACAGACTTCAAAAGCCTCTAATATACAAATGAACAAAGCGATTTTTTGCAGTTTTTTAGTCACAAAATTGTTTGTTTCAACAATGGTGATTAAATCTATTCAACGGATTTCTGGAAACCAACATAAAGAACCTAAAATAAGACTCTTTTGTTATGCATTGACATTACTGGGAAACAACACGGAGATGCTTTTGAGTGTTGCTTAACAAAAGTAAAGACATCTGTAAAAGAACGGTCAGAGGGAGCATTTAAATAAACGGACAGAAAAATAGCCTTTCTGAAAGATATGCAGCTGTTCAGCATTTTTATGGACTCTGTGAATAATGAACCCAAACCCTGAGCTCAATCTGTTGCCTAATATTCCTCTTTTGTGTTTCCTGTGTTGAAATGCATGTTGTCTCGTAGACCTTTTACATTTTTCATCTCATTTGGACACATGAAAATCCATGCATTATTTGATGTCTATTTTAATAATACACATGGATATTATTCTTACATTGTTTTAGAAACGAATATGACAATCAGAAACCATAAATCCCTCAAATTCTAAAATTCATTTAAAATGAAGAACTTTTTTCAAAATCATGTTTTATCTAAAAAAAAACTATATATAATTTAAAAGTTATAACATGATGATACATGAAAAATGGTTTGAATTCAAAATGTTATAGTGATATATTTTTTTAACTGTTTACATCGTCAAACTACACATCATTTGATAGATCTAAATTTCAAGCATATATATTTTAATTTTATTTTTGACAAGCTACATTATCTGAACATTCTAACATTTAAAATCAATATTTGTTCAAAGCGCTCAAAGCGTTACAGCGTTTTTTTTACATTCCCTGCATGTTACCAACCAGTTCTACAAACTATATATAATTTGAATGTTATAACAAACAAGCACTGATATTTAAAGTTATTTTCAAAAAAAAATTGATTTTCTTTATTTAAAAAAAATAAGAATTTAAAATGTACTTGTAATTTTACTTGTACTTACTTCATAATGAAAAAGTGAATAGGTTCCAAAAAAATCTCAACAATTATGATCAAAAAGCGATTTATGTCAGGAGTGGACATGAAAACATGCAACAGTCCTGACCTTTGCTGTCCACTGGCGATGCACAAGTCCAATCATACAAACTTTTATATAGTTTTGGCTAAAGTCTTGTAATACAACCCTACAAACTACAATTATTTGCAGTTTTGTCCTTGTCAGTTCAGTGTAGCTTGTGAGGTTGCTTCATATGGTGCAAATGTGCTGAAATGAAGCTTTTAATATGTGCATCCACACCGGACCACAATCCACTTATTATCCAGTTCCAAATGACTGGCCAGGTGGTCTGAGATCTCTCCCCCCTCCCGCATTCATCAACAAAACAAAAAGCCAGTGATTGGTTCTCCTTCTCTAGTGCGATGGGTGTTTTAGGGTTTTGAATCAGTGGGCAGCTGGGAGAGCTGAAAACAGCTTCACTCTACCAAACAATACAGCCATAAAAGGCAGTAAAACAATCCCAGCGTACCAGTCTGAAGGAGGGGGAAGGGAGAGAGAAGGGGGAGGACAAGTGAAAGATGCGGTGGAGGGGGTGACTACCACTACTATGCGAATGAAGAGTCTTTTCTGTTGGGGAGGTCTTTACTATTATTTATGAAGACCTGCATTGGGTCACACTACAACCACAGTAGACCATATTTTTCATTTGATGTAAACAACAATCTAGGGACTGTAAAATATGTTGGAATTTCATGTTCAGCTGAACAATGAAAATACTGTTTTGATAACAGAAGTTTGTGGACAGTTTATTTTCAGTGATTTGTTGGATGAGCGATGGTACAACAATCAACACATAGGTACAGTAGTAGTGTGGGCAGCAAAAGTACAGAGTCACAATCCTGTTGTACCTTGTGTGTCGAGTGTTGTATGATCTCTGAGCCAATAACACACTGAATCTTTTTTATGTTTGTGGACAAACATATTTTCAATGTTTTGTTGGCCAAGCAGGAGGCAAAAGGCAAGAAAGTACTATGAGCTAGAGAAGATCAATATACCATAATACAGTCCTACAATTGTTACTAAACAGTCTGGGTTTTTTTGTTTGCAGTTTGTGGAGAGATTATTTTTTGTATAAGTTTTGGCGGCTGAATAGAGTGGTGCAGGTCCTGTATGATGTCACTTTGTAGGCCAACCGGCAGTTTGCATCACTGGATCCCTTGACAAAAACCCAATTGGATTTCCCCATAGGCTTTTGGATTATAGCTGAAACCAAGCTCTGTGATCAACAAAAGTTTATACTTGCACGTTTTGTCCATCAAGATAATTATCACAGATAAACACAACTTATATGAATTTTGAAGCCTAAATGCAGTCGCTGGAAGTAAAAAGCTGGAAATAAAAAGCTAAAGGTAGACTATACACAAACTACAACACGATCCCACGGATTCAACGTAAACATCACTAATCTTCTGACAACTCATTTACCAAGAACGTTTGAGTTAGACTAGTTTATAAGAGCACAATTATAAGCATAACGATGCTGTAAAAGCGACTGAATTTGCTAAGTGCTAAAATGCAACTCGCTTCTGCATTTTGGCCCTACAAAGGGATGTCATACCTGCACTACTCTATGATCAATACACATAAACACATATGTACCTGTGAGCGGCTGATGTTTGTTTTGTATGTTTGTGTATTTGTACCTGTGAGCGGCTGATGTTTGTGTAGTGTTGTTCTGCTGTTGAACCTGTGAGCGGCTGATGTTTGTTTACTGTTGTTGTGTAGTTGTACCTGTGAGCGGCTGATGTTTGTGTGGTGTTGTTCTGTGGTTGTACCTGTGAGCGGCTGATGTTTGTGTAGTGTTGTTCTGTAGTTGTACCTGTGAGCGGCTGATGTTTGTGTGGTGCTGTTGTGTAGTTGTACCTGTGTCCAAATGATTTTTGTTTAGTGTTGTTCTGTTGTTGTACCTGTGAGCGGCTGATGTTTGTGTAGTGTTGTTCTGTAGATGTACCTGTGAGCAGCTGATGTTTGTGTAGTGTAGTGTTGTTCTGTAGTTGTACCTGTGTCCGAATGATTTTTGTTTAGTGTTGTTCTGTAGTTGTACCTGTGAGCGGCTGATGTTTGTGTGGTGCTGTTGTGTAGTTGTACCTGTGTCCGAATGATTTTTGTTTAGTGTTGTTCTGTTGTTGTACCTGTGAGCAGCTGATGTTTGTGTAGTGTTGTTCTGTAGATGTACCTGTGAGCGGCTGATGTTTGTGTAGTGTAGTGTTGTTCTGTAGCTGTACCTGTGAGCGGCTGATGTTTTTTTAGTGTTGTTGTGTATTTGTACCTGTGAGCGACTGATTTTTGTTTAGTGTTGTTCTGTTGTTGTACCTGTGAGCGGCTGATGTTTGTGTTGTGTTGTTCTGTAGATGTACCTGTGAGCAGCTGATGTTTGTGTAGTGTTGTTCTGTGGTTGTACCTGTGAGCGGCTGATGTTTGTTTAGTGTTGTTCTGTAGATGTACCTGTGAGCGGCTGATATTTTTTTAGTGTTGTTGTGTATTTGTACCTGTGAGCGACTGATTTTTGTTTAGTGTTGTTCTGTTGTTGTACCTGTGAGCGGATGGTGTTTGTGTAGTGTTGTTCTGTAGATGTACCTGTGAGCGGCTGATGTTTGTGTAGTGTTGTTCTGTGGTTGTACCTGTGAGCGGCTGATGTTTGTTTAGTGCTGTTCTGTAGTTGTACCTGTGAGTGGCTGATGTTTGTGTAGTGTTGTTGTGTAGTTGTACCTGTGTCCGAATGATTTTTGTTTAGTGTTGTTCTGTAGTTGTACCTGTGAGCGGCTGATGTTTGTGTGGTGCTGTTGTGTAGTTGTACCTGTGTCCGAATGATTTTTGTTTAGTGTTGTTCTGTTGTTGTACCTGTGAGCGGCTGATGTTTGTGTAGTGTTGTTCTGTAGATGTACCTGTGAGCAGCTGATGTTTGTGTAGTGTAGTGTTGTTCTGTAGTTGTACCTGTGTCCGAATGATTTTTGTTTAGTGTTGTTCTGTAGTTGTACCTGTGAGCGGCTGATGTTTGTGTGGTGCTGTTGTGTAGTTGTACCTGTGTCCGAATGATTTTGGTTTAGTGTTGTTCTGTTGTTGTACCTGTGAGCAGCTGATGTTTGTGTAGTGTTGTTCTGTAGATGTACCTGTGAGCGGCTAATGTTTGTGTAGTGTAGTGTTGTTCTGTAGCTGTACCTGTGAGCGGCTGATGTTTTTTTAGTGTTGTTGTGTATTTGTACCTGTGAGCGACTGATTTTTGTTTAGTGTTGTTCTGTTGTTGTACCTGTGAGCGGCTGATGTTTGTGTTGTGTTGTTCTGTAGATGTACCTGTGAGCAGCTGATGTTTGTGTAGTGTTGTTCTGTGGTTGTACCTGTGAGCGGCTGATGTTTGTTTAGTGTTGTTCTGTAGCTGTACCTGTGAGCGGCTGATATTTTTTTAGTGTTGTTGTGTATTTGTACCTGTGGGCGACTGATTTTTGTTTAGTGTTGTTCTGTTGTTGTACCTGTGAGCGGATGGTGTTTGTGTAGTGTTGTTCTGTAGATGTACCTGTGAGCGGCTGATGTTTGTGTAGTGTTGTTCTGTGGTTGTACCTGTGAGCGGCTGATGTTTGTTTAGTGTTGTTCTGTAGCTGTACCTGTGAGCGGCTGATGTTTTTTTAGTGTTGTTGTTTATTTGTGCCTGTGAGCGACTGATTTTTGTTTAGTGTTGTTCTGTAGTTGTACCTGTGAGCGGCTGATGTTTGTGTAGTGTTGTTCTCTAGATGTATCTGTGAGCGGCTGATGTTTGTGTAGTGTTGTTCTGTAGCTGTACCTGTGAGTGGCTGATGTTTGTGTAGTGTTGTTCTGTAGTTGTACCTGTGAGTAGCTGATGTTTGTGTGGTGTTGTTCTGTAGTTGTACCTGTGAGCGGCTGATGTTTGTGTTGGGTTGTTCTGTAGTTGTACCAGTGAGCGGCTGATGTTTGTGTAGTGTTGTTCTGTAGTTGTACCTATGAGCGGCTGATGTTTGTGACGTGTTGTTCTGTAGATGTACCTGTGAGCGTCTGATGTTTGTTTAGTGTTGTTCTGCAGTTGTACCTGTGAGCGGCTGATGTTTGTGTGGTGTTGTTCTGTAGTTGTACCTGTGAGCGGCTGATGTTTGTGTAGTGTTGTTCTGTGTGAGCGGCTGATGTTTGTTTAGTGTTGTTCTGTAGTTGTACCTGTGAGCGGCTGATGTTTGTGTGGTGTTGTTCTGTAGTTGTACCTGTGAGCAGCTGATGTTTGTGTAGTGTTGTTCTGTAGATGTACCTGTGAGCAGCTGATGTTTGTTTAGTGTTGTTCTGTAGTTGTACCTTTGAGCAGCTGATGTTTGTGTGGTGTTGTTCTGTAGTTGTACCCGTGAGCGGCTGATGTTTGTGTAGGGTTGTTCTGTAGTTTTACCTGTGAGCGGCTGATGTTTGTTTAGTGTTGTTCTGTAGTTGTACCTGTGAGCAGCAGATGTTTGTGTAGAGTTGTTCTGTAGTTGTACCTGTGAGCAGCTGATGTTTGTGTAGTGTTGTTCTGTAGATGTACCTGTGAGCAGCTCAGGGGTGGTAAAAGTACTCAAAAATTATACTCGAGTAAAAGTATATATACCTAAATAAAAAATGACTCCAGTAAAAGTAGAAAGTCCTCCATTCAAACATCACTTGAGTAAAAGTACAAAAGTATCCGATTTAAAACGTACTTAAGTACCGAAAGTAAAAAGTAAATATTCAAACTGTAAATATCAATAATTAAACAGATCACTTGTTTTGGGAGTGATATGCAATGTTTTAATTTAACAAATTATTAGATACTGCAATTAAGAATTTGTTAGATTTGCAATCATGAGAGACAAAGAAGCACCTTGCATCAATTCTAAACAATTTCATTAAGTTTAGTGACAGCATATTATGGTGCAATGACTGGTAGGCCATTCTTTGATACAAATTTTACAATTTCAATTCAATTATTGTGGTTTGATTCCGATCTTGATTCAATATAGATTCATTTTCATAAATATTTGGTACAGTAGATGCATGTTAATTTTTAAATTAAGAAAATCTCACCTAATTCTGTAAACATAGGCTACAGAGAGCCCTGTCAGCTGGTATTATTACATGTTAAAAATACATGTGATATTTATTATAATAACAACTTTATAATATTTTAATGATAGCTTATAAGTAAAAATATAATAAATATATAGTGCATATATTTAGCAAAATACTAATTTATACTAATTTTAAATATATTAAAAAATAAAAAAAAATCTAGCCAACTAACGTGCTATGGTCATTAAATGTTTTTTTTTTTTCCCTGAGGTAAATGTAACGTTATGTGACATTGTTCTCCAGCTGTTTTATTGACCTCTTTCCGCGGTTGAAAAACACTGATTTATTGATATTATGTGTGTATATATATATATATATATATAAAATGTACTATATACATTTCGGTAAGTTGTACTGTATCTTTCAACATAGGCTACCTATTATTGTTCATTTGTGTGTATTTACAATTAACTAGTAGTAAAGAGATTAACGGCACCCCATAGCAGGCACTAGCTATCTGTCACGTCACATTTAAAAGCTCCAAAATGGTATTTATTGTTTGAATTTCGTAATAAAATGGACAGAATCTGAGAGCTGAGAATTTGTTTCATATCAAAAGTAACCTACTCTGTCTTGTCTGTCGGTGTCAATGTCCTCTTTGCTTCGCGATTTTTCTCTGCGTGAGAAAATGGATGTGTGTCGCGAGAGCGTGTGGAAAGTGTCAATTGCGTGAGTCTCACACTGAATGAGTGAGAGTTGGCAGCTCTGCAACAAACATGTTCCATAACATTAGCTGCATCAAACAGAAGATGTGCAAGATACAGTGTAAGCGGGAATCTCGGGATCATTGCTGGGCAGAGCTGCACCTTCACCTGTTTCTGCGGTCATCTTCCACAATGGCGAACTGACTGCTATGAGAGTGTATGCTTGCAAAGAGCTCGCGCGTTCTTTTTTTCAAAATAAAACCAAGTTTTTCATTGGTTTGGAAAGCCAGTGTAATAAATACTTGGAGCGGGCATGGGGAAATGTAACGGAGTAAAAAGTAAAGTTTGTCTTTAATATTGTAGTGGAGTACGAGTAAAAGTAGATGCAAATAAAATATACTCAAGTAAAGTACAGATCCCCGAAAAAAATACTTAAGTAAAGTAACGAAGTATTTCTACTTCGTTACTTACCAACACTCAGCAGCTGATGTTTGTGTTGTGTTGTTCTGTAGATGTACCTGTGAGCGGCTGATGTTTGTTTTGTGTTGTTCTGTAGTTGTACCTGTGAGCAGCTGATGTTTGTGTGCTGTTTGTTCTGTAGTTGTATCTGTGAGCGGCTTATTTTTGTGTAGTGTTGTTGTGTAGTTGTACCTGTAAAAGGCTGATGTTTGTGTAGTGTTGTTCTGTAGTTGTACCTGTGAGCAGCTGATGTTTGTGTGGTGTTGTTCTGTAGTTGTACCTGTGAGAGGCTGATGTTTGTGTAGGGTTGTTCTGTAGTTGTACCTGTGAGCGGCTGATGTTTGTTTAGTGTTGTTCTGTAGTTGTACCTGTGAGTGACTGATTTTTGAGTAGTGTTGTGTAATTGTACCTGTGAGTGGCTGATGTTTGTGTAGTGTTGTTGTGTATTTGTACCTGTGAGCGGCTGATGTTTGTGTAGTGTTTTTCTGTAGTTGTACCTGTGAGCGGCTGATGTTTGTGTAGTGTTGTTCTGTGGTTGTACCTGTGAGCGGCTGATGTTTGTGTATTGTTGTTCTTTGGTTGTACCTGTGAGCGGCCGATGTTTGTGTAGTGTTGTTCTGTGGTTGTACCTGTGAGCGGCTGATGTTTGTGTATTGTTGTTCTTTGGTTGTACCTGTGAGTGGCTGATGTTTATGTAGTGTTGTTCTGTGGTTGTACCTGTGAGCGGCTGATGTTTGTTTAGTGTTGTTCTGTAGTTGTACCTGTGAGTGGCTGATGTTTGTGTAGTGTTGTTGTGTAGTTGTACCTGTGTCCGAATGATTTTTGTTTAGTGTTGTTCTGTAGTTGTACCTGTGAGCGGCTGATGTTTGTGTGGTGCTGTTGTGTAGTGTTGTTCTGTAGCTGTACCTGTGAGCGGCTGATGTTTGTGTAGTGTTGTTCTGTAGATGTACCTGTCAGCAGCTGATGTTTGTGTAGTGTTGTTCTGTAGATGTACCTGTGAGCGGCTGATGTTTGTGTAGTGTTGTTCTGTAGCTGTACCTGTGAGCGGCTGATGTTTTTTTAGTGTTGTTCTGTATATGTACCTATGAGCGACTGATTTTTGTTTAGTGTTGTTCTGTTGTTGTACCTGTGAGCGGCTGATGTTTGTGTAGTGTTGTTCTGTAGATGTACCTGTGAGCAGCTGATGTTTGTTTAGTGTTGTTCTGTGGTTGTACCTGTGAGCGTCTGATGTTTGTTTAGTGTTGTTCTGTAGATGTACCTGTGAGCAGCTAATGTTTGTGTAGTGTTGTTCTGTAGATGTACCTGTGAGCGGCTGATGTTTGTGTTGGGTTGTTCTGTAGCTGTACCTGTGAGCGGCTGATGTTTGTGTAGTGTTGTTCTGTAGATGTACCTGTGAGCAGCTGATGTTTGTGTAGTGTTGTTCTGTAGCTGTACCTGTGAGTGGCTGATGTTTGTGTAGTGTTGTTCTGTAGCTGTACCTGTGAGTGGCTGATGTTTTGTAGTGTTGTTCTGTAGTTGTACCTGTGAGTGGCTGATGTTTTGTAGTGTTGTTCTGTAGTTGTACCTGTGAGCGGCTGATGATTGTGTAGTGTTGTTCTGTAGATGTACCTGTGAGCGGCTGATGTTTGTGTAGTGTTGTTCTGTAGCTGTACCTGTGAGTGGCTGATGTTTGTGTAGTGTTGTTCTGTAGATGTACCTGTGAGCGGTTGATATGTGTGTATAGTGTGTGTTGTGTAGTTGTGTTACTGTACTGGTAAGGTGTTGATGTGTGTGTAGTGTAGTTGTGTTGCCTTACCTGTGAGTGGCTGATGTGTGGGTAGTGTGTGTTGTGTAGTTGTGTTACTGTACCTGTGAACGGTTCATGTGTGTAGTGTGTGTTGTGTAGTTGTGTTACTGTACCTGTGAGCGGTTAATGTGTCCGGCAGTTGTTTGGAGGTTGATGGGGGACGTCTGTAGCGTCTCAGAACTCAACGCTTTTTGTCCGTTAATGTGTGCTGTCACCATGGAAACGGGACTCTTTGCTGGCACCACGGAGATGGCGATGCTCTGGCTGGGCGGCTTGATGAGGGCGAGGGGTTTAGCGGCCGTCCCCACAGGACAACTTCTGACAGCGAGCTTCTGTCGCACAAAACACACAAACAGCAGGTCATTAACCCTCAAACCACCGATAACCTTCAGGCCTCTGCGCTGGATTAAAACCTTAATGGTAGATCTTACATGGCCATTTGTCTCCAGAGTTTTCCTTTTGAACCAGCACAGTTCATGTCAGTTGTGTACACGCATGGTAATTATCATGAATAATCAAAGCATTTCCCCAATTTCCAGCATGCAGAAGCTCGTACATAATAAAGAGAGCGCAAGGGCTGCTTTGATACTTGTTCGTGCTCTTGCATCAGCTCAAGTTCAGGGACTCAGATTTAAGAGTGCACTTTAATGTCTGTGTGTTTATTGGCTTTTCAAAGCCTTCTTCCATTTCCTCTCATTTACCGTGGGAAATAATACAGGAGATGATCAAACAGTCTTTAAAAGCAGAAAGTAGAGCAGCATTCACTTTCATGTGTGTGGGGTGTAGACTTCTGTACACTGCAAAAAAATTAATTGTTTTCCAATAAAAATATCTAAAAGCATCCTTAAAACAAGCTAAAATGACATTTAAATTGAAAATTGTGTAAGATATTAAGACTCATTTAAAAAGGATCTGTTCTGTAGTTTTTGGCATTTTATATGCATAAACCTAAGAAAAATGGGTTATATTTAATTGCTTCATATATATCTGTGTTGCATTTAATTCAAAATAAATTCTCTCGACATTGGCAGATTATTGCTGATGTGAAAAAAGTTTTAAGTCAACTTAAAAATAGTAAAAATTTTACGTGTTTTTTTATGAAAAATGCACAGAAATACTATTTTAAATTTTTATATGAAATATATATTTTCAAAATCATGTCTTACTCTAAAACGGCAAGAAAATCAAATCTATAAATCTAAACAAGTTGTGTTCAACATTTGAGCTTGATATCTCAAAAAAATTGAGCTTTCAGTAAGATTTTGTTTGGCTGCAGTACCAAAGTTTTCACTAGATAAAATTTGTAATTTCCAATTTCCAAAGGATCACAAGTGTGATTTTTTTTTCCAGGACCATTTAACCTTTTCGAATCATGTCCATGATTTGTTTGTGTTCAAATAGAAAGTGCCAAAACCTTTACCAAGTTTTGTAAATTCCAATGAAGTAAAAAAACTTTTAAACAAAATTAAATAAATAAAAACATAAACATTTTTTATGAAGAGCTCCAGAGGGTTAAATATTTTGACTGGAAATTCGAAAAGACAAAATCCACTTCTGCACTGGGGTTCTAGAGTCTGATGGTGCACGTAAAAGTGTCGCTAATAATTTCACACACATTCCTCTTTCTCTGCTCAGATCAGCACAGTTCACACTATAAGCAGTTTGAATATTTCATATTCCATTCCAGCGGCCTGTTCTCATTTCTGAACGGCTTTTATGGTTTTCTGAAGACTGAGAGGGGGGCAGGGAGCAAGAGAAAGAGAGAGACAGGTCTTTCATATTCAGCTTTTCATATTCAGAAGCCCATCTACAGTATCTGTAAAGGAGCGTTTTCAATATGTACTTCACATGTGAGCATCTACAGCCAATAAACCCTGACAGGCAGATGCATATATTCATAATGCTGCTTCAGTTTATGACTCTGAAGAATCACATTGACTCTGCAGGTTTATGTTTGCATTGCTCTGACTGCATTGGATACACCACTGAGATTTCATTCAGGTTGCAGTCAGAACTAAAGGTAAAGTTATTTGCACTCAAAATTGCTCACTATTACCTGTCACCAGCTTTGTGTTTCTAATTTTTACTGGACAAAATTATCTGAAGTTAAGCATTCACTAAAAAACTCTTAAAACTCTTTCCTTATTTACGACAGTAAATCTGCTGAGAATGAGTTGTGAATTAACACCAATCCAGAGCAGGTGAAGCAAAAGCCATTTCAAATCACTGCACTTGCTCACCACTGTGGTGTGAATAGAGAGATTATTCGTCTGTTATTCATTAATTCCCACACAATGCATTTGGTAAGCTCTATTGTTTCTAAAGATCAATGTTATCCACAGGAAACCTCACAACCGGCATCTGGACACAACCTTCCACTGCTGCCCCGTTCACCTTAAGACACTGATGATTGTCTCAAAGGTCACCGTATGAACCAAACCACCCCCACCCCCAAACCAGAGCAAGGCAACATGGGAACAAAATCATAGCTTTATCATAAGATGATCTGTTTTTTTAGCAATTGCTGGTTTCAAATGAAACTTTATTAAGTTGTAAAATGATTCCAATAAATTCTCCTATCAAATTAATGCCACAAAGACGTAAATGATTTATCTTTGAATCATTTTTGGAAACGGTAGTAAATGCAAATGAACCATTTAAACAAAGTGATTCACTTCTCAGTGTTCAAGTCAAGTCACCTTTATTTATATAGCGCTTTTTACTATACTGATTGTTTCAAAGCAGCTTTACAGAGATAACAGGAATATAATGCAACAAAGTTTGTTTCGGCTGTACAGGAGAGATCTAGAAGAAAATAGTGTCATAGTCCAACTTAAGTAAGTTCAGTGATGATTCATTTTTGTTGTAAAAAAGTTATTAATTTAGTTCATATATATGTATATATATATATATATATATATAGCCGCTCTGGAGAAAACAGTGATGTCATCGTCCAACTCAGTTCTCATATAATGGTGTCAATGCAGGCAGATCAATAATATTATTGAATATTAAGTGTCCCCAACTAAGCAAGCCAAAAGCCAAAGGCGAAAAAGGCGACAATGGCAAGGAACCAAAACTCCATCAGTGTCAGAATGGGGAAAAAACCTTGGGAGAACCCAGGCTCAGTCGGGGGGCCAGTTCTCCTCTGGTTAACGAACGAACAGTGTATAATTATGATTCAGGCAGCATTACAGGTCAGAGGTCAGATGGGATCAGAACTTTCAGAATATTATCCAGTTCCATCTGGTTGAAGATTGTATTCATCACGCCGGTATGGAGATGGGTATATGGTATAACTCCATATAATAGAGTTTGGAAACCAATGTACCAATTGGCCACGCTACACTGCAACATATTTTTTTAAAAGTAGTTCATTTCACTATTTCTGAGAACAGCTGAGCAACTGTCACGCTAATGGTTGACTTTATCAGTCATATGAGCGACATCACTTCCTTAAGGCAAATCTGCAGGAGGTTAGTTAGCGTCTCAATCCATCCGTTAAATTTATTTACCATGTTTGACCTAATATTTAAAACTGACGTTGATATTCATCCACACAGTGAGGTGATTGACATGTATGCGTGACATTTCATAAACAAGGGTTATTTCCCAGCATGCTCAGCAGCAGTGAGTTGACGGTCTGACACAAACACACATCAAAGACTTTTACAGTGCTGTAATGAACCGCTCGGACCTCTCTCGCCTCGGGCTAAACAAATCAGCCACGTGTCTCGTGTCAACACTGAGATTCCGGTTTCATTGTGCCTGATAAAGGGAACGGGGGGGGGGAAAGCTCTTGGATATCAGATGCCTTTTCGGGAGTCATTTTAACGCTCTTCTCTTTGACAGCATCATGATTCTGTCAGACAAACTAAAAATTAACAACAATAACCAACTGTGCTCAAAAATCTGCAAACTCTGATCTTCTGATTTCTCTTTGTGCCTTTCTGATGTCAATGACATCTTTACTTAAGTGTTAAGACCTTCAGGTTTAAGACCCCAGTCTGTTGGTCAAAATGGCCACAGATTGGGCCACAGGCTACAGCAGCCCGTTAGAGGAAATTGCATGCCTTAACTGGCCATCAAATCCTCTTTTCAGAAGATCACGGTTCACCTAGGGTCCTATGAAATTTGTCCCAAATTCTGTGTTTTATGTTTCCGTTTTTCTAGATGTCTGAGACATGCAGAACATGCAGACTTCATATTTAAACCGCAGTCTTTTGAGGTTTAAAGCACGTGTACAGCTCAACTTTTGATTTATTCATCCAAATTTGGCTAAATTCCGTGACATTCCATGTTATACAGTAATTCCATTTTTTATGACAGGATTCTGCAATTATGTAGAAGCCTATTCACCCCTTATAGAGCTAGAGAGTTGCAGAAGATGTGAAGTAGCCTCCATCCAAATGACCAGACCTCGTCCTACCACATTGGGTGATCCCGGGATAATATGGTACTGTCTTGTGCTGTGTGTTTTGGCCTCAGAACCAATAATCTCCTGCCAAACAACAGGCCATGAGCCCAATTCTCAACTCTCTGTGTGGACATCAAGGAACATTTCAGACACAAACCCATGAGGGCTCTAAGATTTCATTTCATTTTTGCTCGGGTCTTCAAGACTGACGAATGACTATTGGTCCACATTGCAAGTTATTCTGACTGTGAAGCGCCAATTTGGACAGGAAATACACCGTTTGCTGTTTTTATATTTTGTTGAAGGTAAATCTTCCAGATATTTGAAATGGAAATAGGCACCATATTAATACAAGAACTACAAGAACTAAATGTCCAAAATTAATGACAAAAGGTGGTTAAATTATTGAAAACTTTACAAACATCTGCCATATGAGAGAAACTGAACTCACAACACATAGCCCTCTATATTAATCTGATAATTTAAAACTAGAACCCCTTTGATAATTATGACAAGATATCTTAAGGCATTATTTCTTTGATTGTCTGTACAACAATAATCAAGATATCAGAGATAAAGTATAATTTAGCTACATCTCTCATCTAGTAAACATCAAATAAACTTAGTGATGTGACTCCACAACAGGAATGAAACTGAATCCTGACTCCTGATTACGGATGTCATGATGAAGAATTTTCACACCAGTACATAAACTTGTGACAACACTGGTTTTACCGATAACTTTACTTTTTATGCTTTTCACTCTCGCTTTTGAATTTGTGATCTCGCATACTCTCTGTATGTATAGGCCTATAATTAAAAAAGCAAAACTACAGTGCCGCAGTTGCCAGGTAATGTAATCGGTGTACGGCCAAACACCATGTAACACCAATAACATCGACTACCCTGGCAAGCAAACTCCCAATTTCCCCTTAAAACCGTTTTATTGTGTGTCTATTGCCCATCCGGGCCCTTCAGTGAGGCCCGCCTTAAAAACCTGACTGACCAATCCAATCTTAGCAACTGTTGGAATGGTTGCGTTTGAAAACTGTTTCTAACATACGACTATTGAGAAGTGTGTTTCTTTGTATAGTTTTAAACTCAGAAATGATCCAAGAATAGAGGGAATGCATTAACGTCACTTTCCCGCCGGAACACGCCCCCTCAGCCGGACTGAGTGGCAGAAGAACAGCTGCGTGACTGGATTTAATAGGGGAAACTGCGAAAACGCAAGTAAAACAAACGATTATCAGTTTAAACTAAAGATTGGACTCAATATAGTGTTCCTTACAACTTACTAAAGATCCAGTGATCCATGGATATTGACATGCAGCCAGGAATCGTGTTTCCTGACATTTATATGTGCCTGATTTTGACACCGGGGAAATACATACAGCAAATTTGCCTGTGAACGCTTTATATAAATACAATATAGGCAGGTCTAAATCCAGGTGATCACTTATATCAATGTTATATATATTATCATATCGTCTAGACTTAAAACTTGTATCGTTTTTTGTCAGTGTTTCTTTAAAAATGTCTAATTATACAGAATAATACAGTGGTTTATTGATGAGTTGTCACTGCAATATATAACAATACAATATATAGAGAATGATTTTACCACTAAATTCAGCATATTGACACAAAAATGATAACTGCAAATCCACCTTTCGCTGCCTGGAGTCCAGTTGTTTCTATGAATTGCAGTGATCTATTTGCTTCTCTGTTCTGTATCTTTCGGCAGTCTGTAAAAATATACCTCAGATTTCCTGTCAAATGTAGTTGTACAGTCAATCGCTAAGCTCGTTCCCGTTTTAGATGTGTTTTTTGGGTTTTCCACGGCATTCACGCTGAAAACCAATGCTGCCGCTCAGTCTTTTTGCCACTCAGTGTGGCGTGGCCTCAATCACTCCAGCTGACGGTGACGTCACGCGCATTCCCTCTATACAGTAAAACATTATTGCCAGGACATTTATAATATCAAGTAACACAATTGTAGCTAGAGAGTATACAAGCTGTATTTTTCTTCTTTTTTAAATCTTGGTAACACTTTATTCTTTATTACACGTTACATGTATTTACCATAGTAATAACTATAAGTTAGGCATAATTACATGCAACTAACCTAAACCAAACCCAGATCCTACCCTAACCCTATAGTAAGTACATATAATTACTTAATATTACTCAGTACTTTAAAAATTTGGGTTACACTTTATTTTACTGCGTCAGTGTAATTATATATTTATTACATCTTCAGAAGTTCATGCTGTTTATCAAACTATGTGTCGTCCTCATTCCCAAATTATCATGAAGAACATAAGTAATGTTGTACGCAAAAAATGAAGAAATTAAGAGAAAAGTATATTACTATTGTAATAGTATTACTGTACTGTAAAATAAAAACTAATATTCAAAAGCAATTATTATTATTATTTAAAATTAATTAGGTGCTTTGGTTGGGATCCTTAGAAACATCAACAGTGTGAAGGTAAAGTAAAGAAGAGGAAAAAAAACTGTTGAGTCGCTAGTTCCCCAGCTGTTAAGTCCAAAATATCTCATACATAACACCAAGTAACAAAGTAATATTCAGGTGACACCTTAGCATGATTTGTAAGTACAGCATAAGAACACATTCAATAAACAAATCAAAATCAGAGTCAAAGTTAAAGTCTGTTTATTGCCTCCATCTCAATGATCTCAAATCCCAAAAACTCATTGCTTTCATAATGCGCCTGATCGATGAAAGCACAGCTCTTCTGTTCTTCAGCACAATGAAATTGAGTTTGAGTATTGTATTGTATTCAGAAACTGATCATTTTCTTGCTTTAATAAAGATGCAAATCAATATTCAGACCACTGCCCGTGTTTCTGTGAGATTCAACATGGCACTTCATCTCAGAGCGAATCACTATTTCATTACACGCACACAAAATGAAATGCCACATGTGAGCTCCTGCTGTATGTCTGCTGGAGAAATCAATCTTTACTGGACTAGCGCAGGCGTTCGCGTGTGAACGTGACGAGTGAAACTACATCTTGTTTCTTTTATTGTGTGTGGTGGAGCACGACGGCAAACTGAGTTCAGTTTTCAAGTTCGACTCTTTTGTTTGCTGTTAACTGCTTGCATCATTTCCAGAACTATTTTCCAGGTGAAAATGTGCCGTACGCTTAACATTTCCTCTACGTTTGTTAAAATTAATTTCCACTGAAAGGGTACATGAAATCTTGATTGGATTTTCTCTCCTAGGAAAACTGTCTGCTATACTGTGAGGGGGGAAAAAAACCTTATTGTTTCTCAAACATTTCTGGATTGATCAACATAAAAAATAATAATTGGAATTTTAAGTAATTATTAATAATTATGGTAACAACACATAAGGTGCATATGCAGTGGTATATACATATACACCATGAAAGTGCACAAAGTTGTCCGTCATATGCTTTCCGATAATTTTAACAAGCAGGGAAAAAAGTTTAAATTTCTGCTTCATTCTGCATCATGAACGAATTCACATTTTTATAAAATAATAAATGTATTTATCCCACAATGTCTTATACTTGTATAATTGTAAGTGAATAATTCTTAATCACATCCACAGAAAACAAAATTTCTACAAAAAAAACTGCATACGATTGAAGGTTATAGCTGCTAATACTCAATTTCCATTGATGGGTGCAAACAGACATATCTGAATACAACTAAGGGGCTGTTTACACGACACCGTTTTCAACTAAAAATGTAAAACTTGTTATGCGTTTTGGCCGTTCGTTTACACAAAAACAGTGTTTTGGGTGCCTGAAAACACAAACTTTTGAAAACGGGTTTCAAAGTGCAAGTTTTTGAAAATGGTCTCTGTGTAAACAATAAAAACGCAAAATCTCTGAAGATGATGACATCATGCACATGTTGTCGTGTAAATCTACCCTTAATCTTTACCCAGTATTTAATATGTATCGAGAAGGATTCTTGAATTAAAGTTTGACCCCCTGAATTGAAATTTTAAAAAATCATGAGGTAAAAATTGTATTCTCTCTCATTTTTCCAGGAAAAAATAAAAGAAAAAAAATTATGAATTTTATTTAACTCAAAAATGTTTTGAGTAAAAATATATTTTCTTTTCTTACATTAGTGTTAATAACAAAACTCAAAGACCTCAAGTGCATCATGCTGAAGAGATGTATTGATCGTCTCGGATCTTTTGTTTGTGATTAATCCACACTTTGAGGTTTCAGATCTGTTATGACAAACTCATGACTGCTTCATGACATTTTAAAAACGCTGTGACGTTCTTTAGTCTTTATAATAACCTTTTCAGCTTGAATTGGATTGTTTTGGTTTTTAGCTCTGCTGTTAAAAACGGTTAATGGAACCTGGATCAGGATATGACAGGACAGCACATCCACAGGACACAACATAAGCCTGACAAAGCTTTCTGTGCTGCATTATAGATTATTCTCTCTGATCTTCATGTGTCTGTGCTCTACTTTTCTTTTAAGAAGCATGTCTCTGCACTTAAAGTGTCAAAAACATACAACATACAAAAAAAATGGCATTAATACGTTATGAATACCACCACAAACAGTCACAAAGTAAGTACTTTTGTCCTTTAAGGCCCACGGTGTATATGAGATATATGAATGCAACCAGTTTGAAAAACAAGACTGCAAGATAGCAAGATAAGAGCGTTAGTCGAGGGAAAGATTTGATCAAACTTTATTTTTATGTCTTTGTACTTACACAATTATGGAGTAATATTAGCAACATGACTTACTATAGGTTTAGGGTCAAGGTTTGGTTTAGTGTTATTTGCTTAGAATTATGCTTAATTAACTGTTAGAAAATGCATGTAACATGTATACAGCACATTAAAATAAAGGGTTACTGAAGATTTTCGATGAATAACTGAAATTTAGGCCTGTTTCTCACATGAAGCTATTTTATGATTTCAGTGTACTTGGAATACAGTGCACCAGTCTTCTGGATGGCTATTATGGTGCTTTTTAGATCTACTTATAGGTGCAAACTGTAAACGTTAAAATACTCAATGTTTCAATAGATATAGTTACAAGACATTAAGCCTTATGAAGTTGTAAAATTGAATTAAATTTTACACAGTAAACACCACATAACATGCATATTTAATTCCATTCTGAGTTCCTCATCAAAACCTCAATTACTGATTTTTTTTTAAAGAAAGTAAGGGATGAGTCCTTATTTTTTAATTAATAAACATTATACCTCAAATACTGTCGATTGAGTTTAAATGATTAGTTCACCCAAAAATTTTAATTCTGTCATTAATTACTCACCTTCATGTCGTTCCAAACCCATAAGACTTTCGTTCATCTTCAGAACACAAATGAAGATATTTTTGATGAAATCTGAAAGTTTTCCGTCCCTCTGTTGACAGCTACACAACTACCACTTTGACGCTTAAAAAAGTTCATAAAGAGATCTTATAGATTTAATCGTTGACTAGATTTAATTTAGGCTCTTAATCATGTATAAACATTCATCAACTCACACATCAGATATGGTAAACGGAAGCTCAATTATGTTCACTTGACATACGAGAGCCAATGAGGTTCATTCTCATGTTACGCAGTATGTTTGAGCTTCTACAAGGGCAAATGAGGTTCATTCTCGTGTTAGGCAACACGTTTGAGCTTCTGCAAGAACCAATGAGGTTTGTTCACGTCAAGCAGGTTCGGTTAAGCTTCTGTTAATGTTTGCTGATCAATGTTAATATGTGAATAAAAGCCTAAATTCAATCTGTTCATCATAGAAAGCAGTCCAGTATCTTAAGAAAGTTTAAACCGCTCGATTCATATGGAATAGTTTTACAACCTCTTTGAACTTTTTGAAGAGACAAAGTGGTAGTTGCATAGCCGTCAATGGAGGCTGCAGATCTATTGAATCTGGAATATTACTTTAATGATGACAAAAAAAAATTTGGGTGAACTATCCTTTTTAACATCACTGTAGTGAACACAAGAACATTGTTCATCTCACAAATGCAGCTTTTGCACAGAATAAAAGTCAGGAAAACGTGCATTTGGAGAATTCTACAAATGTAGAAGAAAGAATGCTTATGCTGGGTACACACCAAAAGACAATCGGGCTGATTTTGCGCCGATTTCTCCTCTTCGGACAATCCTAGCTATGTCCCGATTATCTTGATGGTTCTACAGATTATCTTATCAGATATTCCTGTGGTGTGAGGTGTGTAAAGAGTGTCCGAACCTGATCGGAAGAACGACGGAGCCGCCCTGATCGAGAATCGTAAATATTCAACATGAAATTAGAAATCCTGATGTGTGAGGGGAACCTCGAGGACAAACGCAAGCACTGGAGATTATCGCGTGAAACAAAACAAAATCCAATCAGAAAGCGAGATGATGGAACACGGAAGCTTAACAAACGCAGTCTTTTTTTTAGTTATTGAATTTACAAAATTACAGAATTCAATATCAAGTTCTTGATACATTTCTTTTACACATTTGGTAAGTATAACTTGAAACAACAACAATTTAAATAATAAAAAGAAAAAAAACTTAAAAATAAAGGGCATCACAAAAATATGTTAAATTCATATAGCAGAGATACAGATCTTTGGGTTTTTCGATTATTTTAAAAACTTTACAGATTCTAAAGGCTGCTTTAAAATGAGCAAGCTTGGGTTCTGAGTTACTCCGTTTAGTTTGATGAATATAAAATTTTCCTAATAACAAAAACAAATCGATAACATATTTTTCTTTTGGAAAAGTTACATTCATTTGTATGAAGTAAGACAGATGACAAATTTAAGACTGGGTTGCAGTTAATTTTAACACCTAGAAATTGAGACATCTCATACCAAAACAGATTGATGAGACATTAAAAAAACTAGTGCACAATAGACTCTCTTTCACAATTACATAAAAGAGCAATTGTAATCAATATCCAGATGAAAACGCTCTAATGTGTCTTTCACAGGATATATTCTGTGAGCAATTTTAAATGACTCTTCTTTTAGAAAATTTTATTGGCTCAGTATAAAAACCATTCCATATAAGCATAGTACCAGTACACATGATGTGTGTGTATGAGAAAGAGAGAGAGAGAGAGAGAGAGAGAGAGAGAGAGAGAGAGAGAGAGAGAGAGAGAGATTTCACCCAAACCCTTTACTTTTTTTCCATGAATTTTCTATGAAAATCATTCCAAACACTATCATCACAATTTCTTCCTGCATATCGTTTGCTACGCTTATTCTGAAGTCTCGCGAGATTTTAAGAGATTTCCTGTGTTCACAATCGAGACTTTAGTTGAAAATCTGTTTGTGTGTGGTGTGCTGTCTTTGTCACATCATGGCACACCACACACTATAGGAGCAAAACGGTTAAATCTACGATTTTTTTGTCCTCATGTTTGTGGTCTATCACATTTTGAAAATCTTATAATATGTAAAAAATCTTTTGGTGTGTACCCAGCATTAGGCGTTTTCTTTTCAGCATCTATGTCTTCTTGCCCGTATGTGTTCAGGCAAAGTGCTTTTTTTTCACTTGCTTGCAGTGACCTTGTCAGGAAAAAACAAATCAAAGTCTCATTCATTACGATGGGTGACTCTTTGTTCTGCCCGTGTCTTTGAGTGACAGCACAAGGACGGCCTCTCTTTCCCTCAATTATTTCTGTCCTCTTCTGTTTTACTGCCACCCTAACAAAGACAGACTATGTAACTGGAGCTTCTGAGACACAAGCTACACCTCATTTAAAGTACTTCAACTAATGCTACTTTTCTCGGAGGAGTTTGTTTGAAAAATGCATCTGATGGGTCGAGCTGATGTCACTATTGATCACCACAGTTAACATGGTCAGATTACCATGGTTTAAAGATTCCCTACAGATTCCAATGCTTCCTGAGAATTCTCCACGGATCTGAGAAGTCGTCCGATAACCATCCACATGAGACACCGACTTCCACCAACGCTGATCAATGAAAACGATCATGTCACCCTTCAGTAGTACTGTTTTAAAGTGGTTTATTTTTCATCCTGCATCACATGGCATGGATCTGAACTTCAGTTTCCACCATCATATTGTGATCTGAATACTTTTTTTGTGTCTGTAATGAAGATATTCTGCTCATTTAAAGGTCTTCAGTCACACTTAAACCCACATGAGGTGTTCTAAATGAAAAAATGGAGTTTGATCAGCGGGCAGGAGATGTAAAGTGTCTTTGAGAGTTTGTGAGGCTCTCTTTATTTACAGTGAGTCACTCGAGCGCTCTCGCGACTCTTTCCTGACGGGCGGTGTGTATTTAAACTGTCCTCAAGCTATTAATAGCTCCGCTGCATTATCTGTGAATGCTGAATATGAAGCATGCCACCTTCCGGCTGCTGAATGCCAACGATGCCAGGAGAACATCTTTACAAAGATGTCATGAATCCTGAAGCACAATGTGCTAGAAATGCCAAGATAACATTGGATAAAGTATATAAATAAACTAAAACATGCTTCTATCTACAGTAACATTTATAACTGGAGACACAGTACATTTTGTTGTCCCATGACTTTATATAAAGTATTTAAGGCCCAAAATCCCATCTTTTCTTGTTGTGAGAATCAATAGGTTTGATAAACTGTTAAAATGAACCAAGTAGGAAAAGTTCCTAGTTTTCGAATGTTAAAAAAAGTGTGATTTTTGCCTGTCTCACCTCAAAGGTCTGAACCGTATCTAACAATCGTACAACAGTGTCATCATTTTAACTATTTGTTTAATTAATATTTAATTCGTCGCAGTGAAAAGTTAATTTGATTATGTTAATTTAATTTAGTGTGTCCCACTTTTTGTGTGCAAATCTGATACCACTTGATTTTCCAAACATTGCAAAAATTGTCTGTCCTTAAAATTGCTGACACGCTGGATCTGACATCTTTAATTTATGATAAACTTAAGTTTATCAATACCAACAAACCAACATTTGGTCCCAAATTAAATCCTTACAGAGCATTTAGTCTAAATCTGCACCTTTGTTTCCTTCAACCCTGAAACCAAAACTGCTTATGTAAAATACAATTTTAAATAGACATACATTTTGTCCATTTAATTGTGATGTTAAATTACTACTATCACACAAATCTGTTTAGACATGTTGTGTCTAATTGGCTAATTGTCTATTAATGTTAATTGGCAGGGTTAAAATTGGGAACACCCCATGAAAAATTAACATAAACAGTTGGGGGGGGGGGGGGGGTCAAATTTTAACACTTTTAAGAGTCTTAAGTGCTTAAACCACTACACCACCACACCAGCCATTGAAACATACAGGACAGTCCTGTTTCTCTCTAACAACATATATAAGTGCTGATTGATTCAGACCAGCTTGGTACGTATAACGCAACAAACTGCTGTTCCTCCTGTTATGATCCTTTTATTGAGCTGTGTTTCACACAAGATATATGACTCACACATCACTCTGACATCATCAGTTAAAATCCTCTGTAAAGGCATGAGCAAGACTCTTTACATGAGTGATGTAACTACCAATAACAGAAATAGGTCAGTGGTTCTTATAAATGACTTGCCTTATTGCTTCTAGTTATGCATGTATTTAGACATGCAGTCCATATATACAGCTGCTAAATCTGTAAGCTGTTTAGCATTTTAATTAACTAAGAGAGATACAATATTTACATATATCCAGTTATTTTTATGATTCCTGTTTTTCTCAAAATAAATGATAAACGTCTTACAAATTCTGCATGTGAATAACTGCGTAAATGAGTTCTTGAGTCATGAGAGTTCAGTAAAGCAGCATTACTTAGAATTAGAATTAGTTTGACTTCCCATGAATTGTGAAATATGAATCAGCAGTCAAGCCTTTACTTTACTAGAACAAAATCAATTCTCTGAACACTCAGTTCCATGCAACGCTGCATGTTTCCTACAGAGATTAACCTTCATTATTGTTCATTCACATTCAACTGAGTTTTTATATAAGAACAGTTTCCTGTAGAAACACAAGCTGAGCATTTGAATACTAAGGTATGACTGCGCCATCATAAAGGTTGAGTTTCAATCCCATAATGCTCCTGAACCCTTGACATGGTAAGAAAGGTATGCAGTGTCTGCTCAGTGGTCAAAGTCACTGTTCTTTCCTACTTGGATACAGTTGTTTATGATGCTCACTATGGTTTGGTGGGAACACACTCATACTACTATCCCAATATTAGGTGAAATGGGAGAATTCTTGTTTTTCCTCAACCTTCAATTTGATGAGCCAAGATCTTTTAGTCTATGGTGTGTTCTTTCGATGGATGAACAAAACTTCACTAAACATTATTTGTAGTGTGACTACTTACCGCAGTGAGTTTTATGCTTTGTTACTTTTGTTATAAAAAAAAGGTCTCAGCTTTTAAATTCTGTCAAATTTTATATTTTTATTTTAATAATAAATGTCATTTTGATGCTCTTTAACGTGGCGTCAAGTAATGTTCTATTTACCTCAGGAAAACTCATTAGTCAGCTACAAAAAAACTAGAGAGGAGCATCTATACATTCATTGTTGTCTTCATTATTTAATATGCTTGAATAAATCTGTTATGAAAACAAGTTTGTATTACAGCCCACATTTAAATGTTTATATTTCAACAAATTGGAGTAGAAACATAAATATATCAATTAAATAATGACATAAAAACTGCCTTATGTGCAATTTAAATGCTTATATACGACTATATTTTCTGAGTTTATTATTATATACATTTTATTAATTAATTGATTATAGGGCTGTGAAATGATTAATCGCATCCAAAATAAAAGTTTGTGTTTACATAATATATGTGTGTACTGTGTATTATTATTTTGTATATATAAATACACACACATTCATGTATATATTTAAGAAATATATATATATATATATATATATATATATATAAATTATAAATATATACAGTATATACATGCAAATATTTCTTAAATACATGTATGCATGTGTGTGTGTATTTATACTGTATACACAAAGTCATTACAGAACGCACACATATATTATGTAAACACAAACTTTTATTTTGGATGCGATAAATCGTGATTAATCATTTCACAGCCCTAATTGATTATTCTATCAACTTTATTTTCGGTTTCTGTTTTTGTCAAAATTAAAACTTTAATTTCGGTTTAAGTGTTACAGTAAAAAAAAAAATTTTTGGTGCATCACAATCAAAAATTCTTAGTAAAATACTACAAATTCAGTCATATGTGCTTTTCATTTCATAAAGGCTATTTTTTGGACTGGAAATTACATTTTGAGTGCTAAATGTAACTGTATGTGTTCAGTTTTATCTGATCATAATCAAGAAAAATCTGTTTTTCATGACATGTTTCCAAAGCTGAGTCAGGCTTCAGGAAATGCAGTTGTTTTATATTTAAAAGGATGTGGGTCGTAATAAACACCCACACACATGGAAAACAGTATCAACCGTTGGTGACCGATTAAAGCCCTGCTCTGTCGCCCCAATAACACTAGAGAGTAAATATATACATAAGCGTAAAGACACAACCTCACATATCATCAATCATTAAACAGCCTTTATGTATTTTAAGGGTACCTCAATAATGCATCAACTACTGACGGCCTAGAAGAGCATACAGATTAGAAGGGGGCGGGGCATCCGAAAGAACACGCCCCCTGGACTCTACAGTGCACAAAAACAACAACATCACAGCACAAGTGCATGCTAATTACTTCTAGCCTTACAAAATGGTATGCTGGGTACACTCCAAAAACATTGAGACCTAGATTTCTGTATTTGAATTGCATATAAACTTGGCATCCATTTGGATGACACTGTTTTAACATAAACTTAAAGTGATGCATTTTCGTCAGTCATACATAAATAAAACTGGTAAGATTTCAGTAATAGTACTAATAACTGAATGCATTTTGAATACACAACAACCAGGTTTATATATTTACCATGACTTGGTTAAAATTGTGTCATCCAAATGGACAGAAATTTAATACGCAATTGAAATATACAAATCTTAAATTTAGGCCTAAATATTTATTAAAGTTTATTTCAAGCCTAAAACAGATAATATTTTGGGTCCATAACTGGCAAATTTGTGTTGTCAACTGTAAGGTTGTAAGTTCAAATAACTTACTATTTATTACTAGTGAATTTATAAACTACTACCTTTGTATTATTGATCAAGACACTTCTAGGGTGCCTGCAGTATGGTGGCCCAGTAGTGCACAACACAACGAAATTTAAAAAGAAAACATAAGTTCACTTCACAACGGAAATAAGCCACAACAAAACTGACTTACTACAGTTGTTGTGAGTTGATTTCATTGTGTTGTGAACTTATGTTAGCTTTTTAAATTTCGTTGAGTAGTGCACTACTGGGCCACCGTACTGTAGTATGTATCATATATATATAAAAAAAGTAAAAGATAAACAGGGTTCATGCAAATTACATGTCTTACTATATTTCTGATGGTCAGAATCTGTGAAACAATAAATTATTGATCAAATGAAGAGCTTTATCCAATCACTGGCCAGAGTAACGCTGACTCAAACACATTTAAAACTATTCAGGCATCATATTCCATCATATTAAGTTGCGCAGGAAATGGACCGGAACATCAAAACCAGTACAGCAAGCTGAGACTTCATCTTTTGAGAAAATTGTGGGGTAAATCTGACAGACAGTTGGTTTCTGTTCCAAAATACTAAACAGCTACTAAATACTGTATACTATAGGCAGTTGCCTTCTGAGACAGCATTATCATTGAAATAACAAACACACATGTATGCCATGAAATAAGTTCAGTTTAGCTATTCGTATTGATATATTATTTGTTACTAAATTTTAAGAATATTTATAATCATAATTTCTCTTGTTGCGTCAAGATACTTTTTTCACAAGCTCATTACAATGCCGTCTTTAAAATTGGCCGAAATATTATAAGGCACTGTAAGTAGGTTTTGGAGCAGGGCCAAGAGTCATCACGTTGACTTGTTCAAACAAAGTAATCCTATTGGTCATCTAACGTGATCTAATCTCGTTACCTTATTAGTCTCACAGCACAGAAAGCCAGAGCGTTGAAGCAAATGTCAAGATCAGTGACGGCATGGACCTCATGCACTCTAGAGAAATTTACTACAGTTCTTAGTGAGCACATTTGTCACGCTCTAAAAAGGATTAAAGAAACATCATAAAAATGGTCCATATGACTTGGGCACTATATTCCATGTCTTCTGATATTATATTATAGCTTTGTGTGACGAACAGACATAAATATAAGTCCTAATTCACTGATAATGCCCCCCCCCCCCCCCCCCCCCCCCATTCCTTATTTAAATTCAACAGCTACAACGGAAGAGAACATTCTCATTAAATGCCACTTGGGTCCGTTCCTCCCAAAAAATCATTGGTATGAATTTGGACAAATTGGAAATAGTTGTGGATAAGAGCAGCTTTGTTGTTTTACTAAATATCTCCATTTTTGTTCCTTAGACAAAAGAAAGTTGAACAAGATTAGAACAACATTTGAATGACAAATGCTGACATTTACATTAACAAGACACAATATTGGCTGCATGGCGTGTGTTGTTATAGTATATAAGAACATATACTTTTTTTGGAATGATATTTAAATAGAAAACTCATAAAATAAGGTTAAAAAATAGCGAATCAAACAAAATACAGTTAAATTCAATTTATAGGATCTGGAGATATTTCCAACTGGACAAACAGATCAGATGTCTTTGAAAAGCCTTGTTATCTCAAGAAGAATATTAAAGTCCCTCTATAGTTAATCGTTTATCCATTAAAACTCATCGTTGACCACCAAAATTACATTTTTAATTTTTTTTTCCTTGAAAAAATATTCTTCATGCCTTAAAATAGCTTGGATGTAACTCTACAACCGTGCCTCATTTAGTATACGCAGTTCTATAAATATATGCAAATGAGCCCCGCCTCCGCTCACTCACTCCAGCTCAGAGATCCACTCATTGACGTTCACACGTTGATCTGATTGGTTACAAGGTAGTTTGTGACGTCAGAAACACCAGCGATTTCAAACCGCGTTTTTGAGACTGTCTTTGGTTCTCTGCAGTTTTAAGGAGAAAATACTCAATACACAATGGTGTTGACTTATGAATTTGCACATGGTTTGTCTTATATTATATGTCTTATAGCATATTAAAAATACCACATAGACATAAACAACATTAAAAGCTTGATTTTCAACACAGGGGGTCTTTAAGACAATGGAGATGATGACAAACTTGATCACTTTGGTCTAAAAGGCTTTAATGCTTCACAACTATTATAAAGCAAGGCATAAATCACTTACATGATCTAATGTCTTATGAGATTGTGTATGAATGGCTCTAGACGTGTTTCGCAATAATAGAGTGAAATACATCAACAAAAATAACCGCATGAATGATTTACCGCAGACGGTGTTGCTATGAGACACAAGGACAGATCAAAAACACTGCAAGAATCATTAAAATGAAGCTTCTACGGGCTCTTTTTCCTACAAGTCTTATAACCTCACACACTGAGCTCAAACATCATGTCTGAACATGAATGATTCGCACTACTGTTGTCCTTAGTATCAGACTGTGTTGCCATTGGATACGACCAGTTTGCCTAATCAAATCTGGATGAACTTTGCAAAAATATCAATCTTGTCGATAAAAATGGATTGCGCGTACTTTAGATGATGTTGTAACCTCTAGTGACTTTGATATTCTGCTTCTATATAATGTTGAGAAAAAACATTTTCCATATCCCGAGGTGATGCAATCGAAACCATGTTTTAACCAAAGGCCTTTTTTCATCCCCATATCTGAATGTTCTGTACAAGAAACATGCTGCAAAAACACAAAAGGAGAACAATTGAAGATTCTTCATGAACCTCTTTTCCATAAAATGATAGTCAGTTATGACCATAATAAAATAGTGGAATAGTAAAACACCATAAAACTCATCATTAAAGCACCAGTCAGCCAACATAGCTTGCATGCTATTATTTCAAGTGTTCTAAAGCCATTTGAAAGCTTTTCGTTGGATAATGACCCACCAAAGCTCTGAAATTGACTAAATACATCAATGGACTAGGGCAGGGTAAAAAAGTATTGATTTCTCGATTTTAATCTATTTTTATTTTGATAAAAAAATAGTAATTCTTAAATCCCAAGAATCTATCTTTTGGTCTATGCTGTTTTCAGCTGATGAATGAACAAAACTGGGTAGCATGGCTCCCGATAAGCTTAAGGCTTTGTTACTTCTGATATGAAACATTGTCTCAAAACAACGCTTTCAAACCCCCGTCAATTTTATTCAGAAATTCAAACAATAAATACCGCATCACAGGGTACCTCAAGATACGATACACAACTGACGATATCGATAATATCACAATAAAGCAATTCTGCGATAATCGATATATTGCTAGACAATCCTATAATGATACATCACAATATCTGTCTAACTATGAAAACAAAATGCCTTTGAAAAGAAAAAAATCCAGCCAGTAATTTGTGTCAAAACCCAGCCCTAATTTGGACTATGCCAGGTTGATGTCAAGCACTGATTTTGACCTCAAACCTGCGATATATTTTTTATTTAATAAATTCAGAGTAAAAAACAACTTCTATTTGAGTTGTTTATTAGCTAGCAAACGACTTCAGAACCTGAACCGAAATACAGTGCACAAGTCATGGATATTTTTTGTCCTTTTTTATATGGAAAAAATATTATGTAATTGTCATTTTGGATGAAGTATTCCTTTCAAAGCAGGTCAGTAATCTCACTCCAAGAGGAGCTGTACATGTGTCTTCATTAACATCAGGATCATTTAGCAGGGCTTTCCCGACCACAACACAAAAAACGAGGAACTCACGTCCTGGCCGGGACTTCAAGGGGAAAACAAATGAAGAACTCACTACATCTCCACAACTGATGGTTTGTGATTTCCTCGAGTAAAGTACCTCGGCAAATCCAGCCCTAAGCCAGAGTTTTAACATCCTGTTCCAGACGAGAATAAATCAAACCCACACAACATCAATAATTCAATTTCAATCCATATTTGGCTTTGAAACTATGGGTACTGTAAAGCACAAGACGGATATGAAAAATATGATATTTGTGTCCATTCGACTTTGTGTTCAACGGAAGACAGATAAGGTTTGAAGTGACAAAAATGTGAGTAAATGGTGACCATTTTCTTTTATGGGTTTTGGTGTTTACACTTTCATGTCTTTAATTACATAATATGCATATAATAGATTTTTAAAATTACACTTAGATTCTTTTTAGGGCTGAAACTAACGATTTTCTATTTCAATCGATTAATCTGTTGATTATTTTTCAGATTAGTCCACGATTATTTTTCCTAGTTAATCTACTGTTTATTTTCTGAATAGTCGATTAATCATTTGGTTCATTTACCAATAAATAATTTTAACCATCCATAGCAGTAACCATAGCGACAGTATTAAACATGGAGGTGTTCATAAAACTTTCATAAAGTTTAACAGTGATTGTCAGTGAGTTATTATATAAATTAGTCCAATCAAGGCGTAAGTTCATCCATTAGATACAACCACGTTAAATGCTTTGTAACTGGTTGCAGAGAGTATGCTTGAGCCATGCGTCTCACGGCATCGCACTCACCGTATAAAACCAGATGCTGTATGAACAGTCGTATTAAAGGGATAGCTAGTTCACCCAAAAATGAATATTAGCCCATGATTTACTCACCCTCAAGTCATCCTTGGTGTATAACTGCCCGGAAGCTAGTTATTTTACTTTATAAAGTTTTGAATTTGGATATTTTTCTTACACAAATGCATCACTTCGCTTCAGAAGGCCTTTATTAACCCCCTGGAGCACTTTTATGATGGATAGATACACTTTTATGATGATAGATGCACTTTTATAATGGATAGATACACTTTTATGATGGATAGATACACTTTTATGATGGATAGATACACTTTTATGATGGATAGATACACTTTTATGATGATAGATGCACTTTTATAATGGATAGATACACTTTTATGATGGATAGATGCACTTTTATGGACTTCAAAACAGAAACAGCAATGTACTGCCATTATAAAGCTTGGAAGAGCCAGAACATTTTTAAATATAACTATATAATTGCATTCGTCTGAAAGAAGAATGTCATATACACCTAGAATGACTTGAGGGTGAGTAAATCATGGGCTCATATTCATTTTTGGGTGAACTATCCCTTTAAGCAAAAATACAGGACTGAGAACTGTATTCTAGTGCCGTGTAAAAAAAATCATTATAATAGTCTAAATACATACACTGCCGTCTGGTTGTTTTGAGGTAGGAAAGCCCTGAGAAGTTGTGCTGCTGTGGTACGCCTGAGCCATTTCAGCTTTACACCATTTTATTTGGTCTCTGTTAAAAAAAAAATCCCGCCCTTAAGATCGGGCTCAATATTTCTGTGATAACGGCTGATTTTCAACATGCCCAAGATTCAGAGCCACCATCATTGGATGACCATAAACAGCACAACGGTTAGACGCATCCAGCGCAATTCGACGTATTTACATAATCGAACACGCCGAAGTGTCGTTCCAGCCCTAATGCTTTCACATATGAACATTAAAGCTGCTGTCAGTCTGCGGGACAGAGCTACATAAATCACTCTGGACAGAACGCTGAACTGCTTTCAAGCTAAGAGATACAAGTGCTAATGCATCAAACTTATTCAACCTGTAAACGTACTTCTTCTGTCTCTATAAAATGAGATTTTGGGGTGAACTATTCATTTATGACATGGAAATGTGGGTCACATCTCTATGAATCTGAATAAACAGACATTGCAAATGTTTGACTGCAAATTAAGGAAAACAGGGAGATTTTTGCAGGAATCAAAACATTATTGTATTGCAAAAGATGAAAAAATTCATGAGGGACACACACAGGGATCAGTTTGGCAAGGATTTGTGAGCCTTGAGAGAGACCGAAAATTGAGCAAATCAAAGCTCAAGACTTACAGCAAGTTTATGAGTGTTTCTGGATCAGTGATGCAACAACTAGCAAGAAGACAACGATACAAAACCCTCTCGCACAATATGTGTTAAAAACTCCAAAGCTAAGACAGATATTTATATATGGATGAAAGATGTTTGCCCTGTGGGGAACACAAGTACTTACAAAGGCTTCACACAATTATGATGTTCACAGCTAATAAATGCTGGAGGGTTTGCTTCCTCCCATCATCTCCATTCATTTACAAGCCTCCTTCAAATGAAAGTTCGGGTGAAATATGAAGAGGATGGGTCAGTAGTACAGGCCCAGATGATAAAAAAAATGTCCAATATCATGTTCAGTTACATATTTCTAGTTAGACTAGACACTCACGGATACAACATTTAGCATAAATAAGCTTTAATACTGACAAAACACCTGCATTCACTCAGCAGTCGCGTATAAATGTGGTGGTTAGGTTTGCAGCATTCTGGATTTTCTGCATGCCACACATTTAGAATTCACTTCTTAAAGACTTTAATAGTAAACAGGAAAAAACTGTAAAATAAATTATAAATTGCACTGCAAAGTCACAGCCTTTGTTGGGGTTGTGAAAGTCAAAACATGAGAATGCGTTGAAAAGCAACGTTTTATGTTTTAAAAGGTTTACATTTAGCAGTGAATTATGACACCTTACTTTAAAACCTCTTGGAATTAGATCTCTGAATGCAATATATGGGTATGATTATTGCATTATAGAGACATCAGTGCCTTATAATACAGTATATCCTTTGATATAATTACACACTAACAAATATATCATACTTGTAGCCCATTATGTGTGTATTTCCATGTATTTTAATGCTTTTCCTCTAGTATTTGAATCTTAAGCATGAATAAGTTAGTATTGTTCAGCATTTTAACTGTGATAGACACTATTAATTAGGAGAACCTCCTAAGGAGTGTTATACGGCCTACAGAGGCTTGTGTGTAGTGTCTTGTGTGATGCTGACTTGTGTTTTCTCCTCCCTTCCCCCTCTCCAGAATGGCCATGAATGAGCCCTCCCCCCAGCCAGAAACTCTGCAGACTTTTGCTCCATGTTAGGAAGAAACCAACACCCCTTCAGCACAAAATGGAAGCTTCCACTATCAAACTGGGGTACACCAAAAAAAGCCTCACAACAAACATTTCACACAGTGGCAACATTTGACATTTAAAACACGCTGAAATGCAGGACCGCGCCGCTGTCCGAGGTGCTGAAACTGCGTTACGAACTGAAAGTCACAATCGAACGGACTCGGAATTCAGTCATTCTGACAGACGAATTCAGTGAAGGATTGAGAGCTTGTGTCTAACAAACCAACAAACCAAGGCCAAGCAGACGAATTACCCCTGAACACATGAATAATTGCTATCGGAACGCTATCGTATTGATGACCTTGCTTTTTGAGTCGCGATTATTAAAAAAAGTGAAAGTGAACTGCAGAGATCGAATCAAATTCTACCACGTCGTCATGTGACCACGAAATATAACCCACCGGGAAGACTGTCGATAAAGTATCGAATAAGTACGTTGAGGTTAAGTACACACTGAACAGCGATGTTTTAATGCAACATGGCCGAGGAAGTGAGCAACTTTCCTTCACAAACTCTCTAGAAACATGTCGACCTACTAAAAATGGACGCTACAATGTACTAAAGAATCAAGACGATGTTCATGTGCACATAAAGGAGTTGTTTATTATGATTTCACTGAACCCAGCTAATTTATAGTATTTTAATGTGTTTTCCCTGTATGAAAGGGGGGATATGTTTCCAAAATGTCGCTTAATGCATTCATGAGGCCAAATATAATCCCTAATAAATGAATTATAACTTGTTTTTCCACTTAAAGCAGTTATTCTGCTTTGCCTTTAATGTAGTTGTTTCTTAAACTCACCAGTATAATATTAAACACATTTAATCTAAACGATTCTTCCCCCAAAACAACCTAAATGTTTTGAGAACTTCACAAACCCCCCTTGTGTTATTGGCAAAGTCACGTAAAGGACAAAGCGTTGAGAACGTACGTAAGAACTAGTGATGCCGATAAAGTTTCTCGCCCCAATGTAGCTAAATGCCCCACTCTTCAACGCTTCAAATAATATGAATTACCTGCGGGTCCCGCTTCATCAGTGCAACTAGTTTCTAAACGAAGTAAAACAACGAAGATGCGTTTCGTTGAAAGTGTTTCAAGTTAGGATGTGAGGGAGGAACAAAGCGGCGAGCAGCGAGTCCGTTTGAACCTCATAAATATTCAAGTCTCGTCCCGATCGCTACACAAAACCGCCGCATTATTAGTGCAAATCGCTAAAAACACGCCGCACGCGTGAAAGTGCATCAAAGAACGTTTTAACAATATGCGCTCAAAGTGATTATGGCGTCATAAAGGCGAAAGAATGTTACCGTTGTATGACTCTAAAAGGCTACTAATTCCAACCGAATTAAAGCGTTCGAACACGACTGATGTCCGTCTTATAGCGTTTTATTCTCGTAAGAATCCAAGGAAAGCTTGAACAAAATGCCATTTTTATTTACCTGATGACATTGGACTTCTACTTTGAGTGCTTCTTGAAGGCCTTGTAGCTCCATATTCCGACTTCAGAAGCACTTTTCCTCCACTTTCGACGCGATCCGCGTTATTTGTGGCGTAATACAAATATTTTAAAAGCAACAATAACAATCGCAAGAACTACTCGGGCTGCACAGCAAGTTCTCGCTTCTTTACTGGCCGTAAGACTCATCACCCACTTTACGCCAGTATAAACAAAAGTGCTCAGAAAGCGAGCTAAAGGTTCCAGCAGTCACGTAAATTCACTCCGTAATCCACACGGCAAACGCCTGAACGACCTATCCGTAACGTACGGCTTTATTTCTAAGTCTTTGAGTTGAAAAATGTGGAACTATATTTTGTCCGAGTGCGCGGCGTGATTTCACTTTGCCTGGGGAAAAAGTTGCGATTCGGTTGTCAATGCTAATTCGGGAAAGTTCCCGGATGGAGCAGTGAAAGAAGAACTCTCCCTTCCTCTGTCGCGTGCACGCGCTCCCTCAGTCATGGAGTCATGCGCGCTCCCGCAGTTCTCTACAAAAACCAATAGCACCACCAAAACTATTATCATAAAAATCAAACAATATGGGTCAAATTCCATATCTCTGTTACTTACTTTGTGACGAAGAGAAGATGAGTATTCTTAACTGAACAGAGCTGCTCACACATGTTCTGTTATACTAAAAAGAGAAAAAAACATGATTGTTAGGAAATTATTTTTAAAAAATTATTTTTTTTTGTTTGTTTTTTACACATTTTAAGAAAGAAATAATGTACCTGTTGAGGGTATGTTGACAGTCTGTGAAGTTCTAAAGCTGAGCTCCAGAAAATCATTAATGAGGAGGCTTTGACAGTTATAGATTCGAAAAACAAAAAGGCGAGAATAAAGAACCCTAAACTCTTAACACGAAAAAACATTTCAGCATATAAAGGTTTCTTCAGGAGATACGATTCTAAATGAAACTGTTACTACATATAAAGAACCTTTAAAGAACCATTTAGTGAAAAAAGTTCATTATGGAGTTTTGATGGCAAATTAATGGCATTTCTTCTGTGAAAGTTAGTTTCAAACTGTGCAAAATGTGGTTTTTTTTCATCTGTTATTTTATTCTATGGAGAAAACGAAAACAAAGGCATCGAATTGATTGGTGCTAACTTTTTCTTAGCTAAATACTATTTTCATTTTAAAATTACAAAACCAAAAAAGGTTGAAAACTTCTAGACTTAATAAAAAATCAGACATTTTGGTAAGGAACTGCCATGATGAAATGCTCAAAAATAATCATAGCCACAATGCAAAGTTTATTAGATTCTGCATTAGTATGTGTTATTCTAACAATAAATGATATGTAAATTAAACACTGCGGCTGAATTAAAATAATCTGATTTGATTATGAAGGAGACCAAAGAGAGTGTGTATTATGATTAAGTGTGATCTGTATGCATGATTTGGGGGGTGTATAGACACAACCCCCTCATAGACCTCTGTATAACCCCCACATCACGTATATGAACACAAATCCCTCCAGCTATTAAAATGCAAATATGGGCCTCTGTTCTGCTTTTATTAGCAGTCAGTAACATAGTGCTGCATTATCTCACGTATCTCTTTGTTATAAAACATTTCTGTTGCTAACATAATTTGCTACATGAAATCTGGCGTCTAAAGATAAATCTACTGTTTACTTCTATGAATAGTTCGGTTCAGCTGCTCCAATAATGAAGCAAAACTCTGACCATGTTTTAATGTTATTACTCATTCACAGCAAAAGTTATAGAATGAGCATACATACTAATATGTTTTGCATTTAACAGCTGATCATTTTGATCCTAGTTGAGTTTTACTCCACCCTGTCCTCGTCCCAACCCCCATCCACCCTCCCAGTGGTGCGCCCTCCGCCCCCTTCGGTCCTCTAAACACAAGTCACAACGCCATTGGAGCTTTACACCGTGCTCACGCACTGCTCTGCCCTGCCGTCCAATCAGGAGTTGCGGCTGTGGCATATGCATCGAGACAGAAGGGATGAGAGCCAATCGCCTTTCAAGACAGGAGGAATGTGATGTGGAAGTTAATGTGATGCAGAAAGGGCAGTTCAGTGCATTTACTTACAACTGACTGGAAACCCTCTTCTGCTTGATGTGTGTGCTTATGAAGGAAGTCAAAAAGCATTCTGAACAGAGGATATTTTGAGATTTTCCAGCATTTTAATCACTGTTTTGCTTTCGTTTCAAATGGTTGTGACAAATATTTCATGTGGTCTCTGTTTTAATATGGTCATAAAAGTCAATCATCGGGGTCAAAGCACCAATGGCCCATGTGGATCATTAGCAATCCAATTAAAATATACCTTATGATGTGGTTTTTATAGCAAAGTCCATCTTGAATCTTTTAGGGTTTGATGAAACGGGTTACAGCAACACAGGTGTCAAAAGGGCAACGGACTTTTAAAGGAAATCAATCCCTCTTACTGTGAGAAGAGAAGTTAAAAAAATACCCCCGTATAAAAAGCTGTAAGGCGTGCCATGTGATCATAATATGTGGGGACTCATATTTAACATTCACATGTCATAGAATGTCACAGGACAATTTCAAATGAATGTGAAGACATGATTTGCAGCTCAAACCCTTTTAATTTTTTATCATTTATTTCTGTAATGTGTGTTGCCTTCTATCCTTATGCTTGCAGTTTAACATATAAGAGCTTGTTTTATTATTCATACCACAACAGTAAAGAAGTGTCTTTATAGAAATTTTATAATATATAGTATATTATATTAAAAAAAAGTCCACAAGAGGTCGCAAAGACACCCAATATATTTAATCATCTCTGGTAAATTGAAAAGTGTGTTTTATTGGTGTGTATTAACTGTCACCCCAAAAATCTGAACAATTGTAGGTTAATATCTCAAAAAAATTGCTTTCAGTAAGATTTTATTTGGGCGCAGTACCAAACTTTTTCACTAGATGAACAGCCCAGCTTCCTTACTAACGCCTCCATTTTCATATGTTTTGAGTGATCTGAACCATGTAGGCCTATTTCCATAAATTTCATACAATTTATGAAGTAGACATCCTATTCAGAAGTAGTATGAGTGGTTTGGCAGTATTTGATTTGAATTCAACCTCTAATAAACGCATAAAAAGAGCACATATGTGCATTATAGCTCGCAGTCGCATCACAAATCGAGAATCCATAATATTTTTCTTTATATTTACAACATTTTCATACCTTTTTTTCCTCATAAAATTGAATAGGTGTTATCTTTTGAACTCTTGGCATGAAAACAAACTGAGGTTTCTACCAATCTTACATGATTTTTCATGTTTATTGCTATTTCAAAATAAAGGTCTAAACACGCCTAATGAATATGAAATATATTTCAATATATCAATTATCAATTGATATATCAATATGTCAATTTGACCCCCTTAGGAATGAATGGAATGCGAGGAATGTTTCAATACACATAAAAAAAACTACAAATGCTAAAAATTCAAAATAAAAAATGCTAAAACTTTACCAAAAAAATATTTTATAATGTCTACATTATAAATACAATGTCTGTATCTGAATGCACACTAAAGAGAAACTGATTTTAGGACCCAGCGGAACAGTTGCTAGAGTCATGAAATATCATGTTATATATTATATTTAAAAAATTCCACAGGAGGTCGCAAAGACACCCAATGTAAAATATGTTGAGCTGAATTAAAAGATGTATGCATGAAATAAAAACTAAAAAAAAAAAAAACTAGATCAATGCATTTATTTCCATTCAAAGGGATGAAACCCGATTGAAAAAAAGAGATTTCTTATCATGTGGCTCCCTCTAGTGGATAGCATTAATTCCACGGCCTTTATCTCAGTAGAAATGTCATATAGATGTTTTGAGAAGTTTGAATACCTAACAAACACCCTAGGAGGATTTTTAAAAAGTATTTTTGTTTTTTACACAAATTAGAGTGGTGGATAAAGAAAAAGATTTGCAATTTACATGGCGGAATTTACAAGCGGAAAGACTGAACAATGTCAAATTGTTCTCTCCTCCAGAGAGGAAACGGATCTGCTTAATTTATTTATAATAATTTTTACATTGTAATGCTTTTATTTTAAATATTTGGCTATTTTGTGTGCTGTTGTGTGCAGGGTTCTCAAGTCTCACGTATTGGCCGTGAGACACACGCAATTCAACCACTTCAAACGCTCACATGCCACACAGTGTATTTCTCACGCTGAAAAGGCAATGCCAACAAAGTTGTCCTGCAAGCTTTTATAACGTTGTATATGAGGCGCAGGCACACAAAGTGAAGTTTCCTGCCGCCAGCACGTATGTCGGCCAGATTGCGTTCGTTACTAGGCAACATAGATGCGCGAACACACGGAAGTTGATGGAACATTCTCGGCCACCGTACGTTCGTTACTAGGCAACCAACATTATCGCGCGAACACACGTCGTGATCTATGGTCGTGATGGAGAAGGTAAGTTGGAAGAAAGCTCGTCTAACATTTTTAGGCTAGAACATTTAATATATAGCCCATCGTATACATTATTATTGATGCAGTCAAAAACTCTTCAACTACTTTGCAACTAGGCCAGAAGCTTTGGCTCAGTTTGACTAGCTTACGTTATCTGACAGTCTGACAAGGGAAATGTCAGTGCGAATGGGAAGGAATGAAGATGTATTTCTTCATTGTATTTTAAATTATATATTATACTGTATTAATAGTCTTTTTAGTTACATTAGGCATACAAAAGGCATCAAAATGTGCAACAAACACTTACAACACAAAAATCAGTTCGGTATTCAGTGAGATATGATTAATTAAAGGTGCAGTGTGTGACTTTTAGCAACATCTAGCGGTTCGGTTGCGAGTTTACACTAAGGGCTCAGCCCACCGCTCAGCCCTCCCTTTCGAAGAAGCTACCGTGGCTAAAACGGGACAAACATCGTTGTCTGAGACGGCAGAGAATAGCCAGAGTAAACAAAGTTTCTGTACCACAGTCATTATAAACCACATCATGGATAACGTTTACAAAGCCATAGTCAAGTGAGGATCAAGGGTCTTAATACGTAATATAATAATAGTAATTATTTGATTGTCTCACGAACCTAACCAGCACATTTCTCCCCACATAGAAAACCCATAATACAGCGAGGGAGAAGAACCACATGAAACTATGCAACTATATATTTTTTCTAACAGGGTAGTAAAAGTTTAGCTGGCTAATATGAGCTGTTACTGTGGCTGAGCTGGTTAAAGCGTTAAGCCTTGTTTATACTGGACGCGTCCGCATGAGCCCAAAGGTGCGTGCGACAAAAATAACGTGATTGTAACAGCGCGCGCGCCTACGCATCCCCTAGACACCCTTTACTTCACACAGTAGGCTTTTTTTCTCTGATTTTGGAAACTCAATCGACTTAAAATGCTTCCAAGATCGACGGGTTGGTGATTCCTGTAACTGTTTTACGGTCAATGACAAGAGTGCTAATCAGCTGTCTCACGAACTTAACCACCACATTTATCCCCACATAGCAAAGCCATAACACAGCGAGGGAGAAGAATTAAGTTACATGAAACAATCCAACTACATATTTTACACCACTGACAAGGGAAAAGTCACTACTCACGGTGTTTATGGCTAGCTTCTAGCTTTCTGCGGCTTCTCTTTCAAGGTAGTGACGAAACGCGCTCTGTAACGCTGTTTGTTCGCTGTCGGCTACGGTAGAAACATGACGTCACAATATGTCGACCTTCATAGAAGGGGATAGAAGGGGCCTATGTTATATGATATAAATGCCTCATTCTAAGGTAATAAAAACATTACGGTTTATTAAGTAAGTTCTTTATACACCACTGAACACATAGTTATGGATGTCATATTGCATTTCTGTTAATAGATACTCAAAACTTTTACACATTGCACCTTTAAATGCCCTGGCAGCTCATTGCACCTGCCAAACAGATTACACTGAGCGGAGGGGTGACCGGTTTAAGATGGTGGCCCCACGGCTGGTCCGCGCCAATAGGCAGTAGCGGTCGATAGGGCGTCTTTCTATATGATGTCTATGGGCCAATAGGGCATCTAGTCTCTATATGATGTCTTTGTTTTGAAGGGTTTGACTCAAGGATTTAGCGGAAACAATAATTTTGTATGATCAAACATGCAAACTGCCTCATTATAGCGCCACCTAATGTCGGTAACGTTGTGCGATTGTGATCCATCCTGCCGAGAATGTGGTCTCTGCGATTTATGGTTTCTGACAGCCATACACCTTTAGGACAGAAAAAAAATGAAGTAGAAAATCTGTACGAACACCTTCGGTGCTTGGACCAATATGGCAAATATCACCAAAAAACATGGTAAATTTCATTTGATCACATTGATCATTACACAAACTTTGTATGTAGAAATGTCAATATACAGCTTGATATGGTGTCATCTACAGATGTATTATAATTTTAAATGATTACTTTCCTTGGCAACAAATTGTTCTCATAAAATGTATTCAGCATCTGACACAAACTTCCAGTATCACCTATACTAATAAAGCCACGATCTAATCCTGTCTACTATAAACAAACCTTCTCTGGAGCTCACATTACCATGACAACAACTACAAGATGAGAACAGAACAGTCTAACCCTAACACACAAAAGAACGGGGCCCTGAACACTAACCATAATACATAACAATGCTTATATATTTAGAAATGAAGAATTAGGTCAACATGTATTAAATAAAAAAAATCATGATTTTAATGATAACAGACTGTAAAAATGCTACAGTGGAAGTTTTTTGACTGTGATAGTTCTAACTGTAGATTTAATGTAATTTAACAGTAAAATGTCAGTTTTTGGAAGGCTTGTGCAATTTACAGTGAAAAAAACGTAAATTGACATTCCCACAATTCCCTGCGTGACACTTCACATTTGATGTATTTTTGCTGAAATAACTGTTTCTTCATAGTTTTTCTTAGTTTTTTCTAATTAGTTATGTACTATACATTAGAGTTTTATGTTACATTTAATGTTGTTAAATTAATGTTTATTGCTTGTTTTAAATTTCATGTGTGTTTTTGTAATGATTGTGTTTAGTGTTTGTGTGAATGACACTGTACAGCTTCTATATACAAATACTAACTTTCTTGTGTAAAAGCTGCTTGTGATGAGCTTAGATTCGTCATGTGACTCTCATCACCTCTGTGATTGGTAGTTGTCAGTGTATTACAGTGGTACAAAACAGATATCAGTACTTCAATAAGTCGGTAAATTAACATTATCAGTTAATGAATTTTTGGTCTGAATTTTATTGTACATTTAAGTTAAGTCTGTTAAACCTAAAATGTTGCTACTGTATTTTTTACAGTAAATTACACTAAATTGCTCATGGAACAGTAAAACAACAAACGTTACATTAGCAATACGACACATAATGTGACTAATTCCAGCCGTTTTCCATTTCTTTGAGACATGTGAATAGTTATGACATCAGATCTTTGATGTCCTGAACCACACTCTGACTTTAATAAGACAGTTTCCTGGAATAGATGAGTGTGTCACTTGAGCTCAGCTCTTACTGTAAGCATCACGGCTGAGAGAGAGGAGATCTGATCCGTAACCTTCATCTGCACATACCAGCACTAGGAGTAGTTTAAGAATGAACTCATGTGCCAGTCAGGTAAACATGACAAACATACAATGCCTTAAATACATCAATATTGTAAGTACTGTATTAACACCACACGTATTTTAGGCAATAATAAGTATAGTTTTCTTTTAGAGAAATGCAATCATAAGTGCTAATCTAACTTATCAACAAATCAATTAGGACTTGCAAATGTTATGTCACCTAGTCAATATTCATGAGCCAGGCTGGTTTTATGAATATTATATATATATATATATAACATATGCTAATATCATTTTGCTAACATAAAAACACTGCCTAGACAATACTGAATAATTGTTTGACTCAATTGGCTAACTGTTGGGTTAACTCAATGGGCTAATATATATATATGTATATATATATATATATATATATATATATATATATATATATATATATATATATATACGCTCAACCACTCAAAAGTTTGGAAACATTACTGTTTTTAATGTTTTTGAAAGAAGTTTTTTATGCTCATCAAACCTGCAGGTATTTGGTCAGAATTTTTTTTTTATATTGTGAAATATTATTACAAAATTTTTAAAAGAACAGCATTTATTCAACATAGAAATCTTTTCTAACAATATAAATATTTACTATCACTTAATAATATTAATTTCTTTCCAAAAAATTAAGAAAAAAATACTGATCCCAAACTTTTGAACGGTATTATATTGTAACAAAATATTTCTATTTTAAAAGTATATTAAAATAGAAAACCCTTATTTTAAATTGCAACAATATTTCACCATATTACATTTTTTTTCTGTATATTTGATCAAATAAATGCAGGCTTTATGAGCATAAGAGACTTCTTTCAAAACATTAAAAATAGTAATGTATCTACAATGCTCTTAATCAATAAGGTATTGTTTATTATTTGAAAGAGAAGTACTTGCACTAGTCAGTAAACACTACTGTAATATTTAATAGGTGTAAATATACAATTGTGTACTTTGAGTCCTGTTTAGTTTTAATATCCATCACAATCACTTACAGATTTCACATCTACAGGCAAGTGTTCTTGCTATTTTAATGTAATGGTTGTTTTGGATGACAACTTTCATTTAAATGATTAAAAAGATTGTACCGCAGTGGCTTTGTGGTGCTGAAATATGGTTAAAGACATGCAGATAATGCAAGATGGTTCCATTAAGAGAAACCAATTAAATTTCCTCTTAATTTGTCCATTCACTCCTATAATTACAGCATGTTAACTAAATCTGCATAATTAGACTTTCACTGATCTGTGCTGCCTGATTGACATTTAAATATGTCATCTGAACAAATTAGCAATTAGAGACGCATACAGCAAAAAAAAAAGATAATCAGCCCACATGACTTCATTAAGACACTAGTGAGGAGAACCCGTGACCGTTTTGAGTCACATATTGGTGAAAAATCAGATTTTTTTCTAGTCAGAACGCATCTACAGATTTTCTGCTATTATTAAAGGTCTAAGTGAGCGGATATTGGCTGGGATAAGCTGCAATATGGACTCAACCATATGCTAATAGTCAAAGGTCTAGATAAATGAGCATATTGGAAGTTTATTCCCATCAGATTTACAAACATTTTCGTCTTTCTGTTGATGGAACTAGAAAAAGGGATCAAGAGTGTTCGACTGTTCTCCTACTTATATTTAACTCTTCTTTTTTAAATACAAAGAATTTTCTGATTTTCTATCAGAGTTCCCTTTCAAGGGAACTCGAGCTGCGTTGAGACGCGGTGGGAACGCTCTGCGTGATTGCGTCGTGAACCACGTGTATAATCAGTCCAATGGAAGAACGAGACGTCACCGGCGGTGACGTCATAGACCAGGAAGCTATAAAGCACACCAGAAATCAGACCGCGACAGCTTCTGTTGCCTTCAGCAAGCGCTCTCTGTATACTGTCCTTGTCTATTTATTGTTGTCTGTCACAAGCACATTTTCTATCTATATATATATATATATAATGGCGAAACAAGAATTCAAGCGTTGTGTTGTCCCTTGCCCTCGTTTCATCACGGGTGGGGACACACATCAGCTTTGTGTTGCTTGTTTGGGAGTGGAGCATGCCCAGTCAGTTCTCGAGGGAGCTGACTGTGAGCATTGCGAGAAGCTGTCCGTGAGGACGCTCCGCTCTCGCCGGGCGTTCTTTGAGGAGGACGGTTCGGTTCGCGCTCCCCGGGGTGCGGGTCCCGCTGCTGCCGAGGCACAGCGAAGGCTTTCATCTTGGGGTTCGCATATGGATCTAGTAGCGGGGCTTGAGACGGGCCCAGCCCTTTCTCAACCCTTACCTGCTGGATCCGGTGCCTCTGCCCAGGAAGGAGCCCGCGCTGCGGCTTCTCCTTCCCAGGTTGGGGCACCATTGTTGCGGCTATCCAGTTCTGAGGATCTGGATGTCGTCAGTGTTGATATGGGGGATGTTGAGTTTTCGCCAGCTCATGCCTCCGATAATGATGAGGAGCTTATGGAGGTTTTATCTCGTGCTGTAGCTAGATTAAATATTGAATGGCCAGCCGATGATTCTTTGAGTGTTACTAGAAAAAGTTTATTAGATGAAAGATTTTTACCATCTAAAACACAGCCTCCACGTCGGGGACTCCCGTTTTTTCCCGATCTCCACAATGAGGTTTCGAGATCGTGGAATAAACCGGCGTCATTCAGAGTTTTTAACCCACAAACTTCATGTTACAGTAATGTTTTGGGTGCATCTGATTATGGTTATGTTAAGGTGCCTCGGGCTGAAGAGACGCTCGCGAGCTATCTCTCTCCTGAGTCATCGTCATCATTAAAAACCCCGACGTTACCCACCAAGCCATTAAAATCTACATCTTCGCTGGTGGGTAAAGCTTATTCGGCAGCAGGTCAGGCTGCGTCATGTCTGCACACTATGTCTATACTGCAGGCATACCAGGCTGATCTGCTGAAGGATATCGATGAACGTGAGGAAGTCAGCGCTGACCTAATTCGAGAATTGCGTCGCGCAACAGACCTGTCTCTCCGGGCCACCAAGGAGACGGCCAAATCAGTGGGCCGTTCTATGGCAGCCCTGGTGGCCACGGAGCGGCATCTTTGGTTAAATCTGTCTGATATAAAGGATAAAGATAGGTCTGTTCTTCTGGACGCGCCACTGTCACCTTCAAGTTTGTTCGGCGACGCTATCAACTGTGTCGTCGATAGGTTTCAAGAAACGAAAAAACAATCGGCTGCGTTCCAGAGGTTTCTTCCTCGACGTTTCAATATCCCTGAGACTGCTGGGCGAAAAATGATTATTAAATCCGAGCAGTCTCATCCGAGTACAAGCTCCTCACAGCACAGAGTGCATCAAAAACAGAGCGTCGCCACTCGGGCTCCTCCACAATCTGGGGAATCTGGGTGGCGGTCGCAGTCCAGGCCAGCTAGGGGTAGGCAAGATCTGAGGACTGTCATCTCTAAGAAGGCTTGGGCTAAGAAGAAGTCCTGACGCCCAAGGCGTCAGGCTTCTGAGGGTGGTCCCCTCCGAGGAGGGACGATTTCGAGAAATCGTTCATCCTCGGCACCCTCTGGGGGGCGATTCTCTGAGGAGAGTCGCAGCGCTGCCACATCGGTTGTTCCCTGCCGGTTCGCCGCTTCAGGGCACCGAGGTGTCAGCGTCCCCATACGATTCTCCGAGGAGGATCGTAGAACGGTCAGTTCGGTTGTTCCCTGCCGGTTCGCCGCTTCAGGGCACCGAAATGTCCGTACAACCGAATCCCGAGGCCAGTCTCGAGAGACTGGTCCCCTTAGTAGAATTTCTGGCAGCGTGGAAACTACTGCCAAATATTTCTCAGTGGGTCCTGCATATAATAGAAAAGGGTTACAGAATTCAGTTCGGTTCTCGTCCGCCCAGATTTCAAGGGGTCCTTCCCACAGTGGTGGACCCAAGGCAGGCTCGGGTCATGGAACTAGAAGTACTGACGCTTCTGCAAAAAGGGGCTATAGAAAGGGTTTCTCCTCCCAGCAGAGAGTCAGGGTTTTACAGCCGTTACTTCATCGTTCCCAAGAAGGATGGGGGGTTGCGTCCTATTCTAGATCTGCGTCAGTTAAACAGCAGAGTTCAGAAACTCAAGTTCAAGATGCTTACACTCAAACAGATTGTATCACAGATTCAGTCCGAGGACTGGTTTGTCACAATAGACTTGAAGGACGCTTACTTTCATGTATCCATTCATCCTCATCACAGGAAGTTCCTGAGGTTTGCTTTTGGGGGACGAAGCATACCAATATCGGGTCCTTCCATTCGGCCTAGGTTTATCACCCCGCACCTTTACGAAATGCGTGGATGCAGCACTGGCTCCTCTGAGACTCCAGGGCATTCGCGTATTAAACTATATCGACGACTGGTTGATCCTGGCTCGTTCCGAGCAGTTGGCAGTTCGGCATCGAGATGTCGTTCTGTCTCACTTAAAAAGGTTGGGGTTGCGGTTATACACCAAGAAGAGTGTGCTCCTCCCAGCCCAGAGGACCACTTTTTTAGGGGTGATGTGGGATTCGACAACTATGCAAGCACGATTGTCTCCAGCTCGTATTTCTTCGATTCTCACAGCCGTAAATATGGTAAAACTAGGCCAGTCACTCACTGTGAAACAGTTCCAGAGACTGGTGGGTCTCATGGCAGCTGCGTCCAACGTAGTTACTTTTGGCCTTCTGCACATGAGACCCCTGCAGTGGTGGCTCAGGACCAAGGGGTTTTCTCCGAGGGGAAATCCGTTTCGCACGATCAAGGTCACGCGGCTATGCCTACGTGCCTTGGTCATGTGGAAGAAACCTTGGTTCCTCGCCCAAGGCCCAGTATTGGGGGCTTCTTGTCGACGCGTAACGCTATCGACGGATGCTTCCCTCACAGGCTGGGGGGCGGTCATGAGTGGCCGCTCGGCGACAGGTGTCTGGCAGGACCATCAGCTTTCGTGGCATATAAACCGACTAGAGATGATGGCGGTATTTCAGGCTCTCAAATACTTCCTGCCAGACCTGAGAGGCCATCATGTGCTCGTCCGCACAGACAACACATCGGTGGTCTCTTACATCAACCATCAGGGGGGTCTGAGGTCCCTATTATTATGCAAACTGGCTCATCAGATCCTCCTATGGGCCCAGGGAAAATTACTGTCACTCAGGGCAGTTTATATTCCAGGGTATTTGAATGTGGGACCAGATATCCTGTCAAGACAGGGGCTGAGGCCCGGGGAGTGGAGACTTCACCCCGAGGTGGTGGAGCTCCTATGGGAGAACTATGGTCAAGCTCAGATAGATCTTTTCGCATCTTACGATACAACCCATTGTCCGCTTTGGTTCTCCCTCACATATCCAGCTCCTCTCGGACTGGACGCTATGGTACAGGAGTGGCCGAGGCTGCACCTGTACGCATTCCCCCCGATATCATTGCTTCCGGGAGTTCTGGAGAGGGTTCGCCGGGAGGGGGCTCATCTATTATTAGTAGCCCCGCACTGGCCGACCCGAGTGTGGTTCTCGGACCTAGTGTCCCTTCTGCACGGCTCTCCCATGGAGATTCCTGTCAGGGGGGACTTGTTATCTCACGATATTTCACCCTCGCCCGGAGTTGTGGAAACTGTGGGCTTGGCCTCTGAGGGGGCCCAGCTCTTAGAATCCGGTCTCTCGACTGAGGTCGTTGAGACCATCCTTTAATCCAGAGCTCCTTCCACGAGAAAACTATATTCATTGAAATGGAAATTGTTCTCTACATGGTGTGGAGAACGTTTTTTAAATCCTGCTAACTGCCCGGTTGGTACAGTTCTCGATTTCCTTCAAGACCGTTTCTCTGCTGGATTATCTCCCTCCACCTTAAAGGTGTACGTAGCGGCTATATCTGCTTATCGCTCCCCTTTGGGGGCTTCTTCTCTTGGGAGAGATCCTCTTATTACTCGTTTTCTCCGTGGTACACTGAGGCTTAGGCCTGCATTGCACTCTAGAGCACCGGCTTGGGATTTGGCCATTGTACTTGAGGGTCTGGCCCTGGCTCCCTTCGAGCCTATTGAAGAGGTTTCAGAGAAGTTCCTTACACTAAAAACTCTATTTCTTCTCGCTATTTCTTCTATCAAGAGAATTGGAGATCTGCAAGCCCTGTCGGTGGCTCCTTCATGTTTGGAATTTGCACCTGGTATGGTGAAAGCATTTTTACACCCTAGGCCGGGCTACATTCCTAAGGTCCCCACTAATGTGGCGGGCCCTATTGTGCTGCAGGCTTTTTGCCCTCCACCTTTCGTTACCCCAGATCAGGAAGGTCTCAATCTGTTATGTCCCGTTAGGGCTTTGGATGCCTACGTTCACAGAGCTGCCCTGTGGCGTAGATCAGAGCAGTTATTTGTCTGCTTCGGTTCAACCAAGAAAGGTTGCCCTGCATCTAGACAGGTAATGAGCAAGTGGGTAGTTGAGGCTATCTCACTTGCTTATGAAGCGGCCGGAAAGCTCTCACCTATGGCTGTCCGCGCCCATTCTACCAGGAGTATGGCTGCCTCTAAGGCTTTAATTTCAGGGGTTTCCCTGCAGGACGTTTGTAATGCGGCAGGCTGGTCCTCACCGCATACATTTGTCAGATTCTACGACCTAGACCTCTCCACTCCCGGGGCTAGGCTGCTTGTTTCTTAGTGTGCGCAAGGACTCCACACAGAACGGGCATTTCTCATTATGGCGTAGTGGACATGGGGTTCCCACCGCGTCTCAACGCAGCTCGAGTTCCCTTGAAAGGGAACGTCTCAGGTTACGTATGTAACCCTGGTTCCCTGAGAGGGAACGAGACGCTGCGTTCTCCTGCCATACTTCCTGCATGCCCTGATCGACTTGCTTCAGGCCTTTTCAGAAGCTGTCGCGGTCTGATTTCTGGTGTGCTTTATAGCTTCCTGGTCTATGACGTCACCGCCGGTGACGTCTCGTTCTTCCATTGGACTGATTATACACGTGCTTCACGACGGCATCACGCAGAGCGTTCCCACCGCGTCTCAACGCAGCGTCTCGTTCCCTCTCAGGGAACCAGGGTTACATACGTAACCTGAGACGTTAGTATTGGCTGCAGATAAAGTCCTAATTGTTGGTGATTTTAAAATACATGTAGATAATGAAAAAGATGCATTGGGATTGGTATTTAAAGACATTCTGAACTCTATTGGAATTAGACAACACGTGTCAGGACCTACTGATTGTCGTAATCATACTCTAGATCTAATATTATCACATGGAGTCAATGTTGATGCCTTTGAAATTCTGCAGCAGAGCGACGACATCTCAGATCATTATCTAGTCTTGTGTTTATTTCATTTAGCCAAGGCTGTAAAGTCGACTCTGTGTCACAAATATGTTAGACCTATCACTTCTGCCACTAAAGATTGCTTTATTAATAATCTTCCTGATCAGTTTCATCTTCTCAGCATCCCAGATAGCTTAGAAGAACTCAATATTGCCACAGAAACTTTTTACTCTCTCTTTTACAGCACTTTAGACACAGTTGCTCCGCTGCGCTTAAAGAAGATTAAAGAAAATATTCCAACGCTGTGATAGAACAAGCACACTCAGGGCCTAAAGAGAGCAGCCAGAAAAATGGAGCGAAACTGGAAGAAAACAAAACTAGAGTTTTTTCTCGCATTTCAGGGAAAGAGAACACAATTGCGTTTAGAGAGGCCTTAAAAGCTGCTAGATCTGCTTATTTTTCAACCCTATTAGAAGAAAACAAACAAAACCCTAGGTATTTATTTGAAACAGTGGCTTAATGAGAAATAAAGCTTCAACCCCCAGACATTGACCCAAGCAGCACAGCAGTAATGACTTTATGAACTTCTTTACTTTCAAGATTGATAATATCAGGGAGACAATTATAACTACCATCTACTACAGTATCGCGTCAGGTAGTGCATTGTAGTCTCCCTGAGGAAAAATTGATTCATTCATTGCTATAGGAAGAATTTTCTAAACTCTTTAAATCATCTAAATCGACATGTATGTTAGTCCCTATACCGACTAAACTATTGAAAGAGATGCTTCCAGAGGTGATAGATCCTCTTCTTAATATCATTAATTCATCCTTGTCATTAGGATACGTACCAAAAACTTTTAAGCTTGCCATGATTAAACCGTTTGATAAAAAAATGCAGCTTGATCCTACAGAATTAGTTAATTACAGGCAGATCTCGAATCTACCTTTTCTGTCAAAGATACTAGAAAAGGCAGTATCTTCACAATTATGTTCCTTTTTAGAAAGAAATGGTATCTGGGAGGATTTCCAGTCAGGATTTAGACCGTACCATAGTACTGAGACTGCTCTCATTAGAGTCACAAATGATTTGCTTTGATCAATCCGATCCTGGTTGTATCTCTCTATTAGTGTTACTCGATCTTAGTGCTGCATTTGATTCTATTGACCACAACATTCTTTTAAATAGACTCGAAAATGATGTTGGCATTAGTGGAATTGCATTAGCATGGTTCAAATCATACTTATCTGACCGCTATGAGTTTGTAGCAGTAAATGAAGAGATGTCTTATCTATCTAAAGTTCAGTATGGCGTACCACAAAGCTCAGTACTAGGACCTTTGCTGTTCACCCTATATATGCCTGCCTTGGGAGATATCAGTGAGAGAACGGCGCAAGGCCGGTGGTGCGATTGCTAATGAGCAACGACTGAGAGGAGCAACTCTCACGGAGGAGCGAAAGCATAAAGGAGGAGCGACGACGTTGATGATCGAGAGAGGAACAGGGCTGTGTTTGGTTTTTGTATTTGTGTTTTATCTTCGGTAGCCAGCAGTCGTCCGCGAGGGGCTGCTGGCCGTATTTTTGGTTTGTTTGCTTTGTTTTAATAAAATATTTTGATTGTTCGCTAGTTCCCACCTCCTTTATCCCTGAACATTGCTACACTGATATAAAAAACTGGATGACTAGTAATTTCCTACTACTTCTGAAAAAACAGAGATTCTAATTATTGGACAAAAAACTACCTCACGTAATAACCTAGAATACTGTCTAACACTTGATGGCTGCTCTGTCAAGTCTTCGCCCTCGGTTAGGAATCTGGGTGTGCTCTTTGATACCAATCTTTCATTTGAAAGTCACGTGTCTAGTATCGTAAAACCGCATTTTTCCATCTTAGAAATATATCTAAATTACGTCATATGCTCTCAATGACAAATGCGGAACAGTTAGTTTATGCGTTCATGACATCACGGCTTGATTATTGTAATGCTCTTATGGGTGGTTGCCCTGCACACTTAATAAACAAACTACAGCTGGTATGTAGTATGACCATATTAGCCCAGTTCTGTCAACACTACACTGGCTCCCTATTAAACATTGTATACATTTTTAAATATTGCTGATTACTTACAAAGCACTAAATGGTTTAGCTCCCTAGTACTTGAGCAAGCTCTTAACGCATTATGATACTCATTATCATAGCGGCCCCTAAGTTAATAACTAATGATCGTTGCGACAGAAGTTAATCAATCAAAACTAATTTAGCTGAACAATAACTTTATTCTAGAGCTGCTGTAAAGCCAAAACAATCTCTGTTACTTTAATTTCCTATTATCACTGTGAAGCTGCTTTGAAACAAACTATATTGTTAAAAGCGCTATATAAATGAAGGTGACTTGACTTGACAAACATTCTATTTAGATTTTTTTTCAATGGTTTGGCAGTTTGATGTCTTAAATTATTATTTTTAGTTATTATTATTAAACAATCTAAATGCTGGAGCTATAAAGAACAGGGGGTTTCAAACTTTTTGATGCCAAGGTCCCCCAAATATATGGATTCCATTCCAAGGAATATAAAAGGCAGCTATTCATTTTCAGTAAAGGACCTATTGTGTGAGAAAAATACTGTGATGTGTTTTTTTTACCCCTCAAAAATTAAATAATGGGCTTGTATATTGTTATTGTTCTGTAGTGTTACAAATGTATTAAATGTTTAATTGAGGTTCCAATACAATAGCATATAAACTGAGACAGTTTCGTATACTGAATTTAGCATTTAAGGTTATGATGGTGATGATATTTGCTGTGAAACAGTTTTCCAGCAAAAGAGCAAATCCTGTTTTACGGCTCGCTATCAAACCTGCTATTCTTGTTTCTCTCTATTGTAAGCAGATTACTGAAACTTTGGTAGTCTCACTGTTTGAATAATTATGCTGATTGGATTGGAATTGGTAACACTCCATGTATAGGGCCGGTTCCTAAACCGGTATACATCATTTAAATGCTTTGTTCATCACAATGTTAAGCCCTGCCCCTAAAATGTTTATAAATTGCAAGGGAACTTTTCCCTTAGTTAGACTTGGGTAAGATTTTAGACTTGGGTAAGATTTTGGACCAAGCAGACTACAGCAATTAAACAATCCTGCTTAAAAATACAATCCCAACGTCTCCTGGTTTTTCGCTTCTAAGTCTCCTACACTTAAGAAGAAAAAGGTTTACAACAGTTCTAACAGCAAATTATTGAAATATGTTCTTGTATTATGTTGACAGATTTTACAGCATTATTCCCAACATATTTTCATTTAAATTAAAGTGATTTTTTTCATGTTTTTTTCTCTTCAATAAAAATGATTTACAGAGCATAGTGCCATTCAAGCTCCCAGAAAGCAAACCAAAGTGTGACTATGATTAGGAGAAACTACACTGCACTTAATACAAACCCTTCTTGAACATATTGTGAGTGTGACCACCCTACATATAGTTTGGGTCACAAAAATATTAAATTATTTGTATATATATAATTTTTTATCTGCATATATATTTCTATTTACAGTAGTAAACATAAGTTTTAATTTAAATTATTTGAATGTATTAAAATGAGTTTGCACCTAACCAAACTGTATTTTCTGAATTCTGGGTGGCAGTTGAGAGAGTTACCGTGGCGACTGCAGCACGACAACAAAGAGGACTGTTTACATAACCACTAACTCTTGGCTCTCTCTCATTTACTGCTAACTTAAGGTTAGTTAAAATCATTACATTTCATATCAAACTGAAATTTTTATAACATTTTGATAACATTTTAATCTGTCATATGATCATGTTACAATGTGCCCTAACTATGGGGCATGTTGTCACATTTCACTTCCATTATTTAGGGCTAAATTAAGAAAAAAGTATACACTGTATTAATGATACAAAATGTAAGTATAGGTTTAAACAAACTGAGAGTCAAAAAGCATTAGTTTGTGCCCCACTCTCCCCTGCTGCTAAGTTTTTCAGTGCTCTGGACTGCCTGGGACCTGGAACAATATGTACAATACAAGGAAAAAGATTTATAAAGATAAAAACTTATATAAGAAATATTTTGATTGAAACAATTAAAATTATGTCTTACTGTTTTAAAAAAGGCTGTCAATAAAATAAAATAACAGCAATAAAATGTTGTATCATACATACTATATGATATAAAGCAATGTGTTAAATATTTAATGAATATCTTTAGTTAACATGCTAACTTTGACAGCCCTAAAAACTGCATTTTGTAAAACATTTTTTTGCAGAAACTCAAGCACCTCCTGGTGTCTGAAACCCTTTCTTAGAAGAACTAATAGAGAATCTAAAATCAAGGCTGTCGTCAGTCTCCAAAGAACCATATTAGCAACTCAAGAACCCTATACAGTGAGGGGAAAATGTTCTTGAAAAGAAGAATGTACTGACTTGTTAATGAAAACCCCATGTCTGCTCATTCGCATCTGTGTCCTATCTCTTGCAGAATTGTGACAAAACGTACCAGCCAACACTGGACCCAGCAATGAGCATCTGTGTAGTTCCACAAGTAACTGCCCAAGAAAGACTGGCTCTACAGCGAGGATTGTTATCGCTTCGCCAGCAGGCCCGGGATGTGCGGCCTTTTTCCCAGTTCTTCTAGACAATGGCTAAAGGCCTTGAGTACTATGATGCATCCCTCAAGGTTACTTTTAACCTCTGTCTGGATGATCCCTTGGGGTCTGTAATGTATTAACGTGCCGCTGTTACGTTGGCTGGGCATGTTCCTTTTTGTGTGGATACCAGCTGGTCGAGTTCCGTGTTCTTCAGTAAAAGCAGTATTCGTGCAGTCACACTCACTGTTTTTATTGTCTCTAGTATCTTACATGGTGTCAGAGGTGTAGCATGGCTACCCCGCAGTTTGAGCACCCAAAGATTGACTTGGAGGCTGCGGATTTATATCAGGAATTTGACCGGTTTCAAAGCCACATTACGTTCGTTTTTGATGGACCACTATCTGAAGAAACTGCAAAGCAGCAAGCCAGCTGGCTGGGTATGTGGATAGCCGGACAAGGCAGAGAAATTTACAAAACGCTCACCTGGGCTGAAGGAGAGAAAGAGGATCCCGAAAAAGTATTAAAAAAATGGGAGAAATATATCAGACCAAGGAAGAGCAAGAGGATAGCTCGCCATTGTTTCAAGCAGAGGAAACAAGACGTAAGTGAGAGGTTCGACCATTTCGTTAGATTTACGGCTACGTTAATGGATTGCGCATATGACGACCCTGACGAAATGTTGATTGACGCGATTATCGCGGGCGTGCGTGAAAAACGAGTGCAAGAAAGACTACTAGACATAGGAGAGGAATTAACGCTAGCCAAGGCCATTGAAATCCTTCAGCAATATGAGATGTCCTCAGAAACAATTGAATATAGTCTGAGATGATGTTACATACTCTCAGGTGTCCACTGTAGCAGAAAGTGTTCAACCTAAGCCTTCTGGCCAAAGCAGGATCCAGATCGCAAGTTCACTCAGTCAAAGCCCCCAGCTTTCTGTGCTGGCTGCGGTAAACATCCCGATCACAAATGGAACGAGGGCAAGTGCCAAGCCAAGGGCTCAACGTGCTCTTACTGCCACAGACCCAACCACTGGATGGCAGTGTGCCGTAAATGTGCTGTCCACACACTGAATGTAGAGGCGCTGGAGGAGACTGATGATGAAATACTGAACATTAGCCTAACTGACATTGTGCTTCCGGCAGCTGCATTAACTCTGGACAAATGGTCTGTGCATTTGATGATACTTTCACAGAGAGTCCAGTTCAAGATAGATACTGGTGCCAAGTGTAACCCCTAAAATCCACTGGATCCGTCTACGGCGCGGAATGTCAGCGGATGCCGGAGCTAATCGCGGCCATTATAGTCAATGCTCTTAAATCCAACAGCTACGGACGCAGCGCGTCTCAGAAGCGTCCCAGAAGCGTCTCTCCGCTCCGCTACGCAGAGAATAGGTAGCAGGTCTATTTTCGCCGCTTGCCGCGTCAAGCAGCACAGAGTACATCATACCGGGCAGGAAGTCAGACACAGAACGGCATAGAGGATCCGGTCGATTTTCAAAATAAAACACCCTGTGGAGACCAACGCTCCGCTGCTGAAACACATCTGAGACGCTTCCAGTGGACTTTGACGCCGAGCTAGGGATGCATCAAAACGTGGCGCTGACGTTCCGCGCCGTAGACGGATCCAGTGGATTTTAGGGGTAACACTTTGACTCTTGACAGCTACCAGCAACTCCTGCACACTGGTGAACTGAAACGGTCTAACAAGCTGTTGTGCTCCATAATCTAATCATAAGCTCAAACCAGTCGCTGCTATAGATTAATCAGTGCACTACAAACAGTGTGCCACCTATGCGGAGTTTGTAATTGTGGATATTGCACAGGAAAGTGTGCTCAGCGAAGCTATAGGTTTGATAGCAAGGCTGAACTCCTTACAAAATGCTACTGAAGCTGAGGCTGCCTCGCCTGTGGACGGCATTCTCGAACAAGTCATTGTTCCTCAAGGCCTTTGTGACTTTCCTGAGCTAATACGCACCACAGGGACTCTACCAGGGAGGTACACAATCAAAATAGCCCAATGCTAAAGGTGTTGTCCGACCCTTCCTATTTGGAATAGGAAGATTATTCCAAAGTTTTGGTGCTAATAGGAAAAAGATCTACCGCCAGCAGTCGATTTTGATATTCTAGGTATTATCAACTGGCCGGAATTTTTAGATCGCAATAGACGTGACGGACTATAATGCGTTAAGAGCTCACTCAAGTACTGGGGAGCTAAACCATTTAGTGCTTTGTAAGTAATAAGCAATATTTTAACATTTATATGATGTTTAATAGGGAGCCAATGTAGTGTTAACAGAACCGGGCTAATATGATCATACTTCCTGGTTCTGGTAAGAACTCTAGCTGCTGCGTTTTGGAGCAGCTGTAGTTTGTTTATTAAGCATGCAGGGCAACCACCCATTACAATAATCTAGCCTTGATGTCATGAACGCATGAACTAATTTTTCTGCATTTTTTCGTTGAGAGCGTATGACGTAATTTAGATATATTTTTAAGAAAATGTGGTTTTACAGATACTAAACACGTGACTTTCAATTGAAAGATTGGTATTAAAGAGCACATCCATTTATTGACTAATTCTGTAGGATCAAGTTGCGTTTTTTTAACAAACGGTTTAATCATAGCCCTCTTAAAAGTTTTTGGAACGTATCCTAATGACAAAGATGAATTAATGATATTAAGAAGAGAATCTAGGATCTATGACCTCTGGAAGCATCTCTTTCAGTAGCTTAGTCGGTATAGGGTCTAACATACATGTTGTCGATTTAGATGATTTAACAAGTTTAGAAAATTCTTCCTCTCCTATAGCAATGAATGAATGGAATTTTTCGTCAGGGAGACTAGAATGCACTGCCTGATGCAATATCGTAGTAGATGGTTGCATGGTTATAATTTCTCCCTGATATTATCAATCTTGTAAGTGAAGAAGTTCATAAAGTCATTACTGCTGTGCTGCTTGGAAACGTCTGGGGTTGAAGCTTTACTTTTCGTAAGTTTAGCCACTGTTTCAAATAAATACCTAGGGTTTTGTTTAATTTCTTCTAATAGGGTTGAAAAATAAGCAGATCTAGCAGCTATTAAAGCCTCTCTGTACGCAATCGTGCTCTATGCAAAAATGCAAAATGCCTCTAGTTTTGCTTTCTTCCAGTTTCGCTCCATTTTTCTGGCCGCTCTTTTAAGGGTCTGAGTGTGCTCGTTGTACCATGTCATTGGACTATTTTCTTTAATCTTCTTTAAGCGCAAAGGAGCAACTTTGTCTAAAGTGCTGGAAAAGAGAGAGTTAAAAGTTTATTTTGCAATTTTGAGTTCTTCTAAGCTACCTTGGATGCTGAGATGATGAAACTGATCAGGAAGATTATTAATAAAGCAATATTTAGTGGCAAAAGTGATAGGTCTAAAATATTTGTAACACGGAGTCGGTTTTGCAGCCTTGGCTAAATGAAGTTTAGCTAACAAGTTGCTCGAGAGAGCAACTAGCTACAACTTAAAGCTTAATTTCAATAAGTTTCACATTCGGCAGAGGCAAGTCTCATATATTGGTCATTTACTGACTGCAGACGGCCTGAAGCCTGACCCAGCCAAGGTCCAGAAATCAGAAGAAATCAGCAGAAATCACTGCTTATCACCCCTGTGCGCATTCAGAGGATGCGCCTGCGCATCCAATGGTATGATTTGACTGTAAGGTACAGGGAAGGAAAGGAAATGGAGCTGCCTGACACACTGAACTAGGCTATGTTGCTGTAAGTGAAGAGTACGCTGAGCTACAGGAAAGCACAAAAAAAAAGAACTGAGCTCCTTACAACACATCATCCAGCAAGGTTGGCCGGAGCACAGGAGAGATGCCCCAACTACTGTTCAGCCATATTGGTACTCAAAAAGTCAACTGACCATATGTGATGGAGTAGTGTACAAAAGGCTGCATATATAGTAATACCACCCACTATGAGACAGCACATGTTAAAACTCATACACCAGTCTCATTTAGGGATTGTGAAAAGCAAGCAGAGAGCGCGTGAAGTGCTCTACTGGCCAGGCATGAGTGGAGAGATAGAGGAGGTAGTGTAGAATTGCAGCAAATGTGCCGAGTTCCAAAACAAACTACCAAGATTGCCTCTAAAGCAAACTGAAACCCCAGAACTGCCATTTGAGCTAGTGGTCTCTGGTATCTTTGAATTTGATGGCAAGCACTTCATTCTTCACGTGAATTACTTTTCAAAATACATTGAGGTGGACGAGCTTAAAGATCAGTGAAGACGTACTGCGATTGAAATACTGAAATCACAGTTCAGTCGTCATGGGATTCCTACTGTCCTACGAACAGACAATGGGCCCTAGTATACGTCAGGGGAGTTCAGAGACTTTTGTGAGAGCTATGGCATATCACATCTCACATCATCACCTCATACACCTCACTCAAATGGAAAGGCAGAGCGTGCAGTACAAACAGTGAAAAGACTTTGGAACAAAGCTCCAGACAGACATTTGGCATTGCTGGACTACAGAACAACCCCGCTAGAGACAGTAGAGTTGTCCCCAGTGCAGCTGCTCATATGCATAAGACCCAGAAACAAAGCAGCTCAACAACTACTTGTCCCAAAGGCCTACAAATCTTTGAAAGTCAGACACCTGCTCAATAGGTCCAAAGCTTCCCAGAAGTACTACTAAAACAAAGGCAGGACGATGCACAGGTGCGCTGGTGCCAGGTGAGGAAGTCAGAATGCAACCCTATCCCGGCCACTCCAAGTGGTCTCCAGCTGTTGTCATCCAGCAACATAGCAGCACACCCAGTTCTTACATCGTCAACTCTAGTGACATGGAGTTTCGCCGGAACTGTCAGCACCTTCGTAAAACACTGTAAAAATTAATCAGTCCCGTCACCTCATGCAAGATGAGCCTTGGGAGGAGTTGCCTAATGTCCTTCCAGAAGAAGAGGAACTTATTCCTCCCCTAGTTGGGACTTTAGGATCACCTGCCAAGGAACCCCAGAATGTGGGTCAACCACAGCCCTCTCTGCCCTACACCACTAAGCATGGCAGAGTGGTTAAACCCCCTGAAAGACTGAATTTGTAGTTGCTACCTGTCAGGAGTCAGATGAGTCCCGTAGTGAAACAATCCAGTAGGCCTAACTGTTTGTTGATAGCTTTCAATAGTTGGTAATGATCTCAAGTTGCTCCTGAATAGCTAAAGAATTTTGCCAAGTGTGGTGCCTTTGTATAATGTCATTAATAAGTTGAAAGGTACCTTGAGGATTGTTTATGTTGCCTTTAAATTTGCTTAAAAAACCTTTAGTTGTTTAGTCTGCTATCTATGTATCTCCGCAAATAAGCTGAAGAAGGGGAGATGTAATGTATTGTGTTGCCGCTAGAGCGTGCTGTTACGTTGGCTGGGCCGGTTCCTTTTTGTGTGGATACCTGCCACAGGTTGAGTTCCGTGTTCTTCAGTAAAAGCAGTTATCGTTCAGCCACATTCGCTGTCTTTATTGTCTCCAGTATCTTACAGGGTCCTTTGGGGAAAAACTAGGAATTGTGGATTTTCAGAACTTCACCCACTAAATTATTAGGCCATAAATTACATAAATCAGGTCAGCCGGAACCGGGAACACTTCCTATAACACCTGATGTACTCGCAACATCGTAAAAAGAATGGCATCTACGCTAATTTTAGTTTTTCTGTTTTTTCAAAGGGTTACTGTAATCAGCTGTATCCCAGCCGTGTCCAGATCAGATGGTGTACCTGCACCTAGACAGACCAAAAAGCATGATTTAAAAAAAAAATGTGTTTGGTTCCGGTTTCCGACCGACCCTGTCAATTTCTGTGCTACCCAAATTTATTTTATGAGCTTGGGGAAGAAATAATACAAATTAAATAAATACACAAATAAAAAACTTTGAGGCGAACTATAATTTATGTTTTTGTACAGCACCGTATTTGTATAGCCTGTTGTCCTCCAGCAATGCTAACAAACGAGGCAGCCACGGGCGTTCACACATCGTTGTTGTCATGTAGATGCACTGCTGCGTTTGTGACAGGGCGCATGAACTGAACGAGCAGAGATAGAGAGAGATCCCCGGTCGCGCGCACTCTCTGCGGAGCCAGGCGAAAGTATAGGCTTCACCGTCTCAAAACTAAGCACTGTCTTGCCCTCTCTCCCTCGCACATATTAATCAAAATAAATCGGCACGATGGCAAGGTCGGAAGACTAAAGTTTCATGTGGAGCATTCGGAGATTCTTTTTTTCCTGAATTACCGCTGGGTGGGAATTATGCTAAAATACAATGCCTTATCTTCTCTGAAAAGCGTTCCACACTTTAAATAAACGAAAAAAACTATCCAGTCATGAAATATTTTCTGTGATGACACACATCTTGTGGGATGTCCTAACTGCAGGGATAATCCCACAACGCGCACACGTCCGATAATGACACGCGAACTAATGACTCATTTGAACCAATTCGCTTTAATGAATGGTTAAAACAACTGATCTTTCCAACACTGAACTCACGAGACGTCTGAATCGGTGTATAACTAATCGGTAAAACTTCACAATAAGGCAACCCCGTTTGCCCCCGCGCACACATTTAAAATCAGCGCGTGTGTGTGTGTAACATGCTGGGACATGCACATGTACAGGTAGGCTATGTTATGAAAAATTAGAGTAGCTTATCCATCGCTACTGTAAATTAAAATAAAAAATAATAATAATAATTTCCTTCCTTTCCCTTGCTGCCACTGGAGGAAAAAAAAAATTCCCTACCGACCCATGACCTAAACTGACAACCAACCCGAACCACATATTTTTTTTTTATGCCTCAGATGGAGGACCCGTGCCAAGACATGACCACAACGCATCCCTGAAGTGTCAGCAGAGCTTGTGTCAACTAGACTCTCCCCTGTGAAGGCCTCATCAACATGACAGCCATCGGCACTGATTCTCAAAAATCTCGTCCCCATACGCGCGTGATGACTCTGATCTTCAACCAGATGAACTGCATAATATAATGTTCCGATCCAATCTAACTTCTGACCTGTAATGCTGTCTGAATCATAATCATACACTGTTCGTTCGTTGGCCAGATGAGAACTGGCCCCCCGACTGAGCCTGGTTTCTCCCAAGGTTTTTTTTCTCCATTCTGTCACCTGATAGAGTTTTGGTTCCTTGCCACTGTTGACTTTTTCGCCTTTCTTCGTCTTTGTCGCCATTGGCTTTTGGCTTGCTTAGTTGGGGACATTCAATTTTATATTTAACAATATTATTACAACATTATTTTCCTGTTACCTCTGTAAAGCTGCTTTGAAACAATCTGCATTGTAAAAAGCGCTATATAAATAAAAGTGACTTGACTTGACTTGACTATCTGCATCACTGCAAGGACTGGCAGATACTGACACCACCAGAGTCAGCTTGCAGTCCCCATACCGCTCTCAGTCTTTCGTCGAGTCAAATTCAATATCTTTCTCTGACTCCAGGATAAAAGCCTAGACTGAAAAGGAGAAGGGTAGCCCAGACCACTGTCTCTGAGTCCACGGAGTCAGTTGGAGTCATAGTAAATGCAAACACTGCAGAAGATTCCAGGTCCTTTACAGTTATCTCAGAGTCTGTCACGTCCATCCTAGTCACTCCCGAGTCTGTCAAGTCTAGTCACCCCAGGGCCATCCATGACTGTTCCAGTCAAGTCAGATGCAGTCAGTCTGTTCTAGGCCACGTCCACACGAAACCGGTGCGTTCCCTATCCGATTATTTTTTTTCCTCGTTCTAAAAAAAACCTCCGTAAACGGCGTTGTCTCAAGAAATATCTGCGTCCACACGAAACCACTGAAACCGACTGAAAACGGTGTAGTATATATGTCAGACCAGTATGGGGCGCTGTAATTGTGCTACAGAGATACACTATACACGGAGAAGAAGACTTTGAGCATGCGCCGACACGTGATGTGATGATATCATCGTTTCACAAAATATACGGATTGGCTGTACACACGAAACCGCAAGGGTGTCGTTTTCAGATTTATCCACTTTGGGACCCGGTTTCAAAAAATAGCGGTTTCACTCTCCCTAAACGCCGGATCTGTGTGGACGAAACGCCAATACGATAAAAAATTTATACGTATACAGCGAAACGCGTCTTCGTGTGGACGGGCCCCTGGTCAGCCATTCCTGCAGTTTCTCCTAAGTCAGTCAAGACCACTGCAGTCATCTCAGAGACTGCTGAATTTTCTGCAGTCATCCCTCAGTCTGTCAAGTCTGCTCCAGTATCTTCAGAATCTGTTTGCAGTGACCAACCTGCTCTCCCACCTTCGAGTCAAGTTCCAGATTTTCTTCTGACTCCAAAGAAACGAAGGAAGAGAGCGACCAAGACGGCTGCATCAGTCTCCGAGCCAGTCGAGCCCACTCCTGCCAGTCCTGAAAAAGTCGAGCCCGCTCCTGTCAGTCCTGAGCCAGTCGAGCCCACTCCTGCCAGTACAGAGTCAGTCGAACCCACTCCTGCCAGTCCAGAGCCAGTTGAGCACAAATTGTCATGCCCTCAGAAGCAGAGGAAGAGGAGGCCCCATGTTGGCAAGTCAAATACCCTTCTTTTAGAGGCCCCTGCCCATTGGCTCAGGAGGGCCCAGGTCCAGAGATTCCCAAGTCATTGGTCCAGGACGACCTAAGATATGAGGTTCCTAAACCATTGGCCCAGGAGGGTCTGAGCCAAGAGGCACCTAGCTTAGTGGTGAAGGAAGACCTGATTCAGATAGTCCAGACTCCATCTGTCCCAGAGCCTGCTGCCAAGGAAGCTGTCCCAGAGCTTTTACCCTTGTGCTTTATAATCTAGTTTGAGTTCTCTTTTTGTTTCAGAATTGTATTTTTAGTTATTTTCTTCAGTTCTTATTTTCCTGTCAAGTGGATGTCTTGGTTTTCTTTTGCAAATCTAGTTTTTTATTTCTGGGATCTTAGTTGTTGTTATTTTGTTTTGTTTTTTAAACTTTTTTCATTAGTCTGCTTTAGTTATATTTATTTCTCCACTTTTTGTTTCTCTAGTCATTGATCTTATCAGTTTAATTTGGTTTATTGTTGCTATATCTTGTCTTAAGTCTTGTATGTTCTTCTGTGTGTCGATGCCCTGTATACTGAGTTCCCTGGCCACTGACTCTTAACTGTCTGGCAGGCTGACTGGTGCAGCTATCCAACTCCTGTTTCAAGTCTCTGGTTCTGTGAGCCTCTACCTGGCGGCAAGACTGGTGCAACATCTAAGATTTACATCAAGCTACGAGTTCCTTGTGTTCCTGCCTGGTCTTTCCTTTGGAGTTACCTCTGTTTTACTCACGTCATCGCCATCTTACTGACGGTCTCAGTGGACATCCGTCCTGCCTGTCGTTATGTGGTCTGCCCTGCCCTACTGTTTGAACTGTGGTTCACACTTCACTCTCCCTGCTGTCTCAAGTTTTCAGTCTTGTTAATAAAAACCCCTTGTCTTCTCATTTGCATCTGGGTCCTATATCTTGCAGAATTGTGACAAGAATACAAAAATAGGATGCAGGAGAAAAAAGTTTAACACATACTTTACCAATAAAACAAAAAGATCTAGTCATTTTTGCTTATGGATTAACTGAATCATCGAAGGACATGAAGTACATTGGTCAATAAAGTGAGATTAAATGCATCAAAAATGATGTTTTATTTAACATATTTAGTTATTGGAGGTTGCATTGTATTCTGATTCCGAATTTCACTGATTTTATTCATTTTGATGAATATTGATTTTTTTTTTTGTGCAAGTGAGATAAGTAAATGCACGCTCACATTTAGTCTAGAACTTTGAGCCCGCTCCTGCCAGTTCAGAGCCAGTCGAGCACAAATTGTCAGACATCATGTTTACACACAACATCTCTGCACTTCGATTTGTCTCAACATGGGGACAAAGAGAGCTGTCAGTCAATAACTGGGAAAAACAAAGAAACTTGAGTTACTTATTTGAAAAAGTAACTTAGATTAATGAAAAAAGTAATGCGTTACTTTACTAGTTACTTGAAAAAGTAATCGGATTACGTAACAAGTTGCTTGTAATGAGTTACTATGGAAGTAAAACAATGCCAAATGTTTTTGAAACAAAAAAGCCTGTTGAATTGCACTACTTGGAAAAAATGGGCATTACATTAACCCTGCTTGCATTTTAATGTTTTGTATTTTTAGGGCTTGCATGTTGATGTTCTGAAATTCAACATGGTTGAATATTTAAACTGTGAATATTTCAATTCAAAACATTTCAAACACATTTTCATTATTACAAATTAAATAATCCATATTCACCTGTCATATTTCACTTCCAAAATATTCAAACTGTTTAAAAATACAACCTATAATATTCAACAGGCAATTTTCCATCCATATTATTTCGCTTTGCAAATTCGCTTCCACAAATTCAGTGGTTCAAATTCGACATTAAATTCAACATTGACATCCAGTAACTGAAGGAAAAGCAATAGATTACCGAGCATAATCTCCATCTGCTGTTAGTCTACCTCACCAGCAGGGGTGCAAGCGCGTTTTTGACGAAGACCGAGCAACAGTTAGAGCAAGCCATTCATTCATAAAACTCATTTACAGCAATTGAACATGCATTACGTTTTTGTGATGATTATCTAGGTCAGTATATATGCGGAAAAGATGATAAAGGCACAAAAGCTGTTTATGTTTCATTGATTAACTTCATTGTTACTTTCCCTGTGTAGCCTTACATGTTATTAGCTTTCTCTACCATGATCGGGATTATAATCGGTTCCCCTCAATACCTCATCATACTCAAGGATTTCCCTTCCGTCGGGACAAAACGCTTGATGTAGCTTAATGGACTAATACAGTGATATAAAAGACCAAACTCGCACCTTATTGTGGAAGTATGCCTACATACATGTACTGCATTAGATTATATTGGGAAGGGTCATAGCACTTGCATATTGTTGTCCTATTGTTAGTTTAACTGTAAGTTGCTTCGGATAAAAGCGTCTGCTAAATGTAAATGTAAAATTGGCTTTATGCCCAGCTGCACTACTTCCTGAACTTCAGCCAGCTCCATTGTTTCCTGTCTGCCATTATTGAACAAACTGATTAACCCAGGTGTGTCTGATTATTGTTACTGAGGTCAGGCACACCTGGATTAATCAGTTTGTCCAATAATGGAAGACAGGAAACAAAGGAGCTGGCTGAAGTTCAGGAAGTAGTGTAGCTGGGCATAAAGTCTATTGGCTTGACGTTGAACATTCGCACATTCGCACATTCGTCTCTAAAGTTGCATACAACATTGGTATAGGCCTACACGTTTCTAACTTCAATAGCAAACTTCAATTTATTTGAATAAATTGCGCATTATGCCTGACACCTACATGGTAAGTCGTTCTCTTGAAATGCTATTGAAGTTAGAAACGTGAATACCAACATTAACATTGGTAACATTGGACCTGTATATCCGCATCGAGGGAATAACATTATAATCTCGTTGAACGGTAGAGAAAGATGCATGTAGGCTTCACAGGAAAAGTAACCGTAAAAGACACTGAATTTCACATAAAACAGACGTCACAATAATCACAAATACACTTACATTGTTGTAAATGAATTTTTATGAATGAATGGCTTGCTCTAACTGTTGCTCAGTCTTCGTCAACAACACGTGCTTGCACCCCCTGCTGGTGAGGTCAACTAACAGCAGATGGAGATTATGCTTGGTAATCTACTGCTTTTCCTGCAGTTCCTGGATGTCAATGTTGATTTTACTGTCGAATTTAAACGACTAAATTTGTGGAAGCGAATTTGCGAAGCGAAACAAAATGGACCGAAACTGCCTGTTGAATATTATAGGTCGTATTTTTAACCAGTTTGAATATTTTGGAAGTGAAATATGAAAGTTGAATATGGATGATTGGAATTTTTTTCTAATGAAAATGTGTTGAATTTAAATATTCACAGCTTAAATATTCAACCATGCTAAATTTCAGCCCATAAAAATGCAAGCCCTAAAAATACAATGCATTAAAATACAAGCATGGTTAATGCAATGCATATTTTTTCAAGTAGTGCAATTCAACAGGCTTTTTGTTTCAAAAACATTTGGCATTATTTTACTTCCATAAGTATTTAACACTGCTAACTTACTCTAGTACCCAACTGAAATACTGTCACTGTATTGCTTGTACAATCAAAAAAAGAATTATTCAAAAAGGATTATTCAATTCAATTTGATGGAATTTTAATATTAATTGCATAAACCTTAAAAAAGGCTTAAATTGTATGTTGCTTTGGGTGAAGCATCTGACAAATGAATAAACCGAAATGTCTTTGGCTATTATGACAGAAACTGTCAAGACATTCAAAGCTTTGTCAGTGCTTCAGAATATAAAGTCAACCTTGAGTCAAAGGGTTTGTTAACACTATAAACATTCCTGTAGCTCAAAGCATGGTGCTAGCAATGCAAAAGGTCACAGGCTCAATTCCAAGGAAATGCATGAACTGATAAAATGTTTGGCTTGAACGCAAGGTAATTTACTTTGATAAAAGTGTCTGCCAAATGCATAAACGTAAGCTAAATTTGACAAACGCCTGAAAGGCCTTCTATATAGTTTAATGAATTTTTCACTATCAGTCATTTGAAATGATTGTAAACATGGCACTGTCAGTCTCGTATGATGGCTACAGTCACCTCAGCTTTATCCCATCCATCTGGTCAGGGCTCTCCTGTGGCCACCAGGACCTCTGACATAGCCCATATCCTGCTTTCTGAAACACCTGCTTCTGAATTGGCACAGAAGTGTGGGATCCTGAGAGATTGGAACACAGCCATCTGTTTCTCCACCACGACCAGAAGTGCCTGTAATCTGCCTACAGAAGGAAACACGGCTGAATAATATCCACACACACACACACAGAGAGGTTGACCCATTCTGTAGCACTACAAAGCCATCTCACACATAGATCAACTGTAGATGTTTGCTCAAGATTAAACATCATCATGTAAGTAGAAGCGCAATTGCTCATATCCAGCAGTGGAAACCTTTCCATAGCCATAGTGACTATTAAAATTAGTTTACTTGTAAAATAATAAATCGTGTGAGAATGAAATACATAGAGAATTTGATTATAAAATAATACTTTAGGGGAAATAAATTGGGTTTTATAACACCAATAAGGTTGTGCTACTGTGAATATTTTATGCTGTTCCTTGTAGCACCTTTTAACTGTGACTATTTACATAATTTATTACTTAAATATAACATGTTATGCCTTCTGCTAAGTTTTCAACTTCATAAAGCACTTTTTGCAAACCACAACACACAAAAATCTATGTTACACAAAAATTTTTTATCTTGATTTCCGTTTTCAAACACAACCTATCAAAATGCCACACTAATTCATCAGTGTCTCACACTAACTCTTCACATGTGCAAACCATTTTTTACAGTCTATGGTGCAAACACTCACTGCTTTAGTACCTAACACCAACCAATCATGGCTTTAGAATAGGCCTATAAATTGGCCAAAGGTCTAGTTATTGGTTTTTCAGACAGTAATACTGAATTAACAACCTCAAATGCTTACAGTAAAAAAAATTATAGTTTGGTTTCAATTTTGCTTTCATGTTTGCCATGAATTTTTCAACATCTCTCTGCCAATTAGCCTACTTTCAATCTTGTACATAAATGTAGGCCTACATAGGAGCTCATGAAAGAAGAGCTTTAGGTTTTGAGTAACTGTGTGTATAATGATATATCCAAAACTATAATATTATGGCTAAGGTGTTTGCAGCGTAAGACAAATGTTTGCTTTAGAGATGTGTTTGTGATATTTTGAATGCAGTGCTTCATTTTGCAAGAGATGTGAGGCATTTTGCATTTTGTGTGTACAATTCTTGGATTTGTGCGTAAATTTTTGAAAAAAAAGTTGAAAATGTGTTTAAGCAGAAAAGAAACTGTAAGCGAATTTAAACATTCGTTGCGTTATCTTCACCACTCCAGACGTGCCGCATTCATTGGTAGACTTCATTTCCCACAAACTCCTGCGGCCATTACTTCTCTTCGCACATGCGCAGTGTGAGGCGCGGGCGCTGCTTCTCTTTGCACATGCGCAGAATACTTCTCTATGTGCACATGCGGAGTGTGAGATGCGTTTGTAAGATGGCGGTGTGAGCGCGGGGCCTGCTTCTGTATGCGCGAGATTGAGATTCCCGCGGTCATCATTCAAGCAGTCGAAACGGCGTGTGCGGCACGAACGGTTGGCGGGAAATTGTGTGAGGTATGTATATAACTTTATTAAATAGTGGTTTGTTTCACACTGATCCGTGATACGTCGTATTGATCTTTATTTAAGAGCCGGCCCGTTATTAGCACGTTTAAACCATCGTATTCATTCAAACGCATCGTATAAACAGATAAGCTCGCGGCTAATTTATTATAATGCGATTTGAGTTCGAAATTAAACTATTAAAGTCATGATTTAGCTATTTAATATTAATCTGCCGGTAGTTGCTCAATCTGTCACGTCATTCAAATGAAATGCGCTTCAAAGACGTAATTTATGACTCATGTTGTTAACATCTGAGGGAATTACAGCATTATTTAAATTGTGTAACTTAACGTTAGGTATTAGAATGTGGTTTTGAATGTTGTCTCTTCTTTAGTGAGTCAAATGTAACAATTTAACTAAGTAGGACTTCCTGTGTCATGAACACGAACCTTGACCATCGACCTCAACTGATCCACACCGTAGACCTAACTTAAACTAACCCGAGACCTATTGTGTTCTTAAAATCAGAGAACTAAACAAGGTGTCTACTAGAATCAGTTGAAATTTGAATGTTGATCCAAGAACTCCTGCTGGTGTACGTCACAAACATCCTTTACTTTGTAATCTAATCGGGCATTTCTCCATTAGTTCCAGTTCTAAAGGAAATTCCAATTATCCCAACTCTGTTTCGTTTGATTTGTCTCTATGGTATATCCAGACTAAACGTCTACCATGTATTTTATTTGACAGCTGAGCTGTGATGGCCAAGAGGATTGCAGAGAAAGAGTTGACGGACAGGAACTGGGATCAGGAAGATGAAGGAGAGGAGGTGTGCCACCTTTCAGTATCTACACACTTACACTGTGAAACATCTTTACATTCCCAGTGGAAATGCTTTTATCCATAGTATCCATAGACACTTAACCACTAGCCTATATTTGCTCCGTATCCATTTCTGCCAATCCCAAAACTAGTCAGTTTTACTTGTACATCCTTGTGATATATTTTTATTTCAGATTCAAGCATGCCAAAAAAAAAAACAGTTTTTAAGCGGTTAAGTGCTTCAGCCTAGAATAATTGAACATTTGAAAATATTATCTTGTATCTTCAGGCAGGAATGTTTTCAGTTGCAACTGAAGATGTGATGAAGAATCGCTCCATAAAGAAAGCCAAGCGTCGTAATGCCGGAGCTGAGGTAACTCTCCTCCTGTGTCCTAGCAGGCATCCGGGCATGTGTTTTGAGGGTGATTTATAGATGAGTTTTGTTTTTGTGTAACAGGGAGAGAGTGGAGGGGCTTTCAAAGCATTTAAGGGGTTCTCTCTGACATCGGCCGCAGGGACCGCGTCATTCTCTGGCTTTGGTAATGGCGCTGGTTTCAAATCTATGTCCAGCCTGACCAATGGGAGCGTGGCATCAGTGGCCCCATCTTTTGCCAGTTTTAACGTTCCCACGTTTGCTAAAACTAACAGTGGTAAGTGTTTTTTTTTTCATTCATGAAAAAAAGTTAATTGTAGACGTATATTTATATACATCTAGCCTAAACAATGATTAAGATTGATATATAAAACGGAAGAAAACACGTAGGACATTAAAGTATTGTGTGATCTCCCGCAGAATCCAGTGAATTAATGCACATGCAATATTAAAAACAAAGAGCGTTTCTAAATATTTATGATACGATCCCCTCGTATCTTGTATGAGGTGTCGCTTTAACACTTGAGCTCTGACACATCGCTGTCCTTCACTGACTACCTTTCGCAACTTTTGATAACTGCGGGTATGTAAAATCTTTGAGGTGACTCCCATCAGCTCAGAATTGTGACGAATGTTGCTCTGGAGTGATGTAAAAGTCGATATGACTATTCAGATTGAGATCGTAATATGTAACTGCATTCTGAACGTAGTCTTAGAAACGGCAATCAACTCCATTAAGAGTAATTTTATCTAAAATCCACAATATAATGATGTTTATTAAACGATCAAGTATAATAATGTGAATATTGAAGCTCGGAGAGAGTTTTCCCATGCTGACTATCTTAAATTTAACTATGTAAATATTCATCTGTCCTTTGATACAGATGTCTCGATTCCGATTTGCAAGATCTCTATTTGATTCAATGAAAAAATTTCACTGGCCCCACCACAAAAAAAGTAATAAAATAGTTATTGTTTTTGACCCATGTAACCTACAGGTACAGAAATCAAATAATCAAATGTTATATAGAACTGAATAGTAGTGGTCGAACGATAACTCGCTACGGCCGATATTTGGCATTTTTAAAATATCTCGGCCGATACGTTTTTCTGATTGGCTGGTGTTAGAAGCGAGACTTTTATTTTGACGAGCAGCCCTGAGAACTGTAGTGCCTGAACACACAGCGCTCACATTCTTTCTCTTCATAACACTTGAGTCAGCATATCGTGTTTATATTGTTTCACAGTCATGTTGAGAAAAACAATAATATCCATTCCACATGCTGTGAGAATGCCCTGCACTGACAGATGTTGCAGAAACACAAAGATAACGATGTGCTAAGAGCAGTTTCTAAAAGCACTTTGTGTTTTCTGATCTTAAACCTGTCTCCCTCAATGAAACTTAAAGGAAGCGAATGTCTGATAAGGTCATGTATTAGGGATGGGCATTCGATTAAATTTTCTTAGTCGATCGTCGGGAGAATTAACGATCGACTATCGATTAATCATTCATATTTTTATATTCAAATTCATTATTTATTTTTATATTATATACTTTTTATAAATTAAAAATGCAATGAAAATACAAAAATACAGTGCGTTTTTCCTCGATTAGGTCTTTATTACAAGATGATCAACTTGTGGCAGTAAAACTGGACGTTCGGTTAGGCTAAACTTGAAGATATATATGCGCGGCGGTGCTCGAAAGCAACGGAACCTGCAGCTGCGAGTTGGCGTTCTTAAACAGAGACCCTCGTTTGTTCCAAAATAATAAATAATAAAAAAAATCATGTTAAACAATAACTGAACCAAAAACATAATAATACTTAGATCTGACAGGTTTTGTCAAAATGTAACTCAGAACTATCCAAGAACGGAGTCGAGAAAGAGGGTGAGAGAGATTAGCCTACCTACTGTAACAATCAATTCGGCTAGGCTACTTAACAAAGCGTCATAAAAAATAACTAGTAACTCACATACAACTTCTACACCAGTCTACTGATTTTTGTTGAGAAAGATAAGCATGTTGATGACATGATCTGAGGTCAGACGCGACCGCAACCTGACCGTCAAGCCTCGTTTACACCTTCGCCTGGCTCTGCAGCGCGAGTCTCCACAGACTGCGCGCACACCTACCCAAACAGACGAGGCGTTTATACTCGACGCGCTCGCCTGTGAAACACCGAATACCGCAATGACGTCATTTTTGCCGCGCTCACCTTCGCGCTCGAGCGGACGCGTCGAGTGTTAACAAGGCTTCAGTCCAGCCGCTGAAAACACCCGCTCTGAGGGGACTGACGTTGCCGGGATGCAGAGGTACCTCCGCGCTAACTTGACCAGCCCGGGGAACACGTTCACTTTCCACTCACACTACGCAACGCAGCAGCATTAGTTTAATGATAATCGATAACAAATTAACGTGATCGACGAAATTCTTAATGATCAATAATCGATCGTCGATTAATCATGCCCATCCCTATCATGTATCATCTCGGCTAGGGTGACCACCCGTCCCCCTTTGCGTTGTACCGCACAGCATTTTCACTCCTTGTCCCGCACGTCGCATATTGAGAAAATGTCCCGCATTTTCATCAGTATGTTGGTTTTTAATTATATTAAGAAAATGTGCATGCGTTCTTTTGCCTTTTTAAGAAAGCATTTTATTTATTTATTTTTCCGCCTTGTTTTTCCACCTATAGCCTATTTAACAGCGCTTCGTCAGAAGTAGCCTACAAATACAACAGCCGTTTTTATCCATGTTTGAAAGCAAAGGAGTAAACAGGGTCACTAGTTGGTTGTGACGGCTGTCAATCAAAATGTGGAGCGGTGAAAGGTGTTTCTGTCAGAAAACAAATGGATAATTCGGTAAATTAAATTTAAAATTTAACAGAATTTTTCAAGTTGTTGCCCGCTGTGGTTGTTTTAATTCACATCTTTTCTAAAAATATGAACGTTTTTGGTTTAATATATTATTAATATAAGTCTGTCAATGATCTAAATTCATGTTGGTTTATATTTCATTTGTTCATTATTTATTTTGTTGGATTTTAGTAGGACTTGGTCAGAACTGTTTCAAATATAGTGATTTGCATGATGCCTGCTGCCTTTGGGCTCAGTGATGTTGCATTTAAATGACGCAAAATAAAGACGTGTTATGCTACATTGTGATGTAGGCTAATTGTGTTTTCTGGCAGTGTCCCGCATTGTCCCACACAAACTTATAATCATCCCACATGCATGTGCTTGCATGCAGTCGTTGGGCAGTGATGGACAGCTGTCTTTCCTCATTCGACTGGTGTTTGGATTTCATGTGATTTCTCATTGTGGTGATGATATTATAAGTCATTCATTAATATTAAAGGATAAATCCGGTATTTTGTACTTTGAGTCCGTTTTCTAGTTTGTTTTGGATGAACTAGAGTGGTGGACACAGACATTTTGACTATGGGTCCTGTCTCGACTTTTTGACTCTTTTAGAATCGCCTTTGACCGCTTCAGAGTGGCTGTCTACCGGCATGCACAAACATGTCCTTAAAACAACCCTTAGCGTTCGTTTTCAAAACTGTCCAACTCACCGAGTGGTTAGTGGTGTTTGTTGATGATTAAAAATAAATATATCGACGCAATGTATGACTTCAATCCATGTTATTTGCTATAGTGGAACTATTTTTTCAGATACCTCACAACCATGTATAAACTTCCGCTCGATATTTGAGTCTAACTGTGCGTTCACACCGCCGCCGGCGAAAGCGGCAAAATTCGCTCCCGCCGCCCTGCCAGCGACGCCATGCAAAGAATCGTAGAAGCTCTGATGCTCTGACGTAGCTCGAATGCTTGGTCTTTTTTTAAAACTTCATTTAAAAGGTCCGCAAAGGAAACAAGGATGTCGATCGTTGTTTTTGCAGAAAATTGATCGATGGAAAGAACTTGACAATTATAGTGTTTGCTAATGAAATAAACCAATTAAAAGCCATGTGAGTGGTGTGGCTTTTGTGTTCATGGTTAAGTTATATTCCAATTTACATTCCCACAGAAAAAAATATATTAGCGTGAAAATCTTGCCTATAAATAGTGTTGCGCACCTTATCAAATTCAAATAATCAACCTCTCCTCTATTTTGCTTGGGAACTAACGTGGTCGGAACCAAAGTTTACAGACTGCGTTCTCTGGAATCCTCTCAAACGGAGCACTTCTACATTCTGATTCGTTGCCGCTGAACCGCGTCATAGCTCATTACCATAAAGTTGACCAGATTTCAACTCTCCTCACCGCTCTCACCGTCCAAGCCGCGCCGCCCTTGCCGGAGCTCGCCGCAGGGCTCTCATTGAAAATGAATGACTTCCGGCCGCTTTGACACTCTCGCCGGCGGTGGTGTGAACGCACAGTGAAGCGGTCAAAGGCGATTCTAAAAGAGTCAAAAAGTCGAGATGTCCACCACTCTAGTTCATCCAAAACAAACTAGAAAACAGACTCAAAGTGCTAAATACCGGAATTATCCTTTTAAGTAATTCCATTTAGTAAGATCATTTACATCTAAATAATTCCAAACTTCGAGGCAGACGACGACATTATGTGATCAAATACAATCAACTTGTTAACACGCTCCACAACGCCACCCAGTGCATCTAACTATAACTGAGTTAGTGCTTGGGATTTATCATCGATTCATTTGCGGGCAGCAAAGCAACGTAGTAAAAGTCGAATAGAATTTTATTTTCGAATATTCGTGCACACCCCTAGTTAAATGCAAATGTAGATTTAGCATTAATTGATTGATTTTTGATGTTATTTGGACATACAGCACACATGCTGTGCTACTATTTGTCTTGAAGCCAAAGATGAAGTGAAACTAGGGCTGCAACTAACGATTATTTTGATAATCGATTAATCGGACGATTATTTTTTCGATTAATCGATTAATCGGATAGAAATTAAATTAGATTTTTTTTTTTATTATAACTAAATAAAACCGTAAATCAGGGTATTTATGTGTAAAAGTGTACTTTAAAAAGTGCAAAAGCCACACATTGAGTTTTACTAATATCAATATTTGCATTGTTTTTAATGATAATTGCTGATGGCAAGTTGATAAACATGATTATTGTTAAAAAAAATGATATGCAACATTATGTTTTAACACAATTTTTGTTAAAACAAATTTACACAGACATGTTGTTCAGATGTGAATATCTGAACTAAAAACAAACTAAAAACATCTAAAATATATAATTCATTTAATTTTTATTTAAAATTAATTATATATAAGGAATATAAGGATAAAGAATATAATATATATTATATATATAATATATAAAAGAATATCATATAAGGATAAATTGATTAAATAAATATAGAAAGACTGAAAACAATTGTGTGAATGTAGAGCCGCAGTAGATCGCGTTTGAAAAACAATTAAAACTTAGTAGACAAATGCTATAAAAAGAGAACGGAATGGAGGTAACGTTACCCAGCAAGCTAACAGGCTTGAGTAAAGGACAGGAGAAATTATGCATTAGTGCACAAGCATTCGCTGAAAACCACTGAGTACAGTGACTAAAAAACAATATTTTACTGCTGCTGTTATTAACTGCCTTTGTATTTAATGCTTCACTTTGTAAACACCGTTTTAATTTAACCTATTTCTGCGGTAGCGCTATTTTAATCCATCACTTACGTTGCGAGCGAACTGATTGCACAACCTGATGCTCGAGACAAAATACAGACATCCCGGAAGTCCCGGGAGTCTCCCGCATATTGATTGCGGCTCCCTGATGCCCGCGAATTAGTTCAAACTCCCGAAATCTAGAGCGCGCATGCGAGACAGAGACTGCTCCAAACCGTGTAGCGCGCGCGCTCGGCAGAGCGCCTGAGGGAGAGAGCGTGTGTGTGCGTACCAGTAAACGCTCCCCGTGACGTAAGCAGACCAACTAATCGATAATGACATTCGTTGACAACGATTTTCATAATCGATTATAATCGATTTTATCGATTAGTTGTTGCAGCCCTAAAAGAGTCGTGTGCTGACAGTACTGCTCTTTCCACCTTCATAAATAATCCAGTTGTTTGTGGCTCACTATGGATATGGTCTCAATTCATAGTCTATTTTGGGCTGCAGTATTCTCAGATCTCCACAGCTTTTGTATTTGTGCTTTATTCAGTTGGCAATCACAGAGACCGTTTACCTCAACCACAAACTGGTATTTTTAGTGTTGTGGCACCAACCCAGTCTGACTTGATGCCCAGTAGTGAACACTTTGAGAATTAGCTTCCTTTCAACTCATAAGTTTGAACTGTCACACAACTAATGAGATTAATTCGTGCAACAGAAGTTTTGACAAGACATAATTACGTTATTAATTACCTAGCATATTTGTTCTCTAAAGAAATTGTTTCTGACTGATAGGACATGCATTTCTTATCTTATCTTAATGTCAAAACAATTAACAGTCATCAAAAAATATTTAAATGTCATCCAAAATGTTTTCAGGTAACTTTATAAATGAATATTGCCATCAGCATCTTAATCTTTTGATTTTATATTGATGTTTGAAGGAGTAAATTATAAACAATAATAAAAGTCAGTAATTGAAATCGAATTTAACTTTCTGGTTCTGATTCAATATGTAATATATGTTGACAATATATAATTGATCTTAACTCAGACCAGAGTAATAATAATATTTAATGTAATATACGATCGAAATTAATTCACAATCTCAAAAATCTAAATAAAACATGGAATCGTCGATGCTCAGGGTTTCCGCGGGGTTGTTAAAATTTAATTATGCCAAATTAAGGCCAGTAAAAAGTAGTAAACGTCATCTGACGAGGTAGTAAATTTTCGAACCCCCATCCAACTAGGCCTATGAGTTTCAATTTGTATTAAGTGCAGGACTTTGTTCTAAAATTCGCGTGGATTTATTTATGTTGCGAGTAGGACCTGAGCGATATCATGTAACGTGGTGTTTGTTCGTTTGCGCGCGCTGAAACAAACTGGGTACCCGGCTGGCCTGGTTTGCTGCCCAACCTGTTCGCGAGTTCGCTTCTATTTCAGTCATCAGTGGGCCGCCAAAGCCATATTTGATCGGTGAGTAGCCTAATGTAGACAACTGACTGCTGCGCATGTGACAGGGTGCATGTTAACTGAAAGAAGGAACAGAGAGAGAGCCCCGGCTGCGCGCGCGCACTCAATTTACTCTTGCTCTCTCTTCCTCGCTCATATTAATCAAAATCAATTGACACGATGGTAAAAGGTCGGAAGACCGAAGTTTCACGTGGCGCAATTGGAAATTTATTTCCCGCTGTGTGTGAATTGTGCTAAAACAAACGTTGCCTTATCTTCTCTCAGGGCGTTCCCCACATTCAGCTGACATAACCACACTTTCAATAAAGGAAAAATCTATCCTAAAATATTTGTTGACACAAATTTTGTGCTATGTCCTAACTGATGGGATAACCACATAATGCGTACACGTCCGCTAATGACGCGTCACTTTAATGAATGGTTAAAACAACTGATCTGTCCTCACGGGACTTCTGAATCGGTAACACAATATGGTTCCATTTATTAAAATCTAGTTAACTACATTAGTTAACATGAACTATTAATAAACTGCACGTCTACATCATTAATTAATCTTTCTTAATGTCAATTTCACCATATAGCCTACATTATTGAAATCAAAAGTTGTATTTGTTACATTTACATTTACAGGCCTGATAGCGCTCCGGCGCCACGCCGGATTTCCGGCGTACAGACGTGTCTGCGAGAAAAAAAAGAAGCGGAGTTCAGCCAATCATAGCGCTGGGTTCATTCCCCAAATAGCAAGCGGGTATGATTGACAGATGCATAAGGCCTATCATTTAAAAGAGACTGAAAATCGACATCAATAAAGAATCCCGCACGATCCCGCTTCCACTCCCGCGGCCGCCTCTGCCTGAGTTCATGAGCGAGGACAGTAGGCCTACAGTAGTCACGGCACTTCTGACTCCTGAATGGAAACGGGCTGGGGTGGATGTGGAAAGTTGAAGTATTGTAACGTTATTGAGTTAACTTAATCTGGATTCTATTATCACACGGAGTGATCGCAATCGCATGGGTTATCTTAAAATACTCCGTCATTCATGTCACTCAGATAAGATGAAAACATCATACAGCCATGCAAATTATAAAAAGCTTAAGTATTGATGAACAATAAATCTAAATAAAAATAAAATCGCTATTGTTTACTGATTATGAAAGTGCTGTGATTTGTGGATTAATTTACTGATAAGCGCGAGTCTGCAAACAGGCGTTTATTTATTCATTCTCAGTGTTGAGAAACGTAGCCTGCATGTGTTACTTTACTTTATTGTGTTATAATAACTAAAGTACCTAAGTATGTTACATAATAATTTTGTATGAAAACTAGCGCGTTCCTTGTGGATAAGAAACCGTTGTATCAGTGCTGCGCTCTCTCTCTCTCTCTCTCTCACAAACAGACCGCGCGCACAGAGAGAGATGATAATTGTAAAATGAAAATTGACGAACAGTTTTGTTCTTGGTTGTGGTTTTTTTCCTGTCAAAATGCCAGAAAGCATTTTTTATTATCCATCCCGTATTTTTAAAATTCGTTAAATGACGGACGTTTTACTATTAACACAGCCCTATGTCAGATTCTTCTAACATATAGGCTACTTGATATTCTTTTTAGAATAAGTGATTCGTTTTGCTATTATTGGTCCTGTGACAGGACTCCTGTCTATTCATTGTCAACTATTTACTATACGTATGTTTGTATTGGCTAACGTTTATTCAGCTAATGCGTGTCCTGTTTAAAATGTGCAGTGTTCAAATGCAAAGACAGCACGGCACAAATAAAAGCCCTTTTTTCTTTTCTTTTTATCAAGTAGGCTATCATATTTGGATATTGGAATAACAAATTAAGTAGAACTATCTTAAATGTACAAATGTTTTTTTTTTACTGTTTTCTAGGGTTTTCTTAATTTTAGACTAGTTGACCAGCACACATTATTTTGCAATGCAATATTAATCATGAAAAAAATACATTGCAGTGCAAGTGAAATTTAGGATTTGGATCGAATTCAAAAAACTTTAGAAGTCAAGAATTATGAAGATAGGCATGTGTTTGTGTGTGTCTTGCATTCTCAAAAAATAATGACAAAAATATGACAACAATATAAGAAGACTAGAAGAACAATCGCTCATCACTTTGTGTCAGAAATTAGCGGAGGATAAACTCGCCCTTACGCATCTGTCCCAGGGAAAAAAGTTCAGGCTCAGGATTTTTTTCTACCATCACCCATGCATTTAGTCATTTAGCAGACTCTTTTATCCAAAGCGACTTACATTTGAGGATTAAACCAAGCGAGTCATCATGGAGAGGCAAAAACAACGCAAGAAGTGCTCAGAATACCAAGTTCAAACATTGCTCAGAGTAGCAAAAACCAGACAAGCGAAGATTTCAAGAAAAAGTTTTTTTTTTTTTTTTTTTTTTTTAATATTAGTTAATGCAAAAATTGTATCTGGCAGCTAATTCTATTAAATTTTACATTATATGGTAGAAAATTAGACTTAAACTTTTAAAATAAACTTTTTAATGCTTTGTTTTTATTCTACTTTTTGATATTGATATAATTATACCAAAACAATTATCAGGTCCAGCAAAGAAGTACTTTATGTTAGAAAGCTATGAAATCAAGTGGTTCAAATCAAAGCTTAAAAAAAAAAAAAAGGGCAAGAAAGGATAAGTGTCGGCCACCACCGAAGACCAATTTTGACCAAGGAAAAACCCCTGGACATTAGGGATGTGAATTTCTGCCAGAAATGGCATTTGAAAATCGAGGAGCAAAAGTCGATTATCGTTCGAAAATCGGGGGGGGGAAAAGAAAAAAAACGCACACTCATGACAGAAAGGGAGGCCAATTTCATCTTTAGCGATTTTTCATCAAACAAACTGTTTATTAATTGAACAAGTAACATGTTTTCGCCGTTTTTTTAACATAGTTAACATAGAAGAAAAAAACAATAAGCACGACAGTCCGTTTTTGCATCGGCAAACCTGATGCTCGATAGATAAAAAAATAATGTCATAATGATTTTATGCGAACCTGCCTTGTTACTGCAATAGCCTACTTTTTAAACAAATTAGTTCAAATCAAAACTATTCGTGTGGTTCTACTGCGCAATACACACACATTACCGCGGGATGGCGGGTGTTCATTTCATAAACTGTGGACAATGGTAGCTTATTTAATGTAGCCTATAAATTAATATGTTCAAAAAACGGATAATGTCATCATACTTGTAGCAGTGCTATCGTCGCGTAATAATCTGTTTGGTCGTAAAATGTATTACCTGAATGAAATGAACTTGAATGTTTCGTCCTGTGGAATCATTCATTCACAGACATCATACGAAGATGTTCAACTAGATCTTCATCGGTGGCAAAAATATGATGCATTTGCAGATTTGCTTTCACTAGACTAAACTGTAGGCCCACGGCCACTTCATCCAACGCTCTTGATGTTCTTAAATCTTCCTGTTACGACTCCGAGTGTGAATTGAAAGCGCTTCAGAGGATTCAGTGCGTGCAGGAAACTGAACAGACCATTCAAACTGATTCGCGAACCGATTTAGACAGATCTGCCAACTTGTTTGATGAAGTCTTTGAACAGAATCGACTCAAAAGAGTGATTCATTTGTGAATTGAGCATCGCTCATGCCCATAAAAAAGATGCAGCGCGCTTGGAATAAACTATGCATTTAACAGCATGTATTGCATTAAAATAAAGTAACGAGAGGAACGTCGCCCCAACGTAAGGAAGTAAATGTAGCCTACTTTGTTACTACCATAGACGGTTACTACCATAGACAGTAAAGGTTACTACCCACCTCTGTTGGGCACAGAGTTAACGGTCACAGTGCTCTTCTTCTGTTGTTTGTTTACACAATGTATAAAACACTGGTATCCTATAGCACAGTAGAGGGTTTCATTCATGTTAGTGACACCTTGTGTCCCCGACAGGAAAATACCCTGCTGCGTGATCTGTGACAGTTGGCGCGCCGTCAATTATGACACATTGGAATTGCGCAAAAATATAACGATATTGGAAAAAGTAATTTTATGATCGAATTTTCTAACGCAATTCGACTATTCGAAGATCACGACTCATCCCTACTGGATAGTATGGGGAAATGCAAGTTTTCGAAGATATTTCATTACTTTATTTCATAACAACTAATATGATTTATATTCTTTTGGTTTATCTACTAATACATTTAAAAATTACAAATGCAGTGAAAATTCAGCGATGGGTTACGGTATCTATATCGGCGAGTACCAAAAATGAAAGTATTGGTATCCGTCTCGTTCTGCAAAAAGTGGTATAATGCATCCCTAATTGAAAATATTCAACGGGTTCGCGTGAGGGAGGAGCAAAGCAGTGCGATATTTGAAGCACATTTAGAGATGTGATTAAATAAATTGCTGTTTTGGGATAGTAATTTCACTGCTTAAGTCTGCGTGTGAGAGAATGTATGTTTGTGGTAAGTGTGTGTGATGTGACACACTTTATTATAAATCTTTATTAATGTTTATGGCTGTTAAGTGTCATTTGTTTTTAAGTGCCATGGTTATTATTCACCTTATTAGGGCTAAGGGTTAATGTAATGGTTAGGATAACTCAAGTGCTAGGGTTAAAGGGGTCATATAATGCCATTTTTGTACAAGTTAATATGAATCTTTAGGGTCTAAATGAAAACTTTGTAATATACTTTTATTAAAAATTCTCATTAGTATTTTAAGAAAGCACTCATTTTACCTGCTCAAAAATAGCTCTGTTTTCAGCACGCCGTTTCAGTGCACAATCACATGCCAGTTTTTAATAACACAATAACCATAACGCGTTGTTCATTATAAACGTGGGATTATGAATTATATTGAGAACGTTGTAATGTTACATAGAATACATGTCGTGTTGGTAGTACCCTGATGCTGCCACGCCCCCATGTCACGCCCGTGATGGAAAGTTCGGATCGTTTTACTGACTCTATTGTTCAATCTCGTTCATCAAAATTAACTAATCTTTTTTTCTAGTCATTTCAGGGGCTTTAAATGTTAAACTTTTAAAAGGCAAATTCCCCGAACACATCCACCAACGCAATCTTGATCATATTCTCGAGGATTTTGAGAATCGTGACACCCCTAATGTAAAATGTTCAATTGTACTTGCACCAAAAAAACAACATAACATCAATCAAATGTTTCAAGGTGAAGTGTGTAGATTTCTCAAAGCTTTGTATTTTCTCAATCTATTTTTGAACTTTTGAGATGTAAGTATTTATGTAAAAATGTATTTCTTAAACATTTGATACCTGTCTAGTAGGGGTGTAACGATATTCAAACTGAACTGAGATGGCGTACCGAACGTGCCCCGCCCAGCTCTAGATCATTGTTGAGATTTACCTTAAGTCACAAGACTAGTTTTTCTTGCTTGACATTTGATAAAATCGTAGTTAGGGGTGAATTTTCGTTTCTTGTATACAAGACGAATACAGCGTTGTAGCCTAACCACCACCATTAACTAACAAAACAAGGAGCTTATTGCAATTATTGGTACTTTCAACGAGAAACAAAGTGCTATTTTTTTTAAATTGTCCATTTTATCTTGTAATTCAAACAATAGGCTAAATGCTGTTTTGACTCTCTTTAATGTGGCGTGGCAGATGACTATATAGACGCCTATAGAGGTATAAGCAGCGCAGCACGAGTGATCGCGATCTCTTCCTAATAAACGTGAATGAACATCTGAAGGTATGTTCAAAGATACAGTACAACTTACGGAAACGTATTATGTCTAGTGTAACCGCTCAATCAGTGTTTTAACTGCGGTAAGACATCAGTAAAAAAGCTTTAAAATAATATCCCACGAAGCATTACATTTACCTCAGGAAGACCACAGCTTGACACAGAGTGCAGGGTTCCCGCGGATCCTTAAAGTCTTAAATTAGATTTGTAAAATTTAAGGCCATAAAAAGTCTTATAAAGTCTTATTTTTACTTATGAAAGGTCTTAAATTTTAGATGACACTTCGACTTAGACATATCTAAATGTTTTCCAAATTAAAACTATCTAATTAGCGTAGTATTATTTTTTATTATTCTATCTTTGTGGATTTGCTTGTTCACGTGACAATTCGCATCACATTCGCGGCCGGCAGAATAACGTCTGTCTCCTGCACGTGAGAGAGGAGAGAAGAAGAAAGTTGGCAAATGTCAGTTCAGTAGTAAGTTCATTCTTTATGTGCGTAGGGGTGTGCGATGTGTATTGTCTACTATGATATTGTAATCATTGTTTTAACGATGTACGAGGCACTGTGAGCTGACATCGCATTTGTCTCTCGTGCTTTCACTGCGTGATGTGTCAGTGCAGTTATAGGTAGGCCTATGTCCCCAAATTAGTTTTTGTCTTATATTTATATTATGTTCTTATATTAGAATATCACATCAGTAAGAGTGCCGTTTTCCCGTGCACAAGTGTGATATTTTGTTATACAATAGTTAAATTAAAAATAAATTAACATTGTGAGTTACTTTTTAGACACCATATTGACAATATTATTTGTTTTCCCTTTATTTCGCTAACGAGAATTTCAAAATGAAACAGTAGCAGAGTCTAATGCAACAGACACCGATGATTTCTTGACTGAAATCCACGTTTTAAACGAGTCATTTTAACGATTCAATGAACAATCACTTGTTTCTTTCCCGAATGAATCAGCCGTTTGAACAAATCGGTTGAATGAATGAATGACTCCCTCAACTCGCTTACGGTATTAAGACAGTGACTTGCTGCCGCCTACTGGCGGTTTTAGTTTCATATTTAAAGTACCCTTTAATTAAAACGTTAAAATTAGAAATCATTTCATATTTAAATATTGAATATGGATTTTTTTAAAAACTATCTCATAGCTTTATTTATGCAATTGTAAATGGAGTGTAAATATTAATGACTCTTCTGATGCTGCTTCTGTGTCACCTCTGCACTGCAAAGATGGATTTTGATTGAATGATTTAATTTGACTGGTAACGGTGGTACTGTATAATTATTGTGTAATTAAGTATTATTGTATAAATAAGTATAATTACTGTATAATTTAATTTGAATAATTTGAATGTTAGTATTTGACATAAAAGGTGATGCAGAACTCTAAATAAGTTTAGAAAAAATGTCCATATATAGGTGAAAATGCCCCTGGAAAACAATTTAAGGTGGCAAATATTGCATCGAGATATATTTTTGTCAATATTGCACACCCCTAATGTACGGTCTTAATTTTGATTTCTTTAAGTCTTAAAAAGGTCTTAAAAAGCCTTAAATTTGACTTTAAAAAGTGTGCAGGAACCCTGGAGTGTCCACAGCTTGTTAGTTCAGTAGAGAAATTAAATCTTTCGCTAAATATATACACTATAGTAGCCTATATATGCATTATATTTTACTTAACCTGTTAGTGATGTATTGAATTAAACAAGACATCTAAAAGTATGTTCAAAATATCTGTCATGAAAATGATTATTTCAACAACGAATTGGAGTAAAAACATATACCGTATTTTCCGCACTATAAGGCGCACCGGATTATAAGGCGCACCTTCAATGAATGACCTATTTTAGAAAATTAACTGTATATAGGGCGCACCGGATTATAAGACGCATAAGATACTGCAGTCAAACGTTTGACTGGGTTTGCGTTATGCATCCACTAGATGTGCTATTTAATGTGCTATTAGTAAGTAGTATTAATAAAGATTTGTTTATTAGTAAGCGTGAGCGCGCTGGGGCGGGCACGTAACTTACATTCATACGACTCATACGAGTATTCATGTGCGGCGGCTCGCTGACAGCGATGGCATGCTGTTTCATATATGACGCCCCGGTTACCTTGGCTTGAACGGGGAACGTTTTCTGAGAGTTTTGTAGCGGAGGCGAGGCGTTTATTAGTAAGCGTGAGCGCGCTGGGGCGGGCACGTAACTTACATTCGCAGCCTGACTCATATGAGTATTCATGTGCGGCAGCTCGCTGACAGCAACAGCTGGCTGTTTTGAATGAGACGACCTGGTTACTGTGAACGGGGAACGCTTTATGAACATTCTGTGACGTGCGAGCAGCGCCGGGGACAGTGTGTCTGTTCGTGTGTCTGTTCGTGTGTCTGTTCGTGTGTCTGTTCGTGTGTCTGTTCGTGTGTCTGTTCGTGTTCTGTTCGTGTGTCTGTTCGTGTGTCTGTTCGTGTGTCTGTTCGTGTGTCTGTTCGTGTGTCTGTTCGTGTGTCTGTTCGTGTGTCTGTTCGTGTGTCTGTTCGTGTGTCTGTTCGTATGTCTGTTAGTAAGAGTGAGCGCTCGTGAGCGGGCATAACCTGAATTATACGAGGTTGAACTGGCCGTGTGACAGAGTGGGCATAAGATGGACACGAGCGCGAGTTCGCGGGCTAATTTAATAACGTGGAGCGTTATTAACCAATTGATCCAATTAACCAATTGATCCATATTTAAGGCGCCCCGGATTATAAGGCGCACTGTCGTTTTTTGAGAAAATTAAAGGCTTTTAAGTGCGCGTTATAGTGCGGAAAATACGGTAATTAAATGTAGAAGTTAATGCAAAAACTGCATTAATGCACTATTTAGGGAAAGCAACCTTGGCACTGCATATTACACTAGAATGTGAACACAGGAATGTAACCCCCAGTTAACATTTATAAGAGAACCATCATTTTCTCCATTTTCCTCCCTACCTTTTAGTGTTCTTATATAGGCCATGACGTAGCATTGAATTTGGTCACTTGACTTGACCGGCCAACACACTCGAAAGTCAGAGAGAGAGGATGGGCGGCAGTCGCCACACTGTTCACAGAGGCATCTCTTCAGAGCTCTTAGTCACCCAGCGTCTCTCTCTTCATCCTCAGGTCCTTTAACCTTCAAAAGTTCCACCCCCTCCAAGCCCACGGATGATGTCACCTCCAACGGCTCAGCACCCAGCAGTAAAGAGTACAACCGGCAGCTCACCGCGCTCAACTGCTCCGTGCGCGACTGGATCACCAAACATGTCAACGACAACCCCCTGTGTGACCTCAACCCCATCTTCCGGGACTATGAGCGACACCTGGCCAGCATCGAGAGGAAATACGGCACGTCAGACAGTGGGGCGGAGAAGCGGCTTGTGCCGAGCGGAGGGGGAACCACTGTCTCCAGTCATGCTGTCAGTGGAGCAGCACCACAGCTCTTCTCCTTTAAAGACAAGGATGATGACAAAACACCAGCTGCGCCGGCTCCGGGTGTCTCTTTTAATTTCGGCCAGAAGGTGGACAGCTCTGTGCTCGGTGCGCTGGCGTCTAGTGGAGCGCCGTCTTTCTCCTTCTCCACCTCCACCACCACCACCTCCTCCTCCTCTTCAGGCGTGTCGGTGTTTGGATCCGCGGTCAGTAGTGTCAGTCCTGCGGTGTCATCCTCTCTGAGTACAGCCAGCAACAGCCAGACTGCAGGTATGCGTGTACACTAATACAGCAAGCACACTGATTCATAGGTTTTTGATGTAAGGTTGCAAGTGGTGTTTAGTTTATTTTGTGGCATATTTCTGTTTCATTTCATGAAAAGGCTATTTTTCTTGATATATTAGCTGTTTGAGCTATAGGGAAATTGTGTAATGGTACATTTTAGTTGAAATGTGGGGGGAAATGATTTATTCTTTCTGTAGAGATTTTGCAGAAATGGACCATTTTTAAATTATTAGTTCACTTAAAAATGAAAATTCTGTCATTTACTCACCCTCAAGTTGTTTCAAACCTGTATGATTTTCTTTCTTCTGCTGAACACAAAAGAAGATATTTTGAAGAATGTCATTAACCAGACAGTTGATGGACCCCACTGACTTCCATTGTATTTTTTTTACCACATAAATTGACGTAAATAGTTGGTGAAATGATTGTGCATCAGTCACCTATTAGATCTGCACTCGGTCTTAAAGGGGCAGTAGTCTAATAAACCTGCTGACGATTGAGCCATGGATGCGAATCAAACAACAAAAGGCAGAGAAAATCACTCACAGCTCTTGAATGAATAACTTAAACTTTAATAAGCAATAATCTATCTATGATAAACTATGCAGTGTTATTTTACATTTGATTACTAAATTAGATTTCTTTTCAGACAGAAACACTTACCTGCAAAGCAATTTTAGTAGACCTTCCTGAAATTAAAGCACTGTGTATATCATTTGTGTCTTTGTTTAATTGTTTTTTTTTTTCATTTTTTTTTTGACCATGTGTTTGTACTTGTTTTTGCTTATCGTATCCTATCTCTTGTTTATAAAACAAAAAAGCCTGCACACTGCTGCATAACAAATAGATATTTTATTCGATTTGCCTTTTCTTTTGCTATAGATATTTTACATTTCAAAATATAAAGCAAATGTTAATTATTACCCGAATGTTAAAAAAAAACATCAAAAAGAACCGATAAGAATACCGTTGAAGTACCGTATCGGTAAGAGTAATAATACTGTTAAAACCTTAATTATACCCATCCCTAAATGGAGGTGTATGTTTTCACTGTCTAAATCTTGTGTTCCTTCCTCTGGGGAAGAACACTCATTCAAGATGCATGCGACTGATGAAGGGTGTAATTGTTAATGAAATTATCTGCACAAATTTCAATTTCATCAATTAGAACTTGCAGATGACATGATGCTGCTCTCACAGAACACACTTATAACAAGAATATTCATGATTATAGCGCAAATGCTGATAATGAATTAGCCTGGCTAACGCCAGACCCAATCTCGTTGAGAATTGGGTCTGGGAACCACATGCGCAATTTCTCGTATTTGAGGCGTGGTTTCAGAATGCCCGTCGCAGTTTATTGGGTGCTAAGAATGTCTATCAAATATGCCTGTACGTAGCTCATAGCCAATCGTTTCGATTATACCAGATGACGTATGTAGAGCGACAGAAATTAGACAAGTAAGAAGTCTACAGACATAATGACAATAAGATATTAATAAATACCACTTACCAATTATATGTTAAATGGACTTCATCTACAACGATGCCTATCAGGTTGGTTCTATAGAACTCCGTGGCTAACATGTCTTGCCACTTTGCGCTCATCCAGGCCTCGGGACTGCCGAACAGAAGTTGGTATCGACCATTTTTAATCGCATTTTCTTTATCAGGACTCAGCTGAGTGGCAGAAATTCCAAGCTTAACAGCCTCCTGTACCTGGTCATCCATTAAGGCGATTAATGGCGAAACAACTATGACGACTGGGGTCTCGCGAAGCCCCATTGCCTTAGCCACTAACGGGGCTAGTTGATATATCAGACTTTTTCCAAAGCCTGTTGGTAGCAGGGCAAAAACATCATTCTTGTTTAAGAAATGGTTTAACGCCGAAAGCTGTTCTTTTTTCAAAATGAACTTGCATTCTAAACTACTTAGACATTGTTCTAAGGCTGCATCAAAGAGTAGCTTCGCGTCTTCAGCCATGTTAAATCGATATAAACAAACTGTTTCTGTGTGTCGCATAGATGTCGTCATCGTCTAGCTGCTCCCTCCCCGTTCTGTGATTGGTTCCCTAAATGAGGTGAAAAATCTGGCCATGGTATCCAGACTGCCTTTCAGCGTGAATTGAATCGCGCTGCGGTAAGGCAGTATGGGGAAACCCAGGCTAGATAATGAATATAAAATCAGCAGAAGTCAGACTCGTATTTAGTAGGGGTGGGGGAAAAATCGATTCTTAGATGCATCGTGATCTATTTTAGATGCATCGCGATTTTTTTTTTTTTTAGATATGTAGCCTATTTATAATGACGTAATATTGACGGAACGCAAAAGACGGAACTCTGCAGCGCGGAAGTGCAGTGCCAGGACCGTCTGTCTGTGGCGTGTGCACATAACAGAGAGGCGATGGCTGAGCGCGAAATCCAAACACCCTCTTCGTTAAAAGCTGACATGTGGAAATATTTTGGCTTCTATGAAGTTGAAGGGGGAAAGGAGCTGGACAAGAGCCACACTAGTTGTAAGCTTTGTAGAATAAAACTAAAATATTTTGGCAACACGACAAATATGAGAAGCCATATGACACGTTTCCACCCAGAGGAGGAAAAACACTCGGCTGTACCAGAGCCGTTTCTCTCTATGGCTCTGGGCTGTACCGGTGTTCAGACGATTTCTGCTGCCTTGTCGAAAAATGCTACCCAAACGCGAATCGATCACAGATAATGTTGATTCATTCTCTATTGTTTCCATAATGGTGTAAATCTCACAATATTATGACATCGTTATTTCATTTTAATCAGGGTAAGTGTATGGGGGGCATATTTTAATATTTTAAATGAATTAGCAATTATCACATTTGATATAACAAGTAAAAATGATATTATTATATGAAATAAAATTATAATAAAATTCGAAGTTAAGAGTACAATATAATGTACTGTTTTTATTTTTAAAACGGGTGTGAAAAGTAAAAATTATCATCAAATGTTCATCTTTGACCTGTCAAAGTTTCCTACAAGTCTCCACAGCGACGATGCATAGATTTATGGGTGTGGTAAGCAGAAGAAAAATTAGTCTGCACATGCGCATAACCAGTAAGTAGCACATCTCGATGGGTAGCATGAATCATCAGAAAACCTGTTGTTGTTATATTATTAATTTACTACAAGTATGCTCATGCTGCTAGTTGAAGCACACATTTATTTTCCTGTTGGTTCTTTGCAATTTTAATAAAATATATTGTACGTTAATTCTTTATGGGTCATTACTTTGTACTTTTAAAGCAAAGTATTTATATTCACACACACACAAAAAGATTCAGATAATCCATAATCGCTTTAGAATCGAATCGCAGGCCTCTGAATCGTAATCGAATCGTGAGGTGCCTTGAGATTCCCACCCCTAGTATTTAGAGTATCAGTCAGCACATTTCAGAAAAATGCTGTAACGTTTTTTTTTCATGTGAATTTCCTGTGCTCTCTTCTGTTTTAGATGAAAATGGGGAAGAATCAGAGGAGCCGCCTGTTCCTGTGGTGAAAGAGATCAAGGAGAAAGACGCCTTCTACTCCAAAAAGTACACATCACATACCCTTCACTCTTTAAACCCAACACCCATGTCTAGTGTTGGATCCGAGTCCACCTTTGTGTCGAGTTCGAGTCCTTAACGTCCCAGTCCGGCCGAGTCCAAAAAGATTTAAATGATTTGAAATTGACCTTTCACAAAGACCCGCCCCTTAGGGCTGGGCGATATGGAGCAAAAAATATATCTCGATATATTTTGCTATATCTCGATATACGATATATATCTCTATATCTTTACAGGAAAAATAACCAAACAAAAACTAATGCAAAAACAAATATGCCAAATACCACAGTCTTTTTTTTTTTTATTGGAGTGCAAAGAGGTAGGCAGTTCATGTAGTCCAAAGTGCTTCTGCGACATTTAAAAAAAAAAAATCCCTGTATACAAAAATAATAATTGTATACAAATTAATTGCTGTATACAAAAATAATTGCCACCTGTCCCTTTTTACCGGGATTGTCATCCTTTTTAATAAGTTGTGCCGGGAAAGGGAAATGTATCGTTTTCGAAAGGCTGTGTGAATGTTCAAACCATGGTTCAAACCGTGTAGCGTGAGCACGGCAGATAGGGAGAGAGCACCGTGTAGCGCGCGCACGCCAGAGAGGGACAGAGAGCGAGAGACCTTGCGTGTGTTTGCTAGTGTGCGTGTGTGCCTCAAGAAGTGCATGTAAGACAGCATTTAAGACGATATTTTTAGACGAGTTCTGTAGCCTCCGGGGTAGTTGCGGGCGCCGCCATGTTGAATGAGACAACACGCGAGGGGAGGGGGAACAAAAGCAAGGAGGCGGGGGCGAGCACAGCGCAGAGAAGACAAAGCGGCGAAATCAGAATTAAATATAAACAATATATCGATACATACGATATGTCAAAATCCATATCGTGTTTAAAAAATATCTCGATATATTTTAAATATCGAGATATCGCCCACCCCTACCGCCCCTCTTAGTTATTGTTGCTACGTCCGACAAGCCGTTCCGCTCTCACTCCTCATGTTCTCACACAGTGAAAAATATATTGCGGAGCAAAGAGGACACTGACAATGCACCAACATACAAGACAGAGCAGCCTACTTTTGGTATGAAATAGTCTTCATCTTTTAAATTTTTATAATTATTATAAAATTCAAACATAAATACCGTTTTGTGGTGCTTTAATGTGTAGGCCTCCGTTCAAGCAGCACATGAACTGATGATCTCTTCTAGTTATAAAACTAAACTTGAATTAAACATGAATGAAAATCAGAACTGCACAAAAAATCATGGCACCATTCTTCAAGTTCAAGTCCACTGACTTTAATCTACTAACTGTTTTTTTTTTTTTTGTTGGACAAAAATGGCGGGTATCTGCATTATGATTGGTCAGATCGCCTGTCAATCAAATTCCGGCGAAAGGTCTCAACAATGAATTAGTAACTTAAATTAATATTTTAAACCTTACAAAATGATTGCAATGTATAGTCAAAGTCATATGTTTACCTATTGAACATCTTTCAGAATCTGCAAGATAATGCTCAAGAATGCAACACGATGCATTAAGAGCCAGTAGTAAAGTTTTGAGCAAGAGGATAATGATGTTTAAATTTTTCTTATTTTGTTTTACATGCTAATCTTTTTTAGCCTCTGAAGGGCAGGACTAAATTAATATAATTTTTCAACAAAATAAGAACAATTTACATCCTGTTTCGTTGTTAAAGGACTTCTTGAGCATCACTAAATGTTTGCATGGTTTGTAATAGTTGTGTATGAGTCCCTCAGTTGTCACCAGTGCGGAAAGATGGATCTCACAATCATAGTCACTGCTAGTAAGGAGTCAAATATTCAGAAGATGCTGGAAAAGCAAAGAATGTGCAGGAGCTGGAGGATTTTTCCTCATGAACAACCATTACAAAAAAAACAGTTGTGGATCATTCGGGTAATAACACACAATATTACAATCAAGTAATTTGTCTTGTATTTTGTGTTTTGTCTTGTGGACTAGGCAATTAAACATCTGTTATGTGAAAAAGCTTTTTCAGTGCAGTATTAAATAGAAAACTGTTTTTATGAACCTTCTTAAATAAATAAAAATAACATTTTGGAGATTCTGAAAGGTGTATGTAAACTTATGACTAAAGTGTAAAATTAACAAAAACCATAAAATTATTAGATGCCAAAATGTTGCTATGGTTATCACTCTATGGTTACTATGTCAATCATTGCAATTTAATGACTAAAATTTAGCGGATTCTCTCCCACATTTAAATGCATTCATCACTCTTTATAATTTACAGTGTGAACGTAACCACTGGTCCTCTAGAAGCATGAAAAACAAAACTATTATTTAGATTGTCAATAGCGCTCCCTTTAAGCCATCACTTACTAACCGTGTTCTGCACGCTCCCTAAAACTTGTGTCATGAACGCGAAAGTTGTCCACACTGCAGTGAATCTCTTATTTATATCGCGTCAAGACTTTGTTTATGTGGGGATTTGCGAAAGGATAAAGCTTGTGCTGATTCTGATCATACATTTTAAGCAAATTCTCCGCATGTTGACTCTAAAATGCCTCTGATTTGCCACAGTGTTCATGTGCTTGTCTGTGATTGGCTAATGCTCAACGTGGAAACAACACAAGTAGTTTCGTTTTTGAATAATATTGTGTCCTCCAGTGCCCGGACTCGACTGGACTCGGACATTTTTCCGAGTCTATAATGTCCGAGTCCGTGTCAAGTCTGAGTACAAATTCATCCGAGTGCGTGACAAGTCCGAGTTCATTCAAAATTGGACTCGAGTTTGAGTTCCCCACACTACCCATGTCTCTTTCTACATCTTATTTTTCAAAATGATCTTTCCGCAGGTGTAAGTTGTTTTATAAGAAGGACGGAGAGTTTAAGGAGAAGGGGGTCGGGACGCTGCATCTGAAGATGGTGGCTGAGAGCAAACTTCAGCTGTTAGTGCGAGCCGACACAAACCTGGGTAAGTGTCTGCTTCTGTGTGTCATCAGCTGTGTTATATAACATAACTTATATCAGTCAACTAAATCAAGATACTTGAAATTGTCAGTTGTAAATTGTGTAATGTTCACTATTAAACTTTACACTATAATAATTTATAATTACACTTTATAATTACACTATTATAAAGTCACTATTACAAGAAATAATCAGTTACCACTTTCTCAATGGCACCTTTGTGTCATTAAGTGTGAAATAAAATTGCAGTAAGAGGTTCATGGTGTGTTTATGTTGGACATGATCAGAGAAGATCTGGATCCCCCTGCAGGACATTTCATGAAATGCAGTCATCTAGCTTGTAGTTTAAAGGGTTAGTTCACTTTAAAAACTAAAATTCTGTCATTAATCACTCACCCTCATGTCATTGAGTCATTAAAGTCATGAAAGACTTTAATTAATCTTCAGAACACACATGAAGATATTTTTGATGAAATCTGAGAGCTTACTGTCTCTACATTGACAGCTACGCAACTACCACGTTGTCGCTTCAAATATTCATAAAGAGATCATAAAAATAATCCGTATGAATTGAGTGGTTTAGTGCAAATATTCGGGAGAGACGATCGCTTTATATGATGAACAGATTGAATTTAGGCTTTTATTCACAAATAAACATTGATTAGTTTTATTATCTCTTTATGAACTTTTTGAAGCGTTATATGTTGTTAAGGCCTTATATCATATTAGTAGTTATAGCCAGGATGCCTGCGGATGATATCAGTCAACACAGTTGTCAAGTCACTGAAATAAACCCAGATTTTGTGTTAAATGAATGTAATAATGTGTATTGTATATATGCACACTAATGATTTCTAAAAGATCATGTGACTATAAAGACTTTAGTAATGGCTGCTGAAAATTCAGCTTTACCATCAGTCTATTTTACAATCTATTTTATAATATAATAAATTATATTATAAAATAGATTCAAGTAGAGGACTTTTTTTAACCCTCAGGGGTCCAAGGTGTTTTTGGGGTCCTGGAGGTGTTCTGACATGCTCTGACATTTGTGCTTTTTTCAGTTATTTATAAACATGTTAATGGCAAAGGTGTAAATTCACTCTATATAGCACAAAAAGGGCTACCATAATATGTGAGCAAGATGTATGTACATGTTTGTATTTTTGAGAGAATATTGTTTATGCGTGGTTATTGAAAAAACTAAAACTTAAAGTCTCTGAAATAAGGCCACAAAACGCATACTAAATGTGTCCACAAGACTTTTGACTAATGGATGTTCTCGCCTAGGATTTTTGCTTCAAAATGATCTGAAAATTATCCTGCCAAATCATTCACATAAACCAATACATTGATTTAAATTTAGTAGAACACTTTTTTTTGGAAAGGCAATATGCGAAATGAGCGTGACTCATGTATAATGGTCTGATTCACACCTGTGAAGACAAAAGAGCTGCTTAATGAGCCTGCATAATGAGCTTTTCACAGGTGTGTCACTGAGCCACAAGAAAGAATACAAGGACAAAAGAAAAGAAATGTGTATATATACTACAAAATTGGTTCACAGTTGGAAATATCTAGAAAAAGTTAGTATTTTTCCACTTGTATTTTTGCTTGCAAATTGTATAATATCCAAGGTGAACAATTCTAGTAATTGTGTAGTTAATTCTCATACTGTATTTTCAGAACGTTTTGGATATGTATCCTCTCCCCAAATTTGTCACTAATAAAACACAATACAAATCATTTGAAGAGAAGGCTTATATTGACCTTCTAAGATTTGGTTTACATCTACCTTGTAAATATATTATTTGCTATTTTATTAAAAAGGTTACAATTACAGCAACTATTAAAATAACAATATTTCACGTGTAATATTTCTTTGTAAAAACTGAAGTATACATTTTATCATACATATTTCAAAGTTAAGGATTCATTAGTTTGAATAAAGCCTACATTGGAACAAACACTATAATAGCATCCTAGTTGATGACTTTATTTTTGACAAAACAAACATAGCCTAATATATTTAACATTTGAGCAGAAATTGGTGAACAAAAGCTTATTCAATGTGGCAGTAGTCTAGTTTACAGTAAACAGTTAATAATCTATCCAAAACTAGTCAACGAAATGTTGTCTTCCATATTTCGTCTGTAACATAGGCATATCGTTTGTTGTTTTTATGAGCCTATATTAGGGCATATAAATATTAATTTGCAGTTTAATACGTTGCTAATACAGACATTTTAACGTTATTTCAACATATTTCAGTCGATTTTCACTCATCTCAGTATAGCAATATGGTTTGGTAAAAACTGTTCAGTTCATTCATTCACACACAGACGCGATTCATATTTAAACAGTCTTTTTGCGGTTTACATACACTATGATATCGCGATTAGAACAATAATAAAAAAAAACTTCTCGGCTAGATCCGTTGCTCCTCGAAATGAAAATAAACCAGCACATGTTCTGAGGTAAATGTCCCAGGATTATTCCTCACACAGTCTCGCAAGAAGAAATAGTACATTAATCTGATGATTACATTTGTTGTGTTATCGCGTTTGAGGAGCATTGACACTTTGCATGTGTTGCTTCAGATCTTTTGCGTCTGAATAGCGCGCGCTGTCCGTGGGCGTGTCACATTAGCAGAATAATGAGCTGAGAGAACGATAATGAGATCCGCTGACACCCCTCTCTTTTTTATAGCCCACGGACAGCGCGCGCTATTCAGACGCAAATGATCTGAAGCAACACATGCAAAGTGTCAATGCTCCTCAAACGCGATAACACAACAAATGTACTTCTTGACAGGCTGGAAAACTGGGTCGGGCTTTCTGGGATAGTCCTGAAATGGTTCAGGTCATACTTAGGAGGCAGAGGTTATTATGTGAGTATAGGAGACCATAAGTCTGAGTGGACATCCATGACATGCGGAGTCCCTCAAGGCTCAATTCTTGCGCCACTCCTATTCAACCTGTACATGCTCCCAATGAGCCAAATAATGAGAAGGAACCAAATCGCTTACCACAGCTATGCAGACGACACACAGCTCTACTTATCCCTATCGCCTAACGATTACAGCCCCATTGACTCCCTTTGCCAATGCATTGATGAAGTAAACAATTGGATGTGCCAAAACTTTCTTCAGTTAAACAAAGACAAAACTGAAGTCATTGCGTTTGGAAACAAAGATGAAGTTCTCAAGGTGAACGCATACCTTCAGTCTAGGGGTCAAACAACTAAAAATCAAGTCAGGAATCTGGGTGTGTCTCTAGAGTCAGACCTTAGTTTCAGTAGTCATGTCAAAGCAATAACTAAATCAGCATACTATCACCTGAAAAATATTGCAAGAATTAGATGCTTTGTTTCCAGTCAAGACTTAGAAAAACTTGTGCATGCTTTCATCACCAGCAGGGTGGATTATTGTAATGGACTTCTCACTGGCCTTCCCAAAAAGACCATAAGACAGTTGCAGCTCATACAGAACGCTGCTGCTAGGATTCTGAGCAGAACCAGAAAATATGAACACATCACACCAGTCCTCTGGTCTTTACACTGGCTGCCAGTTACATTTAGGATTGATTTTAAAGTATTACTGGTATATAAATCATTCAATGGCCTAGGACCTCAATACATTGCAGATATGCTCACTGAATATAAACCCAACAGATCACTCAAATCATTAGGATCAAATCGGCTAGAAATACCAAGGGTTCACTCTAAGCATGGCGAGTCTGCTTTTAGCTATTATGCCAGCCGCAGCTGGAACCAGCTTCCAGAGGAGATCAGATGTGCTCCTACAGTAGTCACATTCAAATCCAGACTCAAAACACATCTGTTTAGCTGTGCATTTACTGAATGAGCACTGTGCCACTGTTCGTCCGACTGTTTGCACTGTATTTTATTTTATGTTTTAATTACTCTGATTTCATGTGATTATTTCTGTATTTTATCTTTTATTCAAAACTGTTTCAATTATTCTGATTTCTTTTGATTATTTTAATTTCTTGTATGTAAAGCACTTTGAATTACCATTGTGTATGAAATGTGCTATATAAATAAACTTGCCTTGCCGTGCCTTATAGATTACATAAACAGAGAATATTTATTTTAGTTTTGAATTAGATATTTTAAAAGTACAAACTTAAATTATTATAAAGATATATTGCTCATGCTTGTGTGAACAGTATTGGCTGAGCTTTGTTTAAGTTTAGAGACGTGCTCCTGAAAAAAAAGTTGACAGAGGCAGAAAGCACACCCTGTTTATTTTCTTTATTTTACAAACGCACACGGTTTTGATGTTAATGTGAGTGTACACAAAAAAAGAAGACCCTCTATAGTTTATAATCATGTATTGATTTTATTTATATGACCAAAAATGACGGAGTATTTTAAGTCTATGTTGCTGCTATGTGGAAAAAAACAGCAAAACGCGCCGGCGCGTTTTATTGTTTTTTTGATCAGATAAAAGCAACCATGGTGAGCAATGCAGAAGAGGCTTTTTAGACATTTTAAAAATATCAATCCAAGCTTTTTATATGTATATTACCATGTTGCACTAATTAAATGTATAGGTAAAATTGCTGTTTTGTTTATTATTATTTTAAATGTTCATGAATGGCGATATGATGCATGTGCTCACTGGCTCTTCTGGTTCTAGGGAACATCTTGCTGAACATCATGGTGCCCTCTTCCATGCCCTGCTCACGAACTGGCAAAAACAACGTGATGGTGGTGTGTGTGCCAAACCCTCCCGTGGACGACAAGAACCCCAGCACACCCGTCCCGCTGCTCGTACGTGTGAAAACGGCAGAGGACGCAGATGAACTGCATGGGATCCTGCAGGAAAAGAAAGCCTAACGCATCATCCACCCTCGTTCTTACGTGTTTGACTGAATGTGGCTCTCGCACGACCCACACATCTACTCTCTCTGTCTGATCTAGAACTGTTCTTTTGCGTCCTGTTAATCGTCTAGAAGAGTGATGGAACCCAATGGGTTGTTCTACTGTGAAATCACTCGTGGTCCTACTGTAAACGCTGCTCATCGTATCAGAGAAGGCCACATGTTATAGCAAAGACACGAGTCTGGATTCATCGACATTCCTTTGAGTTTTAATTTAGCTGCTATTTAAGGAATTCTTCGAGGTTTAGACAGAGCCGACTGTTTTACGTGGATTGATTTGTTTTTAATTCAGACTAATTTTTCAGAGGCAAGTATGTAAGATCATTTCTGTACGATTTTTCTAATGCTTGCTGGAGGAGTAATTTAGAGGTCAGTATTACATTTGAAGATTTTTTTTTTTTAAGAACAATATATGCATCAGATTTCCACTGCTCTAATCAAAAATAATCCCCCACAGTTCTTCATAGGAGGAAGTGATCAGATATACCTGGTGTTTTTTTTTATGGCTCATTTTCTCGCAGTACTTGCTGTGATGGTATTTATTTTGGTTGAGGGCATGTGTTCAGAATGAATGATGGTTTTATGGCAATCTGTCCTGAAGATGACCTATGGAAGTAGTTTTTTTTCCCCCTGTAAGTGGCCTTTTTACTGCCTTACACAATGAGGTATGTGTTTAAAGTGTTGAGCAGCACTCGATCTACCTTACATTCATTTACTGGTGAATAAATCAACTGAACCTGACACATGACTCGTTTCATTTCCAGCAATCATGGCAAAAGAAATGGTACTTTGGCACAAATGAATTTCCCACTTACTGACCTCGACCGAATCGAACAATTAACGGGATAATTCACCCTCATCTTTTTCCAAACCTTTATGAGTTTCGTTCTTCTGTTGAACAAAAAAGATATATCGAAGTATCTTGGTAGCCAGACTGTAGCTATTGACTTCATAATAGGGGAAAAAAATACTATGGAATACTATCCCCAACCACCCCCATATTTTAAAGTTTCCTAATGTTGTTTTGGAGTCTCCAACAACAGGTTACATGCATCAAAGGTTAAAAAACTGTTAAATTTCCTCATAATATACATTTGCACATCACCACATTTTCAATGATTCTCAAACGACTCCGTGAGATAAATTAATCTCTCTAAATCCCTCCTTTCCGCGAGCTACTCTGCTCTGATTGGCCAGGCGGCTCAGTCTGTTGGCGCCCATTGCCAAACTAGCTCTGCGTCTGAGGCTTCCTACACCGTAAACTAAACGCAGTAATGAACAATGACGTCGATTTTACCATATCAATGCGAGCGCGAGCCCGATGAGACATGGGAAAAAATGGTTATTCAACCCGAACCTCCCTCCCAAGAACGACTCGAGCAGGACTCTGTGTTTCTCAGGCCCCGTCCACACTACTACGTTTTAGTTTAGAAACGGAGAACTTTTGCTACGTTTGCACTTCCCGTCCAGACTAAAACGGCAAAAACGAAGAAGTTTAGAAACGTTGCCGACCCCGTTTTGCGTTTTGATTCTCCGGAGGGCGTTTTAGTGTAGAGGGGTCAAAACGGAGGACTTTAGAACGATGAAGCAGAGGCTCACGTCCGGCTCTCTGATTGGGTGTCATACAACGGAAGAAAACATACAAAAACAGCCTGGACTACCTTAGTGCAAGTAAATTCTGCATTTTACGATGCTATAACTTCCCGGAGGCAAGCTATTATTCGAGCGATCTGTGACAATTCCTGTGTGCAGCGGTGGTATCAACCGTACATGGAGCGTCGGTTTTGGGTTAAGCCGGGAAGAACCCGCGCATGGTGGGATAATTTTATCAATGAATTTGTGGTTCCTGAGGAATGGTGTAAAAACGTTCGAATGTCCAGATCAGCACTTATCAACCTCAGCGAAATCTGAGGAATAGTCAATCGGTTTCCTGTTTACACTGGCACGCGCATGCCCAGTGTAGGTGAACGGTGACGTGATCCGCGTTTTCAGTCGTTTTAATGTGGACTGAGATCAGTTCTAATACGCAGCTGAAACACTGCTGTGGACGGAGATCGTGTTCGTTTGAATTCTCCGTTTCTAAACTAAAACGCAGTAGTGTGGATGGGGCCTCAGTGATACTCTACTCAGTTTGAGGTACATTATGAGATGTTGCAACTGTAATTCCTCACCATCAGCATTAACAAGTGCATGTCCATCAACAAACCAATTATTTTTCTATTTTATTGCGGTGAACATGTGGAAACTGTATCAATAACACTGCATACATTAGCCGAGCTCTAGCGTGAATGACTGATGTAACAAACAGTGGTAAAACAAATCTTGATCCATGCTTCATCTTTCCTCAAAGTAGTAAGAACGATAGACAATCTGCATGAATAGACACAGTTTTAGGTAATAGTAGCCCACAACTGATCAGCATAAGTATTTCAGTAAGAGTAATAATGTGTGTTAACCAGTTAGCAGGAGACCTACACAATATAAAACTTAAAACTAAGTATTTTGAACATCTTTCAAGAGAAAACGGTTTGTGAATCCTGCATTGAACTCAGAGATTTGAGAAGCAGTCTTCAGTGAATTCAAGGGAACACAGCAAAATTTTAGGGTTATACTGCCGTGATATCGTGGTAAAGATTAATTTTAACCACTGATTCTTCACATGCTCATCCTTGGGCAGTGAACAAAAACTGTCTTTATCTTCACATTGTAGAGCACAGCGCCTTCTCGACGTAATGCTGTCCAGTATCCACAGGAATCAGCTGCCGGTTTGAGGTTCAACTTTACCCTGGTGTCTGCACGCACAAGTGGGCGGACAAAATATGCTAATGTTTCGTCTTGACGTCACAACGAAACGGCTTGTGACTCCTTTGAAAAACGATTAATTTCACTGAGTCGACTCTTACTTTTGAAAGACAATAACTTAATATATGGTGCACTTTCAGATTTAAAACTTTGCAGGATGTTTTCATTTTGTGTGGATGATACCACAAAAAATAAACAATTTGCAAAAAATAAACAAACAAACAAATGAATCTCATGAGGGAGCATGTCCCTAAACGGATCACACTTCAACCCCCCCATACGCCTTTGCCAACATTCTTAAGAATATCTTTTGTGTTCAGCAGAAGAAAGAAACTCATACAGGTTTGGAACAACATGAGGGTGAGTAAATTGAAAATTTTCTTTTTTGGGTGAACCATTCCTTTAGATTTATACAATTATAAATTGTATCATAAATCATAATATCATTATTAAGTCTGTTGTATTTGATAATTTATTGTAGAAAAATATTTTTTATTTTATAATAACACAATAACATTCTGCCTTCAACCTTTTTAACAATATTTCCACTTAGAAGAGTACAACTACAAACCAACATTTGATCAAATGAATTACTACTAATCAATAGTTCACCCAAAAAATAAATTGTCAAAAATAAATAAAATAGTTTAAGCAAGACAGACAGTCTGGGTTTGGAAGGACACGAGGATAATTAAACAATGGTGGTTTATTTGATTAACTCGCCATGTTACTCATTCTGGCATAGCTGATTTAGAATTACATTATTTTCTAGAAATATTTCGACCCAAATATCAGAAACCGGGGTTGTAAACCTCTTATTACAGTTTTTTTCAGTCGCTAACAAGCGTTTGTCCAACCAGTTGTCACATTTTCAAAACTCTAAACACAATTAGCACAGCATCGGTCTTTTGTGGCCATACCATTCACACATTTCATGTCGTTTTCACACAATATGCAGTCAGTGAACACATTTCCACAATGCTTACATTTTCTTAACAGACAAGCTATACCTCCCAACAAAATTATGGATTGTCTTTGTAGTATTTACAAATGTTAACACACACCATCCCACAATAGCAAAAACAATATTCCAAACCTTAGATAGGGTATAAAAACCTCTGCTTCTGCAATGATATCAGTTCAAAAACAATATATCTTAGCTGATAATAAACAAAAGAATTGAATAATTGACCCACAGCTTATTTATGTTGGGTAAATTGGGCCAACCACAGCTGATTCCAGTCTGGCTTCCTATTACATTGACACCTATACAATAAAAGGAGGACTTTGAGGAGTGATGTTTTTGGAAACAGAAAAAGACAAACACTGTAATGGCTGGACGAGGAAGAGTAAGAGCAAGGGGCCCAGGGAGAAGATCAGGTGTAGTAATAGATGCAGTGAGAGTAGCAGGAGCAGTGAGAGATGCAGTGAGAGGAGCAGGAGCAGTGAGAGATACAGTGAGAGGTGCAGTGAGAGGAGCAGGTGCAGTGAGAGGTGCGAGAGGAGCAGTGAGAGGTGCAGTGAGAGATGCAGTGAGAGGTGCAGTGAGAGGAGCAGGAGCAGTGAGAGATGCAGTGAGAGATGCAGTGAGAGGTGCAGTGAGAGGAGCAGGAGCAGTGAGAGATGCAGTGAGAGGAGCAGTGAGAGGAGCAGGAGCAGTGAGAGATGCAGTGAGAGGAGCCGGAGCAGTGAGAGATGCAGTGAGAGGTGCAGCGAGAGGAGCAGGAGCAGTGAGAGATGCAGTGAGAGATGCAGTGAGAGGTGCAGTGAGAGGAGCAGGTGCAGTGAGAGGTGCAGTGAGAGGAGCAGTGAGAGGTGCAGTGAGAGGAGCAGGAGCAGTGAGAGATGCAGTGAGAGGAGCAGGAGCAGTGAGAGGTGCAGTGAGAGGTGCAGTGAGAGGTGCAGTGAGAGGAGCAGGAGCAGTGAGAGATGCAGTGAGAGGTGCAGTGAGAGGAGCAGTGAGAGGAGCAGGAGCAGTGAGAGGTGCAGTGAGAGGTGCAGTGAGAGGAGCAGGAGCAGTGAGAGATGCAGTGAGAGGAGCAGGAGCAGTGAGAGATGCAGTGAGAGGTGCAGTGAGAGGAGCAGGAGCTGTGAGAGATGCAGTGAGAGGTGCAGTGAGAGGAGCAGGAGCAGTGAGAGATGCAGTGAGAGGAGCAGGAGCAGTGAGAGATGCAGTGAGAGGTGCAGTGAGAGGAGCAGGAGCAGTGAGAGGTGCAGTGAGAGGAGCAGGAGCAGTGTGAGATGCAGTGAGAGGTGCAGTGAGAGGAGCAGGAGCAGTGAGAGATGCAGTGAGAGGTGCAGTGAGAGGAGCAGGAGCAGTGAGAGGTGCAGTGAGAGGAGCAGGAGCAGTGAGAGGTGCAGTGAGAGGAGCAGGAGCAGTGAGAGGAGCAGTGAGAGGAGCAGGTGCAGCAGGCCCAAGGAGAGGGCAAGGTAGATGTGTAAGAATGCGTGGTGGTGGCATTCCAAGGGCTGCAAGAACAGTAGTCAGTGATGAAATTCGTGCCACTGTCATTGACCATGTAATCAACCACGGTCTTTCACTAAGAGAGGCTGGTGAAAGAGTGCAGCCCAATTTGAGGCGGTCAACGGTTGCCTCCATTATACGCATCTTTCAACAAACCAACAGGTAAGTATTGCATTTTACATGGATTGTTTCTATTCTCACTTGACATGTCAATAAGGTCAATAAAGGTCAATAAAGAATGCAACGTCTTCCACCCTCTGGGGGAAGAGGAAAGCTCCTCAATAATGATCAAGAGCTTGCCATTGTAGAAATGGTTGTTGCAAATAATGCAATAAAACTGAATGAAATTCAAAGTAGAATTGTGGAGGACCATGAGATATTTGACAATATCGATAGCATCAGCATCACAACCATTACGCGGACATTGTCCAAACACAGAGTGCGGATGAAGCAGCTCTACACTGTTCCCTTTGAGAGGAACAGTGAGAGAGTCAAGGAGCTACGACGACAATATGTCCAGGTATAGTGTATATTCAATTCAATGTCCAGTTCTATAAGCTTTGCACTTTGTAAGTAGGTAACCTACACTGTAATAGGTTACAGTACAGTATCGTATACAGTAATGACATGATTTACATAAACTTTGTTTCAGAGAGTTATGGAATTGGAGGCCAACCAGGCCCCTCATGAATTCATATACATAGATGAGGCAGGATTCAATCTGGCCTAAAGGCGTCGACGTGGACGAAATTTAATGGGAAAAAGGGCCACAGTTGATGTGCCAGGACAGAGAGGGGCAAACATTAGCATGTGTGCAGCAATTGCAAATGCAGGATTACTCCTTAACAGATGTCAGGTTGGACCCTATAATACCGAGCGCATCCTTGCCTTTTCCTAATGAACTCCACCAGCGCCTGGTTCCAGAGCAGGATCAGGAGGGTGAAAACATGAGGACCTTTGTAATTACCTGGGACAATGTGGCTTTCCATCATTCGCAAGCAATAACAACATGGTTTGAAGTCCACCCAAGACTGGTAAGTCTCTTCCTTCCACCCTATTCACCTTTCCTCAACCCCATAGAGGAGTTCTTTTCTGCATGGAGGTGGAAGGTTTATGACCATCAGCCACATGACCAGATGTCCCTCCTTGAAGCCATGGATACTGGCTACAGAGACATCACAGTTCATGATTGCCAAGGGTGGATCTGACATACCAAGCGGTTTTATCTCAGGTGCATCGCCTTGGATAATATCAGATGTGATGTTGACGAAAACATGTGGCCTAACCCTGAAGATCGCAGGGATTAGATGTAGTAATGCTTATAGAGCTTTTTGCTGTTGTTTTTTTTGTTCAGAATGGTCTTGTGTGTTTCATGGATATTTTGTTCACTGTAAGCAATACTGCTAAACTTTTTTTCTGTTCTATCATAACGTGTTTCTACTGTACCTCCTATACTAAACAGTAAAGGAAAAAAAACTGATTTGCTTTTAACTGGAATGCTTTTGAATGTGAACATTACTGTACATGTGGACATACAGTTCCCAACCAAGAAATTTAGTGTAAAAACGGTGGATTGCATGTTTTGCATGCAAATACCTTTAAAACTGAAGCATAAAAGTCTATGCAGTTTTTGAAATATCAACAATAGCCAGTATTTTGAAACCTGGTGTACTTTGATTGACTGGATGTACCTTGTGAAGTGAAAACAAGTGTTATTCTTTGACAGAATAATTTCATTTTGAGTCAGATTTCCACTGTTTTGGTAAAGTTAGTGTGTGCAGAGAAAGATGTGTTCTATTTTGAAATGAAGAGTTAGTATATATTTAACAAAATGTCTTTTTGAGAAGAAAATTATCCATTTGGCCAACTGTGTTTTGTGGGTGTGAGTCTGTGTTAAGAGTTTAGAAAAAGTATCTGAAGTATGGGTAAGCGCTTGTTAGCGATTGAAAAAAACTGTAAATAAGTAAAAAGTTTAATATAACAGCCTGTGCATTGTTTGGTGTTATTGACCCTTGGTTTTCTGCATTTAGAGGAAGAACAACATGTTCTTAAAGTTAAGCATGCACTTTCACAGTCATTTACTATGACAGCTGTAGATTTATGTTGCATGGTCAGGCACCAGGAAGAATCAGTTGAAGTGCTGCCACCTTGTGTTTCTGTGAGTTTGGACTGGAAGCATTGACTCAAGCGGTGCTCCCTAAAGCCTAATGATATCTAGTCTCACCAAGCCAGACCTTCAGCCAGCCGTCCATCAATATTTAGGAATATTACTTCATTTGTAAAGGAGTGAATCCTGCAGGAGTGTAAAGGAGTGAAACATGAGAGGGACGGCAATATTATTTTTTGGTAATTATTCAACTTAAAATACATTGCACTACAAGGAATTGACATTATTCTAACTTTAAAATGCACAAACTTTTCTTCAGGGAGAGCATTCAATCGGACCCCCCTAGAGGATTAGACCTTCAGACCCAATAGTCTCACTAAATCCTGTGGGAAACACTGTTCTATGAACTACATTCCAGCATAGTATAAAGTTTGGTTTTAAGTTAGTAAGGCGGTTTATGCCAAATTCCTACCCTACCTATCTTATGTAACTTGAAAATAGTTACACCAGACAATGCTTGGCTCTTTTTAGGCGGCAGGAGTAAAACTTTGACATCCTCAAATGTGTTGTATGGTTTACGAATAATGAAGGCAGAGAACAATTAATTAAAAAAATACAATAAAAAAAAAGTTCATGTAACTTTCCTTAAATGTGGGAAAAATGACAGATTACTGTCATTGTGGGGAAAATTAAAACTAGATTTGGGCTAAGCCCCGAATGTTTACAATGTCTGGCTCCGCCCAGGAAAAATCCCTTAAAACTCATCTTTAATCCGCAAAATAACATATTTAAGTGTTTTTTTTCCTTGTAAAAATGTAACAGCTTGAATGTAACTCTACACCCTTGCTTAATTTAGTATATGTGGATCTATGAATATGCAAATGACCCCTGCCTCCACTCACTCACTCATTGTCGATCACACGTTGACCTGATTGGTTACAGGGTAGTTTGTGACGTCAGAAACACCAGCGATTTCAAACCGCGTTTTTGAGACTGTCTTTGGTTCTCTGCAGGTTTAAGGAGAAAATACTCAGCAATGGTGTTGGCCAGTGTTCGAACGATACCGTGTCCTTTTGGGGAGCCCAATTTTTTTTGGGGGGGGGGGGGGGGGGTGTTCGTGCACTTCTCGTACCAATTATATGCCAACAATGGTTTTAGCGTGCATATGCTACACACTGAAAACCCCTTGGGTAGGATTAAGGTGGGGAGTGCGTGCGTATTACACGCCATAAAGTGCGTATCATATGCACGCGAAAACTGCGTAGCATATGAATGCAAAAACTATTTTTAGCGTATAAATGGCATGAGAAATAACATTCGTTGTATATGTACGCACTTTCATGAGATCGGGCGGAATGCGCGGCGCTGCGCTTTGAAACCCATTAATTTCAAGGACTTGCAAAGAAACATAACAGCTACAAGTGTATGCACTATGCATGAATGAATGATATTTTTGCTATTTTACACATAATACTCCACAATGATCACAATACACCAAATTGAAATTGCACGTCAAAATAAAACATTGTCAATACTTTTTGAGACCCCCCCAAAATTTCACGAATCATGTTTTCAGGGGAGCCCATGTCTTATTAAGGGGAGCCGAGCTCCCCCGTAGTTGAAATTAGATTTTCTAAGCTCTATTGGAGTTAGACAACACTTTTCAGTGTCGTAATCATACTTCGTTACATGGCATCAATGTTGATGACATTGAAATTCTGCAGCAGAGCGATGACATCTCAGATCGGCATATTCTGTTTAACCATGACTGCAAAATCAACTCCTTGTTACAAATATGGTAGAACTATCACTTCTACCACTAAAGATTGCTGTGTTAACAATCTTTCTCCATTTCTGTCAATTGAAGGAGTTTGGGTTCCTTGCAACTGTCACCTTTGCCTCGCTTAGTTGGGGTTTCAATGGAAAGTCAAAGGGTTTTTGGTTAAATCTATGAAATATGGTATGTGGTTAACACAAGCTCAAGATATGTTCACATTTTATTCTATTACCAAAAAATCTGTAACTATCCCTTGTTTTGTAAGTTTTTTTATTGTCTTGTAAAAGTTGCTGCCAATAAGTGGCTAAATGTGACTACAGAGGTTGTCGATGACATTAAACGTAATCAGCCAAACAGGTAAACTCATCTACTCATTAGTTCACATTAGTTTTGGTCCTGCAGTTATACTGTGTAACTTTGGAAAGATCTCAAGCAATATCTTTGCAAAATTTCTCAATGAATCCCAAAACTGTTATTTTTGGATTTTTTGAAGCAATTCAAATGCCTGCTTTACAATAAATCTAATTATTTTCCTATGTAGATGTTATACTCATTAATGTAAGTTTTCAAATTGTAAACCTATTTTTTTTTTTTTTGGTATTCTTACATGAGATAAAACATTACCTCATTACAATTTCATGTTATCTTAACCCCAAAGGACTCAGAACATTTACAATTTACATGACCTACAAACTTTTTATCTTAATTAATGTTTACATTTATTTTAATTGAAGTAATGCGCTCTTTCTTTCTTTTTTTTCATTCTCGTTTATTTTTAGTTAGGTAGTTCTGTTTTAGTTTTGTGCTATGGTGTTGGTGAAGTGTTTTCTTTAACTATTCTTTATATTTGTTATTCTTAATACGTGTTGTTGTGTTCTAATTTTGTTTTTCCACACTATAGTAACTGAATGTTCAAATAAAGCAGTAAAAAAAACCTCAGTTCACTTTTACAGCCTTGTTGTTTATAATCATGTTCTTGCAAACTACTACCATCAACATTACTTCAGGGAAAACTGAAAGTTGTCAGAAGTTTAGTGAAGTCATGTGACCATGGTGTAGTTTGTTTATAGTTCTTTACTTCTGCCGATTGCATTTGAACTTGAACATTCATAAAAGTTTTGTTAATTTATCAAGATTATTATGATAAACTAGATTTGTAAAAATCATACATTTTTGTTGGTCACAGAGCTTATTTTCTACAATTTTCCAAATGCAAAGAAAACCAGGGTGATGTCAACTTCCGGGTTGGTCTAGAAAAGTAGGGCTACATCATCACTGTCTTGTATGAAGTAACAAAGCCTCATTTGCTGAAATGAGGTGCCTTGGCAAGTTCAACACACATTTTGAAATGAGATTTGTAAATGTTTTGAAACTTCATGAACGAAGCAGTGTTTTGAAAGCGTCCATCACTAAATGACACTTAAAGGGATTCTCCCAAAAATGAAATTCATTAATTACTCACCCTCATGTCGTTCTAAACCCGTTAGCCTAAATTCAGTCTGTTCATCATCATATAATGTGATGGTCTCTTCAGAAAATTTGGACTAAACCACTCGTTTTATGATCTCTTTATGAACTTTTTAAAATGATTATTAGGCTGCATAAATTAGGTCAACTGGAACCGGGAACACTTCCTATAACACCTGATGTACTCGCTACATCATAAAAAGAATGGCATCTATGCTAATTTTAGTCTTTCTGTTTATTCTGAGGTTAACTGTAATCAGCTGGACCCTAGCCGTATCCATATCAGATGGAGGACCTGTGCCTGAACACGACCACAACGCATCCCTGAAGTGTCAGCAGAGCTTGTGTCAACTAGACTCTCCCCTGTGAAAGCCTCATCAACATGACAGCCATCAGCACTGATCCTCAACAAACTCGTCTCCATACGCGCGTGATGACTTCAACCAGATGAACTGCATAATATAATGTTCCGATCTAATCTGACCTCTGACCTGTAATGCTGACTGAATCATAATCATACACTGTTCGTTCGTTGGTCAGAGGAGAACTGGCCCCCCGACTGAGCCTGGTTTCTACCAAGGTTTTTTCTCCCTTCTGTCACTGATGGAGTTTTGGTTCCTTGCCACTATTGCCTTTTGGCTTGCTTAGTTGGGGACATTTAATTTTATATTTAACAATATTATTACAACTTTTTCCTGTTATCTCTGTAAAGCTGCTTTGAAACAATCTGTATTGTAAAAAGCGCTATGTAAATACAGGTGATTTGACCTGTAGCTGTCAAATGAGGATGAGTAAATGACAGAATTTTCATTTTCAGGTGTACTAACCCTTTAAGTTTTAAATATGTTAATTATGAAAGGTAATAATTTGGGGGAAGACTAATTGTTGATTTGCCCTTCATATTAACCCTTCACATTTGTGTGATATTCGACAAACACTTTTAAGTAAAAAAAAAAAAATCAACAAGAGCTTTTTTTAAGTGTATTTTCATAAAGATGTACAGAAAAGATTTATATATATTACCAACATAAATATGACAACATGCACATTAACTGCTGAATTACCACTTGATACAAAAAGCGCATGTAAAGCGTTTAACAAACTGGAACTTCCTTAAAAACAGCCTTCCATTGAAGCTTCGCACATACAGCAAAAAGAGAAATAAAACAGAGGACTAGGGTCTTAAAATAGATTGAACAACAACTTCAAAATGCTGCTGGCAAATCTCCCTATCAAATATCAAATGGATATTAAAGCTGTTGGATCAGTTATTACATTCAGCTGACACACACACACACACACACGACACACATGTACAAAACAAAGTAATACTGACACTTTGGGTTGGCTAAACATGTTCAACTCCAAAAGCCCTTTAGTGCAAACGAGTTTTCAAAACAGAAACTCGAAGTCGACCGTCACCAAACGCGAAGAAATCACAGCCAAAAAAAAAAAAAAAAGCAGTGTCACGTTTAAGAACAAAGTGTCTTTGTGGACGGAGATGTTTCCAAGAAGTGTGCTCAGGTGCTGTCGTCATCCTTCTCCGTGTCAGTCCTCTCAGGAGATACGGCATGTTCACTAGTATTTGGATATCATAAATCCCCCCCGAACACATCAAGTAACGGCAATCGTGTAAGTAAAGGAGGACGTTTGCTGGACATTAGCAATGGGCTATCAAAAGGATGGCGTGTGTTATATATCAGCTGGTTAGTGATGTATTAAGGCCTAGAGCTGCGAGGAAACGTCCTTTGGAAAATATACTACGCACAAAATCAGCAATATGGTGAAACCTACGAGTGTCTCTTGAGGGAGGGAGGAAGGGAGACGGCTGTGGTCAGTACATTTCACTGAGTATCTAAGCAGCAGTGTATTTACAAGAACGACATTCGTTTATTGTGTTTCATTTCCCTTTTGCATCACTCTCGAGCCGTTCTGGAGGGTGTCTCGCTGAAGAACAGGCACTTCTTGATGGAGTTTGTTCCCTTTTCCTCTTCTCCGTCACTGTTGTGTACTGTTTTTTGGTTATCTGATGGCGGTTCCTCAGGGGCCTGATGTGAGGAGGCACTTGGGAACTGTTTTTTGAGGAGTCTGGAAATGCTATGTCATCAAAATGGGCTTTTGTCTCACCTCCAGAATATCTAAAAAGGAAACATTAGAGAGCCATAAGCCATTACAATTAATGTTCAAGGCTAACACACAGAAAATAAGTTTGTTTGTATGTATGGCAAGCCATTTTAGCTTAAGATGTTCCCAGCGTTACTCGTCGTAATTGCATTCTTACTAGTAACAATTAAGTTAGAGAGCTCTCTAGTTCAATTCTTAATAGTAACATTTGAGCTCTCCAGGTAAATTCTTGCTAGTAAGAATTCCAATTAGATTTGCATCTAATGAATACAAGTTTTTAACAGTAAGAATAAAATTGTAAAACAGATTAAGATTACACCCATTTCTCTTGCAAATCCCACCTGCGGTGCAATACTTCAAAATAAAAGCACTATCATTGTGTCAGAATAACCACAAGACTGAGATAACAACTCGGATACGTTTTGTTATTGAAAAATAATATTTAATCACTACATTAATTCACATCTTTATACTCTTGAAAATGCTTGAGAGCAAAGAAAACTCACCAGTATGGTGCCCTCAGCCAAACAAAATATTTCATTTTGGTGTTTAACACGTATGCAGAAGTTGAGCTACATATAATTGTTAGGCTTTTCATCACTGTGACAAAAGAGTTTAAAAATTTATTTTTCTCTTTTTTTATCCATCATGATTGTTTTAATTTCCCAATAATTATATATGAATTACATAGAGTGATAGAAAATGGCACCATTGTACTAGCGCACCATTTTCATTACAGCATCTATATGGGAATTTAACTTGCATAAAACAGAAATCACACATTTTTTCTTTTTCTTTTTTTGTCCGACAGTGTATAAACTTGTCAGACATTGAGACATTTTATCGGGCAATTTTTTTTTTAACTACTAACGTAAAGTCAAGTCACCTTTATTTATACAGCACTTTATACAATACAGATTGTTTCAACGCAGCTTTACAGTGATAACATGAAAATAATGATTCAATGATGCAAACAGAATTCAACTCTGCTGTAAAGCAGCTCTATAAAGACAATAGTAAAACATTATTCAGGTGAAATTAGTTCAGCATTGATTCATTTCGGTTCAATAACATCAATTAAGTACATCAATTATGAAATTAGTTCAGTATTGACAAAATTAAATCTTGTTTAATTTAAAAAAAATATTAAGCAATATTTAGCTGAGTGTGTTTTTGTTCTGGTACCATGACTGGTTCAGGCCTGTCTAAAACCACCATTAGGTGGCAGTCCAAACCTGTCTTAATGAGTGAATTATTCAGTCAAACAATTCGTTCAAAACGGTTGTGTATATATAACTCACTCAATATCTACCTCTTGTAAGTTAAAATGCTCACGATCGCACTCATACACTGATATTTGGGAAAACGGCACTCTTGCTTGTGTCATATTCATATTACTTAACCCCTAAGTTATAAATATATTAAAAAAACACAGACAGGGATTTTTTTCCCCCATAACTTGAATTCTAGGGGCATTCTAACGGCATTCTAATACGCTTCATCCCACAGTGAATGCCTTTGAACTCTAAAGACGTGTTTTTGTTTGAGCGTATATATGTTTGAGTGTAAATTCATGTTTAAAAAGAGCTTACAGTGCATAGCCTACCTATATTTCTTCTCTATAAACCATAATTTTATGATTTAATCAACACTAAAAAAAAATAGTATTACTTACAGTATATATAATTCTTAAAAGATCATTAGAGCCTCAGTGCTGCTAATCATCATTAAAAACGCAACTTTATGAAATGTCAAGGCACGATTAATCATAATGAATGTGCTGAATAGAGAGTGCTGTAATGCAGTTCTTACTAGTAAGAATCGCTACTGTAGAGCTCGAAAATTGTCTTTACTAGAAAGAATGCCTTTTCAGAGCCCTACGACTGCATTCTTACTAGAAAGAATTCCAATTATAGAGATCTTACTCTACATTTTAAGCTAAAACGGATTGCCATTTGTATGGAGGGCAGGTGTGCTGTACCTGTGGTGATACGATGCAAAGGAAGAGTCACATAGGTGAGATGAGAATACAGCAGAAAATACTCCTCTTTTCTGTTCAGCTTGAGCCAAGAACCCACCAGCGAGCGGCCCGTCCCTGACAGAGAGCGGGAGCGCAGGTTTGTAGTGTTGCACAGGTCTGAGGAGAGAGGAAAAAAACTTACATTTTACCTGGGATGGAAAGCCCGACAACCAAATCATTGCAAAAAAAAAAACAACGTTTTTTTCCTCCACAAAATTGCATGCATATTTGTTTTTTTTATTTCTTCCTGTTCTAACCAAAAAATAGAATTTTGTATAAACGAATTTTAAACATGACATTTAATTAGGGGTTCAAGCACAAGTGACACTAGGTGGCGTCCTTTGCGTTTTCTATTTTAACTCCAGAACCGTGTGGGCTAGATTCAAAATTATTTTTTCCTTTGAATTACTTTGCCAAAAAGATAGTTTCTTTGATTTTCCACAGTTTAATTTCCACCGTGAAAATGTTTTAAGATATGTTAATGAATTGTCCCGGCGACATCCATTTGCACAAATAAAAGATCACTTAAATATCACTCTGTAATTAAATGGCCGAATATTTCCTAATTTTCTTTTTCAGTTTGTCTCGTTTAGAAGTGTCAAGTTTTTTTTTTCAAACTGTTTAGTATTAGTGGAGCTTCCAAACTGTCGATTCTACACCGCTGTCTTTACAGGACAAACACACATTATCTAGAGACATATGGCAGCTATATTACGTAATTTTCTACACAAGCTATTGGTGCTTGGACCCTGATAATCGCATCGTGGGGCTATAATAAAAATGTATTGTTTTTGTGGTGTATTTTATAGATTTCGTTAAAAAAATTATAATAATTTAGCCGCAAAATTAAAGCCAGGTTTCCATGTCCCGCAGGGAGAAACGGTGTCATGTTAGCAGCCCCTAAGTTAATAACTAATGATCTTTGCATCGGAAGTGAATCAATCAATCAAAAGTAACTTTAGCTGGACAGTAACTTTATTCTAGAGCTGCTGTAAAGCCAAAACAATCTCTGTTACTGTAATTTTCTATTATCACTGTAAAGCTGCTTTGAAACAATCTATATTGTTAAAAGCGCTATATAAATTAAGGTAAAAAAACAAAACAGAAAAGGTAATCAGAATACTTTGTGTTTTTTGACCAATCGCAGAACTACTTCGATTCTTTGGCTCAGTAATTCGTAGTTTAAGACTGCAGGGGATCGTCAATAGATCAGAACATAGATAGATGCTGGAAACTTGTCATTTTATAATTAGACTATTTATAGCTAATTGTACCTCTAAAAAAGTAAAAAGAATAGTTTTTAAATCGGATTAAAAATACAAATCTATAACATACGCCGCTAAAACAATTCACTGTTCAATGTCAGTACTGTTCCAGTGTTGTTTGTGTACCTTCATCATCCTCCTCTCTGAAAAACTCCTCACTGTCGTTCGCCGAGTGCGATTTCTTCATCTCAGCGTTTCGGTTTCGGGGCACTTTCCGGCGGAGTGACGGTGAGAAGAAGGAGGGTCTGTTTCTCTCTGGGGTAGGGGGAGTGCTGAATGATGTCACCTAGAAGGAAAACAGGACTGTCAATTTATCTATAAATGCACATGAATGAATTACATGGTACAAGATTGGATTAAATCATTTTATTAAATTTTTTTGTGTGTACTAAATTAATGTGCTAAATTGATGTCCCAATGAAAATGCCCTGATGAAAATCAAAGTTGAAACACTTTTTAAAGGGTTGTTTAACTCAAACCTATGTTATCATCAGTTATGCATGTGTTCCATGTTATGTAAAATAATGGTATTTTTAAGAGGACTAGTTAATTTAGGGATTTTTTTCGGCTACTGTATTTTCAAAATCTGAGTTTTTTAGATGGATTTATATCACATGATGTTTGAGACAATAGCCTCTTTCACACATACAGTCTTTACTGGTAAATTACCTTTAAATGATGAGAAAATGTAATATTACCAGTAAATTACTGGTATGATGCTGTGTCAACAAAGAATAAAGGTGATGCATTGACATAAGAAGTCTACTTAGGGCCAATTCATTCATTCATTACATTTATATAGCGCTTTTCTCAGCACTCAAAGTGCTTTACATAGAAGGGGGAATCTCCTCAACCACCACCTGTCATAGCTTATTGTACTATAGTAACTGCGGTACTACATTATGCTTAATTTTCATATTAATATTATATGGTATCATATTTTATCTTAAACTTGAAAGCACAGTGAATATTTAGATCTGCTCCAGCAGGGCTCAACCAGTAAAGATCAGTGAGTCAACTCCTTTTGTCTTTTGTTGTTAGATTAGCATTGAGGACAAAGACAGCAATAGGTTTGTTAGGCTGCTGTCACTTTAAGAGCTGTACTTATCCAACATACTGTTACAAGACTGTTTACGTTTACTTAAGACATGTTTCACAAGGACACTTGCCTATAATTTGACAATATGTTGTTTGAATTTGTCCATTCAAGCGCAAGATGACGAAAGAGAACTCAATTTAATAGGCTATTTGAGGATGTTTACGCACAGAACACTTCTTGAAAACATCATGTGATTACTGTACCACCTTCCTGTTATAATGAAGGGTACCACTTCTTATACATAAATCATGTAATATTTAATGTTTTTAGTTGCACAAATGACGCATATGTGCCGAGGGAACGATCAGCAATCAAGAGCATACAACAGAAGTCTCTCTCTCTCTCTCTCTCTCTCTCTCTCTCGATGTCTGTGAAAAAGGGATGTGCGCTGCGCGCTCAATTCACTCCAATCAGCTTGGGCACAGCAGCTATATAGGCGTAAATATTTCGTTTGTTTAACATTCTATGAATTCAATACATTTACTTCATAGACATCCTTCCCTGATATACCCATTATGCTCTCTGTTTGCTTTTATGTCTGTTTCTCTTTGTCACAAGCACTGTACTTTATTCACTGGTCGGTATCTGTAGTTCGTTTCGGAGCATTTTAATGAGTATGAGTATAGAAGTGCAGTATTGGCCCTGGTATCGGTGCATCCCTTGTGTGAAGGGTATCTAACTAATAAAAAAGACAGAACGCCGTTGCTTGTGTGAACAGCGCATTTCTGTATTTACCAGAAAAATTGTTCTGGTAATTTTACGGTAATTTACCGGGATTGCTGTGTGAAAGAGGCTAATGATAGTCTAGCACGGCATCCATTATATACACTATAAGGTATATATATATAAAGGTATATATGGCCCACCCTTTGCAGCTATAACAACCAACTCTTCTGGGAAGGCTTTCCAGAAGGTTTAGGAATGTGTTCATGGGAATTTTTGACCATTCTTCTTGAAGCGCATTTGTGAGGTCAGACACTGATGTTGGACGAGAAGACGGCTTGGCTCGCAGTCTCCATTCTAATTCATCCCAAAGGTGTTCTATGGGGTTGAGGTCAGGACTGTGCAGGCCAGTCAAGTTCCTCCACACCAAACTTGCTCATCCATTTCTTTATTGAAATTCCTTTGTGCACTGGTGCGCAGTCATGTTGGAACAGGAAGGGGCCATCCACAAACTGTTGGGAGCATGAAATTGTCCAAAATGTCTTGGTATGCAAAATAATTAAGAGTTCCTTTCACTGGAACTAAGTGGTTAAGCCCAACCCCTGAAAAACAACCCCACACCACAATCCTCCCTCCACCAAACTTTACACTTGGCACAAGGCAGGCAAGTACTGTTCTCCTGGCAACTGCCAAACCCAGACTCGTCCATAGGATTGCCATACAGAGAAGCGTGATTGGTCACTCCAGAGAAAACGTCTCCACTTCTCTAGAGCCCAGTGGTGGCGTGCTTTGAACCACTGCATCCCACGCTTTGCATTGCACTTAGTGATGTAAGGCTTGGATGCAGCTGCTCAGCCATGGAAACCCATTCCACGAAGCTCTCTACACATTGTTCTTGAGCTAATCTGAAGGCCACACGAAGTTTGGAGGCCTGTAGCTATTGACTTCTGCGCACTGTGGGCCTCAGCATGTGCTGACCCAGCTCTAGTGATTTTTCGTGGCTAAGTTGCTGTTACCAATTGCTTCCACTTTGTTATAATACCACTAACAGTTGACTGTGGAATATTTAGTAGTGACTCGTGAGCAAATTTCATGAATGGACTTATTGCACAGGTGACAACCTGTCACAGTGCCACGCTTGAATTCACTGAGCTCCTGAGAGCGACCCATTCTTTCACAAATGTTTGAAGAATCAGTCAGCTTGCCTATGTGCTTGATTTTATACAACTGTGGCCATGGAACACCTGAACTCAATGATTTGGAGGGGTGTCCCAATACTTTTGGCACTATAGTGTATATGAATCTACATTGTGGGACAACAGTTTCAAAGCTTTTAAAAATGCAAAGCGCAATCACATATATTTTTAATGCAGAGAACAAATGCGAACTCAGTATTTGTGTAGTAATTTAAATTGCAGCATATATGACTGAAAATCATATTAAATCAGAATCAGAATTGCAAACAGAAACAGAGTTGAACCGACCCTCTCGTGGATGGGAGAATCTTGGTCCTCTTCAGTTCCACAGGGTGAGGTGTCTCCAGTGGGCACTCGACTCACGGCCATCTCAGCGTGACCTTTCCCCTGAGGACCCTTCATACGCACAAACTCCATGTTGTTGTACTTGTAGAAGCCGAAAGACATCCGCTGGGCCATCTTAGCGGCCACACTTACCTATCAAGGCAAGACATACCATAAAATACAGACATGAAGCATATACAAGATAATGAAAATGTTGGACACGCACACATGGAAGCGTACCCGGTTGTCATAGACCTTCTTGAGGGCCTCGTAGCGGATGGAGCCCTGGAAGATGACCCCCTGGAATGTGTTGCTTTTGTCACTGGCCACCAACTCGACACAGACCATCTCACCTTCCCCAACAGTCATATCGTTGAAAACCTGCCCAGAATACACACACCAATCACAGCCAATCATGACAATTACACCACGGCTCATTCAGAAGGACTAATTATTCAGGCTGTTACTTAATATGTTCGTATTCATCATAAATTAGGTGTCATTCGAAAGCTTAAAACTCTCAAAAATTCATCCTGTGAAACCATTTTGAAATTGGACATTTTAGTGGGCTCCATTTCTGAGACATATCAACTTCTGAGGAAATCAACAAATCTTTGAGTCCAAAATATATTCTTTGTATAAAATAACAAAATGTACATTTGCTTTACGGTAAACTTAAACTACTATAAGTTTTTACACTTTAATTTTTTGAGGTGCATTCACTTCAATAATTTTTCCCAACTTTAGGTCTCTATTCAAAAACATTTATGAATTGTAAAGTTCAAATCTATCCTCAAAAAAGGGTGTGTGCGAGACAATTAACGGGTTTAAGCGGTTTTATTTCAGCTAGTTGTCAAGGAAATGTTTCTCATTTCCGTTTAGTTTGAATTAAAGCACTAAATTAGCCCAAACTAAATAAACGTACGGCTGTGCAACAATTAATCGCGATTTTGTGATATATATATATATATATATATATATTATATTATATTATATAGAAATATAAATATTTTATATATAAATACACATGCATGTATATATTTAAGAAAAATGTGTTGTGAATGTGTTTGTATATATACAAAATAATTATACAGAGTTCACACACACACACACACACAAACTTTATTCTGAATGCGATTAATCGTTTTACAGCCCTGAACTATAGACGTAAAAAAGGCAACACTTTATAACAACTTTCATTAATAAGTCATTGACAAACTTAACAAACGTTAACGGATCATTTGTTAATATATTTTCACATAGCTAGAAATATGAGATAAAGTGCTTGTTAATGTTTTATAATGATCTTATTTAGCATTACATAATGATTAACAGATCATTATTTAACATGAATTAAAATACTTACATATGTTATTAAACTTTCAATTCATGCGATCAAGCACTTTTTGAAACTACAAATGTCATTCAATTTCAGTTCATATGTATTACTTAATGAATTTTTTTTTTTTACATCGACTGAATGGGGATCACGCTAGGGAGCCAATCGTCTTCGAGTACTATTGAACTAGCCAATTTAATTGGCGTGCGTGATTTACATTACACACTCCGCCCACGCGGCACGGGTATAAATACGGAAGTGGATGCACGCACTAGTTGCTTTACGCTGAGGAGCCGAGCGTAACTGGGAGTCAGCGGTGGTCCAGCGGTAGTGGCAAGGGGACTACGTCCTCCGTTCCCTCCTTCAGTGAACAGTGGGTTGCATACGCAACCCCAGGACGTTCCCTTTCTGACGATAACGTCGGACGTAGTCGACTGAATGGGGATAACCTTTGAAAACGCCACTAAAGCTGCCACCTTCCAGTGCCGAGACAAAAGCCTTCTGATGCCCCCGCAAAGGAGGGGAAGGACAGGGCTTAGGCCAGGGAAGTCACTGCTGTTCCTACAGGACCACTGGGAAAGCGTTCCCTGTACATAGAAGGAAGGGACGCTGCGGAAGCCACATCCTGCCCGAAGGGAGGTAGCATGTGGAGAATACACATATGAACAGGCCACCCCAGGTCACTGGGGTGGCTCCAGGGGGGAGACTCAGCGGACAGTGACGGCAGAGGGAAGACACGGGCTAGCCGTAGGGAGCAGTATCGTGGAAAAATACACATATGGGATTACCGTAGGGATCGCAACATATGGATCCAGCCTAACACAGGTTCCACAAGCTTACGAGTGGTAGGCCTAACACCGGGCGTTCCGCCACTTCTGATGTTAAAGGGGTGCGGAGGAACTCAAGGGTTCGGAAAAGGGAACTCAACTGGAGCAGAATGGCGCACGTATCCAATCCGTAGTAGGGGAATGGCGCTGCAAGCTGGCACTTCGAACCGGGCTCACGGTGAAAATGGCTTCTTAAAAACGACGGGAGCAGCGGTTCGACTATAGGTGTTGCCCAACCCCCAACTCTAGAATATCTGTCAGCGAAGCACTCTGTGTCAACGCCTAGGCGGAGCACACACATTTAAGAGGAGCTCAACACCTAAGTGGGCCTGTGCATGTCAGAATTTTCACCAAGATGAAGGCAGCCACCATTCAGTGGTCCAACTTCGCTTGGAAACAGCCTTCCCTCTCTGATGATTTCCTTAACAGATAAGAGCTGGTCTGAGGTCCTAAGGCTTGCGTTCTGTGCACGTAACCCGCAATGAAGCGGACGGACAGAGAAAGCCAGGGCTGGGTCTGCCTCCTCCGGGGCAGCGCTTGCAGGCTCACCAACTGGTCCCAAAGGGAGAGGTAGGAACCTTGGGCACATATCCAGGCCGGGGTCTCAGTTCGTGAGAGTTAGCCGGCCCAAATTCCAGGCACAACTCGTTGACCGAAAGCGAGCAAGTCCCTACCCTCTAGTAGAGACCAGGCGAGCAGGATAACTGTTTAAAAACAGAATTTTTAACTCACTGCCTGCAGTGGCGGTCTCTGAGTGCAATAGCACCAGAGATAGGCCCAAGAGGATAAAGGAACTTGACGATCAAACGTGCTTCCCATGCTTCTGCATCATGATGCGCGTCAAGAAAACAGAGGCAACATCATTTTGAGGGTGGAGGAACAGCCTACTCCAACCCATCTTGCAGGAAGGAGAGCACTGAATGACCGAACGCTCTCAGGATCTCCTCACGGAGAGTAGACTCACTCAACGAATAGATTCCACTTTCTTTTGCGTAAGCACAACTTCCTATTTTAGGGGGTGCTCGCAGAAGTGATGGTAACTACCACATATTCCTGTGGTAGCCACCTGAACCTCCGCGTCCAGTTAGGACCAACCTGGAATCTCTCCAGGGGTCTGAACGCGGGTGCCATCATTCCCCGTCCCTGAAATGTATTCAAGGGAAGTCGGGAGGGCTGTCGAGGGGAGCTAGGTCTGGTTGGGCCAATAAGGGGCAACTGTCAAGACCTGCTCCACTCCTGATCTAGCACAATAGGTGCAAGCGTCATGCGTGCACAAGACAAGAGCACTGCTCAACACTACATGTGAAGATCACTGAGCTTCAGGAGCAACTCTGCTCAACACCTGAGTGTGAAGAAATTCACTGAGCTTGAGCAGGCACCAAACGACATTTATGACTCAAAACCTCGCTACATATACTTCCTTACATATTACAGTATGACGTAACAGAAATGAAAATTACAAACAAGTTTTTGTGTTAAAACACATTTGTAGCCTTTTCTGAAAAAAAAAACTGATCATCAGCCAACACATGTATTGTTTGGTGCAAGAAACCTTGTCTAACATTTGATTGGATTTATAAATACGGCCATTTCAGACAGAGCTTAAACTGTGTTTGTGTTAACCTGCTGGAAAAAATAATGTGCTAGTGTGTCAACAACATCAACAAAAGCACATAAACCTGTCCAACCTGTTCGTACACACCTCAGAAAGCGATCACTGCGATATGACCTGAAAGCTAATGTACTTCATTTCCTTATCTCAGAGGACACACACCTTTGATTAACCTCATGATGTTGCAGTACACTAGCAGTTTTGTTCTAGCATCGTTGCTCCAGCAGCACATTTGAGAGTTACCTCCTCAAAGTTGTCAATCATGAAGAAGATGTTCGGGTAGCTCATTTTGGATTCTTCCCCTTTGCTGTCCATTGGGTGTTTGCTTGGAGAGGCAAACACTTGCTGTAAAATAAAGAGATGCGCTGTTTTCATTAGCATGTATGCAGAAGTCATTAATTCATTAAAGATATTATATATTCAGATGATAAAACACTGCTGAGTGATTATTTGCCCAAGACTATGTAATAAGACTATGCACACTTTAAGGAAGTAAATTCTTCAAGGACTAGTAAATGTCTTAAACACTTTGTTTAGTTTGGTTTTCCTCATAGCACACATACATCATGGAGACGTGTCTATGTTTTGATCTGTAAAATGTTTTTAGAAAATAGCATCATATTCCAGCTTAAGTGCAGGAAGGTAACGGGGTTGACACTCATAGGGCCCTATAATACACCCTCCACCAGGCACGACGCAAGTGCTTTTTGCTAGTTTCAGCCTGACGCAGTTATCATTTCACGTTCAGCGCCACATTGTTTAAATAGCAAATGCATTTGCGCCCATGCTGGTCTAAAAACCAGGTGTGTTCAGGCGCATTGTTGGCGCGTTGCTATTTTGAGGCAACTGAAATAGACATTGACCAACAAAAACCTGATCTAAAGTCAATAGTTATTAATATGTATGGCGCATTAAGAGGATAGGGACAACCCTTTAAGACCATGTGCCGGGAGCGCCGACCATTTTTCCCGCCATTAAACTAGCAAAAGTGGATTCAGACACGCCCTAAGCACCTAAGTGAGATCGTTAAAATAGGGCCCTTACAGTTCAAATCAAAGCAACTGTACACCCTGTTGCTTTGATTTTTTTTAGTAAACAAATGACTCTTGAAAAGTATATTCAATTTTTTTTATAATAAATACCTTCTAGTATCATAACCTTGAGCTTAGACTAAAAAACAACAAATTGAACTGTAAGACTGTCAACCCTGTTACCTTTCTGTATATCCCAATACACAAACTGCACAAATGTTGTCTTACCTGTGATTTCTTTTTGTGGATGTGGATGTCTCCTGCATCTGAGCGTGTGCAAACTGCACATGTGACCACATAATCCAGCTGTGGGACAAAAATACTTCATAGGCAAAATCATAGGCAAAACCATACCAAAAACAGCATTATGAAAACGTCAATGACAGAGATATTGAGTTTATTTGAGTTGAGGAAATTGCACAAATAAACCCTGATGGCGTCGTATCATTGAGGTTTGCTTACTTTCTGCAGGATGAGATTGAGATAGACACTCTCCTCCCAATCGATGTCGGGATCACCAAGTCCAGGCAGCTTTTTAGAGTCTCTTCTGTAAACCTCCACCTCAACCTGAAACCAAAGCAAGCCACCGTTACAGCAAATCAAACTTTTAAAGGAAACGTCTTCAAAACGTCTTACATCACATACTTTTTGGTGATCTCTGATTGGCATGACATGGCATTATTAATGTAGGCAAGATTAAACATCTCGGAAAATCTATGTTTAGCCTTATCAGGGACTTTTAAATGCCATCTACACGTTTCATAAATCAGCAAAAATTACATTAGAGAAGTTCTCCATCTCATTAATCTTAAAGAATGTCCCGATGATTGATTATAAAAAAAATTCTCAGTTATCTCAGCAATTACTGCAGATAGTGAATTTAATTAATAACTTAATTATTTATTTACTCTGTAATTCTTTCATGTTTGGGAGAAGGTGATAAAGTAAGAGAGAACAGGAGACAGGACAGTTAAAGAAATAAAAATAAAAATTCAAGGTTTCATATTTGATCCAAACATTAAAGTTATCCCATGATTTACTCACCCTTAAGCAATCCTAGGTCTATATGACTTTCGTCTTTCAGACGAACACAACTTGAGTTTTATTCAAAAATATCCTGGCTCTGCCAAGCTTTAGAATGGTAGTGAAAGGGACACAATATTTTTGATGCCCAAAAAAGTGCATCCATACGACTCAAGGGAGTTAATGCCTTCTGAAGCAAAGCAATGAGAAGAAAAATATCCATAGTTCCAGATGGCCTACGCAAGTCAACTTGCACCAAAAGAATAACTCTCTTTAAAAAAATCCTTGTTTTGGACTTCTAGTTTGTGACCGCGGTCGTTACTTCTCACTGGAGCTTACACTACGCAGACGTCCTACGTCATGTGCTGGAACAGAATCAGAATCAGAATCAGAATCAGAATCAGAAAGAGCTTTATTGCCAAGTGTGCTTGCACACACAAGGAATTTGTTTTGGTATTGAGGCTTCCAGTGGACATATACAAATACAAATACAACATGAAACATAATACTACAAATTATAAGAATAAAAAATAAAAATATAAATATATGAGAATAAAACTATCACAGTTGGGTTTAGTCAGAATAGACATTTTCAGATTTACAGATTATGAACCTATTTACAGTGTTTTGAATATTATAAATAAATAAATCTACATATAAGTATCACCTGAGTTGTAGGATATTGCACTAAACAGTGGGAGTATTGCACTTACAGGCATATGCCTTGGGAAAAGTGTTAACTGTTCAGGAGGGAAATGGCCTGTGGGAAGAAACTGTTCCTGTGCCGAGATGTTCTTGTGGCCAGTGATCTGAGTCTCCGTCTTGACGGTAACAGTTCAAACAGGTGGTGTCCAGGGTGAGTGGAGTCTGTGATGATTTTACCTGCTCTCTTCCTCACTCTGGAAGAGTACAGGTCCTGGAGGTTTGGCAGGGGGGCACCAATGATCCTCTCCGCAGTCCGGACTGTCCGTTGTAGTCTCCTGATGTCTGATTTGGTAGCTGAACCAAACCAGACAGTGATGGAAGCGCACAAGACAGACTCAATGACGGCTGAGTAGAACTGAATCAGCAGATCCTGTGGCAGGTTGAACTTCCTCAGCTGGCGAAGGAAGTACAGTCTCTGCTGGGCCTTTTTTACAGTGGAGTCAATGTGATTGTCCCACTTCAGGTCCTGAGAGATGATAGTGCCCAGGAACCTGAATGACTCCACTGCTTCCACAATGCTGTTCATGATGGTGAGTGGGGGGAGTGCTGGGCTGTTCCTCCTGAAGTCCACGATCATCTCCACTGTTTTGAGCGTGTTCAGCTCAAGGTTGTTATAACTGCACCAGGCAGCCAGCTGTTCAACCTGCAGTCTGTAAGCAGACTCGTCACCGTTTTGGATGAGACCGATGACAGTGGTGTCGTCTGCAAATTTCAGGAGCTTGACAGTGGGGTCTTTAGAAGTGCAGTCATTAGTGTACAGGGAGAAGAGCAGTGGGGAGAGAACGCACCCTTGGGGGGCTCCGCTGCTGATTGTGAGTGTCTTGGATGTGTGTTTCCCCAGTCTCACTCGCTGCTGCCGGTCCGTCAGGAAGCTGGTGATCCACTGACAGATCGAGGATGGTATGGAGAGCTGGGTCAGTTTGGCTGTGAGAAGACCAGGCATGATGGTATTGAAGGCCGAACTGAAGTCCACAAAGAGGATCCTTGCATAAGTCCCTGGTCTGTCGAGATGTTGCAGGATATAATGCAGTCCCATGTTGACTGCATCATCCACAGACCTGTTTGCTCTGTAAGCAAACTGAAAGGGATCCAGCAGGGGTCCAGTGATGTCCTTCAGGTGGGCCAGCACCAGTCTTTCAAACGACTTCATGACCACAGACGTGAGAGCGACAGGTCTGTAGTCATTAAGTCCAGTGATTTTGGGTTTTTTGGGGACAGGAATGATAGTGGAGCGTTTGAAGCAGCAGGGAACTTCACACTGCTCCAATGATCTGTTGAAGATCTGCGTGAAGACCGGGGCCAGTTGGTCAGCGCAGGCTTTTAAACAAGCAGATGAGATGCCGTCTGGGCCTGAGGCTTTTCTAGTCTTCTGTTTTTTGAAGACTCGGCTCACGTCCTCCACACAGACCTTAAGCTCAGGTTGGATGGCAGGAGGGGGGAGTGATAATTGGAGTGCAGGCCACTCTCTTGAGAACGCACGTACAGCTGTTGCCGGAAGTCAGTCATTTATTATACTGTAGTCCATAAAGTTCTAAATATTTAAATTTTTCTTACAAAACGCATCGCTTCGCTTCAGAAGGCATTTAATAATTGAGTAGTATGGTACTTTTATGATGAATGGATGCACTTTTTTGGGCTTCAAAAATCTAAATCTACGGTACCATTTACTCACATTATGCTTGGAAGAGCCAGGATATTTTTAAATATATATCCAATTGTGTTTGTCTGAAATAAGATACACCTATACGTCATATACACCTAGGATGGCTTGAGGGTGAGTAAATCATGGCATAATTTTTGGGTAAACTATCCCTTGAATCATTTACTCACACTCATGTCCTAACAAACCTGTATGACTAACATTTGTTGCAGTGCTCACAAAAAAAATAAAAATAAACCTATGGCATGAATTAAATGTTTTAATTAGGTGTGAAATATTTGGATGAATTATCTCTCCATTAACCCGTATGTTTCACTCAATTTATTGACTGACAATTAATAGGTTAGTCTCACCTTTTTCCCCTCCGTGTCGTCTGTACTGACGTACGAGAGCTTGCGACGCACATAAAAGAGCATATCGTCCTGACGGGGTGCCCATTTCTCCATGAAGTATGTGGAGAACATCCATGTCCAAAACACTATACGGTCATCCTTGATGCACCCTAAACAAAACAAAACAAGAATCAAATACAATTGTTTCTACTTAAATGCACTGAAAGAGTAAATGCACAATATGTTTGTTTTTAGTACACACACTTATATACAATAAGTGGACAGACTGCAAAAAATAAAATTTTGTAGAAGGATTTCAGCTTAAGAAAAATTCTGACCATTGTTGTCAGATGTTATTGGTGATATTGAATGTTAGTGTAAACTTGACAAAATGTTTTGACAATAGTCAATATGAAATCAAAATTCATCCTATTTACTTGCTTAAAGGGTTAGTTCACCCAAAAATGAAAATGATGTCATTAATGACTCACCCTCATGTCGCTCCAAGCCCGTAAGACCTCCGTTCATCTTCAGAACACAGTTTAAGATATTTTAGATTTAGTCCGAGAGCTTTCTGTCCCTACATTGAAAATGTATGAACGGTATACTGTCCTTGTCCAGAAAAGAAATAAAGACATCATCAAAGTAGTCCATGTGACATCAGTGGGTTAGTTAGAATGTTTTGAAGCATCGGAAATACATTTTGGTCCAAAAATAACCAAAACTAGGACTTTATTCAGCATTGTATTGTCTTCCGGTTCTGTTGTGGATCCGCGTTCAGTGACGCTGCTGACGTAAGACGCTGCTGACGTGTGTCTGGTGCGCCCGAGCTTCGTTTACAGTCTGAGGGAGACGCACGCTGGAAACAAAACAATCTTCACAAACATGTCTAGGGATTTCCACACAGAGGAAGACTTGCATTTTTTTGCCCAGCCATATTTATTTGAACCCGAATACACTGACGCACCAGATACACGTCAGCAGCGTCTTACGTCATCAGCGTCACTGCGGACTCGTGAACGCGGATCCCCAACAGAACCAGAAGACATTACAATGCTGAATAAAGTCGTAGTTTTGGTTATTTTTGGACCAAAATGTGTTTCCGATGCTTCAAAACATTCTAACTAACCCACTGATGTCACATGGACTACTTTGATGATGTCTTTATTTCTTTTCTGGACAAGGACAGTATACCGTTCATACATTTTCAATGGAGGGACAGAAAGCTCTCGGACTAAATCTAAAATATCTTAAACTGTGTTCTGAAGATGAACGGAGGTCTTACGGGCTTGGAGTGACATGAGGGTGAGTCATTAATGACATCATTTTCATTTTTGGGTGAACTAACCCTTTAATACACATTAATTAATGCATATAATCTTATACCAAAATTTTAATAAGTTGCTCTACTTCTGAAATGAATTTCCTTTCTAACTGCATGGATAATATTAATTAACCAATGGTAAATTAGTAATTTGCATTTAGTTCTAGGGTGCGTTTACAAAACAACAATGTACTAAAAACGGAAAGGTTTTTCCTTTGCAATTTTGAAAAATGTTCTATACAAATGACAACGTTGTCAAAATGATCCTTGTTTACACAGATTCGAGAAAACAACTTCAAATGCTGTATTATTCATCCCAGGCCAGTAGTTGACAATGGCACTTTGTAAAGAAACACTACGCGCCTATAGACTGGACATGTAACACGCATGCACATGACGTCACCGTTTTCACAAATTTGCATTTCTGTAGTTTACACCGAGACGATAACAGTATTTATATAATATATATTATATAATAGTATATAATATATTATATAATATATAATATTATATAATATATTATAATAGTTTTCAAAAACTTGAACTCGTTTTCAGGCCAGTAAAACGTCATTGTCATGTAAATAAATGGCCAAAACGCACAATAAGTTTTCCATTTTTAGTTGAATGAAATCAGTGATGTGTAAATGGCCCCAAGATTCATTCTGGTATGAAAAGTCTTTCAGCATCCAATCAATTCTATTCTCAAAAGATAAAATGGATATACCTAGACTTTGTGAGTCTTACAAGATTTGAAAACATATTCAAAACCTATTCAAAAGTAATCAAGTCATTTAGTTCAGTGAATGTGTCATCATGAGTATCCTAAAGTTAAATATATAACAAATTAAATGACAGGCAATCAATTCAATTATATTTCGTTATATGTAAAATAGATATATCTAAAATAGTTTAGTTTCAGACAAGCAAGGAATTAAAAGTGGCAGGAGCCGATAAATGCGTCACATTGGATGTTGTCCACTGATGACATCTTTATTGATGTCAATGAGCCATTTAGATTTGTCTAGACTGAGAGTTGTTGTGAAAACCGGAACTGTTCCAGCTCTGGCATCAGCACCTTGCCAATGGAAAGTGCTTTATAGTAGTGGTACCTAACATGACATTTACTTCCCATGGATCTCATGCCATCAAAAAGAGAAATTATCATATGACCTGGACTCTCATATCCTCGTTTAGAAAGAGGAAGATGTTCAGTTCTACCCGAAGATCTACCACTTAACAAGCTTAAGTTCTAAATCTTAAAGATTAATGGATCGTTCATAACAAACAAATGAAATGAAAAGGCCAAAAAGTTAAGTTAGATTGCACTGTGAAGTCCAGCAGTAACTCTGAACAGATGCTGTAGTAGATCAACAGCTACAGACAAGCCAACTCAACACACACACACACTCTCTCACACACACACACACACTCTCTCACACACACACACACACACACACACACACACACACACACACACACACACACACACACACACACACACACACACACACACTAAAAACAGAAGCTTACACACACACGCTCTAAAAACAGAAGCTTTTTTCCATTGAAAGGTTTTAATAACATCCCAGCTCTGTTCTTCAAATGGAGCTTCCTTGGTTAAAAGAATAGTTCACCCAAAAATGATAATTATCCCATGATTTACTCACCCTCAAGCCATCCTAGACTTTCTTCTTTCAGCCCAACACAATCAGAGTAATATTAAAAAATATACTGGGAATTCCCAGCTTTGCAATGGCATAGTTTTTTTGAAGCAGAGTTTTTGAAGCTCCAAAAAGCGCATCCATCCATCATAAAAGTTATACATAGACTCCAGGGTGTTAATAAAAGTCCTCTGTAGCGTAGAGATGGGTTTTACTTTATGAAAATATCCATATTTAAATCTTTATAAACTATAATCAATCACTGGTTTCTGGTGACCTCTGACCCGACACAGTCGTATGGATTACTTTTATGATGAATGGATGTGCTTTTTGTATCTCCAAAAACTCTGGCGCTATTCAATGCCATTAAAAAGCTGGGAAGAGCCAGGATATTTTTTAATATAACTTGTGTCCGGCTGAAAGAAGAAAATCATAATCTATGTCGCCGGCGTCGGCGGAAGTACCGCCCCACTCGACCGTGCGAAGGAGGATAGTTCAAATTGTATTGGTTGCTTTGTAAACAGTGGGGCGGTACTTCCGCTGGTGCCGGCGACATCGGGCCTGACCTTTCAACGTGATGACGTAGTTCCCGGCGCGTTGCAGATCAGCTCAATCTGAACAATTGTAGTTAAAAATATATATATATATACACAATTTTTTTTTTTTAATGACCTATCGTTTCGTGAAATAAGACCCCCCTCCTCAGCTGCGATCGTGCACAGTCCGTTAAAGCACTTCAAAGACCTTTGAAACTGCATTGATTTGGAAATGTTGTTTGAAATGTTTTCCTCAAAAAAAAAATTTCTCTTCCACTGCGGAAAGAAAGACATGGATATCTTTGATGGCATTGGGATGAATAAATTATTAGGAAATTTTCATTTTGAGGTGAACTAATCCTTTAACAGCAAAAGTATGATATATTTCTCTGGTAACACAGCTGGATAAAGTTTGTAATGCCGTCGAGAACAGAAATTCCATGGTTTATTAACTTATCCCGAAAATTATCCACCTAGTAGCTATGCTTAACTAACAGGATTGAGGGAATTTTGAACATTTTAGAATGAGGTGAAATTCAGTTAATAGAGTAGGCTACAGCATTCGCTCATTTCTACATTTTTTCAACATTTAAAGTTGTGTAAATTAACATTAATGTATCATTTATGAACAAAACATGAAATAACAATTAAAAAATGTGTATACAAGTTAACATTAATCTAGAATAATCAAGAATAATAAAAAGTTTTGATGTTAACAAATTGAACAGTACAGTAAAGTGTTACCAAACAATATAACACCTTATGAGACGTGTTAGTTGTAACCAGAGGAAGATGTTCACAGAAGCAGAAGTGAAAACCGTGCAAAACGCAAAACATTAACAGTTTGTCGCAGAGAGAATGAAATATTAAACAGGGACAAAACATTAAAGAAAGACGACAGGGAGAGAGAGAGAGTGACGCACAAAGAGCATAATCAAAATTAGAAAATGTCTAAAATTTCTTCTGTGCAATTTGGCTTAGTTGAGTGAGGTGAACTGAAATATCTATATGATTCAGAATATGAGAGTCACTCTAATGTGTTTATGTATATGATCTTTGATGATGAATTTGCATGTGACTTGAGTTACTCAGTTATCACTAGAATGACCCTGACAACACTGAGAGCAGCTTCCCTGCAGAAAAAGCACCTGACAGTCAGTTCATCAAAAAAAATTTGCTGTGTTGTTAATAGGACGGAAAAGGCCAAAGGGAAAGTCAATGAAATCAATCAGAAAAAAAGGTTTCACAAAGCAATATTATAAATATCTGTATAGACAGTAGGCTACCACACATTACTGAGTGATGTCATTTTCAACAGGTGTTCTCTATAAGGGAGTTGTATTGTGGTTTCATCAACCATAGATAGATAGATAGATAGATAGATAGATAGATAGATAGATAGATAGATAGATAGATAGATAGATAGATAGATAGATAGATAGATAGATAGATAGTTAGACGACAGCACTATGACATCACAGGCTCGACAGCGCGGCGGCGCGCATCGTGAATAATGATGTCATATGATAGATAGAGGACCACCGGCAGAAACAAAAGCTAATGACCGCGGCCTGTTTTCGCGCCTGAATAACATGATAAAATCAAGTTCTTCTGACGTGTCTGCGCTGTTCATGAAGGACAGAGAGTCTGTGAGTGTTTACAGCTGAATGTAACGTTACTGACCCAGTCTGTTGAGGTCCTGTTTGACGCTCAGGCGGTTGCGCTCGTCCGCGATGGCCTTCAGCATGTGCTGCAGGGACTGGTCCGGTTCGGCGGGGTCTTCGCTCTGGCCCGAGAGCGCTGCCATGATGCTCGCGGAGGTCATGACACGATCACACCGCTCATCTCACGGCAACCCTGTTCATGACACGAGCCCGAACACAACAACACAAGCGCCCTGCACTTCCGTCAGCTGAGACGCGACGCGTGCGCGTGACTCGCGTCGGAAACACCCCGTGCTCTTCCAGACGTCATGCCGTAGGCGTCGCTGAAACAGGGCGCCACTTCCACTAAATCACTATTAAACTAGGAGTAAAGATGTGGAAGATTCTTGAAACAATGTGAGGATTTTTGGATGATTATATTGATTGCTTTTCATCTGCTTATCATTGTTTTCCGTTGTGTGTATGTTTTTCCTCTGGTTTGTTACATGTAAAACCTTCTCTTGATGCTCTTTAATGTTCTCCTAAGGTGTAGTACAACATGCTTCCCTCGGGTCAAAATCATTTTCTAAAAAGTTTTTAAAAAATGAGTGTTCATCAGAGGGGTCTTGGACCCTTGGACTTTTGTGGCACTTGAACCACTCTAAAATTCTAAAACTTTACCAAAAAAATATTTTATAAAGTCTTCATGTGTATCTGAATGCACACTGAAAAGAACTGATTTTAGGACCCAGCGGAACAGCTCATTTGCTCCATATAGAGCTATAAGGCCATCTAGTGATAAGAGTCATGAAATATCATGTTATATATATTTTTTTGCTACAAGAGGTCGGCAAAGACACACAATGTAAGATATTTTAAGCTGAATTAAAAGGGTTATGCATGAAATTGTGAGTTATTTTGAATTTAAGTTGAAAGAATGCTTAAATTACTATTCATTTATTATTTATTGATCAAATCTAGAAATTTAAAGGTAAATTAAACAAAAAATCTCCCGAAAAATTGCATTAAAAAATAGAAAAAAAATGTAACTTAAATAAAATAAGCTTTCTGGACAAAAAAATAAATGAAATAAAATAGTATAATTTTTGGACTTCGGGTCATTTTGACCCACCAGGGAAAGATGTGTTACAAAAAGCGAGGGAAGGAAGAGGGTCAATCATAAAAATAAAAATAAAAACTATAATTACTAATTGCTGTCACCTCAGGTGTTTTTTGTGGAATAGTAAATGTTATTCTTAAAAAAGAATCACATTATTTCTTAAAATGTTTTCTTTCTTTTTTAAAAAACATTGCTTTATCATGGTCTTGTGGAGAGTCACATGATGTATAGCCTATATGAATATGAAAAAAATTGTATATTGTTATTGGCTAAACTTCAAATTCATAATGAACATTTTCACAAAAGGCAATTTAAACATACAATTTCTTTTATGTTTTTATTTAGATGTTTTGTTCTCCGTGCTCCACTCTTGTGTCTGGATCTCACATTTTATTAATAGTTTTTGCTGGATGTTTTGAATGTGTTTGGTATTATAATATTAACATTATAAAGTAATAATGATTATTACTATTACTAAAAATTATATTACTATTAATGATAATTATTGATTAACTAATAATAATTAGTAATTACTATTATTGTCATAATTATTTAATTATTAAGTGTTATGTTTATTATGAAAAATAGGAATCAAGTCAATTAAATATTGGCATGCTTCCTTTGACATACTAAAAGCTTTTATTGATGTTGAATAATTTGGTAACATTTTACAATAAGGTTTCATTTTTTAACACTATTGTATAATAACTAAAATGAACTAACTAGCAATACAGTACATTTGTTACTGTATTTGTTAATTTTGTGTGTGTTCATGTTACTTCACTGAGGTTAATAAATACAACTTTTTATTTTAATAATGTTAATAATGCAATGTTTAATCATGTTAAAATTAACAAAATTTTATTCATTATTAGTTTAGGTTAACTAATGCATTACATATATAAAATTAGCCTATAATTTGCATGCCCTGGCTGTTCAATTAAATTCAGTCTATTTTTCTTTAACATTCTCTCTAAAGTGCATCAGAATTGTTTAGAATATTCCTTTAAATGCAGACTTCTATTCTAATTTAGGCTATATATTGTTGTGTTTAAAAACATTTCGGTTGTGTTTAAAATAATTATCATGGTGATATTTAATACACCTAAAAAGGCAAAATGACAGCCAACTGAAATATTTGTCTGTTTTTTTATATATAAATTGATGCCACCTTAATTCAGAGAATGACATTTTGAATTGTTTTATGTGGTTAGGAGATTCATAAAGATAATGCAATAAATGTATGAAATACTCAAACACTGAAACATTGTTTCAGCATCGTATACATAAAAGTAAAATGAGCAGAAGACAACATGATGTGATTTTATTCAGAAGCAGTTTTATCAGTGTTATCCTGGACATGTGGCTGTTTATAATCATATTAAACACACATCAATCAGCTAGTGTGCACACACAGCTCAGCACATCTCGCGTACAACCTCAGAAAATACTGGAAAATAATGACACAGCTCCAAAGCAAACATATCAATGAGCATCAGTAGAAGCAACATTATGAAACATGTATATCCACAGAAGTGCATGGACGTAAGGCTTCCACATCAGAACATTTCAGTGACGTGGACGGTTTCAAAACGAATACAAAATAAACTGGATGGTTGGAACCGAATATCCTTCAGATTTTACACACATATGCTGTCCATTAATAACTTCATCTGCTAGTTTTACTTCTTATGTAGCAAATACAGGAGAGTGGGGCTAGTTGTCACCAGTGTTGGGGGTAACGCATTGCAAGTAACAAGGTATGTAATCGTTTTTAAAAGTAACTAGTAAAACTTTTAAATTTACAACAAAGTTACTTTTTCAAAAAAGTAACGCATTCACGCTACTTTGTTTTCCCATGTATTGATTGACACCGTGATGTGAACATTTGCATGTACTCATCTCATTTGCACAAAAACAATCTGTTTTTCTCAAAAAGAATAAAAACTGTGAAATGCATACTCAGAATATTGCACAAACCTGCATTAATTAAATATGTTTACACAAATATACTTTATGTTTTTAATCTCACTTTATTGACTAAAGTCTTTGCTGCTGACCTTTGACAATCCAATTCAAAAATGACTTTAGAAAAAGATCACATTTGTTTATTTTTTTTAGTCTTTACTGCTGAAATTTCTTCTTCTGTGATCTAGAATGTCAGCACAGCTGAAAGGTTTGTTTGAGTTGTGCCCTCTACTGTACAGGGGTAAATTTGCATTTCCTTTTAGACCGAGGCTTATTCATTTCACTTTGGTGTGAAAGAGCCTTTACATTTGCCAAAAACAGAACTTTTTTGTTGTTATTAAAAAAAATCAAACCAGCAAGCCCAGCCCAGGTGAGAAAAAGCAACGTAACACATTACTTTTCATAAAAATAACTAAGTAACGCAATTAGTAGTAACTTTCCCCAACACTGGTTTTCACATCGAAAAAGTGGTTACTAAAAAAAACATTGTTTAAAGTCCAATGTAAATTAATGTCCAACTAAAATTTACTATTCAATTTTTGTAATACACATTGAACAAGCGAACTCAATAAAGCACCATAAAACACACATCTTACATATTCACCGCTGTTTTTTAAAACTGCTTTACAGTTTGAATTATCTCGAAAAGGCATAAAACAGCCTATAATATTTGCATTGCATGCAAGTTTCTCATTGTGACATCTTAAGATCCTTGCACACTGATTCCAAAATCTTTGCACGTTAAAAAATAAATACGACCTCACATTGTGTCAATCACGTTTCAATAAAAAATGTAAAAGTGACAACTAGCCCAGGTTTAATCTAATGGACCTGTCTTGAATATAAGCAGCACACATTCATCATCACATTCATGTTGTTTTCACAGATTCTTTGTATCTGCTTGTATTATATGTAAACACAAACTCTTCTTCCAAAATTACCAGAATGCTATTGGTAATGCAAGTGCGAGTGCATTCTCGGCTGAGCCACAATGGGCTCTATCATAGGACATCAGCACGAATGCTCGATTTTTCCTTCAAACCAATAAAGTAAGATGAAATAAAGCAGCAGTCCTGTGAATGAGCTCAACTTATAAAGATCTCGCAGGCTTACTGTAATGCACACGGCACAGACCGTAGCCGATTAAAAGCACTTCATTAATACCGCAGGAAACACACTTATGCTGCCGAGAAGTCGGTTGAAGTGTGCAAACATTTTGAAAATATCTGATTCACAAAAAATTCACAATCATATAGGTGGTAAACTGATGAATCTCAGTATATAACATCAGAAAGGACACGTTTTAGAGACGTATGGCAGATGGAAACGAACACACTTTGAGCTTGTGTGCTGTCAGGATGATAAAAAAGGCAAAATATCAGTTGATAGTTCTCTGAACACGAGCCTGAGTCAGACATGTTGTTTGCTGATAGAGAATAACAACTCATGACACGTCCTGCCACAGCAGCAACTACACTATCTTTTACAAATAATGAAGAAAATGATTAAGTTTGTTAATTAAGCCTGCAATCGAGTGCATAATTTTGTTAGTGTGCTGTGATGCCGTTTAAATAACCATCTCTAATGTGTCAATGAAGTGTTCACTTTGGCCTCTCGTTACGTATTATTGCCAGTCCGATGAATGAAGATCCCTGTTTATTACACTGTTCACATCTGCAATGAGAATGAACATATTTCCAACTACTTCACAACACACAACAACTGTGTCGACACAGAGACTGAAACCTTGAATCCAGAGAGAGAGAGAGAGAGCGAGAGAGAGAGATTGTTGGTAAAATGAGAGCTAGATAATTACACAGACATATATAGAGAAATATAGACTGTTAGAGAGATATAGACAGGCAGATGATATATAGAAAGAAACTGAGAGAGAGAAAGACAAAAATATATAGACAGATTGTTAAGACATATATAAGCAGATTTACATAGATTGTTAGACAGACAGGAAAATTATATAGAGAGACAAACAGATATAAAGAGATTCAGACAAATTGTTAGATGGATATATAAACAGATTGTTAAATAGATTGTCAGACAGACAGAGATAAGCATAGTTCGACAGATATAGATCGAGGGATATAGATTGTCAGACAAACAGTTTTTAGACAGAGATAAAGACAAATTATTAGACCGACAGAAGCATTGACAGAATGAATGATTGTAGAGATGAAAAGAGAGAGAGAGAAAGATAGAGGCATAAGGTCAACAGACAGGTACACAAACCAATAGATTGATATTCAGAGAGTCAGATGTTAGAAAAGGTAGCAAAGAGACAGACAGGCTGGCAAATGGTTAGACAGTCCGAATGAAAGATAGGTTGACAGACGGAGAAACCGATTCAAGGCTTTAATCTGAAGTGCATCCGTGTTGTTGTCCATTTTTAATAAGTAACAACAGACATCATTTATTCTAGAGGTTTCTATTTGCTGAATCTGCTTGCCTTCTCACAAAAGTGACTTGGAATCAACAGTTTAATTCTCGGCACTGGGGTCAAACACTACTGATAATTGTCTCGTAAGATCCCTGAATGAATGGATGATCACAAGCCGCGCCTCCAAATAACCCTGCGTTCTCAGTTTCACTGAACGCATCCATAAAGGTGCTGTCACACAGCGCTCCAGGATCAGTTGGTGGCAGTTATTGTTTTGGTTTCTTGGACAATGTGCTCGGCTAGCTGTTGTTATCCACTGTCATGTATTTGAGCGCGGCGAAACCGTAGCGGCGAGACATGTTCTGCTGAAACTCTTCCTTCAGCGTCTTCAGACAAGCACGGTACTGTTTGTTTGAGCGAAACTTGGTGATGTCAAAACTGGGCGCGTGCGGCATGTGGATCATGTAGGCGTTGGGCAGAACCACAAACTCGTACTCCTGAAAATACACAACAAACAACATCACATGCTGAAAGATCTTTTTATTCCCAGAAAATAAGATTACAGTTATAAATATAGATGCAATTATCGGGGTTCAAGCAGTTTAAGGCCTTTAAGCACATCTGTAAAAAGATATGTTTTATTTAGCAAGCCTGTTAACATCTCAATTCTAGATAGAAATGACCATTTTCAGCCAAAAAAGGAAATTTACCATAGGAAATATATGGATTTAATTTTTTTTAGCAGTAATTAATTGGCCGATGATGGATATGTTTTTTGATTGCATTGTTGACGCATAGACAGTCTTAGGAACCTTTCCTATGTGATTACGTAATGCGTGATGCATTGCAGTACTAGTGCAAGACGATCATTTGTGGTTAAAAAGTATATATTATATATTTTTTTAGAAAATAACTGATGGTTTGGCTAGATGAGACCCTTATTCCTCAGCTGGGATCGTGTGGAGTCTTTGAAGCTGCATTTAAACTGCAATTTGGACCTTCACCCCATTGATTCATGTTGAAGTCCACTATATGGAAAAAATCCTGGAATGCTTTCCTCAAAAACCTTAATTTATTTTTGATTGAAGAAAGAAAGACATGAACATTTTGGATGATGTGGGGGTGAGTAAATCATTAGGACATTTTAATTCGGAAGTGAACTAATCCTTTAAAATTATGGGTTCTACTATTTTAAAAAAAATAGTAATTTTACCTGTCACATCATCTGTCTAGTCAGAGACTATTATGAAATACAAAAAAGCTTTTTAATGACATTTAAATAGTATTAATGCAAACAAGTGTTACCTGAGCGTCCAGCTCCATGATGTGAGCTACTTTATTCCACCCAAACCCCACAAAGCGCCGGTCGTACTCAGGGCTTTCTCGTCTGACCATCACATATGGCTCAAAGTCAGCCTCCCACTGGACTCGGTATGGTGTTGTAGCGGTTCTCCATTTGGCAAAGTCTGTGGGAGCATGACCTTTTGTCCAGACATGATATCTTTGGACAAGTAAATGATTATTAATTTAAGTCATCGTAAAACGGTCAAGAATTTCCAAAAACATAAAAAAGAACAATTATAAATATGACTGAAATGAATTTTTTCAAAAGAATCATGAAAGATTCAGTGGTAACGCTTCCTTTTACAGTACGTTAACTTACGTGTACTTACAGTGTACTTACCTAAGAAAGTACTGGGTAATAATGCTTAATTTTACAGTGCGTTAACTTGCATGTACTTACAGTGTACTTACCTAAGAAAGTACTGGGTAATATAAGGTAAGTACATGGGTTAAGGTTAGGTTTAGGGGTAGGTTCACGGTTATTACCTAGTTATTACCCTGTTATTGTAATTACTATAAGTAGTACATAGTATGTACATGGGGAACAGGACTGTAAAATGAAGCGTTACCGATTCAGTCACAAATCTAAGAAAATATCATCTACAATAAATGTAGAAAATTTCAGAGTTTTTTTTTTTTTTTTTTAAGTATTGTTTTTACCTGAATGTGAACAGAGTGCCCATATCGAGCTGTGACAAGAGCTCTGCTTTAGATTTGGGAAAGGACAGCCGATAGCGCAGTGTTTCAAACGCCGGAACCACAAGAGCCTTTTTAGTGTTCGCCATATCAAGCTGAACAACTGATTTCCTAAAACAGAAACAAGATGGATTACTTGTGGAACAGATCACTTGTACAAATCACATTCACAACCTGAGAACATTTTGCTGACACCGATAATGGAAAACATGCTTTAATGTACCTGGGTTGGCACTCTTGTATTTCTTATTTTCAGAGTAAAATCAGTTTTGCTTTCAGCTTTTATTAGTTACATTGGTATTTGTCTAGTATCTTACTTGTCTTTTTTTGAAGCAAACAAGCACACCAGAGTTTTTCATTTACAGATGTGTGTACAATATCTCTTTCTCCCAAAAGTTTCACCCCTGTTATGCTATGACTTTAATTCCATTGTATTTTTTTCTTACATCATATTTTAACAGAGTGACATCAAAAATGTTTATGAGCACATGGTTTAATTTAAGGCAAATTTCTCTTACAATCTTTATCAGTATTTCTCAACGAATGTTCAACACAGATTTTTTTATAAAGAAGTGCAAGAATGTTGACAGTATATAATGTGGTGACACAAAAGTATCAATACCTGCTTGCACTTGCCAAATAACCCCGAAACATTTTGAGAGTACCACGGTTGACAAAACATTTTAAAAGACAACTGTCATGTTGTTGTTGTTTTTTTTGTTGTTTTTTTATAATGCATTTTTGCATAGCACACCAAAACGGGGTGACAGTACCAGACCCTTTTCACTAGGAATGTCTTGATCAAGTTTTTTGTGCCCCCAATCCGATTCAAGGCACTGAATTTTGAGTATCAGCTTATACCGAGTCCGATACTTCGGCACATTAAAGTTAGTTATTGATATAAATCTAATGTATACAGCGCTGTGCAGAGAGTTTCTCAGGAGCCTGAAATCTAAAAGGGCCATCTATCACTACGTAGCCATTGTAACAATTACCTGAGTAACCCATATCAACGTGTTATGGCAACAATGTCTCAGTCTGATAGGTAAACTTTCGAGTGATTCATTACAAATGTGTGCATCAAATATGCAAGAAGGCTTGAATGTGTGTGCGAGATGCTAGAACAGACCATATTGGTACACACGTCACCCAGACAGCAACATAGTGTAGGCCCAGATCCGGCCCACATCTAGTAGGTGTGGAATCCATGTGTACCAGATGTGGGCCGGATCTGGGCCAAGAGACATTGCAATACTGAGACAGAAAAGCATGTGCATCAATATTATTTATTTAATTAATTAATTAATTTTTTTTAATTAATTAGTTAATTCTCAATAATTTTCTATTATTGACAGTAGGCTAGCCTAATAAATGAAACACAAAGCCATTTTAACAAGGCCTATCAATATTTATTTATATGTTATATTATCTGCAATGATAACGAAAACCCGTGCAGCAGGACTATCAATTTATTTATATATACAGTTTAATTTGCTATTGATTATAGATATGACTATATACTATATTTATTCAAATTAAACTGTTTCCATTGATTGTGAAGTTAGACATCGAAAATGGCAGATCAAGCGCAATCGTCTGGCATTTTTTTCTTGTTATGAATTGTATCCTATTTTCCGTTATTACAGTTAACTACACGAAGTGATATGGAACTGTAATGCGGTCAAGACCTGCCTGGAACTACTTAAGCCGTGCATTTCCCTGAAAATAATTGCACACCTTAGAACGTTCGTCAACCAATCAGATTCAAGCAGCCCTGTAGTATATATAAAAAATGTAATTGGCCCCAATACAGTTCCTTGAGAAAAGCTTAGGACATCCCTACTTTTCACATTTCCGGGGTTCTCAGAAGCAGAAGTCATCATAGTTGTGTAAACTTCTATAGTGATGAACGGGAGATGACACCAAATATAATTGTTGTATTTGCATTTAATCTAAAAGCAAAAGAAAAAAATCTGCAACTTAAATTTTTTTTTGTTGAGAAATTGATTACAAAATGTCAAATTTGCCATCACTCCCTCAGCTGTTGCACTAGAAACACCCTCACAGCAGCGTTAATTTGTTTTTGTCATTTACTGTCAAGGTAATATAACAAAGTATAGCATTATAAATGTATTACATTTTTTAAAAAAAATTATATTAAAAACTTTATTAGATTTGTGATGTTGATAACTTTGGAAAACACATCATCACAGTCTTAAAAAGGCTCCATTTACACAGTTTCCAACTCAAATTATAAGAATATTAATTTAAAAATATACTGTTACGGGGTTAAATAAAGTAGCACATGGGGTTAGTTTTAGAGTTTTTAAATGATAAATAATAACAATCTGTAACCAAAGATTTAGGTTTGTGGTCAACAGTTGAGATGAGACCAAACCAAAATGGACCAACATTGTTTTACCATTCCATATTTAGGTTTTGTCTTACCTGAGGTACTCATAGAGTCCATACATTGGCAAGAAGTCAATATCCGACAGGAACATGTAGGGTGTGTTGACCTGCCCTGAAGCAACATTACGCAGCAGGTTAACAGGGTAGAACTGGCCTTCTTTATAGACTATGTGGTATCCCACGTTGCTCCTGCTCATCAGAACCTCCGAGCCCTGAGCGTATCGCAGAAACTGCTGGGCTTCGGCATCAGAAAGGTAGAGGGCCAGACTGATGGGCCCTTCCCAGTGTTTACAGATGGCCTCTAGCATCTGCAGCCTGGAACAAAGAAACTCTCCAATAACTGACCAAAAAAATAACAACATACAATCTGATACAGTGGGTCCGAGACCATTTATTTTATTTTTATTTTATTTAAATATAAATTTTCCCCAGCGTGATTTAATAATTATTCAAAAAGCATCATGTGCTTCAATGGAAGCAAGGAAAAGGTTAAAATATTGCTGATTACTTACAAAGGACTAAATGGTTTAGCTCTCCAGTACTTGAGCGAGCTCTTAACACATTATAGTCCTTCACGTCTATTGCGACCTCAAAATTCTGGCCAGTTGATGATACCTAGAATATCAAAATCAACTGCTGGCGGTAGATCCTTTTCCTACTTAGCACCAAAACTTTGGAACAGTCTTCCTAACATTGTCCCGGAAGCAACACACATCTCTACAACCTGGCATACACATAGAACACTATACATTCCTATTATTCAAATCAGTGAAATGATTATTAGGCAGCATAAATTAAATCAGCCGGAACCGGGAACACTTCCTATAACACCTGATGTACTCACTACATCATAAAAAGAATGGCATCTATGCTAATTTTAGTCTTTCTGTTTATTCCGAGGTTAACTGTAATCAGCCGGACCCTAGCCGTATCCATATCAGATGGAGGACCTGTGCCTGAACACGACCACAACGCATCCCTGAAGTGTCAGCAGAGCTTGTGTCAACTAGACTTTCCCCTGTGAAGGCCTCATCGACACGACAGCCATCAGCACTGATAATAATAATAATAATAATAATAATAATATGTTTATTTTCTATAGCGCCTTTCAAGAACCCAAGGTCGCTTCACAATGTAATACAAAAAACAAATACCAAACAGACAACAAGCGAACAAATACAAAGGCCATCTGCTTACGAGAGACAAAACAGATGGAAACAAGCATACACTGGTTTGCATGAAAAGGAGATATTGCATTATTTATCAAAATATGCTATTATGATAAAGTATGTAGCAGATAGAGTTGGAAAAGTGCAGAACATAGAAAACAGTGATAAGGAAGATGATTTATTGGGCAAGCTTGAAGAAATGAGTTTTCAGATGTTTTTTGAAGGACCGGATGTTGTCGTTCGCACGAAGATTCGGGGGCAGCTTATTCCAGAGCGTAGGGCCAGCAACATTAAAAGCCCTTCCGCCCACCGTGGAGAGTCTGACCCGGGGTACCACGAGAAGGTTTGCCGTGCTAGATCTGAGGGCCCGAGTTGGAACATATGGCTGTACCAAGTCAACAAGGTATTTGGGTGCCGGGCCATGTAGGGCTTTAAATATTAGGATTAACAGTTTAAATTGGATGCGGTGTATAACAGGAAGCCAGTGCAGTTGGAAAAGGATAGGAGTGATGTGAGCAGATTTTTTATTATACGTGAGGCTGCGTGCAGCAGAGTTTTGAACCATTTGGAGGCGCTGTATTGCTTTGGTGGGTAGTCCGCTATATAATGAATTACAGAAGTCCAATCTGGAAGTGATAAAAGCATGAATAACAGTTTCCGCATCTGTAAAGGTAAGAGAGGGGCGAATACGAGCAATATTCCGCAGGTGGAAGAAGCATGATTTGACAGTCTGACTAATATGTGAGTGAAAGCAGAGCGTGGGGTCGAACAAAACTCCCAGATTCTGTACAGTTTTTTAAGGCCTAATCTCAACACCATCAATGTCAATAAAAATGTCATGTCTGGGTGAGTTTTGTGATCTAGGGTTAATCAACAGGATTTCTGTTTTACCAGAATTAAGCTGCAAAAAGTTAGAGGACATCCATGTTTTAAGGTCGTGAAGGCAGGAGATAACTGAAGGGGGCGGAAAAGATGAGTTCGGGTCAATCGTGAAGTAGATTTGAATATCATCAACGTAGCTATGAAAATTGAGACCATGCTGTCTGATGATCTGGCCTAACGGTAGTAAGTATATTACAAATAGAAGCGGGCCAAGTACAGAGCCTTGGGGCACACCATGGGAAACACAAACTGACCGTGAGCGATTGTTGCCTATCTTAACAAATTGTTGTCTATCGCATAGATATGAGGTCAACCACTGAAGTGCCGCACCCGTGATGCCTATTTCAGACAGTCGTGAGATAAGTGTAGAGTGGCACACAGTGGCAAATGCTGCACTGAGGTCAAGGAGAACCAGGATACAATGTGCACCTGAATCAGAAGCTAGAAGAAGATCGTTTAATACTTTTAGGAGTGCTGTTTCTGTACTGTGATGTGTACGGAAACCGGATTGAAGGGGTTCAAAGAGATTATGTCTCTCTAAGTGTGATTGCAGCTGCGCCACAACTACCTTCTCAAGTAGCTTGCCAACGAAAGCGAGATTTGATATTGGTCTATAATTACTGTGAGTGGCGTTGTCGAGACCAGGCTTCATAAGGATTGGGGTAATGGCTGCTAATTTCAGATTAAGTGGGACAGTGGCAGTGGCAAGAGACCTGTTTATAAGGTGGGTAATAGGTTGAATGAGTAAGGAGGAATGAGTTTTTAACAGGTATGTTGGAATATGATCAAGTGTACAGGAAGTTGAGTTTGATTTGTTAATCATATTTGCAACCACAGATGTATTTGTGAGTGAAAAAGTGTCTAGCGGACAACCAATCAAATATGGAGTTGAAGGGGTAGTGGCAGTAGAGGAGAATGACTGATAGATGTTGTCAATTTTTTGTAGGAAGAAAGACTGAAAATCTTCACAAAGTTCAGCAGAACCAGTAAGAGCTACGGTGGACAGTTTGACCAGTTTATTTATTTCTGTAAAAAGAGTTTTGGGTTTGCATTTAGCTTTGTTAATAATAGTAGAGAGATAGTTGGAGCGTGCGATGTTAAGCGCTTCTTTGTATTTCACTACCGATTCGGAAAAGGCTATGGCATGAACAAGAAGGGAAGTTTTGTTGTGGAGTCTTTCAAGACGCCTACATTGTGTTTTCAGAACTCTGAGCTCAGGGGTGAACCAAGGAGAGGAGTGAGTAGACGGAACAGCTCTAGTTATTAAAGGAGCAAGCTCATCCAATACATCACCAAGCGATTTATCGTAGGTAGAAACTATCTCATTAGGACACAGCCGATTTAGTGAGGAAGGAAGAGCAGAAACCGCAATGGCAGTGGAGAAATTTTCGACAGTTATGGTTTTCAGATTTCGGTAGGATATAATAGTGTTAGTTTTAGGTTTTACAATGGGTAGTGAGAAGTCAAAGAGTATTAGTTTGTGATCAGAGATACCCAGATTGTGACCCTGGGCATGCACATTGTCAATACCAACCGTACAGAGCAGATCGAGAGTATGAGAGTGGGAATGAGTTGGGAAATCGATATGTTGAGATACTTCAAAATAATCCAGAACAGACAAAAAGTCTTTTGCAGCAGTACAATCAGAATCAACATGTATGTTAAAATCACCAAGCATCATTATTCTATCATGCCGGGCAAAAGCGAGAGTGAGAAGTTCAGTCAGATCAGAACAGAAGTTTGGGTTGTTTCTAGGGGGTCTGTAAATCAGTAGAATCAGAAGCGGAGCGGGTCCAGCAAGTTGAAGTGAGAGACATTCAAAACTTGCAACATCGAGAATGTCATATTTAGTCACTTTGTAGTTGTTCTTAAAGATCACTGCCAGACCACCACCTCTACCACTAAGTCGAGGTTTTGTGAAATAACTATATCTAGCAGGGGTTAAAAGGTTCAGTTCAATGAAATCGTCAGGTGTTTGCCAGGTTTCAGTCAGAAAGAGTAAATCCAGGTCTCTCTCAGATGTAACTTCATTCAGCATTGTACCCTTGCCAGTCAGAGAGTGAGTGTTAAAAAGTGCACAGTTGTATCGATGGGGAACATGCGACGAGTAGGTCACATCTTTGGTTAGGGGTATGAGAGTCCTAGCACGGTGGAGAGTCACATCGTTACCATGGTACCAGTATCACAGGCATTGAGAGAGAGGGGTCATAGTTGTAAAGCCATCTACGTTTAGCAGACCGATGGATATAGCGTGTACGACGTGCAATTCCGAGAGTAGTACATAAGTCAAACGTGGAGGATTCCAGACGGGTTAGACTATTGAGGTTGTGCAGTTGCAGTGAAGTATAGTTTAACTCCATTCCGTGAATGAGAAGCAGAACAAGGCCAGCAAAGCCCAGGGCCAGCAGTCTCAGTGCCGGAGTTTTATAAATGGCAAAGTACATCTCTTTGTAATTTAAGACAGCACTCACAGAAAACCAAATGGCCACCCACGTTACTACAACACTACGTTAGCCAAAACCCGACTGATATTGAGTGAATCCACAAAACTAAACCGAGCAGCTCGCCAAACAAGTTAAAACTTGCCTACCTGCTGCATTAGATGTTATGGGACTCACAGATATGCAGCGGCAGAGGGCTCGCAGGGAGAGTGATGCGAGGACAGCACGTTAGCCAGACCAAAGAGGGCAGAACCACAATAAAACACTACGCAATGAATAAGGGGAAACTTACCCACCAAGAGTGCAGAATGGTAAAGCCGAAACAGTGGACAGAGGGCTCGCGGGGATTTCATAAAGTGAGACGCTGAGCAGAGATTAGCAGAGATTGTCCAAATTGTCCAGAGAGTGTCAGGGACATCGGAAAATGTAACATCCTGGTCTCCTATTCAACCTGTACATGCTCCCAATGAGCCAAATAATGAGAAAGAACCAAATTGCTTACCACAGCTATGCAGACGACACACAGCTCTACTTAGCCCTATCGCCTAATGACTACAGTCCCATTGACTCCCTGTATCAATGCATTGATGAAGTAAACAGTGGGATGTGCCAAAACTTTCTTCAGTTAAACAAAAACAAAACTGAAGTCATTGCATTTGGAAACAAAGATGAAGTTCTCAAGGTGAACGCATACCTTCACTCTAGGGGTCAAACAACAAAAAATCAAGTCAGGAATCTGGGTGTGTCTCTAGAGTCAGACCTTAGTTTCAGTAGTCATGTCAAGAATTAGATGCTTTGTTTCCAGTCAAGACTTAGAGAACCTTGTGCATGCTTTCATTACCAGTAGGGTGGATTATTGTAATGGACTCCTCACTGGCCTTCCCAAAAAGACCATAAGACAGTTGCATCTCATACAGAACGCTGCTGCTAGGATTCTGAGCAGAACCAGAAAATATGAACAAATCACACGAGTAGTGTTGGGCGATATGCTCCATTTTCATATCGACCTATCGTCAGCCTGTGAGATCGGCGACACACGATATTATCGTGAGGAGGCCGGGCTTACTTATTTGATTATTAACTTGATTATTTACTCATTAATTTGCTTGTTTTATTACTTCATTTTATGCGAGAATATTTTTCTATTTTGCTAGCAAAGGGTGGAGTGTTTATTACTAGGCTATCAGGTTATTTCCCGGTACAGTGAGGTAAAAAAAGATCCGAATCATTTTTGTATCTGACTCGAGTAACCTATTTCAACATGTCAGCGGGACAATTACGGACACACATGATCCTCTCATGCCGTTACAGATGCAGCATTTTGACTGTTCCTCTGCACGAGATGAAAACACGTTTTAATTTCTAAGGTTGAGAAAGAGTCAGAGTTTGCGATATATGTCCTCCTACCAGTGCTCTCTCTGTCTGGATGCACTTCACATATGCGCACTTCAATAAGCCCAAAGAACGCGGGTTCTTGTGTTTTAAATGCTGGCAGAAATCAGAGTAGGCTAAGGTGTAAAAATCTAGCTGAGTCGATCGGTTTATACTTTAACTTATGACTTAACTCCGATAAACATCCATGCAACAGGTGCTTCGAACATCCAACACTGTTCCATTAAGATTTTATGTCGCGAGAAAGCACATCCGAAGCCAACAGCAGGATTTAACCCAAGTATATCCCTAGTAAATATCCAAGTTTCGTGACCCAGGAAAAAGAAAAAATCCAGATTCTCCGTTCAGCAGTGTCGCCCAGAAGCAGACAACAAAAGTCCAGATTCTCCGTTCCAGTGTCCGCTTGCCAGTGTCACCCAGAGGCAAGCAATATGATGTTAATAGAAAAAACGTGACAAACAAAGATTTACAATTTACAAAAGATTAACAATAACAAAACAAAACAACGGTTTGCGATGAGAAGCGGCAGCCATTTCGCGCACAGCGTCATTCTGATGTCATTGGCAGCTTTCCTCAACAAACTCGTCTCCATACGCGCGTGATGACTTCAACCAGATGAACTGCATAATATAATGTTCCGATCTAATCTGACCTCTGACCTGTAATGCTGACTGAATCATAATCATACACTGTTCGTTCTTTGGGCAGAGGAGAACTGGCCCCCCGACTGAGCCTGGTTTCTCCCAAGGTTTTTTCTCCATTCTGTCACTGATGGAGTTTTGGTTCCTTGCCACTGTTGCCTTTTGGCTTGCTTAGTTGGGGACATTTAATTTTATATTTAACAATATTATAACAACATTATTTTCCTGTTATCTCTGTAAAGCTGCTTTGAAACAATCTGTATTGTAAAAATCTATATATAAAAAAGGTGACTTGACTAGGCTTTCAGGCTTTATAGTGTTAATAATTGGTGGTTTGCATTACAACAAAATGCCAAGACGGGAAACGAACCACTGATAATAATGATTTCTAAATGGAGCAGTTTTAGAGCTTGTACTGAATATATTTCTCTTATTTTTGATCGTGTGTGATCTCATAATGTTTACACAGTATATCAAAATGACCTTTGATGGTAAAAAAAAAAAACCTAATCAATCCTGTTTTTAGTTGTATTATTTCATAAAATACAAATTCTCTGAAATTTTAGTGTGGTACATTTTAATGCAGCTTATTAACTTGAAAAAGTGTGGCACAAGGCACTTTAAAAATAAATATTGGTGATATCAAATATCCTGATCTACTATTAATTACTCTTACAGAGCACTCACATTTTTATTAGTTTCTAATCAAATAAATACTTTATAACTGAGCATAACAAGAAACAAAATAATTCAATATAGATTTTACAGACCAGAATATACTCTTATATTTAAAAGAATATGGGAACCCTGAATATTTCAATCTGTACAAGATATATATACTAAATTATCCAGCAACGACTTAACCACAAACAACCTGGATTTTATGTTTCTAAATTAAACTTGTCTAGAAGACAGCTGCAGTGCAACAGTCCTCAATGAAACATTCCCTCCTAACTTTACTTTTATGAGTGTCTAAACAGTCAAAACTGTTTAAAAATGTTTGTGATCACTGTCTGATCATTTCTGTATTTTCTTTGATATATTGATCTCTCCTACCATTAAACCTAGATCTGTGTCTGTCAAGAAGAGATGCTTAAATGAGAACACAAGTGCACTATTTATGAAGGCTATATCTTTAAAACCAAGCATATCTGCTGACTCTGTTGATTTTCTCCTTGATTCTTTTAACTCAAAGTTAAAAGTGTGATTGATGATATTGCTCCTGTGAAAGTCAGGAAGAAGAGTGGCAGACAAAAAGCACCTTGGAGAAACTCAACAGCAGTGCAAAATATGAAAAGACAATGCAGAAAAGCAGAGCGCATGTGGCGGAAGACAAAACTTGTAGTCCATTATAACATCTACAAAGACAGCATCCATGCTTTCAATAAGGAACTAGGCAAAGCTAGACAGACTTTCTTCTCGAATATTATAAACAGCAATATAAACAACACGCGCACTCTTTTTGCTACTGTAGAGAGACTGACAAACCCCCCAAGTCACATTTCCAGTGAAATGCTCTCAGACAGTAAGTGTAGTGAGTTTGCTTCCTTTCTCTCTGAGGAAATCAATAATATCAGAAAGGTGATCAGCTAATCCTTGAGTTGCGTTGGGATCAGACAGATCAGACCACAACCTGAGAAAGTAGTTACTATGTCTGATTTCAAAGAAATTGATGGCAAAATTTTGGAAGAAACAGTACAGCACCTTAAAACATCAACCTGTGCCCTTGACACACTTCCCATATCTTTTTTCAAAAGTGTGTTAAACTGTTTAGAAGCAGATTGCCTAGAAGTGGTAAACTCCTCATTTCTCTCTGGGAGTTTTCCGAACTCCCTGAAAACTGCAGTTGTCAAGCCCCTCCTGAAAAAGAGCAATCTGGATAAGACCATAATAAACAACTATAGACCGATCTCAAATCTTCCTTTCATAGACAAGATCGTTGAAAAATGTGTCTTCAATCAGCTGAACAAATTCTTAAGCTCGAATGGATATTTTGACAATTTTCAAGCTGGTTTCTGACCGCATCACAGCACTACTACTATACACCACTCATAAAGATAATAAACGATATTCACTTAAATACTGACACAGGCAAATTATCAGTGCTGGTACTACTCGACCTCAGTGCTGCATTTAACACTGTCGATCACAACATACTTCTTGACAGGCTGAAAAACTTGGTCGGGGTTTCTGGGATAGTCCTAAAATGGTTCAGGTCATACTTTGTAGGGAGAGGTTATTATGTGAGTATAGGAGACCATAGGTCTGAATGGACATCCGTGACATGCCGAGTCCCTCAAGGCTCAATTCTTGTGCCACTCCTATTCAACCTGTACATGCTCCCAATGAGCCAAATAATGAGAAAGAACCAAATTGCTTACCACAGCTATGCAGACGACACACAGCTCTACTTAGCCCTATCGCCTAATGACTACAGTCCCATTTAGACCCCGAAGCCGCCGCCAGGCGCCGCCATTTGCGCCATTTAGAATTTCAGCCGCCGCCAGCCAATAATTTCGTAAGCCAAATTGAGCCGCCATCTGATAAAGTTTGGCTGAGCTGGCTAGAATTATTTGCATCAAATAATAATTCTATCACATAGAGACATACACACACGACACGAATATATAAACAATACACGAGATCTATTTTCCCACTGGATTCATAACAGCACAGTCTTGTGCTCGTTGCTACGATACACAGACTCACAGTGAATTGACGACCAATTAAAATTGCTCGTTTTCCGTACAGAAGAAGCGATGCATTTTTTTCTCGCACTGAGGTGAAATGGCGGAAAGAAGCAAGCAAGGTAATTTTGATCTCACTTCTCACATACTTTGCTAATTCCTACTTACTTTTTTTTTAACTTAGGCCTAGCCAGACTTTTGTTAAATCTTCAGGGCACGGTTGCACAAACACCTGAATCAAAGATATGATGTTATGAACCAAATATTCTGGAACGGAGAGATTTATAGCACTGAACGTGATATTACTGCAGTAACAAACCACCGTTTCCACATTGCTAATTCACGACGCATGCTTCAGTGTACATTGAAGTGAAATGTGCAAAACTTTGTCCAAAATAATACTGATAACAGTGTGTGTTTATATTAAGGCGAGACACGGCAGGCAAAAACATCGTTTTTTTTTTACTGGTCAATTTTGAGATTTTTGGATATTTGTCTTCCATGTCTTCTTACAGACTTGTGGTGAAAAAAAGTCCGAAATACACATTTAGGTCTTTATTTTACTACACTTCGTCTGTTTGCGTCTGTAGATTTCTCATAAATTCAACAAAAGTTTGCGTTCTTAATCAACATAACGTTACTTCTCCGCGATCAGACTACAAAATAAATATGTACATACGTTGTGAAAGTAAAATCTGGTGTTTTCTTTATTACATTGTATTGCATTTTGTAGAAATATAGTGTAAGCCATGCATTGCTTGGAAATATTGAGATCTAGTAAATCAGTATAACATAGACATCTGTAGACATGAAGTGGCAGCTTCAGCCATTTGCAGCTATGAAAAGTTTGGCGGCTGCAGCAGCCATTTAGGTTTTGGCTGAGCCGGCTAGCCAGCCAATAACTTCATCAGCCAGCCATTATTCTCAAAACAAATGGCTTCGGGCTCTAGTCCCATTGACTCCCTGTATCAATGCATTGATGAAGTAAACAGTGGGATGTGCCAAAACTTTCTTCAGTTAAACAAAAACAAAACTGAAGTCATTGCATTTGGAAACAAAGATGAAGTTCTCAAGGTGAACGCATACCTTCACTCTAGGGGTCAAACAACAAAAAATCAAGTCAGGAATCTGGGTGTGTCTCTAGAGTCAGACCTTAGTTTCAGTAGTCATGTCAAGAATTAGATGCTTTGTTTCCAGTCAAGACTTAGAGAACCTTGTGCATGCTTTCATTACCAGTAGGGTGGATTATTGTAATGGACTCCTCAGTGGCCTTCCCAAAAAGACCATAAGACAGTTGCAGCTCATACAGAACGCTGCTGCTAGGATTCTGAGCAGAACCAGAAAATATGAACATATCACACGAGTAGTGTTGGGCGATATGCTCCATTTTCATATCGACCTATCGTCAGCCTGTGAGATCGGCGACACACGATATTATCGTGAGGAGGCCGGGCTTACTTATTTGATTATTAACTTGATTATTTACTCATTAATTTGCTTGTTTTATTACTTCATTTTATACGAGAATATTTTTCTATTTTGCTAGCAAAGGGTGGAGTGTTTATTACTAGGCTATCAGGTTATTTCCCGGTACAGTGAGGTAAAAAAAGATCCGAATCATTTTTGTATCTGACTCGAGTAACCTATTTCAACATGTCAGCGGGACAATTACGGACACACATGATCCTCTCATGCCGTTACAGATGCAGCATTTTGACTGTTCCTCTGCACGAGATGAAAACACGTTTTAATTTCTAAGGTTGAGAAAGAGTCAGAGTTTGCGATATATGTCCTCCTACCAGTGCTCTCTCTGTCTGGATGCACTTCACATATGCGCACTTCAATAAGCCCAAAGAACGCGGGTTCTTGTGTTTTATATGCTGGCAGAAATCAGAGTAGGCTAAGGTGTAAAAATCTAGCTGAGTCGATCGGTTTATACTTTAACTTATGACTTAACTCCGATAAAGGAAAACAGGTTAATGCGTTTACATGACCACATGCATTGTCAGTTTATTCAGAACAATCAGGATTATTCAAAATAATTATCTTAATTTACTGGCTTAATTTTTCTCTTGTAGACTTATATGATGACAGTGAAAAAATTTGAAGAATATTTCTTGTTAAACAAGTGTTTGAAGCTGCTTTTGATTTTCACAGATGGAGTTGTGCTGTGTTCGTGAACTAAAGACTGGCCTATATAATTTGTATATATAAAGTGATATTACTATTATTATTAATATTTAGTGATTGTATTGTTTTTAGTGTTATTATTGTCATTAAACTTTTTGTAAATGTGCTATGGAAACAAAATACTGACGAACAACGATGCCGTTCATCTTGGATTTGTCTAAGATATGCGTCTCTTAAAACAAGCAATCTTGACAATTTGTGAATGGATCACCTTGCAATTCATTTTGATGTGGGATGTAGGCCTAGTTTTTTATTCCGTTTTAAAAACATTTTCTTAGTCCTCATACGCGCGTGTCGGTGTTGTTGCAAGTGTTAGGCCATGTGGTGATGTCGTTATGAATTTAGGCAAGGCAAATTAATTGTAGTTCCTAATATTAATTTAATAACAATACTAGCTTTATAATAATACTACTAATAATAATTTAATACGTTCATGGTAAAACGAGCCAATTATCGTATTGATATCGTCAAAGGCAACTGCCATCGGCGAAATCTCAGACTATCGTCGATACACGATACTATCGTCTATCGGCACAACCCTACACACCAGTCCTCAGGTCTTTACACTGGCTCCCAGTTACATTTAGGATTAATTTTGAATTATTATTACTGGTATATAAATCATTCACTGGCCTAGGACCTCAATACATTGCAGATATGCTCACTGATTATAAACCCGACAGATCACTCAAATCATTAGGATCACATTAGCTAGAAATACCATGGGTTCACTCTAAGCATTGCGAGTCCGCCTTTAGCTCCTACGCCAGCCGCAACTGAACCAGCTTCCAGAGGAGATCAGATGTGCTCCTACAGTAGTCACATTCAAATCCAGACTCAAAACACATCTGTTTAGCTGTGCATTTACTGAATGAGCACTGTGCCACTGTTCGTCCGACTGTTCATACTGTATTTTACTTTCTTTTTTATTCTAAACTGTTTTAATTATTCTTAATTCTTTTGATTATTTTAATTTATTCTATGTAAAGCACTTTGAATTACCATTGTGTATGAAATGTGCTATATCAATAAACTTACCTTGCCTAAAAGTCAAAATTGCTTACTGATTAGTAACAAAGAAAAGATTTAACACCACAAGAAAAAAAACATTTTCAATATATCAGTGGTTGAAGTATACAAAAACAGCATGACGTACTGAACAGACTTGCACTTCTATCCCTCAAAGCCTCACTTTTATTCAAGTCGAACTAGATGTGGCATCTACTCTGACAACCTTATTGCTCTTGAATGCTATACTTGGCCGTCAAAGAGGTCATGCCCTCCAAGATGACAACGGATTGCATCCGTCACTTTTGACAAGAACGATAACCCTCCAACTCTGGCACTGACTGATGAGTTGTCTGAAGTAGCCCGAACATGCCTGACTAAACAGCGCCATCCCTCATTACACTGATCACAAAAGCTATGAAGCTTTGACTCAAAACATTCCAATGGGGTTCATTTCCATATGCAGTTTGCCATTTAATGTCATCAGGATGATGAATGATGACAAGGCAAATCATTTTAATTGAGTTCAGGTCAAAGCGTGAATGCCATTGAATATGATCATGAGTAGAGTATAGGATACAGTGCGGTTCAATTAGCAGGAAACTCATTTCAGTGTTCATTTACAACATTAAAGGGGTCCTATATTGCCCTTTTCACAAGATGTACAATAAGTCTCTGATGTCCCCAGAGTGTGTATGTGAAGTTTTAGCTCAAAATACCCCACAGATATTTTTTTATAGCATGTTAAAATTGCCACTTTTTGGGGGTGAGCAAAAACTCACCGTTTGTTGTGTCCCTTTAAATGCAAATGATCTTTAAAGAAAATGAGAGACAAATTAATTCTTGTGGTAATCAACATTTTGCCACAGATTCTGTCGATTGTACTTTATTTGTATTGAACTGAAAATATTCCTTTAAAAGGTTCTTTACCCTTTATAGTATGGCGTTGCCATATGGCAACAATTAATTAGGGGCCAAGCACTAAAAGTGCGTAGGCACCAATTGTTATCCGTTCCCGTTCTTATTATTGGGGGCCAAGCACTGAAATTGCAGATGCACTTCTTGAAATCGTTGGCGTTCTTATTACGGGCCAAGCACCGAAGGTGCGGAGGAGTTCCTATTATTATTATTCTTCCGTTTCTTCTTCTTCCGTATGGGATTCTATGGCAGCCCATAAAATTAATGAAAATTTATTGCGGGAAAATTAAAGGAGAACTCCGGTGCAAAATGAACCTGGGGTGTAATAACACATTGGTACCGAGTCGACTGTTCTCTGGGATTTGTTTTCATGATAATCGAGTGTAAAGAGTTTTATCTCTAAAAACTGTTTAGCTTATAACGCTAGTATATGGGGCATATAATAAGTAAAAAGAGATTGCTATTTAATACCACTAACAAGGCTCAAAATAGCCCCACACTAACACGGCAGATTAATGAGGGTCTCTACATACAAACCGAAGCACTGAGAACTTTGTAAGTGTACAGACAGTTTAATAATAACTTTAATAAAAGACAGTACCATCAAGGAGCCATCTTTGGAAAACAGTCTCGACCAGTTGAACCACGAACGCAGTGCTACGAGCTGAACTGTGACTTGGAATCTCACAGTTCAGCTCACTTAGCACGGCGTTCGTGGTTTGACTGGTCGAGGCTGTTTCCCAAAGATGGCTCCTGCCTGTATACGCGATGGTACTGTCTTTATAAAGTATATTATTATTAAACTGTCTGTACACTTCGGTTTGTATGTAGAGACCCTACATGGTATGCTTCGGTTTGTATGTAGAGACCCTCATTAATCTGCCGTGAAAATTGAACCAGATCATCTTCAGACCATGCCAACAAAAAGTTATGGAATTCAAGTTCATTTGTCAAACCGTTCTTGAATACCGTGCAAACTATTTTTACATAGCGCTTACAAAAACAAACATAAGGCTGTATCTCCGCAACGCTTTATCGTATTCAGACCAAACTTGGTAAATGTCATCACAAGCTTGACTTGAGGCTACATGCTGCGTTTCTGCACAACACCACCTACTTGTCCGGAGATACGAAAATGGCTATTTTTGGTTATAACTTCTGAACGGTTTGTCCAAAAATCATAAAAGTGGGTAATCGGCACGATTCTCTGAAATAGTCTGAGAAGTTTCGGACCAGCGCCAACTAGTGGTGAAAAAATTATTTACATTCTTATAACTTTGGATTTGGTTGACTTATTTTCACGGGAGTCATCTCCTTACATTCCTGAATCCTTGCCGAGTCCAACGATACCAAACATTCTAGGATTTGCCTTATGGTTAAAGCAATGTTGTAAATTAGCGCTTAAAAAACATTTGCCAATATCTTCGAAACCGTTAGACCGATCAAGACGAAACCACAGTAGATAGTTTGGAAACATAGGTCGTTGGCAATATGTTAATGCTCAAATGTCAACAAAAAATGCTCAAAAAATCCAATCAAAGTCACCCATGGGTCATTTTTATGCTCTCATACATTGAAAATGTCAATAACTCCAAAACAAAAGGAGATATTTTCACCAAATTTGAACCACACATGTATGGGCTCACTCTGAGAAAACGTAAAAAAAGTGGTTGAACTGCACTCCTTGGTGGCGCTATAATAGAACAAAACAAGGACAATGCCATTAATTACATTTACAATATCATGATATTAAATGCAACACTTTACGAATGCATTGGTCTACCCCGTTACAAAACTCGGTATGTGTCTTGTTAATCCATTAAATCATATTTTTTGTAACTGTATATATGAATTTTCAGCCATTTTGCCTAAAATAAATTTTAAATGTCTTTAACTTCTCATTGTTGCAGTTGGTCTGACACTCCCAGCCATGTAGGTATGTCTTATTGTTTTCTTTGCGCTTGGCCCCGATAATTGCTGCTTGCAGCTATATTTTCTACTAATTTCTAATATAGTTGTATTTATGCATAAATAACTAATTGATTTCTTCTTTTCAGAAAATGAATACAGCAATATTTTATGGAAAGGGTAATAGAAAGAGTGAAGAGTTAGGTCTATGTGATGAGAGTGAGGATGAGTTAGCCAAATGATTGGGATTAAATGATAGGGATCTACTTATTTTTGGTTTGCATGAGTTCCAATTATATAAATCTATCAATTTCTAAAAGAATTGTGCAATTAAATAGAAAATAAAATCATAATTTTATAGAAATTTGACAATTTTCCATTGTGGTTTCCCTAAGTACTTATTTGAAAAATATTTCATGGCTAGAACATAATGTATATCCTAAAGGGTTAAATGGCATCATCCATTGATCAAGTTTTGATCAATTTGATTTAATGTGCCCTATTTTGGCATGATGTATTAAATATCCGTTGGTGAGGAGGTGTTGTAAGTGGGCTTATGTTTTTTTACCTGTCCATAGAAAGCTGGGCCACCAACGTCACGTCTGTGTTATCTAAGGTTGGTTCATACTCATAGTGCAGGAAATAGACGTGTGTGCGGTGCACAGTAAAGCGCTCCCGACGAAACTCGTAACATGGGTCATCTTCATCCAGCTCGGATAGGGTCTTTTGGAGCTGGAGGAATATTAGGAAAACAAGTGTTATTCTTTCATGCTGCCTGAACAAATTATCATTGCAGACCTTTACAACTTTAAAAGTTGCAGTTGAAGTTTCCAACATGAAGCACAGTGATAAAACTCACATTCTCTGAGTTGTGGTCAGTTTCGCTGGGACAACCAAAGAGCTCACGCCTCAGCAGATTCCCATCATACTCCAGGAACGTCAGATAGAGGTTCCTGAAGAACTCCACGTGTTTGTTCTTAACACGCAGTTTCTTCGGAGAGTTCCAGTGAATCACCTGGAGTTCAGAAATGTGGGAAATTATATGAATCAACCCTTTGCTTAATTTGGTCTCTTGTTGTTTCTTTCAATATTAAGCACATACACTATATTGCCGAAAGTTTTGGGACATCTGCCTTTACATGCACATGAACTTTAATGACATTCAAGTTGCTGTCACGGACACCCTTAGTCCGTAGGGTGTAATATGGAGTTGGCCCACCCTTTGCAGCTATAACAGCTTCAACTCTTCTGGGAAGGCTTTCCAACAAGTCTTTATGGACCTTGCTTTGTGCGCTGGTGCGCATTCATGCTAGAACAGGAAGGGGCCATCCTCAAGCTGTTCCCACAAAGTTGGGAACATGAAATTGTCCAAAATGTCTTGGTATGCTGAAGCATTAAGAGTTCCTTTCACTGAAACTAAGGGGTCAAGCCCAACCACCTGAAAAACAACCCCACACCACAATCCCCCTTCCACCAAACTTGAATTCACTGAGCTCCTGAGAGCGACCCATTCTTTCACAAATGTTTGAAGAATCAGTCTGCATGCCTATGTGCTTGATTTTATACAACTGTGGCCATGGAAGTGATTGGAAAACCTGAATTCAATGATTTGGAGGGGTGTCCAACTACTTTTGGTAATATAGTGTATGTAGATGAGGTGTTTGTCCCGGCAGATATCCACCTTATTTTTAACGTAAGAGAGGCACGACCTCTGTCTGACTTCGGGTGTCATCCGCTTCCCTATTTTTAGCTGTACAAAACAGCTCGTTATGCAGCTTAAAATGTCTTAATATGTCTTAACTTGTATGTCTTACCATATTATTTGGCATAACTATGAACACACTGGTACAGTTTCACCATTTACTTCACTTTGTTATTCTTGTAGTTATTTACCTATAGCGGTTAATGAAGCGGAAGTCTCACATATTGACAGAATATAGTGTTACAAAATAAGGTGGATACGTGTGAAGAAATTGTGTGCTCCCCCTTGTGACAGCTCCACAGTGATGTCACCTTGAGGTCAGACACGTCTTTGTAGCACTTCTCAGAGCGGGTGTGATCCGACAGCTGAACATTCCAGAAGCAGGGCAGCTGGTGCACCAGGAACGGGTTCTGCTTGATCACAGCGTTGAAGATGTCCTGCAGGCACAATATTGTTAATAAAATTGATATTATGTTAATTTTCTAAAGCAGCTCTACTCTAAAATAAAATTGCATCTGCATTTTGTTGTTTATGATGATAGAACACTACACAGTACAAAAATTCATTCAGTGAGTACACAGAAACAAACGTCTCTGATTGGCTATTGCATTCATATACTCAACAAAAACTTGTGATTTGTTATGCTCTACGCATACATTTATAAAAATAAATCTCTGATGGAACATGAGCATAAATATATATATATGCATTTTTCATTAATTCACTTTTCATTCAATTTTACATCATTTTCATTGCGACAGGCATTGATTTGTTTAGTTGTTTATGGGCAATTTTTCCCCCCTGTATCTTCAATTTAGGGGGCAATTTTGGTGCCATTTCTTGCCTCTAGTCTGTTCTAGGCCTGTCACGATAACAAATTTTGCTGGATGATAAATTTTCCAAGAAATTATTGCGATAAATGATAATATTGATAAAAAACAATAATATTGTCGTTCTTAGAAAATTTTCATCTAAAATAATGATAATGGCATAATAATGCAGGTACACCTTTTCAAAGATCAATAAACTTTTATTTCTAAAGACTATTTAACACTGAAAACGGAAAACATTTTAAATATCCGCAATAAATGAACAAAACAACCAAAAACAATTAAAGCAGTGGACTCTCAGTCTCTGTTAACAAAAAATGCACTTACCAATGTGTGACTTCCGTTCACACTGAGAATCATATGCATCATGTACTGTGTGAGCATGTGTCTCATATGAGTATGTGCGCTAGTTTGTGTGTGTGTGCTCTCGTCTCATATGAGTATGTGCACTAGTTTGTGTGTGTGTGCTCGCGTCTCATATGAGTATGTGCGCTAGTTTGTGTTTGTGTGCTCGAGTCTCATATGAGTGTGTGCGCGGAGAGTTTGTGTGTGTGTGCTGGCGTCTCTGAGTTTGTGCGCGTGTTTGTGTGTGTGTGCTCGCGTCTCATGAGTATGTGCGTGGAGAGTTTGTGTGCGCACGCGCGTCTCATATGTGAGCAATTTGTGTGTGCGTGCGTGTCTCATATGAGTAGGCTATGTGCGTGGAGAGTTTGTGTGTGCGCGCATCTCGTGTGTGTAAAGTTTGCGTGTCTTAAAAAATAAACAAAAAATTAAACATTAAAAATGAGTGTATAGGCCTACTGAGAAGTCTGTACATTACTCATATTCTTGTTTTTATAACCTTTATTTAACCATCTGGAACGGAGAAAAAATGATACCACTTAGCACCTCTAGTGGACTTTTCACTCGAAAAGTGCAGGGAAACGTACCTGGAGGTACATATTTTAGGTTTTGCAAAAATGTAGGCAGAGTAACGTATTTCCAATGAGCCTGGGTTGTTCAGTTGACAAGGGTGAAGTGTTTTTTGACTGGGCGGCCAAATTTTCTCTATTATTGCCCACTTCTGTGTCTTACATGTTTTACTATATCCAGCCTGCACGGAGAAATTGGATTTCAGAAAAAAACACTGGTGCTTCCGAGAAGCCCTATAAATATAATGATTAATCACACAAAAAAAAAAACAAAAAAAAAAGTTTGCGTCATTTTTTTTATCGTGCGATTAATGGATTTATTGACTATCACGACAGGGCTTGTCTGTTCATTTCCGACTCTGATCTGATCAGCACTGCACTGTGCACAGCCTCTCTGCAATCCAACTGGCGTAAATCTGTTGTAATGTCGGAGAACTTTAATCCCCGTCTACTACTTTATTGATAAACAAATCAATTGAGGGTCTCCCATGTGCATATTTGAAGCCCTATTGGTATTGCTGCATATTGCATCATACAGATGTGCTTAGTTGAAAATTAGTCACTTATAATGTTATACTAAGTAGACTGCAGGGCAGCTCAGTGGGGATTGAAACAGAGCCAACGTGTTCACCTGATCAGCAAGTGATGTAGACAGCATGCTCATGAGCTCTCTCTCTGCCGTCAGCCGCCACATCTGTTCCCACTTCAACTTCCTCAAACGATCCAACAACAGTAGAATCACACCTTCAACACACACACAGCACTTATAATATAGTGGATGTTGTATAATCTAAAAAAAAAATTACTCTCTTTATTTATCAGATTCTTTGATATTTTTTCTAAAACTGGTCTTCCCTTCGAGCGTGATAATCAGAAATCTGGCTGACGTACCGGTGTTAAAGCCTCTGCCCAATGCTGGCCACGGCCGATGGTTCTTCCACAGGTTCCCCAGGTACCAATCGCTCTGATTCTCCACTAAACCAAGAACCTGCTGACCTGAAACACACAAACACCACCACAGTGACTTGTGCATCTTAATTTATATTACTGATCGGTAGCATCTGAGTTACTAAATATATCACTAAATATCACTAAGAAAAGTAGAGAAGCCACTGCATAAAGTAATGTTCATATTCAATAAATTACTTGCGTCTCAGAATGGACAGATGAAATGAAATAACACGTTTCAGGGGATGCCTGATGTTTGGCTTTGACGACAGACGATAAGGCATTTCAGAACAACCAAAACAGAATTTCATCTGTGCAAAAATATGGTTGCGCTGGTTAGTCCAGTTATGTCGTCGAATAACGAAGTCACATGTTTTTTTGATGCGCAGAGGAATTTATTTAGTAAATGTGTTTCCATTGTAGATTATGCAAATTTTTCTTATCGGATAAAAAAAAAAGAGTTTTTTTTATGCGCATTTAAGTATGTATGCGCATCTTGCCGTTTCCATCCAGTGTTTTTTTTATGTGATATCCCAAAATTTACATAAAAATAGGTGGATAGAATAGGTAGATGGAGATGCACCACATGACATTTTACATTTTCATACAAAATTATCTGATTTTTAAAAAACAAATTATTGAGATTGATTAGAGATTTATAATTTTTCTACATGCTGGATGCACTTTTTGACTTTTTCCCAATATTAACCCTTTAACTGTCAAAAAAAATCCCCCCAAAACTGTGTGGTGTGAATTAGCATATAGGACAAAATAAATAAATGAGTGTCACATCATTGATTTAATTGACATTAAATCACCTTTGTGTGTGGAGTAACAGACGGAACTGAAGATCCTAATGGTGCGTTCACATCAAACGCGAATAGAGCGTCTGGCGCGAGTGATTTCAAAATCAATATAAAGATGCATTTACGCGCGTCTAGAGGTCCTGCGGCGCGAATGAGGCGTTTAGTGCGGCAGACGCGAATTCGCCTCATTCGCGCGTCTAGTTTGCGCGAATTATGCGTCTGGCGCGATACGCGCGCATGATTTCATTTGGTGCATTCACGCGTTTGACGCGAATTCGTAAATTCGCGGCTGATGCCAGAGTTGAAAAATCTGAACTTTGGCGTCAGTTCGCGTCGCATTAACCAATCAGGAGCCTGCTTGCTGCTGTCACGTGGTGAAGTAAATGTTTTATCACATAAAAACTTGATTTCAATATATGAGACATTGTAATGCTATTTATTTCATATCTAATCTAGATTATATGAAACATTATTATTATTATTCTAATGTAAAGACAACCAACATACTTTAGTGCAAGAACATAGTTCATGTCTGGACAGTGTTGTGTGAGAGAAAAAAATCACAGGACAGGTTAATCACTTTTGTAGGCTGGCTCCATTTATCATCAAAACAAAAATAAATGACAGATTATGTGGGTGAGGGCAAGGGTGATTCTCGCTCCGATGCGGGACAACAGGTCATCAAACTGGGCGCAGGACAGGCGGAAGTACCGCTGAAAGCGGTCGTCATCAAGGCGCAGCTCCTGGTGCAAATGCTGAAACTCGCCAAACTGGGAATGCCTCCGGAGGGTCTGGTGGACCCAAATACAGCGATGATGACCCCTACACCGCTGTTCTGCTCTCCAGAGCAAATATAGAGTGGTGACTCTCGATGAATGCTCGCTCAACATCAGCCATCTTGCAAACAGACAACATCCTAGCACTTGCCCTTCCCACAAGAAGTGGATTTCGCCTCAGACGCGTGTACATTTTTTGCTTTTTATGCGTGTCAATTTCGCTTTGGCGAATGGATTCAAAATGTTCAAGCATCCAACTAAATGCGATAGACGGGAATATGACGCTCTATTCGCATTTGGTGTGAACGCAGCATAACAAACGGTCAATAAGACATGCACTTCCCTAGCTTTCTTTTCATCTGTTCTTCAAGACATAATAAGCAAACATATTCAACAAGAGCATGTCGTTGTTTCTAAGCAACAGGGTTTCATGTCGAAGGCCACCCACATCTTGCTGGTGAAATGAGTACAGTACATGCGAGTAACTGTTGATAACACTTCAGGCATGAGATGTTAAAGTTAAAGTTAAAGTTAAAGGCGCACAAAGGGGGGTATTTGATACAAGCTCCGAACCAGTAATTCAAAACAAAAGATTCGTAAATGTTTCAAAGCTTTACGAAGCAGTGTTTCGAATGCGTCCATCCGTAATGTGCAGTCGTCTGAAAGTTCACCAACCACAAAACTTGCATTATTTCATTAAAAAACATTTGTTAAGTGCAATCGACAGAAGAACAGCTATCATTTCAATGAAATCTTATTCAAAAGTACCTTTGAACTTGTGGAAGACGACCCACAGCTCAGCGATGTCTGTGGCAAAGGTGATGTCAGTATCCAGGACGATGACCTTCTGTAGGTCAGAGGGCAGCGTCTTGGTCAGCACCAGCTTCATCAGGCCATAGATGCCAGAATAATGCTTGTTAGGGATCCAAGACACCTCAGACTGGAAAACACACAGAGAGCAAACAGAAAACATCAAATGAATTGTTACAAATGAAAAATACAGGAAGTATGTGTGTAATTACAAATTATTTACTCCATAGAGCAGCGTTGCACTGTCTACAATAGACATGGGGTCCTTGGTAAATTTTCGGATTGTGAGAAAAATATCTCCCAATCGAAATGCCAAATAAGCAGCTGCAATACTTTTTGCCACAGATTGAAATTTCTGAAAGTATTATATGTTCGGACTAACCAAAATGGTGCTGATTCTCATGCCGGAGGCTGGTGCTGCTTCAGTGGTTTAGGGTTTAGTCCCGGTTGAACTGCCCAAAGGACGTCCATGTCTCTATGTGCATGAGCATTCTGATCATTGAGCATTACAGAGCTCCAACAAAGCTTATGAAGATTACTGTTATAAATTATTGTTGTATATAAATATGTTTTACTGCTCTGATTCAATTATTAACCGTTTTAACTGTTACTTTTTTGATTTGTATAATAACACAACATAAGACCAGAATATTATTATCTACACTACCCCATCTCTTAGGGCCAGTTGTTCAATGGTAAGCTGATCGGATTTTGGTTATAGGATTGGATCAAATCTTGAAAATGGGTTGTTCAAAAGGAAAAGAAGGAATCTGAAATCAGATTAGATTACGGAATCCAATCCTAGTTTTAATCTGGATCAAACCTTCAGTTTGTGTTGTTCAAAACTTGTCATTCATCACCGTATATTAATTTCAAAGAAACAATCATCAGAGATGAGCCTGTCAAAAATAATTTCTAACAATTGCATCCCTTACTATACGTCCAGTCAGTCCCTCATTCTGACAGAACGCCAGAGGTTGGTCTGGTTCTTCAACAGGCTCAGGTGCATCATAAACCTCATCACAGAGAGGGATATTGCGCCTGGTAGCGATGTTGTGCAGGACGATACATGCAAGTATTATGTTGCATGCTCCCTGTGGTTCCACTCGCAAGTAGTTAAGGCATGCAAAGCCTCCTAAAAGCAGGGCTTGGAAATGCTGGTCTCTCCTCCTCAGATGAACATTCTTTATTTTGTTAACTATTGGACATTTAGCCTTTTTAAAAAAAAAGAAATTTTCAAAATATCCAAAATGTATTTGTTGATGCATATTTGTTTTGGCTCAGATGAGGGGTCATAAAAGAAATTATGAATGGAAGTGGATGTTTATGTTATTTTTGTGTTTTGTCTCAAAATAAGAAACCCTTACAGTTGCCTGGCCACGGATCCAAAATTTCAATGCAATAATCTCCGAGCCACTTCATTACAACTCTTGTCTTGTGACATGCTGCTCCATCATGCAGGAAAATGCACGAATCATCACCAAATTTCTCCTGGACTGTTTGGGAGAAGTTGCTCTTGCAAGATGTTTTGATGCATGGCAGTGTTTGATACATGGCAGTGTTTTGGGGCAAAAATGTAAGAGAGCCCAGATCCTTGGATGAAAAGTGCAGGGCAGGGAAGGGAAGGGAAGGCCAATTATTGTAACCCATACTCGGAATTTGTCCTCTACATTTAACACATCCAAGTTAGTGGATTAGGAGTAGTGAGTAGTGGACAACTGCTGCCAATATTGAATGAGCTCTGCACTGATGGTGACATGATTCCGTAGGCGAATACACAGGAGGAGACTGTCCTGGTGCATGCTGGACACTCTGGGATGTCCTGAAACCTTCACTGCAGTTGAACCTCTCTCCTTGAAGTTATTGATGATTCATTCATTCATTCATTCATCCAGTAAATGGTTCTTTCAGGTGCAATATTCTTTGCAGTAATTCCATTGGAAGTAACCATTGCTAACACATGAACACAATGATTGGAAGCACTTCTTCCCTTCTTTTAAAGGGGTGGTAAAACACATTTTTTCAAAGGTTTGATTGTGTTTGTGGGGGCACTGTAACATGTGTTCATGCTTCGTTTAAAAAAAAAATTGCATTCTTTTTCATATATTTTACCTTTATTGTACACTGCTCTGTCCCTCCTTGTAAAAGCGGTCTGATGGTTTCCGGGTTCTATGAAGCCAGTCCCTCAGAAATACGCAATGGGCTCAAATTGGTTAGCTGGCCCAGTGTGTTGTGATTCGCTAACCGCCTACTGCACATTTTCTGGAAACGTCACGCCCCGTACCTTCACCGGTAGCCAGTTTGTGCTTTGGTGTATTATAAACGATGGCGTCAATAAAACCATACCAATTTGAGCCCGAATCAGACCCAGAGAATGTTACTGAAGATGATTGAGCTGTTAAACGACGTTTCAGAAAGGTTTGGTTTTTGTTGTCTCATTACCTTTTAGATACGCTGTTATTTAATTGTATTTAATTATTATAGTAGTACAAAAAAATAAGCTTCATAAACAAGAATTTCATATAATTGTTCTGACAAATTATACTACAGTCCTCAAAGGGATTTTTTTTGAGTAAAGACTGCGGATCTATAGTGATCGTTACTGACTGTATGGCACGGTTACTTTTGTATTTTTAGAACGATTGTAGACAAATACAGGGCTCTCAAGTCTCACGCATTGGGCGTGAGACACACGCATTTCAACCCGTTCACACGCTCACATGCCACACCTTGTATTTCTCACGCTGAGGAGTAAGGGAACTTGTCCCGAGGCGCAGGCAAACGGAGGGAAGTTCTCTGCCGAGTTCATAGCATCTGTCTCGAGTTATACAGAGTTAAAAGCTAGCTACCAGCCAATCAGAAATTAGAATTAGTTGTTTCCGGGTAAATTATGTGTTCCCGCTGCAAGCTCGTTCGTTACTAGACAACACGCGCACACACGGAGTGGAAGTTGAAAGAGCACGATCTGATGAATGCGGTTTGCGGACATCTTCATTTATTTATTTTTTTTAGAATTTTGATTTTACGTTTCCTGGACGATATATCTTGCCTGTGATTAAAGACAGTGAGAGCTGATGTTGAGGAGTATAGCCAAATTCGTGCTAAATTATTTTTGATGCATTCAAAAACTCTCCAACTGCTTTTAAAGGGGTCATCGGATGCAAAATACACTTTTATATGGTATTTGCAAATAAATGTGTCTTTGCAGTGTGTGGACACAATCGCCATGCAATGAAAAAAATCCATTCACTTTTTTTTTAATCCTCAAAAAGCCAAAAAGTTGTTGCTCATTATCATTTAAAGAGACATGCACCGAAACGGGGTCACTGTGAACAGAGCTGTTTTTGAAGAGGTAAAAAGGGTGTTGTTTTACACAACCATTGAGAAATTTTAACCAAAGTATGTTACAAACTTTACATGAAGACCCAAAAGAATCATACCGAACTTGTGGAAAATGGGCATCCGATGACCCCTGTAAAGGTGACCGGTTTGGGTCTTGACATACAGGGCAAGTTGTTATGACACAATGTTATTTACATTGAGCACTGATGTTCAGTTGGCTTGTTTGGGATCAAATTTATTTTTATTTTTCAATAAATTTGTATTTTTTATATATAACTATTTATTTTATTTGGATTCATTTGTCTTTTTATCATGATTTCCATTACACGAGAGTAGATGTTAAAACTTCATGCTGATTTGTACTCGGCTTTCGCAAAGATAAGCACCAACTAAGACGTAGCTTTACAGTAACCTATGCTTCTCCATCCATTTACGCTTCTTTCCATCTGGTGACGTGAATCTCCTTCTGTCTAGTGTTAATAGTGTATTTGCGCGTCAGCACACACAACGGCTGCAACCACAGTGCGGTCCCCCCATAACAACCCTCTGGATTGAGCGGAGTAGGGAACATCTCTAGGGTCTTCAAGTGGGCACCTTCCGTCCTCAGTGTTTCGTCGACTAGCCCACGACACCTCAAGAGGGCTCGACAGTGACTCTGGCGTCCCAGAGTCACCCCCCTCCGTCCCCCACTCAACTCAGCCCAGCTTACTGACCTCTACTTCCCTCTTGCTGCTGAGACCTAACCACAATCTCACAATCTCTCCGCAACCCAACCATACTCGCCAACCCGTTTGACTAAGGCTGTCGAGCCCCACTGGTGCGTTAATATGCAGTTTCAGTGGCAACGGTTCCGCATGGCATACCACCTACCGCAAAACACAATATCTGCCCAACCACCCGTCATTCACGCAATATACACAGGAACGTAATGACTGTAAATACTATACAACCTCTACAACTAAACCAACAGTGCTGCTGAGACCTAACCACAATCTCACAATCTCTCCGCAACCCAACCATACGCGCCAACCCGTTTGACTAAGACAGTCGAGCCCCACTGGTGCGTTATTATGCAGTTTCAGTGGCAACGGTTCCGTATGGCATACCACCTACCGCAAATCACAATATCTGCCCAACCACCCGTCATTCACGCAATATACAGAGGAACGTAATGACTGTAAATACTATACAACCTCTACAAATAAACCAACAGTGCTGCTGAGACCTAACCACAATCTCACAATCTCTCCGCAACCCAACCATACGCGCCAACCCGTTTGACTAAGGCTGTCGAGCCCCACTGGTGCGTTAATATGCAGTTTCAGTGGCAACGGTTCCGTATGGCATACCACCTACCGCAAAACACAATATCTGCCCAACTTCCCGTCATTCACGCAATATACACAGGAACGTAATGACTGTAAATACTATACAACCTATACAAATAAACCAACACCCATCAAGTTTTCAAGAATTCTACGAAACCGTAGCATAGCGGCCTGTACTCAGCCAGCTAGAATCTTTCCGTCTCAACCACAGCCAGTTGCTGCTCCTTTCTGCTGCTTCAGATAAGTTCTTTACTGTGCGACGCAACTCTTGACCACTGAATCCGACGTCTCTGAGGAACCGGGTTGTAGAGTGTGCCACAAAACCTCGACAACCCACTTCCACTGGATAAACCTGGACTCTCCATCCTCGCTGTTCTGCTTCAGTGGCCAGATGTGCATACCGCAATTTCTTCCTCTCATATGCCTCATCTACCGCATCCTCCCATGGCACTGTTAACTCTATCAGTTGAACAATGCGTGCTGATCCAGACCACAAAACAATATCTGGTCGTAGGTTAGTGGTGGCAATCTCAGGTGGAAAAATAAGCCGTTGATCAAGATCAGCCAGCATCTTCCAGTCCCTAGCAGCTTCCAGTTGTCCTGGGCGAGAATTGGTGTTAGCACCTTTTCTTGGTGGTTGCTCGCCTGGGCGGAGGAATATTGTCTTCTGCGTGTAATGTTTTGCTAGAACAGGCGGCAACTTATTGGTCATACTACGCTTGCCTTCCAATGCTAAAGCCAAACATCGCAATACTTGGTCATGGCGCCAAGTAAACCGACCTTGGCTAAGAGCCACCTTACATCCTGTCAGAATGTGCCTTAATGTGGCAGGTGATGAACACAAAGGACAAGAGGGATCCTCTCCTACCCAGAGGTTTAGGTTCTGCGGTGATGGGAGAACATCATATGTTGAACTAATAAGGAATAAGCACCTTTTCTTGGTGGTTGCTCGCCTGGGCGGAGGAATATTGTCTTCTGCGTGTAATGTTTTGCTAGAACAGGCGGCAACTTATTGGTCATACTACGCTTGCCTTCCAATGCTAAAGCCAAACATCGCAATACTTGGTCATGGCGCCAAGTAAACCGACCTTGGCTAAGAGCCACCTTACATCCTGTCAGAATGTGCCTTAATGTGGCAGGTGATGAACACAAAGGACAAGAGGGATCCTCTCCTACCCAGAGGTTTAGGTTCTGCGGTGATGGGAGAACATCATATGTTGACCTAATAAGGAAACTGATCCTACTCTCTTCCATTGACCAAAGGTCTTGCCAACCCATTTTTCGTTGTTCCACACTCTCCCATCTCATCCACTCTCCCTGCTTGGCCTGGGAAATGGCCATCTCATCCTCTCCTCCTGCTTTCGCACCTCGTTGACTACCAGCTTCCTCCTTTGAGCTGGGCCTGCCTTGTGCCATTTAGGAGGAGCTAAACTGAGCCCAAAACCCCCTCTTCCATGCTGTACCTGTCCCACGATATCCCCAATTTGAAGGTCAGCCTTTGCCTCTACTACAGATTTCTTTGCTGACCACTTTCTACCAGTTTTTCCCACAGGGGCTGCCTCCCTTACACATTTGTCGCGTGACTCTGCTAAAGTCATTTCCAGTCTGACCTTGGCACACTTAAACTCCTCAGTTAAAGCAGAGACTGGCAGCTGCAATACTCCTTTACTATAAAGTCCCACTCTGCTGAGGCAGCGTGGAACTCCCAACCATTTCCTGATGTATGAACTTATTAACGCTTCCAGCTTATCCACTGTTGTCAAAGAAACCTCGTACACAGTCAGTGGCCACAGCAACCTTGGCAGTAGACCAAACTAAAAGGCCCCAGAGTTTTAGTTTGCCTGGTAGAGCACAGCTGTTTATGCTCTTCAACCCTTCCACTGCTTGTCGTCTAACTTCTCCCACTCGAACTGTGTCCTTTAGATCCCCATCGTACCATCTCCCTAGACTCTTCACTGGCTTCTGAGAAACTGTTGGTATTGCCTCACCATTAATGAAGAATATTTCCTACCTTGCCTTTAACTATTGAGATGCTCCTTGATTTAGAGGGCTTAAATTGCATTCGTGCCCATTCAATATTATCTGTTAACTTCCCCAATAACCGATTAGTGCAGGCTACCGTTGTAGTCATGGTTGTCATGTCATCCATGTATGCTCTGATTGGTGGTAGTCGCATCCCAGAAGCCAAGCGCTCTCCTCCTACTACCCATTTTGATGCCCTAATGATTACTTCCATTGCCATGGTAAAAGCCAGTGGAGAAATGGTGCATCCTGCCATTATTCCAACCTCTAAGCATTGCCATGTAGTGCTGAATTCTGGAGTTGAGAAACTAAATTGCAAATCTCCAAAATAGGCTTTCACTAAATTTGTTATCGACATCGGTACCCTGAAAAAATCAAATGATGCCCAAAGAAGCTCATGTGGCACTGAACCATATGCATTAGCCAAATCCAGGAATGTCACGTGGAGCTCCTTCCTCTCCTTTTTAGCTGATTGTATTCGTTGCCAGATAACACTGATATGTTCTAAGCATCCTGAGAATCCTGGAATGCCCGCTTTTTTAACTGAAGTGTCAATGAAGCCATTCTTTAATAGGTAGGTTGACAATCTCTGAGCAATAATGCTGAAGAAAATTTTGCCTTCGACGTTTAATAGTGAATTAGGGCGAAACTGACTGATGCTTGTAGCATCTTTTTCTTTGGGTATAAAGACTCCCCCTGCTCGGCGCCATGATCTAGGTACAACCTGCTTTTCCCAAGCCACTTTTATCAATTTCCACAGAATCCTTAGAACTCCTGAAGCACTCTTGTACACTCTGTACGGAACTCCATTAGGCCCTGGAGATGATGAAGCCCTTGCCTTTCTCACAACCTGCTCTATCTCTTTCCACTTAGGTGCACAGACCTCCATTTGGAATTCTGGTGGATTGACAGGTGGGATGTCTGACGGAATTGACATAGGCTCATGCCTTTTTGCATCTGTATGCGTTTCCTCCAAATATCTCTCTAGCTCAACCCTAGATGCTTTTAAAGTGCCATTCTTCTCACTGGTGAATAACTTCTTTATGAATTTGAATGGATCTTTATAGAAATTAGCCCTCGCACGTTCCTTCTTTTTGTAGCGTTTCCGTAGGCGCTAAGCTCTGCGTAATGTTGCAAGCTTATCTTTTATGGCCCTTTGTAAGAGATTGAGTCCCTCCTTCTGACTTTGTTCCGCTCTTTTCCATTGCTTCCTCAGCTGTCTCCTTTCTCTAACTAACCCTTCAATTTTCTGCTGCCGTCTAGACAATCCAGGAGTAGTTTGTACTTTTTCCTTCCTTTTTTCCACACCAAACCTCTCACTTCCATATGCGTAAATGATGTCCCCAAATTTATCCAGCTTCTTTTCAACTGTACCAGTTAATCTTTCCAATGCAAAGCATAGATCTGTGTTTACCGTGTCCCATGCAGTTTTCTCACTAGCTCTTGGCCATCTAACTCCAGGCCTATGCCCGTTGAGGTTCTTTTCTCTCTTATGCTGGTTAGTCTGACCGGGTTCACAAGAATCAATGTGTTCATCACTAACTGTGCAAACCCTCATCTCCTCTATGACAGGGGTGCTGATATCCTGCGAACTGTGGTTTGCTTCCTGTCGCTGGATTTCATTCGACTGACTTGACTGACTCCGTAAGAAGTACTGATCAATGCGAGGCCCTTGTCCCTTCTCCCTCAAGCATTTCATTTTCCCTTGATGAATCTTCAAACCCCTGACCGTTGTCGCCTTGCTCCACTCACAGACACAAGCTTGGAGTGGAATCAGATTTAACAATTGTTATAATTTCCATTTGTGCTGGTCAATTATGAACAATAGGCAAAATTGAACTGCTAGCAAAAATTGAAGCGAATTTGGTTGGGTCGAGGGACCGCTGCTGCAAATATTTGGGTGGCTCCTCCCCTAAATCTCACTCTAAACTTTTGATAAAACTTGAGAGCCCTGCAAATATCTGTCGACAGAAATATTAACACAAAACGAACACTAAGATTGTGGCCCGTAAACAACAGCTTCTGTTCTTAAAGTTGGAACTTGTCCATCTTTCAGGACAAGCTGTTGTGCGAATCCTGCATTGAGCTCGCGAAGATTGCGTTAACAGCGTTTCGACGACATTGCGGCGGCAACAACACTCCTATACCACAATAACTCTTCTCCAATGCAATATAAAAAGGCCTCACCCCCCTTATTTCGTATTCTCAGAGGAGGGGTTTCTTTGGGTTTGCTGACGTCAGCAACCCTTGAGGAATGTTGTGTAGTCGAAAACCGGCTGTTTGCTGTAGTCCTTAGAAATTGATTTCTTTAAAAGCAAATGTCTCCGTTTGCTTTGAACTTGGAGCGGTGTAACTTTGCAGATGTTGTTCATGCTCAAACAGCAACATTACACACTAACTAAAGTTAGAAAAGTGAAATCGTGTTTTACCACCCCTTTAAAGCAATCAGTCTGCTTCTATAATCCAATCAGAGTGATAGAGTGATTTCACCTGACTAGTACTCGTTCACACTTTGAAATTATTTTAGTTGGTCATTTTGTGCCACTGTGCCAGCACCAAAAAAGTGTGAAATTTGAAGAAAATTAGAAGTCAAAAGTTTTATATTGGTCTGACATTTATGACAGTATTATAATTACAAGTAGTTTATTCATTAATAATCACTGCTTTAAATCCAAGTTGTGGTTCATTTTACAGCTGGTCGATTTAGTTCATGAATCAGAAGTTTTAATCTCTAAAAAGAAAATTAATCAGGAAAAATACTTCTGGCATCAAGGCTGCTGAAAATCTGCATTACCGTTGAGCTCTACTGAGCAAAGCGACACAAACCTTCAGCTCATCAGCATCATAAAAGTTGACATGAACGGCCGGCACCATCCAGGTGTGAAAGAGGTCGGCCAGGATCTTCCGAGCGATGGAGTCTGTGATAATATGGAAGTGGAGTGGGTTCCGTCTGACAAATAGTGGGAGAACAAACATTCGTTGTCATATTCGGTTTTCAGCATTCTTACTTTTATTACCCCATGCCTACTTTAAATGTCTAATAAAAGTCTTTACATACAAAGTATGTCTAGTACAAAGGACTAATACCTATGATGAAAAGAGTGAAAGAGGGACTGGTAATTCCAACACCAACATTTTTGATGCATTTGGACACTCAAGCTCTGTTCAAAAACATACTAAGCTGCCTTGCTGTCTACATAAGCAGCAACCTTCTGAGGCAACATCCTAACTGAATACTGCTCACTACAAAGATCCGTGAATATCCTCTGAATGTGGACAACCACAATGACTCTAAACTTACCTGTGAAACAGAACTGACTTGACCAAAGTGACGACATCTCTGCTCGCATTGTACCCCGCACACACGATGGCAATGTGAATGGTCTGTGATGAGAAAGACAAGTAGTGTTCACAACAGTCTGAAGCAGCACTAATGCAATAAACAATGGTTTTAAAATATGACACTACATCTTCAAAATCAATTTTATAAAATGTAAAAGACAATGCACTGCCATAATGCTAGGTTGTTATGCAGTTTCTCAATGGCTACTAGGGTGTTATGCTTTTGTTAGATTGTTCTGGATGGTTTCTAGGGTATTGCTATGTGGTTGCAAGAGTGTTTGGGTTATTTCTATTTTCATAGCCATTTCTATGCAGTTACTAGTGTGGTCATTGCTATGTAGATGCTAGGCTTTTCTGTATGGTTACTTAAATGTTCTGGAGTGGTTTTTAGGGCATTGTTTAGGGCTGTCACGATAACCGCAATATTGCAGTACCGCGCTACTGACAGGCCAACCGCAGAGGAATGCAAGTAACCGCAGCAACCGCGAACCACGTTTTCTTTTTTCATAAGGCCACCCTTCGTGGTTCGTACCATGTGTATTGAATGTTAAATAAGTTAATAATTATAACAAGACTGTTTATCATGGCGATTTGTACAGAGGATTCGTGGATTTGGACTTAAGCCTAAACAGACAGTGAATGTGATCGACTGAGCGCGTGCGATTACCTGCGTCTGTCTTTGAAGTCAAGTCAAGTATATTCGTGAAAAGGTTGCTGTTTCCAAGGAACGCAAAATATTTGTCGTAGGCTATTATCCTTTTAACGTTTAAGGGTATTTACCATGAATAGCGTCAGCGCTGGTCAGCATTACACAGCGCTAGGAAGCCGTGGGGGGAAAGCAGCGAGTCACGCATTGAATCAATGCCATTGGTCTCTATTAAGTGAAGCATTGCTTCAGCTTTGCCCAAAAGTGAAGCATTGCTGGCCAGGTGAGCCTTGAAAAGTGGAGCTCAAAGTTAAACAAACATCATTTAAGGAATCAGCTTTTTTGAACGTTTTCGTTGAATGAACGGTTTAACGACTCACTCAAAGACAGTCCGTTGGCGTAACAACTGCGCCCTGAGTGACAGTCTTTCAATGCGCAGAGACGCTGTTTAGTTTCGGTTACATTGGTTACATTGTTTTTGTGTATTCTGACCACATCATAACACGTATTTATATAGCAACAAATAAATATAAATAAATGGCGGTAAAACCGCATATCGCGCTATTGAGCAACTCAAAATTACCGCAAGGGAAATTCCTTCACCGCGACAGCCCTAGCATTGTTATGCATTTACTAAAATGTTCTGGATGGTTTCTTGGGTGCTCATATGCGGTTGCTAAAGTTTTCGAAGTGGGTGCTAGGGTATTGCTATGCTTTGCTATTGCTAGAATGTTCTGGGTGATTTCTATGGCGGTGACATACAATTGCAAGAGTATTTCTTGGGCATTGTTTCGTAGTTGGTAGGCTGTTCTGGCTGGTTATAGGTTCTGAGTGGTTTCTAGGGAGTTGTTGTTGGGGGTGTAACAGTTCTCTGTAAAAAAATAAATAAATAATCGAACCGTACCGTTCTCCACCCACAGTTCAGCACGCACTTGCACCGCGGTTCATCTTAAATCTGACGACACATCTATAATATGGCTGTGCAAAAGTCTTAGGCCACCAGATGTTTTAGCAATGGTATAATGACCTTATATAATTATTTCACAGTCTCTTTATTAGAATATAACCAGGAAATACAGGAAATTTGTTAGCAGTATTAAAAAACGGCAACAAAAAAAACAACTGAAAAAATGGCTTCTATAGACTAAAAAGGCAAGTATTAAGTGACTTCCCCTTAGACTTGAGCAAACCTGGCTCTCTTAAAAAAAAAAATATATATATATATATATATATATATATATATATTTATTTATATATATTAAAGTAAATTGATTAAAAACTAACTTTAGCTGGGGATTAACTTTATTCTAGAGCTGCTCTAAAGCCAAAACAATCTCTGTTACTTTAATTTCCTATTATCACTGTAAAGCTGCTTTGAAACAGTCCATATTGTTAAAAGCGCTATTTAAATGAAGGTGACTTAACTTAAACCTAAATGGAATGGAAAAAAACTGGAAGGCAAAGAAAACTTTCTGGCCGACGAATGTGAGGACTTGGAGGGTAGATCGAGGGGGAACATACGGCTGGTAGGTGTGCCGGAGGGGGCCGAAGGTGTGCACCCAACCGAACTTATTGCCCAGCTGCTGATGGACTCCCTCGGTCTGTGGGGAGTTGCCCCTACTCGATCGTGCGCATCGCACTCTCCGATCCAAGCCCAGTGATGGTAAACCACCCCGACCCTTTGTGATTCGTGTGCACTTTTTTCACGTGAGGAATGACATTTTACGCCGGGCTAGCGAGGCTCCTCTTCTCCATCGAGGCAAGAAACTGTTGCTCTTTCCTGACAATACTTCGTCAGTTGCGAAGAAACGCGCTGCATTCAGAGACGTTAAACGTCTGTTACATTTGTGTTCTGGAGTGAAGTTTGGATTGAGGTTTCCCGCGAATTTAAAGATCACACGGTGGAGTTACATACACCTTTGAGGACCCAGCCACTGCAATGGACTTTGTCAAGGTGAACTTAAAGTCTGGTGTCTCCTCTGGAGCTACAGTTTGAAAGCGGCTGGCAGTTTGTTTGGTAAACAGGGGGTTAATTTAACCCGGTTTCTGATGTTAAGCTGCCCTGTTTTAAGTTCGTGTCACTTGGACTAGAGTCACTTTTCATATTTTGCTACTGTGTTTGTTTATATATTTATTTTATGCTTTATTACAAACTCGCATGAGCACTAATGGTTTGTGCTGTTAACGGAGCGTGTTAGGATGTTTTTGGTACTTTGTGAGATTTGCACGCTTCTTATTTGGGAAGACGCTTCAGCTCGTGGTGTGGTGGGTGGGTGTATGAGGAGTTCTCCCTTTTTCTCTCATTGTGTGTTTTGTGTTTTGTTTAGTCAGGTCGCCCAAGTTTTAATTTATTTCTGTGACTGTTATACATTCCATGTACACTAATACTTGACTGGCATGCAGCAGCCTAGGATGCCTCGACAATCAGGGACAGGACTCAAATTTGTTAGCTGGAATTGTAATGGTCTAAATCAGCCTATTAAACGTAGCAAAGTTCTTCACCATCTTCAACAATTAGGAGCCCATATTGCGTTCCTTCAAGAAACTCAATTAAAATCTTCCACCCATATCAGATAAAAAGGGAGGTGGGTCAGCCAAGATTTTCATTCTAGTTTTAATTGTAAATCTAGGGGTGTCGCAATTTTGATTCACAAATCGGTTCCTTTTGTGTGCTATAATGTAATAGCTGACCCCAATGGAAGGTTTGTGTTTGTAACGGGTCAGCTATATATAGTAATTCTGTGATTCTGGCTAATGTGTATGGTCCAAACTGGGATGATGACAAATTTTTCCATCAATTGTTCGCCAAATTACCTGACATGTCCACACATCTACTTATTATGGGGGGTGACTTCAACTGTTGGCTTAATCCGGTATTAGGTCGTTCTTCTACTAGACCAGGAGTGCTCTCAAAGTCTTCTAAGACCATTTTATCCTTTATGGATGAGTTCTCGGTCTCTGATCCATGGCGCTTTCTTAATCCGTCAGGTAAAATGTATTCTTTTTTCTCTCATCTACATCACTCCTTTTCTCTCAGACAAAAGTCTGGAAAATGTCCAGGCCCGGATGGTTTTCCGACGGCGTTTTACAAGACCTTTTTTGACAAATTAGCACCAGTTTTGATAGAAATGTTCAATGAAACTCTTACTCTTTCTAAATAACCTCAGACTCTAAATCAGGCCTCCATATCATTACTCTTAAAAAAGAATAAGGACCCTCTGTCCTGCTCAAGTTTTCGTCAAATTAGTCTTTTATCTGTAGATGTAAAACTTCTGTCCAAATTAATAGCTAGGCGACTGGAATCAGTTTTGCCTTTAATAATTTCTCCTGATCAGACAGGTTTTGTCCAGAACAGACATGGGTTCTTTAATCTCAGACGACTTCTCAATGTTGTTTATAATCCTTCTACGTCAATGGGGCCGGAAGCCGTAATCTCATTAGACGCGGAGAAGGCTTTTGACAGAGTGGAGTGGAACTACCTTTTCTACGCTTTGGAGAAATTTGGTTTTGGTCAGGAGTTCATTTCTTGGATTAAGTTGCTCTATTCATCCCCTGTGGCTTCAGTCAGAACTAATGACACCCATTCAGAGTATTTCCCTTTGCACCGCTCCACTCGTCAAGGCTGTCCCCTGAGTCCTCTTTTATTTGCTGTTGCTATTGAACCTCTGGCTTATTGCGCTTCGTTTAGAGCCACGCATAACTGGAATTACAAGATATGGTCTTGAACAGAAGGTCTCCCTCTATGCCGATGACTTATTACTATATGTGTCCAATATCTCTATCTCAGTTCCAGCTGCTCTTGACATCTTTAGTTCATTTGGTAAGATTTTAGGCTATAAGCAAAATTTGGACAAGAGTGAGCTGTTTCCTTTAAATCAAGGTGCCCAGAATGCTGCTCAGGGTTTCCCATTCAAAATTGTTCCACTTGGCTTTAAATACCTTGGCATCCGGATTTGTGACCGATTTGAAGATTTGTTTGATCATAACTTTGCCCCTTTGTTAGATCAGATACGGATGGACTTTCAATGGTGGTCACTGTTGCCTCAATTTTTTTTGTTCTGTTTATTTGTTTTTGGGGGATGTTATTTTATTTTATTTTTAATTTTTTCCTTCTTGTTAGTTGTACTTGACACTGTTTTGACTCCCGAATTGTTATCTCTTGATTTTTTTATGTCGCTGGAAAAATCGTTAAACAAAAGTAAAAAAAAAAAAAAAAGAAACTGGAAGAACCCAGGAGGACACTAAATACTGTTTTTTGCTTAAAGAAGCCATTTTGTTCAGAATTTTTTGATGGATATGTTTTGAATACGTTTCATGTGAGAGTAGCTGTCCAATCAACTGCTAGTAGGTAAATCTATTGCTGACATCACATCTGGGTGTTTTGCAGTTCAGCATGGCAATCGAAGGAGACAAGCTGCTGATTGAGCCGCCGCATGCATCATATAAATCTCCTGTCTGGGAACATTCTGGCTTCCCAATACGTTACAACAGTGATGGTCAAAAAAATGACAAAACTGTCACTTTGTTGCCGTGTGCTCTAGTGTGACCAGTCTTGATAATGTGTGAACGCAGGTGAGACCACGCACTGCTTTTCTGTTTAAACACACACTCAGTGCTAATTCAGACAGGCACAAAACAATAACAGAATCGCTGGACAGGACTCAACAATAAGGACCACCCGATGGCCCAGGGGTGGCGTGAAAGATGCTGATGGAACGGGTCACTGTCCCGGTCGGGTCAGTGCTGCACCATCACAAAAGTTTATAATTTGCACATGTTTTTAAGCCTTGCCAACTTCAACATTCAAGCATAAGAAGATGCGAAATGTCATCAGTGGTTCTCAACTGGTTTGACCATGGGACCTACATTTTCCCATAGTCATAAGGCCGCAACTAGGAGTGTAAATATTAATCGATTTGTATCGATGCATCGATTATACAGCCGACGATTCGAGGCATCGATGCGTCCGCAAGACTATCGATTAATGTGTTTGTTTTGCCGCCTGTCTGTTTTCAGCATCCGCTCATATGCGTACAAACGATTGTTTTTATGCACTGGGCTAACGTTAGTTAGTCACCGAACTAAACTGCCAGTGTGAATGCACCCTCAGTAGCTTAGTCAGCGAATTCCAAGCTAGCAGTTACTAACGTAAACAAACAGGAGCTAACGTGTACAAAACACTACTTCAACAGCTTACTTGAAAAGTCTAGGGTGCTTTCACACCAACTCGGAACGGAACGGGCAGGGTTCGCATGAAAAATCGCTAATTATGTAAACACTGTCTGTCATGCGGACCCGGGTGTGCACTGGGGTACCAAACCCGAGACTGCCTGGAGGAGGTGCGCTGAGTTCGGTTGCACTCGAACCGTGCCGCGGCTCGTGTGAATGTGAAAGCATCACGTACTCGGGTGCGCACTTGTTCAGGAAGTAAGTGACCTGCACATGCTTTTTAGCTGATTATGATGTATTTAGTTAAATAAAACACATGTAAGGGATGATAGTGTTGATAATTTACCTTGGATAAGAGCGAGAGTGAGTCTGCAGTGTATTCGCACACACATAGCGCGTGGACTCAGGGCAACACATTAATGGAAATCCACTGTCTCCTGCGTTTGCAATGAGCAAAAAGCCAAATGCGACACAGTAAACCGGTGTTGTTCACTCAGCTGTGCATAATAGCACGAAATAAAATAAAAAAAACACAATATATTGACCCAGGCAGTTCTGTTTTCTATCATGCGTCGTGCACGTTTGCGATGACGTAAGATGCACGGAAACGCACCACGATTCGATAGAATCAAGTTTTGAACTGTATGCAGTAACTGTTATATTTGGTGTTCTATTTGCAGTGCATTGAGCACAACATACACGTTATTTGAATAGAATACTGTTCCTGTATTCTCAATAAAAGGCAAATTATAAACATTTTTGTTGATTTATTTGAAACTTAATAGATATCATGTAAAAATATTGATTATTGAATCGTATCGAATCGTATCGCGGGGAATTCTGAAGTATCGGAAATAATCGAATCGTTGTCTTAAGAAAACGGTATCGTATCGAATCGTCATGTAGGCTCCGATTTACACCCCTAGCCGCAACCCAATTTTTTTTTTCGAAATTTGACCAATCCCTAAAAGATTATATAATATTTCACCATGGTTAATACACAATACTAACATGAACTGTTAATGCAACTCACGGACACTAATCCTGATTAACAGAATGAACATCATACCTGCGTGCAAATCATTCACAGCTAACACACTAATGTAGCGACTGACCGAATCCTGTTTTCCTTTCACTACTGAACAAATATGAACACATATATGTTTAATTCACAAAACCTTGAATCATGTGAAATGGTGCCCCAATGTCTGCCAGCAGGTCATTGATTAACTCCATTTATGAAGCATTGCGCAATCAAGAAACAGGTCCCCGTTGTTCTCGAAACCCTCACGTGGTACACACCACGGATGGACAGATGCTGAAAATAAGGATATCCACACATACCCGCACACAAACGTCCTTTGTGTGCAACTTAGGATAGGAATGTCCTTAATGTATATAACACAGAATTGTATCTGACCTTCCTGTATGCATGCATATCTAATTAGTTTTGTCTTATTCTATAGATGTAATTGGAGACTGGTCTGTAACTTCGAATCTTAAGTGTATTTCTAAAGAAAGATTACCTAACAGGATCATCTTCTGTAACTCTCCCTCTTGCTAGGTCATAAAACTTTATGACTCCCAAAAGGAATTCCAAGGGAATCAAAGCTCCCACTTGAATTCTGATAAAGAAAGACTAATAGACTCTGCAATCTTATATTTTCTATAAGTATAACCACTTAAGAAAGGTATAAACATGAATTTGATCTTTCCTAGGTCATGGTAGCCGGTATTATGGCTTTATAGTCATGTGAGTGAACATTAAATGTGTGTAATTCTGCATATGAATGTAACTTTATGTTTCTTCTACTCTTTCCGGCCATTCTTGGTACCTGTTTGACCGTCTTGTTTTGACTAAACAAGTCATACATAGGATATTACAGTCAAATGTATTGTTCTGTGTGTACAATCTGTCTGGCTAGAAATGACAAAATGTTATACCATCATAAATTATCCTGACAAGACAAAGAAGAACTTTTCCCGCTCGAGATGCTCTAAGATGATTGGTTCACATACGCGAAACAGGCGTGAACCCCTCCTCTCTATAAGAGACTGACACAGAAGTTTCTCAGAGAGCACTTTCCCTGTGAGAGGTTTCCGGTCCAATGGCTCCTTAGGGAGCTTTCCACCGCGTTTCTTTTCTTTTCCTTTCTTTACTAAGTTTTATTTTCATTTTCGCCTCTCCCTCCCGAGGGAGATGAACTCTGAACTATTTCCTTGGTAACTTCACGTTCGGTGAACCTTTAAAACTTCCCGCGAGTCTGCTCGCCCCGGAAGACACGAGAGAACAAGCCTATAGCGCCGAAGGACAAACACGCATACGACTCTGCGTTCCTCAGCAACACAAAGAGAACCATACGCAGGTATAGGTTATTGATTTGATTTGATTGATGTGATTTCTTGTTGCCTCTCTAAGGGTTACGTTGTCTGTGATTTTTGCCATGCTGCGATCACCTGACCGTTAGTTTCACTTTCTCATCCTCTTACTCTCTCTCTCTCCCTCTTTCTCTCTCCCTCTCAATCTCTCTCTCTCACTCAATCTCTCTCTCTCTCACTCCCGTTGTTATTCGTTTGTCTCGTTAGTTTTACTGTTTATTGTACATACATGTATCCCGGGTTTAAATGTAGAATTCTGTACCCGTAGTTTCATTTATTAAAACCATTATATTCATGACTGCTCACTGTCTAAAATGCTCATTTTTACAAAGTCAATGAAATGTTTGGTCTAGCTACAAAGCTTTACAATTCGTTACTATTTCAGTAACCTAAATTTTATAATAACAAGAAGGTGATTTACATGGCCAGAAAATAGCTTTTTTGGAATTATAAGAAAGAGATAATTTTTGTTGAAAATTGATAAGTTAATCTTACGGCTGGACAAACAGATTGTTCGATAACTAAATTAATTCCATTTAAGGTTATCTCATATAATCGATCTGTAATAAGACTATTGATATATTAATGACGAACCATAACCCATTATGGTGATCATTCATATATACAATCGATCTATTTTCAGCTTCGATAATTTAACTGTAATGTGCAATATATTAATCATTCATGATGAATTATTAAATTCCCTATATATAATTTGAGCTAATTTAATGTAAGACTCATTTTCGCTACACTAAATATCATTTATGTATTTTACAGGTACCTTTCGGTAATTTTATAACTTACTAATTGTCAACGCAACTATGTTGTTGCATGCTCGTAATTTATTGTGTGCATTATATATAGTGAAGTGATATACAGCGTGCACCTCTGCATTTGCCTGAGACTTTTTATTTCGTAACAAGTTACGAAAATGAAGTTAGAATAATGACACTTACGTATAGCCTGACAACATCTCACATGACCGCAGATCCTGAATCAGGACAACGTGCTTTTCTCAGGCACTCTATACTTAAAACTAATTAAAACAACTTTCACGTACGTCTTTCAAAATAAAAGTCTCGATTTAGAAACCCACCAGTTGAGAAACACTGTCTTAAATGAACATAATGTTACGTCCGAGGACATGTGTAGTAGCCTATATACACGTATGTGTGTATGTGTCTATTTTGTTCTCTGCTTGCTCTGTTTTTCTCTTGTGTCATGAGACAGGTGTTCTAATCAGCTGTGTGCAATCTGGGGATCCCTGCGGTAATTGGATAACGAGAAATAAGCGGAGATATAAGGAATGGAGGATTTGTGGAGAGGAGAGACTTCTTTTCGCCAGGACTATTCTCCCTCCCGTTCGCTCAGATTCATTGGTTGTTGTTTTTTTCTTTTTTGTTGATCTGGTGCTGAGTAAGTGAACTCAGAACTTCGTGGTACATTTTAACAGAAAGTGAATTTAAGTTGCTTGATTACTTTCCTGATTTATTAAGTATGTTTGTCTAAGTATATTCATTATTCTTTTGAAGTAAGGGAATGTAGGGGGGAGGTGCCATTTTAGTTTGTACTTCTCTTTTTTTCTCCTGGTTATGGGCAGATAGGAAGAGAGGAAAGTTTAATTGTCATCCTCATTTATATAGCGCTTTTAACAATGTAGATTGTTTCAAAGCAGCTTTACAGAGATAAAGATATAATTTAAGGTAACAGAGATTACGTTTGGTTTTATAGTGGCTCTTGAAAAATGTTTTTTCCAGCTAAAGTTAGTTTTGATTGATTCACTTCCGTCTAAATGATAGTTTGTTATTAAATTAGGGGCCGCTAAGACGACACCGTTCTCTCTAAACAGACTTTAAACATGAACCTGTGATAGACGCTGATGGCGTTGTAGCGAAAATGAGTCTTACATTAAATTAGCTCAAATTATATATAGGGAATTTAATAATTAATCATGAATGATTAATATATTGCATATTACAGTTAAATTATCGAAGCTGAAAATAGATCGATTGTATAAATGAATGATCACCATAATGGGTAATGGTTCGTCATTAATATATCAATAGTCTTATTACAGATCGATTATATGAGATAACCTTAAATGGAATTAATTTAGTTATCGAACAATCTGTTCGTCCAGCAAACGGCCGTAAGATTAACTTATCAATTTTCAACAAAAATTATCTCTTTCTTATAATTCCAAAAAAAGCTATTTTCTGGCCATGAAAAATCACCTTCTTGTTATTATAAAATTTAGGTTACTGAAATAGTAACGAATTGTAAAGCTTTGTAGCAAAAAGGTCGAACACTTCATTGACTTTGTAAAAATGAGAACTTTAGACAATTAGCAATCAAGTATATAATGGTTTTAATAAAATGAAACTACGATACAGAATTCTACATTTAAACCCGGGATACATGTATGTACAATAAACAGTAAAACTAACGAGACAAACGAATAACAACGGGAGTGAGAGAGAGAGAGATTGAGTGAGAGAGAGAGAGAGTGAAATATATATATATATATATATATATATATAGAGAGAGAGAGAGAGATAGAGGATGAGAAAGTGAAACTAACGGTCAGGATGAGAGAGATCACCGGGGTGATCGCAGCATGGCAAAAATCACAGACAATAACCCTTAGAGAGGCAACAAGAAATCACATCAATCAAATCAAATCAAATCAATAACCTATACTTGCATATATGGTTCTCTTTGTGTGAGCTGAAGAACGCAGAGTCGTGTGCGTGTTTGTCCTTCGGCGCTATAGGCTTGTTCTCTCGTGTCTTCCGGGGCGAGCAGACTCGCGGGAAGTTTTAAAGGTTCACCGAACGTGAAGTTACCAAGGAAATAGTTCAGAGTTCATCTCCCTCGGGAGGGAGAGGCGAAGAATGAAAATAAAACTTAGTAAAGAAAGGAAAAGAAAAGAAACGCGGTGTAATGCTCCCTAAGGAGCCATGGGACCGGACACCTCTCACAGGGAAAGTGCTCTCTTTTTTTTTGAGAAACTCATGTGTCAGTTTCTTATAGAGAGGAGGGGTTCACGCCTGCTTTGCGTATGTGAACCAATCATCTTAGAGCATCTCGAGCGGGAAAAGTTCTTCTTTGTCTTGTCAGGATAATTGATGATGCTATAAAATTTTGTCATTTCTAGCCAGAAAGATTGTACACACAGAATAATACATTTTACTGTAATATCCTATGTATGACTGGTTTAGTCAAAACAAGACGGTCAAACAGGTACCAAGAATGGCCGGAAAGAGTAGAAGAAACAAAGTTACATTCATATGCAGAATTACACACATTTAATGTTCACTCACACGACTATAAAGCCATAATACCGGCTACCATGACCTAGGAAAGATCAAATTCATGTTTATACATTTCTTAAGTGGTTATACTTATAGAAAATATATAATTGCAGAGTCTATTCCTCTTTCTTTATCAGAATTCAAGTGGGAGCTGTGATTCCCTTGGAATTCCTTTTGGGGGTCATAAAGTTTTATGACCTAGCAAGAGGGAGAGTTTACAGAAGATGATACTGTTAGGTAATCTTTCTTTAGAAATACACTTAAGATTTGAAGTTACAGACCAGTCTCCAATTACATCTATAGAATAAGACAAAACTAATTAGATATGCATGCATACAGGAAGGTTAGATACAATTCTGTGTTATATACATTAAGGACATTCCTATCCTAAGTTGCACACAAAGGACGTTTGTGTGCGGGTATGTGTGGTGTGTGTGTGTGTATCCTTAGGGCATATTGTCCATCCGTGGTGTGCACCACGTGCGGGTTTCGAGAACATCGGGGACCTGTTTCTTGATTGCGCAATGCGTCATAAATGGAGTTAATCAATGACCTGCTGGCAGACATTGGGGCACCATTTCACATGATTCAAGGTTTTGTGAATTAAACATATATGTGTTCATATTTGTTCAGTAGTGAAAGGAAAACAGGATTCGGTCAGTCGCTACAGCGTTCACATGCGCATTAAGAATTGATTCTATAGTTATGTGCGTTTGAATATATGTGCGCAGGTTTATAATTTCTTACAAACCATGCCTAAACAAACTACTTGTCTATAAATTTTGATGCAGAATTTTTATTTTATCTTATCAGTTTTGGGCAGGTACGCGAACCGAAAAATTCCACAACGCTTTATCTGTAGAGTGGTATAGGGATCCTCCATAGGGAGAGGCTAGTTGGCACTTCAGCACTGCATTGTCATCGGGTCCAGGCGAAAGTCCTTCGTAAAGTCCTTGTAATGTATTTTCTTTTTGGGATTATCTTGTTCTAGGTAATTTATAAATAATTTTGGATTAGTTAGTTAAAGGATTAGTTCACCTCAAAATTAAAATTTCTTAATAATTTACTCACCCCAATGCTATCCAAGATATCCATGTCTTTCTTTCCTCAGTGGAAGAGAAAATAAGTTCTCTTACGAGAGTATCTCTCATACTGCGTAATATCTTATGCTATGGGGAAAACCTCTTTTCCACGAGATATTGAAGCCAAAAATTATCCTTAATTTTGAATTAATGTAAAACGCTGTGCGGCAGCATGCAGACATAGGCAAGACGGCTCGCGCGCCTATTGGCTGCCCTGCGGCAACAGCAGCAGCCTATCGAGTGAGGCCCTGCGTGACGTGATACCCAATGGGGCCGCTTCGTGCCCATTTCGTCACGTCCCGCCAGAATAGGCGTGGCCTTGGCCTATTAATACGCTCGATTAGGCTGATACAAACTGATTTTCATCTCTTGAGCGAAGCACTATTGCATCGCTGGATCCGGAGTGAGAAGCCGCGCCGTTGACAGAAAGCCTTCTGCGGGACGAGCCTTCGAGCCTGAAGCCGCTGGCCTTCACCTCGCCGCCTCCAGCCGCCGTACCTGCTACCCTTTCAGGCGTCTATATCCTTTCACTGCTAAGAGTGTGTGTTCACCACTGCGACTCACACTCTCACTGTATATCTCTCTCTCTCCTTAAAGAGCTGCGTCTTTTTAAAGATTCAAAGATCCTGCGGCTCGTGCCGAGCCACACTCAGCGACGGGGACCCTCATCTGCGCTTCCTGCCTGGGTCAGGATAACGCTGCTCTCGCGCTCGCTGACGGCGAATGCCCTCATTACGAGCTGATGCCCATGGTGACTCTGAGGACTCGCCTGGCATCCTTCTCAGAGCCTGCTCTTCCGCCCGCTGTAGTGCCGCGCCGTAAAAGCGCCGTACTCAGCGGGTCCCCGAGCCTTCTCTAGCCCGTGATAGCTCGCCGGTTCGCCCGCCAGTTTCACTCGCTGACGGACAACGGCCGCCGCACGCCACCGCTTCCGCTGTTAATGACGACGAAATAGCTGCAACTGTAGAGAAGGCCAGCTGCTCTATCCTGGCGTCGGACAGTGAGGATTGGGCGAGCTCTGTGGACCTCCCCCCTCTGCCCGCGAGTCGTCAGGGAACCGGGCCAGCAACAAAAACCGCGGCGCGCCTAGCTTTCTTTACGTTACAAGAAAGCTACCCTGCCCCCCGTGGACATGCATCACCGGCGAAATGAGGAAAGAGTGTGTTTCGGTCCCGCCGAGGCCGGACCAATCTCCATTTCTCAAAAATTTCTCAGCTCCTCGTAGTCTGAGCGGCTGAAAATGTCAATATTGCGGCAATGAGCCTGTTGTATAACACGCACGCCTGCAAACAAACGCCGAAACAAACAAAACTGTGATGACGCTCTCAACCCGTGCGCACTCGTCACCGGCGAAATGAGGAAAGATCGTGTTTTTGTCCCGCCGAGGCCGGACCAATCTCCATTTCTCAAACATTTCTCAGCTCCTCGTAGTCTGAGCGGCTGAAAATGTCAATATTGCAGTAATGATCCAGTTGTATAACACGCACGCCTGCAAACGAACGCCAACACGCACACAAAACTGTGATGACGCTCTCTTATCTGCACGAGAGACCCGTGTTCGATCCCAGCTCTCGCAGCAGATAAAAAAATAAAATAAAATAAAAAGTTTCGCCGCGGCCAGACTTCCATCGAACTTTCGCTCGTTCAGTTCCAAAAAATGCGACTGTTCCAGTGTATTGGTATTCAGTATTCCAACAGTATTCCAGTGTACCATGGCCCGCTTGCCTGCACACAAATGCCGTTTCCACGGCGACCCAGAAAAATCATATAAGCAGTGTATTTTCTGGTATTCCGGCCACAGCCGTTGGTGTTATGAGTAATAAAAATGCCCACAGCCCAGTGTTCATTTCTACACACAAACACAGCCCGCCACAGTGAAGGGCTTGCACAAATGAGGTCGACTCATGTCAATTGTGCATTAAATGTAGTGAATGTGCCCACAACCCAGTGCCAACAAACACTACACACTGCATGTACTGTACCACGGTTTCTGTAAAACGAAACCAACACGCATACAGTCAGCTAAGACTCACGGTGTTTGTCTCGCTGTCCCGCGCCCACATTCCCTCACAGACACGCTCAACCCCATGGGGTTTGTCCCGCTCGCTCTCTCTCCACAATCTGTCATAGAGAATTCGAGCGCGACCAGGCTGCCCGCCGTGATCGGCGCGCCTCCCGCCTCGCATACTGTAAACACAGTGCTTATGTCTCAGCACACCGAAGCTCTGCAGTCGCCGCTATGCCACAGCCAGAGCCCGGTTTTCATTCTACCTCTAGCTATTCACGCAGAGGTGTGGGCAAAGCTTCCCGGGGTATCAGAATGGATGTTGAACATTATAAAAAGAGGCTATTCGCTACAGTTCGCTCGACATCCCCGCCGTTACACGGCGCGAATCGAAACCACGGTAAACAATGAAGTAGCTCATCTACTTCGAGCCGAAATAGCGAAACTACTGAGCAAAGGGGCCATAGAACCTTTATCTCAGGCTCAGAGCAAAGGGGGGCTATACAGCAGATATTTTCTGGAGCGCGAACTGGACATTCAGCGCGCCGCGAAATCCTTTCGCCGCGGCTCTATAGTCCCACTCAAAAGATTTCAGAAAATGCTGGGCCTTTCATGGCCTCGGCATCTTCGGTACTTCAGCTGGGCCTTCTTCTCATACGCCCACTGCAGTTATGGCTGAAAGCACGGGTTCCACCCCGGGAATGGACCTCTGGTCTGTTTCGCCTCAGGGTCGACATGAAATGTGTTTCGGCTCTGGAACCTTGGAAAATAGCCGACTGGTGTCAGTCAGGCGTCAGTCTGGGTACTCCCTTGAGTGTGACGGTGGTGTCCACGGACGCCTCCACCTCGGGATGGGGAGCGCTGCTCGAGGGCAGACCGTTCTTTGGCCATTGGTCAGAACGGGAAAAGCTCCTACACATAAACTGTCTGGAAATGCTGGCAGTCTACAACGCGCTACGGCGCTTTTGTCCCCAGATAAAAGACCGCCATGTTTTGGTCAGGTCGGACAACATGTCAGTGGTGACATACATAAATCACCAGGGCGGAATCAGGTCCCGAAACCTTTACAGGCTGACTGAACGCCTCCTGGTCTGGGCTCAGCACAACCTGCTTTCACTGAAAGCAGCGCATGTGCCTGGTTGCCTGAATCTGGGAGCAGACTGTCTGTCCAGAAACAATGTCCCAGCCGGGCAGTGGTCGCTGCACCCGCAGACGATCCAACTGCTGTGGGAGACATTCGGCAGAGCACAGGTGGACTTGTTCGTGTCCCAAGAAAACGCTCACTGTCCGAACTTTTTCTCCAAGAGCAGGGATGCGCTGGCCCACGTATGGCCCTGCTGCCCCCTCTATGCTTCCCCCCCCCCATCTCGCACCTGCCTCAAGTGCTGGAACAAATCAGGGAAAACGGATGCCCAGTGCTGCTCGTGGCTCCGCTCAGGACGAACCAGAATTGGTTCTCAGTCCTGATGCGGCTGACCAGAACTGCCCCGTGGCCGATACAGGTGAGGAGAGACCTCCACTCTCAGGCAAAGGGCTCGATTTGGCATCCGCGCCCGGATATATCGTCCCTACATGCATGGGCCATCAACGGGAACCCGCTAACCTCCCAGAGGGAGTGTTAAACACAATCGCGCAGGCTAGAGCCCCGTCTACTAGACGGCTCTATTCCTCAAAGTGGTCGGTGTTCTCTGCCTGGTGTCAAGCTCAGGGCTTTTCACCCGCAGACTGCGGGGTTACGGAAGTGCTCTCCTTCCCTCAGGAGCTGCTGGATAAGGGCAAAACCCCATCCACACTGAAAGTATACGTGGCGGCGTTTGCAAAACCGACGTCTGGCCAGTCACTGGGGAAAAACGACCTGGTCGTGCAATTCCTCAGGGGAGCTCGGAGGCTGAATCCTCCCAGACCCCCCTCAGTCCCTGTGTGGGACCTTTCTACGGTTTTGGAGCCAATCCATTTGTCAGACATGAAACATCTGTCTCTCAAAACAGTATTCCTTATGGCTCTCGCTTCAGTGAAGCGCGTAGGGGACTTGCAAGCGTTTTCAGTAAGCACGTCATTCATGGAGTTTGGGCCTAATGACTCAAAAGTCATACTCAAACCAAGGCATGGGTACGTGCCCAAATCCCTCAACACACCGTTCAGGGCCCAGGTTATTTCCCTGTACGCCCTCCCGGTTCATGATGAGGAGGAGGATGCGAGTCTCCTCTGCCCTTGTTAGGGCACTGAGAGCTTATGTGTCTCGCTCGTCTGTCTTCAGACAGACTGAGCAGCTCTTCCTTTTGTTTGGCAGAAGCTCCAAGGGACTGGCCCGCATCAAAAAGAGCCTATCCAGATGGATAGTCGATGCCATAGCGCTGGCTTACACTTCTAAGGGCCTGCAGTGTCCTTTGGGTGTCAGAGCGCACTCCACGAGGGGCGTGGCCTCGTCGTGGGCATGGTCTAGCGGGATTTCCTTGCAAGATATCTGTATGGCGGCAGGCTGGGCCTCGCCGTCTACATTAACAGGGTTTTATAACCTAGAGGTTCCCGCCTTACAGGCCAAGCTGCTGTCGGTCTAAAATTCAGTACTATCTGCCCCGCTGCGCCGGCGCAGAATGCTGAGTTTTGCTTGTGCATCGCTCACTGATCGATAGAACAGCTCCATGGGTGTTGAATAACCCGTACTTATACCCAGTTCAGGCTGAACACATTCACCCTGTCTGCGTGAAACACTGTTAACATAACTAGCTCCTGTGGGATGCTATTTCATGGGGAATGATGCTTGTAGCCTCTCTTCTCCGACTCTCTGTGAGTCTACGGTGATTATGCACTATATGAGCCCCGGGCTACTGCCCTTGGGACTTTGGTGTCGGATCCCAGAACGCACGGTGTGTTGCATTGTGTTCCCCATAGCGTAAGATATTACGCAGTACGAGAGATACTCTCGTAAGAGAACGTACTCGGTTACTGACGTAACCTCGGTTCTCTCTAGAGAGGGAAAGAGTACTGCGTATCTTGCCGTGCATACAACAGCGCTGGTTCGCTTCAGTGATGAAAACCAGTTTGTATCAGCCTGTCGAGCGTATTAATAGGCCAAGACCACGCCTATTCTGGCGGGACATGACGAAATGGGCGCGAAGCGCCCCCATTGGGTATCACATCACGCAGGGCCTCTCTCGATAGGCTGCTGCTGTTGCCGCAGGGCAGCCAATAGGCGTGCAAGCTGTCTTGCCTATGTCTGCATGCTGCCGGACAGCGTTTTACATTAATTCAAAATTAAGGATAATTTTTGGCTTCAATATCTCGTGGAAAAGAGGTTTTCCCCATAACGTAAGATATTACGCAGTACTCGTTACTTTTTAACTACAATTGTTCGGATTGAGCTGATCTGCAAAGTGCTGGGAACTACGTCATCACGTTGAAAGGTCACCGTGCGAAGGAGCATAGTTCCAATTGTATTGTATGTTGAACGACATACAGAGCTGGCAACTTTCGAGTTTAGCTTGGCGTGAGACCAACGGGGGGGGCTTTTTTTTCGAGCGTGACCTTTCAACGTGATGACGTAGTTCCCGTCGCGTTAAAGATCAGCTCAATCCGCACAATTGTAGTAAAAAAGTTTTTTTAATTTAATTTTCATTTTGAGGTGAACTAATCCTTTAAGTTTTGTTTGTTAGTTTGGCCTAGCTCTCCCCTGAAGTTTATTCCCTATGTTTGTTAATTTCCTTCAACATTGTTGTTTCTGTTATCTCTATAATATCTAGAAATGTCTTTTCAAATTAAAACAATATTTTCAACTGGTGTTTGTGTTGACTCTGGGACGGGAGGTTGAGTTGTCCTGGTTCTCTCTCCAAGTTTATTTATTTATTTTATTTTAGAAATTTATTTTTGTTACTGACTCTCCAAACCTAGACGGGTAGTTATGTAACAATAAACAGTCGAGAAAGACAACGCATGAGTACAGAACCAGTATACTGGATCCGTGCATTTTGTCTTAAAGTCACAGCAGCCTAATATACCTGCGCTGTCCGTGTTTTTAATGTTAATCAAATTGACTTTTGTAACTTTAATAAGGATTCATCTTTATTTATTTTATACAGTGAAGACTATGCATATATTTTACGCTTGATTACTTTATTCAATTTCTGTCTCTAAAAACTACTGTTAGTCCTACCTGAAAAAAAGTTTATTTTATTTGTATCTTTGTTCTGTTGTATTTATTTGTGCTGTTGCTGTTTGATTATTTGTTCATTTTTTCTTTATTTTTATTTAACAGTACTTATTTTTTTCACCCGTGAACATAGCACATACCGATCCGTACCAAAGTTGTGACCCTGAAACTGTAAATTTGAATCGTTACACTTCTAAATATTATGCAGTTGCTAGAGCATTCTGGGTGGTATCTAGGGTGTTGCCATGCAGTTACTAAGGGATTTCTTAGAGCGTTGACCTAAAGTTGCAAGAGTGTTCTTGGTTTTCTAGGGCCTTTCTATGCAGTTGCTAAAGGGATCTTTCTGACCAGTTTCTGATACAAATTTGACATCACAAGCAAGTTTTAAACAAGTTTCCATCCATCCCTCCTTCAGTGTAACTCTGTGGGATTTCTTCACTTGTTTTGCCATCCAAAATCATAAAATCGAAAGCCTGATCAATAAGTTAAGTAACAACACATCTGACCTCTCCAGAACAAAACATATGATAAGGTCAGGGTCTTTATAATGTCTAAATCTGTCCAGTGTAAGGTATTTATTCAGAATACTAACCTCACATTTGTTCACCACAGGCTGAGGCACACAGTCTGACCTGTTGCCCGAGGCAACTCCTTTTTTAGCCTCGCTATCACCTGTACCCTCTTCAGTGGAATGGGTGTGCAAGTGGTTGCCTTGGCGACCGTTGCTATGATGGCTGCTATGGGTCGGGACCCTGGGCAACAGGCTAATTTCTCTCCGCAGCGCATGGTTATGTTCCTCCACGTCTCGTAGCCGCAGCTCCAAAGCCTGATGCTCGGCGGCCGCACCGATCAGCAGCGATGACTGAGGATCCAACGGTGACAGAGACAGCGGTTTGACTGAGGAGGAAACAGAGACAGTCGAGGATCATTTACTAGTTTAACATCTGTCCATCAACACTCACTGCTGCAATAAAGCTTGTCAAATGTGACCCTGAACCACAAACCCGTCTTATGGGTCATTTTCTTTAAATTGAGATGTATACACCACATGAAAGCTGAATAAATAAGCTTTCCATTGATCTATGGTTTGTTAGGATATGACAATATTTGGCCGAGATACAACTTTTTGAATATCTTGAATCTGATGGGGCAAAAAATCTAAATATTGAGAAAATCGCCTTTAAAGTTCTCCAAATGAAGTCCTTAGCAACGCATTACTAATGAAAGGAAATAAACGAAATTTACACCATTATGAGTTCCCCACCACTAAATGCAAGTGTGAGTGTGTGAGTGTGTGTGAGTGTGTGTGTGTGTGTGTGTGTGTGTGTGTGTGTGTGTGTGTGTGTGTGTGTGTGTGTGTGTGTGTGTGTGTGTGTGTGTGTGTGTGTGTGGTTACAAAACTGTTCCACACATTGATCTTTCAGGTCATCCTCCTTTGCCAAGCCATTTTCTGGACATTCTGTATCATCTTCCCAATCATTTGCGAAAAAATCATTTACTATGTTCGTTAAATTATTGCTGTCATTAAAGTTGAAATTGAGCAAACGCGCTATCTCAGGATTCATGGCTTGTACCGTAACCATTGCGGATTGTGTACACTGTGCACGCGAAGAAGTCGCCAGGCAATGAGAGGCACTGTAGCAGACCGTTGCTAAGAAGAAAACTGTTTTTTTTACACGAGAAGAGTTTGTTTAACGCTCTCTATTGGCTTACTTCTCTAATGACGTTGTGGAGAGTTATGAACCCGAAAGGGGGAAATCTAAGCTTGACAAAGATACCAAACTTGAGTGGGTAATTCCTAAAGAGCGGACAACAGCGAGTGAAGTTTGTAGGTGTGTTTTCTGACTTTTTTTTGGCGCGATTTTGCTGCATCCATTCAAAAATATATTTTATATATATTTACTGTAGGAAATTTACAAAATATCTTCATGGAACATGATCTTTACTGAATATACTAATGATTTTGGAATAAAAGAAAAAACGATAATTTCGCCCATACAATGTATTGTTGGCTATTGCTAAAAATATACCTGTGCGACTTACGACTGGTTTTGTGGTCCAGGGTCACAAATGTCCAAATTATGAGTGCAGATGCACTTTTTCTAAGGATACACAAACATAATGCAATAAACATAACTGCTTCAAAATTCACATTTTGAACAAAAAGTATCATCAAGTTAACCACAGCCTTTATTTGACTTGATTTAATTAATTTAATGGAAAATCTCAAGGGAACCACTGGTGAATTTGGGTTTGACGTCATCCCTGCAGCACTGTATTGTTGCTCTGGGCTTTTTCCTTCCTCTTTTTTTCCTCTGGATGGTTTCCTGGGACTCTGCTCTTCCTCTCTACCTGAGCTCTGCCTTCCTGGAAAACTGGGTTAAAGCCGTAGGCCAGAAGTCCTGAATGACATCTCTCTTTCTCTCTTTTCTTTTATAAACTTACACTATTCCCCTCTTTCTCTCTCTCTCTCTCTCTCTCTCTCTCTCTCTCTCTCTCTCTCTCTCTCTGGTAACATTTTACATACATCCTGGTACAATTAACTATATGTTTTATTAACTTTTTTGTAACCAATTTAAGTGTAACCAACCAAATACTGTTATTAAACCCTTTCAACTATAAATAACTAGTTGATTCAGTATTAACATTAAAATGCTTCCTATTGCAAATTTGCAATAGTCAAGTCACCTTTATTTATATAACGCTTTATACAATACATATTGTTTCAAAGCAGTTTTATAGAGATAACATGAAAATAATGCAACAAAGTTTGTTTCTAGAAGAAAATATTGTCATAGTCCAGCTTCAGTAAGTTCAGTGATGGTTCATTTTTGATGTAAAAAAGTTATTAATTTAGTTAATTTATATATATAGCCGCTAAATACAATATAATCAAATAGGTACATATTTAAGTTTATTGATTAATGATTAATGTATGAATAAGATTAGAAGAATCTACATAGATGATGCTTACGTTTATTCAGATTAGAAATAAAATAGCTCTTATATTTACGTTTAAATGACCCGGAAATCAGTTTAAGCAAATATCGAATATAATGGTTACAGATAATTTCTTTCACTGCTGTGAACTAACCACCAACAGGACTAAAGGACTAAACAATATAAGATTGCAGCTCAAAAACACTCAGCAAAACAAAAAAATTCCAGAAAATATTAAGATTTTTACACTCAAAGGGAAATCTCTGTAACTTATTTACCCCTAAAAGCATATTACTACTCAGAGGTACTAATTTGCACCTTTTAGGGGTAGATAAGGTGCAATGTTGTCCCTGTAACAAGCTGCTGTACCCAAAGGTACAAAAATATTTTTTTTCTTGACAATGTAGAATGAACCCATGTTACGCGGCTTACGAACATGCGAGAAACATGAATGATAAGAATACAGATGGCAACTGGATCTTGATCGCAAAGTTCAAGGACTTGTTCACACCGCAAGTCCTAATGCTCAATTCAGATTTTTTGCTCAGGTCCGATTTTTTGATTGGCTGTTCACATTACCTTTTAAAATGTGACCTATATCTGATTGCAGTGTGAACTGTTTGAAGTTTCAAACTAGCCGGCATGCGCAAAAGAACAATAACATCAGACGCAGCACGCGTTTGCACTAAAGTTGCATATATAGCCTACACTACAAAGAAATAATATACAATTAAATTATGCTTATTTTAAATGTATTGAGCAGGCTAGGTATAACAAAATATATTGGCTTCATTAATATTTCAGTGCGCAAACCCATGATAACATGAAAAACAGAGCGCACACAGCGTGTATGCGCATCGCGGGATTCGCGGGTGCAGAATGATGTGCTCAAAGCAACATGGAGTCACAGTGTGCAGCGCTGCGCTGCATAAGTGTGCATTTAAAAGTTCACGTCACAAAGCAAAGAAATGTCGAGCGCACGAATCCTAGTGCGATTTGTTCCTTTGTTTCACAGTTTTAAATTCCAGTTATTGTGCGTTTGATGCCGATTCATAGTCCTTGTGATGTGTGTGATCTAGCAAGCACACGGTAGTGAGTCGTTTAAAAACAGTAACAAACTCCAACAAAATAAAGTAATTTTATGCAAATCTACAGCCTTTTATCTACAGATAATGCATTATAATGTGAATATATCATATTGGAGAGAGTTTTACCGTGCATCCAAGAGGCGCGTACGCTGTTTGAATATGACTGGAGAATGATTGACAGCCGCAGAGGAGGGTAAACGAGTTTCCGTATACTTTAATGATGTAAATAGACTTCTGTCCCTCACATTAAGCTATGACTTCAGATGACTTTGTCACCCAAACTGACGTGAAAAAAGCGGGAGGCGCCGAAAAGCGCGCTGTTTGCATCCCTGCTTGTCAAAACGTGGCAAAGACACATCAAAAAGCTGCTGTAACAGTATACTGTAACCTTTTGGCACTTAAAAAGCACGTGACGACACATAATTTCCCGTCTTCTTTTACTAAAGAATATTTTTGACTTATATATGAAATGCATAACTGATGCTACTAAAATTTATTCTGGCCATTGGGGTGGCCAGCGGGGTGGCCAGGAGTCGGCCAGGGGTGGCCACGGCCACCCCTTGCCACCCCCTGGTGGCGCCACTGCCATTAAAACCACTATTCATCAGCATGCATTGATTAATCCCATGGCATGTAGCAAAAAAAAAAAAAAAAAGGTGCGACCAAATATTATGCTGTTGCTACCAACTGAGAAAGTTGGTAGCACCAGTGCAACCAGTGGAAAAGTTAGTCTGGAGCCCTGTCTTGTATCTGATGTTGTTTGATAAACACCGTTGTTTACACAAAAGTCTGAATAGTTGTATGAAAACATATGAATACGGTTTGATTTCCTTTCTTCTCTGCAACAAGCAGGAGTCAGAAAAAAAAAGTAACAAAGCACTTTTTGTGCCAGGGCATTTCTGCTTTTCTAAAAGCGCCACCTACTCTCAGAGAGTGAGTCTGCATTCAGGAAAAGAACCACCCGACACGAAGAGAAGTGCATTCAAATTGTATTGATAGACTGAACAGAAGAAATTAACTGAATTTTTCCATGCCAAAGAAGAAGGAGCCTCAGCGCATACCAAGGGCAGTTCTAGACCCTTTTTGTCTGTCGTCTCAGGACCCCTAAAACTATTCACCTATTTGAATGATCGAGTAAATAATCAAGTGATTTTAAGCCAATCAAGTAGAAGAACACAGAAAGCCACCTCTAGGACAGAACGTGTACCAAACTAAGTAAATCACCTTCTGAAATAACTTGATACTTAAAGATTGTATCAATTACATTGTTACACCAGTAGGTGGCGACAAGTTACTTTATTTATTTATTTATTTGTCATAGAATAATTCATTCAAAAACCCTGATTCATCCAGTAATGAAACAAGTGAAGTTTTATGAGTCATTGAATCATTTGTTCAAAACCAATTTTTTTTTTAAATAACTCAATGTAATAAAATGCTGTATGTATATCTTAAATAGACTACAACAATTAAGATGCAAGGTTAATGGGAAACAGAGGTTCTGAAAAAATGTTATGTTGTTTAGTTGTCTGTTCAGAATAGTGATCTCTATTTTAAACAACAACAAAAAAATGGTGACTTAGTTTATCCAGAATCATGCAGCTCTCATTTGTGTTGGTTTCACATGGCTTTGACAAACTTTTAGGTAATGTCAAATGTCAAGTTGTGTAACCAGTATAGTATTATTAAGTAAAAAAGTAATAGTATTTTCTTTACACCTTAAATACATGCTAGTTTACAATAATCATTTTCAAAACATTTAAAGTAATGTTTTTTTTTAATTCTTTTTTACAAATATCAAGGTATATATTTTCACAAATAGCATTAGGTTTTAGGGGCATCGCACCAAAACATTTTACTCATCTGAATTAACCTGTCAAAAAAAAAATACACTCTACACGCTATAGATTCAATGGTAACCACCAAAACTGCAACAGAATCCGCTCTAAATGCCAAAATAAGAGATCATTAAACACTAACAGATGTCACACTATATTAATCATGTTTAAAAATACACAAAACACTTCATTTCAACATTTACAGTCTGAAGCAAAGCATGATGGGGGGAAAAACAGATTTCTCTCTCAGAGCCTGATTGTTAATTGATCATGATGTTCAGCTATGCAACATTCAATTTCTTAAGTTATTATTCAGTATTTATTATAAATAATTTATCCGTGCACATCATTGTTTGTTTTTTTATTCATGTGCCCTTGTAAACATTAATCATAATAATTTCCTCTCCTTTTTGCATTCTCTGTTTTTAGGCACGAGAGCGGGACAACCTGTCGCTCGCATGCAGACGCAGTATTATTTTAGTATTGTTTATATACTATACTTTTAATTTATATTTTAAATTGGCTTTTATTTTTATATTTTCCATTTTAATTTTAATTTCTTTTTAAATATTACTATTTATATTTAATTCATCTTTATTTCAGTTTTAGTTTTTATTTATTTCCAATTAGGAATTATAGGTCCAGATTTACTGACAGCTTGCGCCAGAGCAAAACCTCTTTCGGCGTTAAAAAACTACTGTAAGGATTTACTGAAGACATGCAGTGAAAAATTAGTGCTGAAAAGACGTGGGCAGTGTTATTTTAGAGGCTGACCTTATTATATATGCATTTGTAGGAGTTTCCCTTTCAGATGCAAAATTTATGGGAGGAGAATATTTAAATGAATCACGCAAGGTAATTTACAAAAGTTTGCGCTTGTCAAATTACTGGTGTTTTTGCCATGATTTAAAGCCCAAAAAAGCATGTCTAATTTGTGCTGCTCTTGTTAGTTTGCACTGGTTATTATGGAAAGGATCCAGCTGCGTCTGTCTTGTATAATTTAGTAGATCACGCTCAGAATTTTCCATTCCCATCGACACTGTTTTGGAATTGTGCTCTCACGCCAATTTACCGTTTTGTAAATCTAGCCCTTAGTCTTCTACTGCACTTAAACTCACTTCAGTTAGTTTCCAAGGCAAGGCAACATTTATACGTTTTTTTCATCAGATATATATATTTAATTTTCTTGTTCAATAAGTAATTTCACTTGCATATACATCACAGTAGAGAAGTAAAGACTACCGCAAATTCTGTTTCATGCCGACTTTAATTATTTTATTTTTTTTGTCAAATGCTAAGTTCTTTCATGAAATACATTCAAACAGATGTCAATACAGATGTTAATTTCAGACTAAATTAACTATTCCATTTATTTTCATATAACTCTCAAATAATCACTTAAGTAACAATGTTTAAAAAGGTTTAAAATATGTGCTGATAACTTTTCACACACAAACAAATTTTTTGCCTACAATTTGAAAGCAGCAAAACAATATATAAAATACATGTATTATATTTTTCTTTAAAAAGGACATGTAAGCACAAACTGTGTGTTAACAGCTAAGATGTCCCTAGTGAAAAATAAATATACTTCAATGTATTTGAAATAATTTTATTTTATGCTAAGTGTACTACAAATACATTTACATATTTAGTGTCCTGCACACACTAGTAAAAAATATCAAAAATTATACCTGAAATGATTTTTGGTTTGACTGTAGTTGCAATGTTCCTTATAGTTAGTAGAATATCTAAAGTAGACTACTAACTGCACAACTATGGAGGTCGTTTTGTTTCTTTATTATTCAATCAAAAAATATATTTTCAATTAAAAAAACCTTCACTTCAATAAAAGAAAAACTTTTCAATCAAAGAAAAAAATATATTTGTGACTCAAAAAAATACATTTGAACACTGCTTTTCTTTGATTGAAAATGTTTTTCTTTGATAGAAGTCCGTTTTGTTTTGTTTAAAGCAACCTTTTTAATTGAAGTAACATTGTTTTTTGATTGGACCATATAATAGGTAGAACATTTGTGTCTTTATCATTCAATCAAAAAAGAAGTTGCCTCAAACAAACAAACAAAAGAATCAATAAAAAAGTCACTTCAATGAAAAGATAATGATAAACATTTTCAAATATAGAAAATCGTTTTTGAATGCAAATAAAATATTTGAGACTCCAAAAATTGCATTTGAACACTTTTTTTTTTATTGAAAATGTTCTCTTTGATTGAAGTAATCTTTTTTGTGTTTGGGCCATACATGGGTAGGACATTTGTGTCTTAATCATTCAATTCCAAAAAAGTTGTTTCAATCAAAAAAAATATTTTCAATCAAAGAAAAAACTGTTCAAAAGCAACAAAAAAAATTACCCCGTGAATAAAAAAAATATTGAAGAGAATGTGTTTTTTTGTTGTTGTTTTTTTTATTTGAAGTGCAAAAAATTTAGTAGTTCAAATTGTTTTGATTGAATCTTTTTTTTTTAAGTGAAAAAAGTTTTGAAGTTCAGATTTTTTCGTTTGAATCACTTTTTTTTTGAAGTGCAAAAAGTTTTGAAGTTCAAATTTTTTTTGATTGAATAATAAAGACACAAAACTACCTCCATACACAACCTTCTTACTGTAAGCCCGGCTCAATCAACCCAATGGGGGCATTCGATTAGCGGATGAAGGTTTCTGCTTATGGAGAGGACAATGATCTTATTCTCAACATAGATAAAACAAAATAATGAATCATGAATTTTAGGAAGAAATCCTACTTTTACAGCCACTAACCATCTGACTGAGGTGGAAAGAGCTGAGAGTCACAAGTTTCTAGGCCTGGATGTGTCATCGAACTTGAGTTGGACCAAAAACACTGTTGCCACTAAGCCGGCTCAATCGACCCGATGGAGGTTTTCCGATCAGCGGGTGAAGGTCTCTGCGTGTTACTGTCTTTCCTTTTTGTGCAACATTACAGATTAAATGGAATACATTTTCTCATATGTATCAACTCGTTATTTCATGTGACTCTATAAATGAAAAAGATTTTAATGATATCTGGGCATCATTAAAAGTGAACGAATATTTGATTTTTTTTTTAACTCTTTAATTATGTTTTACACGCTCAGATTAGGAAGCTATGTCACTCAGAGTTCCTCGCGTGACTCACGATTGCAATCTCGCCAGTTTCGATCACCAAACAGAGGTATTTGGCTAATATCTTAGACGGTTGGATTCACCCTTACAAAATCAAAGATACTTTTATATAGTCCCTTTGAATTTGCATACACTTGAATTTAAAATAACGTTTGCTTCAGGCAAAGGTATGGCCACTATCTCAGATATAAGTTAACCAACTTTACTTTTCTTATAATAGCTTTGGATTGCCCATCCCGTGGTTTTCCACATACACTTATCTAAAGTAACATTAAATTAAAACAGAGGTAAAACAGACGCACCCAGATTTAGGAATAGAACAATAGTTAATAGAACAATAGTTAAAAATCCAATTCATCAATCAAATATAACAACAACAATTCGGAAATCGAGAAAAATCGAGAAAGTTTCTGTCATTATAATTAGATTTTGGTCCCCTAGTGAGGGGCTCACAACTGTGAGATCAGAATGGAGGATCTGGGGGAGGGAACACCTTTAAGGGACACATCACCTTCCTCATATTTTATAACTTCTTTTAGCTTTTCATCATGGTTGGGAGAATGAGACCATATTACCAGGCGCACTGAGCACTTTATAATTATGCCAAACATGTATAGTTATTTTTTTGTTCACACTTAACATTTCATGGGTTTTCAGTGAGTTTCAGGTGAGGAGAAGGGGGGAGAAGGGGGAGATTGTCCAAGCGAGGTGTGAGTTGCACTGTGTGCTGTGTCTCAGATGTTGCTGTTACATAATTATACAAGGGAGGGTTCAAATGTTAATTCTCAGAAGAGCCTTTTGTTCTCTCGAGGGGTAGCCCAGACTTTCTGGTACCCACCTTACATTACTAATTATTTATTATTATTTACTAATTTCTGATACCCGCCTTACATTACTAACTTTGATATGGACTAGTGTCTGTGAATATTAAAGCTCAAAGAAGACTGCTATGTAAAGCTGAAGTCTGCGTGTCTCGGTGAATGAGCGCTGAAGTTTTGTCTAGTACACACACACACTGAAGTACGCATGACGCTCATGGTGTTTTCAGCTTCTGCCATCTCACTTTGTGAGGACATGAACTTCATCTACAGAACTGCTCTGAGAGCCACTTTCACCATTTCATTTGATATCAAACAAGAAAAATCAAGAAATTATAACAGAAATATATATTGCACAGCAGAGTGTTCTACTTTAAATAATAATAATACAATTTATTAAAACTTTATTATTAAGGAATATAACAAGTTTTTATGTTTTAATTTAAACTGCAAATTTGCTGGAAAAATAAAAGGAATGATTACATTTTTATATGACTACATTTGAAAAGATTAACTACATTGTTAGTTTTATGAATTGATGTGATTACCTCCATTTTTGAAAGGAAATTTGTATTTGACATTACTATGTTTTTATATTCTATGGACTCCTGACAGTAAAATAAGCCACTATATAAAATAAACCTTTGAAAATCCACTCTTCAAAAAAATACTGTGATATAACATCTAACCTCCTGAATCTTAAAAAATACAGTGATACAGATTTTTGGTCATACCGCCCAACACTAATTATAAATGGTTTATTTGTGCACATGGTCATAATTTCTTTTTAATTCACATGCCCTCATAAACCTTAATGAAAATAACTTTCAACCTGTCACTCACATGAGATCCACCAATAGCAAACCAAAACCATCCAATCAATTCCCCATGGACAAAACCAAGTCCTGCCCTACATTTGTTGATGTTCAAGAAGCTGTTTCACTCAGATATAAATCACAATAGGGAAGAAAACACTATCCATCATGAAAACTTTCACTTAGACCACTTGGATAGCCTTCAAAATTAAGATACGCACACATTTAAAAATGTATCTTGTACATATATCATGGAAAAATACATAATTCAGTTAAGGTGGAAAGCAAAATAGCCATCATGGTTGCCACGAGGCGTTTTTGCGATGGCTCCATTTCTGAAAATGTTCAGGGTTCTAAACTATATATGTGTACCAATTTTTTGTAAACATTTTAAGGAACATTGAATATGAATGGAATTAATTTTCAATAAAAGTTGGTTTAAAGCACTTAATGATATTTTCCCATTTTCCATGACCTAATCTAATGCTCTATTTAATCCTAATAACCATGTATCAATTATTTTACTATGACATAGTTAAACAATAAGAATTGTGTTAATCACAGTGACATGAATGAAGAACTGTATATGGGGTCCTTCGTTTCAGAGTCACACTCAGGACCTTCGGGTCCAAATGGGCCGGAGGGGTGGGATTCATATTTATTAAAAGAAAATCATCATTTTTTTTTTTTACTTGTTTTTTATAATATTTTTTCTTTTCTTTTTTGGTGTTTTGAGATAATTTTATGATTTAGAATTAATATTTATGCAATAAATATGACCCATTTTCCCCCAATTTCCCCCCCATTGAATATAATAGAAAATTATTTAAAAAAAAATTTTTTTTTTTTTTTTTTAAAGCTGTATTTCATTTTAGTGTCAAGCCTAGACCTCATGAAAGCAATTTTTGAAATGAGATGGATGCCATCTGGTGGACAAACTGAGCATTTTAAAAATGCAAAACACATATGAAATCTGAATTTTTTTAGTTTGTTTATGTATAAAAGTGTGTTTGTGTGTGTGTGTGTGTGTGTGTGTGTGTGTGTGTGTGTGTGTGTGTGTGTGTGTGTGTGTGTGTGTGTGTGTGTGTGTGTGTGTGTGGATGTGTCTGTTTTGCACTCTTGATGTTTTATAAATTCACCCCTTCACTGTTGTGTGCTTTTTTTCTGGATCGTGGCTGATTTGTAGATTGTACGCACAAAAAAACTCGGTATTTTCACATTTTTGCCAATTTCCCATTCATTTGCTATGCCGGGTCCATTTGGGCCGAAGGTCCTGAGTGTGACAATTTTTTTTACAACCACTTAGATTATTCAAATCCTGTCCCCAATTTTTTTGGATGTTCATATACCAAGTACCAAAAAAGTCACCAAATTTCAGACCATTCCGATGAAGCTATGATTTTTAAAAAATAAATATTTAAATGTTTCGGGTCCATTTGGGCCGAAGGACCCCAGAGGGTTTAATACAGTTTATTAACAATGCAGAGACTACAATACATAACCTATGAATAAACTAATAGTTCGTTAATAATTTGTAAGTACTTTATTACTGTATACTTATTATAAATTGTTACCAACTTTTCTATAGAAATTCTCAGCACCATGTTTCATGCTCATGAATTCTGTGATGCGTGTTGTCATACCTGTGAAGTTTGCGGATGACAGATAGAGCCAGGTGAGGGCCGGGATAAAGATCAGGGCGAGGGAGGCAGCCACAAACTTCCTGCGCCCACGACACATTCCCAGCATCCTCTGTTGCCAGAGGGTGTCTGTTTAGAGACCTCTATGTGGGCATCAGCTTTTTGGATGGGGGGTGCATGACACTGCTCCGTAAAAATACAAAATAAAAATAAAATGTTAGCCATTGCACAAATGAATTGATGATAACAAAATGCTCATCTACCAGAATAAGAAAACACCAAAATTACTTCAATTGGCAACCCAAATAGATTTTAGAGTTTGAACTATCGTGATTACATTAAAGGGATATTACCCCCCCCCCCCCCAAGAGAAAAAAAATCTGTCATCATTTACGCACCCTCAAAATGTTGCAAACCCGTATGAGTTACTTTCTTCTGTTGAACACAAAAGAAGATATTTTGAGTCTGTATCCAGACAGTTGACCGTAGCCACTGACTTAGAAAAAAATACCATGGAAGTCAATGGGGAGCAGAAACTGTCTGGTTACCAACATTCTTCAAAATATCTTCTTTTGTGTTCAACAGAAGAAAGAAACTCATACAGGTTTGGAACAAAATGAGGGTAGGTAAATGATGACAGAATTTAAATTTTTTGGTTGAAATAACACTTTAATTTGACTGTTTTGAATCTTTTCCTTTGAACTCAACTGTTTGTCAAGCCAAGTGTATTTGAAGTTTGCCATTTGGGCCCAGGTTCCAAATAAAAGTGAAAATAATCAAATGAGATGAAGCACTTTTAATTTGTCAAGTAATTTATTAACTGTATTATCCAACAGCATATATTACCACATATTTAATGTACAAATCAAGTTAATGCATTTCCAGGAAAAAAAAAAAGTTACTGTGATATAAAATGACTCGTACTGTAATAAAAGCCACTCTGAACCTTTAATGGGTTAAAAGGTTACCTTTTATGAAATTCAAACCTAAATCCTTTCAATCAGTCACCACCCAGAGCTGCACCACTAACACCACAGAACCATCTCAAGTTAATGAACTAGTGAGCATGTACAGATCTCTTACTGCAGTGCTAAAGAACAGGCTGGAACATTCATCATGAGGTTGGTTTCTCAGATTCAGCACTAAAGACAATATTTGAGCTGTGTGTAAATCTAACTATGTTCAAATCTTCATATTCCCCGCTTAAGAACAAAAAAACAGATCAATGCTGTTACTCATGGCATCCTTCCTTCCAATGTGCCAATATACACCAATGAACACCAGAAAGTACTAGTGTCTATGGTAGTTTATTTACTACATTCATGATGACAATACTCAGCTTTTAACAAACATATTTATCAATACTTTTTAATCAAAATAATGTAAGGGAACCTAAATTTTGTCATCTAAATTAGCATTAACAATTCTTTACCTTTATTCAACAGTGTTATAAAGAATTATAAAAATATGTATTATTTTTGACCAAAGTATGCACTCTAGGGGGAAAGTCAGCTATGCATTTCAGTTTAAAAATCTATGTGCCTTATATATTCATGGAAGAGTTAAATATCGTAGATCTTCCTGCCAAGTTTCTCTAACTCCAAATTTAATGTAGCACAATTGTAGGCCTTTATAATTAGAAGCAGCATCTTATATATTCAATCGATAAACAATTCCTTAGAAATACTTTAGTAAAAATCAAAGACATGGCTGGCTACATTAAGCGCCGTAGCTGACAGTTTGAAGAGCCTTTCACTCCAAACAAAACATTTACAGTGACATCCTCAGACTTCTGTGGGTAATTAAACTATCATAAATCAATAAAAATAAGCATGCATGAATAGTGCAGGTGACTGGATTTAAAACCATCTAAAGAATCACCACGATGACCAGTGTCTGGAACTAAAAAATTACTATAGTAACGATAGTTTCACTGAAAATACCACAGACACTATCACTGTTATTGCAGAGTAGCTGTGGTAAATATTACCTAGCACTGTAATAAACGGATGAAGACAAATATTCTGAAAACTTCTGTATGAGTGAGTCGTATATGCATTAGGCTACTTTTATGATGATTGGATGCACTTTTTTGGGGCTTCAAAAATCTAAATCTAAGGTACCATTCACTCACATTATAAAGCTTGGAAGAGCCAGGATATTTTTTAATATAACTCCGATTGTGTTTGGCAGAAAGAAGAAAGTCAAGAAGATGGCTTGTTGAGGGTCAGTAAATTATGGGGTAAATAATTGTTGGGAGGATTTCAACTTTTGTCCAATTTTATTAAACTTTTCCCAGACATCAACATAGTGTCGGCTCAGATCCGGCCCACATCTGGTCCACGTAAATCCACACGTACCAGATGTGAACAGCTGACCCCCGCCAAATTATTACCCCCCTAGTATGGTATATTCAGGATTAGTTGTGGGGGAGGGGTTAGGATTAGGCAATCAGATACTGATTTCAACGAGGGGGTAATAATTTGGCAGGGAGTCGAAATTCGGCACAACACCGGATCTGGGCTGACATGTTGCTGTCTGGGTTATTTTTGTTACATGAAGGTCGCATTAAAAAAAAGGGCTACTTCTTTTCAAATGACTTTTATGTATTGACTTAGAGATCGTTGTATCTTGTTGAAAACAGCGTTTATAAACTGTTTTAATATTTGTGTGTTTCAACACACAAATTTAAATGTCCCTTGCTCAGGTATGGCAGTGACATCATGATCCGTAGCAAAATAAAGAAGCCGGCCATTTTATTACAAAAATATTTAAAATATCAGTTCACTTGCATAATTTATGTTGATTTGAGACGTGTTGGGAATGGCATTTGTTTTTTACAGTTCAGGGAAAATGATGTACGTATGTCTTTGTTGAACAATATAGTGAGCGAATAAAATCAACTAATGAGAGAATGTGGAGTGTTTTATGAGACTTTATTGAGGATGAATCCACAAAGGCCAAAGTGGCATATAAACATTGATTATGTATTACAGTTGAATGCACTTAGTAATTGGTCATTTATTATGGTTGGAAAGTGCATGGCTGTTATATGCATGCCGTCTCACCTGTGATGCTGAAATCACTGCGACTGGACTAGTCCTTTACTGACAATACAATATAAATCAACAGACGAGCAGATGATCTTCAGTATCCGTATGATATGTGCATGAATGAGGAACTGAGGGGTTTAATGCCAATCAATCGACTTCAACAATCCAGTCAGAACCAGCGTGAGGGAATATCACAGATATGTCAGAGTCTCAGGTCGCATTTGTGTCCATTTCAGATCCAAGATTAGCGCGTGAAAATGCCGCATGCTGGATTTGATGAATGCGGTGAGTTTTTTGTAAAGATGTGCTGGAAATATCGTATTCTGCTTCCCTGCACGCGAGTTATACATCACATTCCGCAAACCGCGCCGTTTATTCCATCAATTATCTGATATCAGTGCATATAATGTGAACACTGCGGCCTCTCAACACAACACTCCCTGTTTGTTTCCCATCCTCCTTCAGTTCTCTCATTTCCAACATATCCTCCAATCACTGCCTCAATCCACAATCCACAATCCAAAATCCAGTCCAGGCGGCTGTGTTTTCACTAAAACCCGGGAATGGATTCTAAAGCTTCACAGTACTGTACAAGAAAGCATCAAAAAATGTAGCTATCATGAGCTAAACTGTTTCCTCGGATAGCTTTGAAGTTTGTAGTTCCCCTTTGCAGCTTTGTCTTTATTGTTAGCCGCCCTTCCTGAAAATTTTATGAATACAAATGCGGGCCTGGAGCCCTGGATGTTCTTGTCAGATACTGGGCTCTTGTCTATAACAAAATTTCATAATATGTACACAGATAACTAATTCATTTTTGTTTTGCAAACATTGTAAATATAATTGGGAAAACGTGTCATTAGTAAAATTACTCATTGTGTCATTTGTAAAGACTCCTTTATAAAGAAACGAACAATGCGATTACTAAAAAAAACAAAAATAATGAAGGAAAATATAACTGCAGTGTGCAAATAGGCTACATTTTTTATATATTCAATTAAGCATAGCTAAACATAGTTTAGACACTTTATGAGATCCCTTGTTTTCTAAGCTTTAGTGATGTGTTTTTTTTTGGCAAAGTCCATCTTGAATCTTCACTGAAAGTTAAAGGAACACGCCGACTTTTTGGGACTTTAGCTTAGTAACCGTATCCCCTGAGTTAGATAAGTCCATACATACCTTTTTCATCTCTCATCTCTGTAACTCTGTTTGACGCACCCAACCACCCACTGCTAGCCTAGCTTAGCAAAAAGATTGGTTGTAAATGGCTACAGCTAGCATACTAATCCCAATAAGTGACAAAATAATGCAAACATTTTGGTATTTACAGTTGTGATTTGTATAGTCACAGAGTGTACAAATCACAAGGTCATATGAGACACAGACATCTTTTAACCGTTTAAATACTGGGAACTATATTCTCAAAAGGCGAAGCACTGCTACTTGGGCGGAGTGATAACCACAGCAACTGAGACGCGCCGTTGTTTCTTCCGTCAACAAAACCAACGTGACTAACTAGCTAGTAGCGGTGAATGGTGATCATGGCTGACTTTGAGGAATTGTCAGATGATTTTTACTTGGTATCAAACCAAGATCCAGTACCATATCGTTTTGAGCCAGAATACACAGACGAGGAATTACAAACTTTGGTAGCTGATAGACAAGGCATCTAAAAACATAACGGAACACTTACCGCAGCCGCAGATGCACAGGCGGACTTATGTATGTTTCACCAATTGAAACGGGCCCCGCCTTCAAGGGGGGCCCCCAAAATCCCATTAATTTTCTCAGTTTTCAGCCATAATGTCTAAAGTAAACCATCCAAGGTCGATTGACCGCGAGCTACGAAGTTGTGAAACGAACGTTTCTGGGCCGGGTTTCATGTTCCACGTAACATGAACACGCTAGAACGCGTTCTACATGCTACTTAAGAGTCGCTGTCCATTTGCAAAGTGCTGAAATATACCCTTATATGGAATCGTATTCTGAACGTTTAACCTAATAATCGTCATATGTTGTGGATTAGCAATCAAGACAAGCAGGGTCGGCGTCACGAGGGGGCCCCAGGGGGCATGGCCCGGCCCGGCTACCTAGGTCACTGTGCCGCCTCACCGCTTTGGTCAGCACACCACCCTGCCTCAGAACGCGATTTCAGCCGCTGAGACTTGGCAACAGGCATGCTACCAATGTGCCCACTTATTCCTGACAAATTATATATAGCCTATATATATTGTATTTAACTATTTTGTAAATTAATATAGTTTTACCATGATTAAATGAGCTTTGCAACTTTGCATTTACACTCGCGACAGGCGATTAACTAAATAACGTCACTAGCAGCTTTCAATTTATTGTACAAAATCCCCATGTTTTTGGTGCTGATGTTGTGGTGATGCGTTCATGTAACATGTAAGGGTGGCGCTGCCAATAAAGCACCTAAAAGTTGTCACAAAGAACTGGGAAAAGTAATGATTATGAATATGTCGAATATAGCAAGGATACATTTTAATTGTTTATAAACAAGTGTTTTCTGTGTCACTGTCGCCTGCAAAGATGAAGTTGCCTATGCTGATCATGATCTTCGCAGAAGTGAACGTGCCAGAGAGAAATGCACATTTTCGGATTACATAAGCAGAGAGCAGTCTGTTTCTTTCGTTTTGAAATGTTCTTTTTAGAAGTAGACATTTTAGATATATCTCTCAGGTCTGTGAGGCAAGTAGGCGACCTTATATACTGAGTTTTGGTTAATCTATGAGACAAGCTCCAGTTCACGCGCCGGCGCCTCCGTGTCGTGTTTATATTTCTGCTATATTTACTTCTTATTTATTAAATCCAGCCATCAGCTTTGCACCTCCTTTCTGGGAGGTTAGCAGGTACCCGTTGATGGCCCATGCATGTAGGGACCATAATTCCGGGCGAGGATGGCAAATCGAGCCCTTTGCCTGAGAGAGGAGATCTCTCCTCACCTGTATCGGCCACGGGACAGCCTGAGAGAGGAGGTCTCTCCTCACCTGTATCGGCCACGGGGCAGTGCTGGTCTCCGAGCCCTGGCAAATCGAGCCCTTTGCCTGAGAGAGGAGGTCTCTCCTCACCTGTATCGGCCACGGGGCAGCCTGAGAGAGGAGGTCTCTCCTCAACTGTATCGGCCACGGGGGAGTGCTGGTCTCCTCTCTCATTAGGACTGGGAACCAATTCTGGTTTGTCCAGAGCGGAGCCACGAGTAGCACTGGGCATCCGTTTTCCCTGATTCGTTCCAGCACTTGAGGCTGGAGCGAGAGGGGGGGGGGGGAAACATAGAGGGGGCAGCAGGGCCTTACGTGGGCCAGCGCATCCCTGCTCTTGGAGAAAAAGTTCGGACAGTGAGCATTTTCTTGGGACGCGAACAGGTCCACCTGCGCTCTGCCGAATGTCTCCCACAGCAGTTGGATCGTCTGCAGGTGCAGCGACCATTCCCCTGCTGGGACATTGTTTCTGGACAGACGGTCTGGTCCCAGATTCAGGCGACCAGGCACATGCGCTGCTTTCAGTGAAAGCAGGTTGTGCTGAGCCCAGACCAGGAGGCGTTCCGTCAGCCTGTAATGTTTCGGGACCTGAGGCCACCCCGGTGATTTATGTATATCACCACTGACATGTTGTCCAACCGGACTAAGAGGTGGCGGCCTTTTATCTGGGGACAAAAGCCTACGTTGTCGACTGGCATTTGCGTAGGAGCTTTCCCCGTTCTGACCACTGGCCGAAGAACGGTCTGCCCTCGAGCAGCGCTCCCCATCCCGAGGTGGAGGCGTCCGTGGACACCACCGTCACACTCGAGGGAGTCCCCAGACTCACGCCTGACTCATACCAGTCGGCTATTTTCCAAGGTTCCAGAGCCGAAACGCATTTCATGTCGACCCTGAGGTGAAACAGACCAGTGGTCCATGCCCGGGGTGGAACTCGCACTTTCAGCCATAACTGCAGTGGGCGTATGCGAAGCAGGCCCAGCTGGAGTACTGAAGATGCCGAGGCCGTGAGGCCCTGCATTTTATGAAACCTTTGAGCGGGACTATAGAGCCGCGGCGAAAGGATTTCGCGGCGCGCTGAATGTCCAGTTCTCACTCTGGTGACAGACGTGCTGTCATAGACAGCGAGTCAAGTACTGTTCCCAGAAAAGAGATCTTCTGGCTGGGGAACAGCGAACTCTTCGCCCAATTGACTGTGAGACCCAGATTCTCGAGATGCTCGAGTAATGTGGTTCTGTGTTCTATGAGCTCTGAATGTGATCGAGCTAGAATCAGCCAATCGTCCAAGTAGTTCAAAACTCGCATGCCCTGAAGTCTCAGGGGTGCGAGAGCCGCGTCCATGCACTTCGTAAATGTACAAGGTGCTAGGGATAGGCCGAACGGTAGGACTGTGTATTGATATGCCTGGCCCTCGAAATGCGAATCTCAAGAATCGCCTGTGACGTGACGCTATTCGTATTTGGAAATAGGCGTATTTCAGATCTATTGACATAAACCAGTCTCCCTGGCGCACTTGCGCAAGGATTTTCCTGGTTGTCAGCATTCTGAACTGGCGCGTCATAAGCACTCTGTTCAGCTGTCGCAGATCTAGAATGGGCCTGAGACCCGAGTCTTTTTTCGGCACCAGAAAATATCTGCTGTATAGCCCCCCTTCGCTCTGAGCCTGAGATAAAGGTTCTATGGCCCCTTTGCTCAGCAGTTTCGCTATTTCGGCTCGAAGTAGATGAGATACTTTGTTGTTTACCGTGGTTTTGACTCGCTCCGTGTAACGGCAGGGACGTCGAGCGAACTGTAGCGAATAGCCTCTTTTTATAGTGTTCAACACTCATTCTGATACCCCGGGAAGCTTTGCCCACGCATCTGCGTGAATAGCTAGGGGTAGAATGAAATCCGGGCTCTGGCCGCGGCATAGCGGCGGCTGCAGAGCTTCGGTGTGCTGAGACATAAACACTGTGTTTATAGTGTGCGAGGCGGGAGGCGCGCCGATCACGGCAGGCAGCCTGGTCGCGCTCGAATTCTCTATGACAGGTTATGGAGAGAGAGAGAGCGGGACAAACCCCGTGGGGTTGAGCGTGTCTGTGAAGGAATGTGGATGCGGGACGGCGGGCACATTCACTGCACTGAGAACACCGTCAGCTTGTGCTGACTGAATGTGTGTCGGTTTCGTTTTTACAGAAAACGAGGGACACGCGTGTAGTGTTTGTGGGCACTGTGTCGTGGGCACATTCACTACATTTTTGCACAATCGACATGAGTCGATTTTATTTGTGCTAGCCCTGAACTGTGGCGGGCTGTGTCTCTGTGTGGGAATGGGCACTGAGACGTGGGCATTCTTACAACACTCATAACACCATCGAGCTTGGCCGGAATACCAGAAAATACACTCTTTTGGGATTTATCTGGGTCGCCGTAAAAATGGCATTTGTGTGCAGGCAAGCGGGCTGTGGTGCCGGCTTGTTTACTGTGAAATACACTGGAACAGTCACATTGTTTTGAACTGAACGAGCGAGAAGTTTCGGTGGAGTCTGGCCGCGGCGAGACTTAAACACCGTGGGTTTTAGCTGACTGTATGTGTGTTGGTTTCGTTTTACAGAAAACGTGGCACATGCAGTGTGTAGTGTTTGTGGGCACTGGGTTGTGGGCACATTCACTACATTTAATGCACAATGACATGAGTCAATCTCATTTGTGCGTGCCCTGCACTGTGGCGGGCTGTGTTTGTGTGTAGAAATGAACACTGGGCTGTGGGCATTTTTATTACACTCATAACACCATCGGCTGTGGCCGGAATACCAGAAAATACACTGCTTATATGATTTTTCTGGGTCGCCGTGGAAACGGCATTCTTGTGCAGGCAAGCGGGCCATGGTACCGGCTTGTTTACTGCAAAATACACTGGAACAGTCACATTTTCTTGGAACTGAACGAGTGAAAAGTTTCGGTGCAAGTCTGGCCGAGGCGAGACTAAATTTTTATCTGCTGCGAGACCTGGGATCGAACACGGGTCTCCCGTGCGAAGGCTTTGGGTTTCGCCACTGAGCCACAGGGGGAAACAACAAAAGCTTAAAATAGCTCGAGCAAATAAGAGAGCGTCATCACAGTTCTGTGTTGGCGTTTGTTTGCAGGCGTGCATGTTATACAACAGGCTCATTGCTGCAATATTGACATTTTCAGCCGCTCAAACAAAGAGGAGCTGAGAAATGTTTGAGAAATGGAGATTGGTCCAGCCTCGGCGGGACTAAAAATACACTCTTTCTTCATTTCGCCGGTGACGCATGCCCACGGGGGGCGGGGGCGGGGTAGCTTTCTTATGACGTAAAGAAGCGGCGCTACAACGGGCTGCTGGGCAGGCTCTGAGAATGATGCCAGACGAGTCCTCAGAGTCACCATCGGCAGTAGCTCACAGTGAGGGCATCCGCCGTCGACGAGAGCGAAAGTCGCATGATCCTCACCCAGGCAGGAAACGGAGATGACATGACAGTCCCTGTCGCTGAGTGTGGCTCGGCACGAGCCGCAGGATCTTTGCATCTTGAAAAAGACGCAGCTCTTTTAGCAGAGCGAGAGACAGTGAAAAAATGTGTGTCGCAGCGGCGAACACACACACACAGTATGAAAAGGATATAACGCCGGAAAGCGTAGCAGGTACGGCGGCTAAAGGCGGCGATGCCAGCGACTTCAGACTCAATGGCTCGTCCCGCTGTGTGCTTATCTCAGACGGCGTGGCTTCTCACTCCGGATCCAGCGATGCGTGATGCTTCACTGAAGAGATGAAAATCAGTGTACCAGCCTTATCGAGCTATAGTTATAGGGCGAGACCACGCCCTTTCTGGCGGGACGTGACGAAATGGGCGCGAAATGCCCCCATTGGATATGGTGTCACGCAGCGCCTCTCTCGATATGCTGCTGCTGTTGCCGCAGGGCAGCCAATTGGCGCGCGAGCCGTCCTTCCTATGTCTGCATGCTGCTGCACAGCGTTTTACATTAATTCAAAATTAAGGATAATTTTTGGCTTCAATATCTCGTGGAAAAGAGGTTTTCCCCATAGCGTAAGATATTACGCAGTACGAGAGATACACTCGTAAGAGAATTATTTGATTGAACACACACACAAGTTCGGCATCGGTATACTCCGGTTCATAAAGGTATCCCTTTGGCGTTGTGCTAAAATTACTTTCATCCTCATCTGTTCCGTCTGACATTGTGCTCAATTGGTTTCATCATCAGAAGTTTCGCAGTCAGACATGTTGTCAGCGAGTCGCGCTATCAACAGCTGATCGGAACGTGCGCACTGTTGACGTTGACAGCAGCGCGGATTGATAGAAATGGAAAGAAAATAGTGCCGATTAAAACTGAGGTATGAATTTTGACCGGCGTGTTTTTTGTGTGTTAAATTAATCAAGCTTTGAAATGCAAATAATTTTTTCACGTAAAAACGCACAGTTTTGAGGCCCCGGAAACTAACCGGGAGTACTTTCTTGAAAAACTTCCAGCGGACAAAACTCTGACCAGGGAGGTGACTACTGCTGGTAAGGATTCCATATAACTTCATGTCTTAAATGGGCGAACTAACCCTTTAATCTGATCCTGGTTTCTTTCAGCTTTTTTGCCATAGCAAATGTATTTTAAAGACACAGCTGCACCCGCCAAATAGAAGTTATGTTTAAGGGTCATGAGCCCAACTAAAGCAAACACTGATCACCATCATGGTAAAATCAAATGAAAATAAAATGACATCTAAACCTCTGTCACCTTTTAATAAAAACTTCTGTTGACATTTAACAGAAATAAAGTCAACCTGTTAGTAATAAGTGAAGCTAAACACCTTTTTGTACATGGCCGCAATGGAATGGAACAAACTCCCAGTTGAGATTAAGTTAAGCTAGTCAGATCGCTGTTTTAATCGAGCATGTGGTGAATGGTTGCTAAATGCTAATTAGAATTAGGTTTTATGTAGTCTTAAGGATTATTTATTATTGTAGTGTATGTATTTGTGTTTATTTTATTTTGTATTTGGATGTGGTTGAGTGTACAGGGTACTTTTTAGTCATCTGTAGCTTGCCTGCCCATCTTTATCAGATTACAACGAAATCAATTAAATAAGTACAAATAAGTTTGTACAAATAAGTACAAATAAGAAATCAATACAAATAAGTTTGTAACTTTCTTGTTATCCTCGACAGTTCTGATAAATGTATAATGTTACTATGATGGCATCTTGTTATGCATTTTTTTCTGTTACTGTCTAATAAATAAATAAATAAAAATATTTAAAAAAGCTGGTAATGCTGTTTGTGGAGTTGTTTAATCCTCCTCTGCTGAGATCTTAAGAGATTTAATGTCTTTTATCTTCAGTTGATTTCATATTTTTCTGTTCTTCTTGTTCCTCTTTCCTTCAGTGGTTCTGCTTGTTAACAGCGGGTGTTCATCAGTGTCTGAATTAACTCACTTGTTTTTATTCACTCAATCAAGTAGAATATATTAGTGAATTAATGTAGGGAATAGTGAATGAGGGTAGAGGCAGGGTAAAGCCGTTTGAACAAATCGGTTGAATGAATGACTCGCTTATTAAGACAGTGACTTGCTGCCACCTACTGTTAGTTTTAGTTTCATAATTAAAGTACCCTTTAATTAAAAATTAGAAATAATTTTATATTTAAATATTAAAGGTAAATATAAAATCTGGTTCCAAATGTGGACATAGCCTTGAGAATATATCTCACTTTACCAGTCACAAATCCATCAGGAGAGCGCTCCTTCTCAAAATTATCTTTCATTAAATCTCGATTGCGGTCAACAATGGCACAAGAAAGACTGAGCCATCTAACACGGATGTCCCTGGAATGCGTCATTGTTAGAACCATGGATTTTAATGATATCATAAAGGATTTCTGCTCTGCTAAAGCTAGAAAGAAGATTATTTAACTTTAAGACCCAATGTAAAAGGAATGTTCACCCAAAAAAATAAATATTCTGTCATCATTTACTCACCCTCATGTTGTTCAAACTGAAAGAATTTCTTTCTTATGCTGAACACAAAAGAAGATATTTTATAAAGTGTTAGTAACCAGACAGTTTACGGTAGTCATTGACTTAATATATATTTTTCCTACTATGGAAGTCAATGGGTGCTGTCAACTGTCTGGTTACCAACATTCTTTAAAATATCTTCTTGTGTGTTCAGCAGAAGAAATAAATTCATACAGGTTTTGAACAACATGAGGGTGATGTTGTTGAACTATCATGGTTATCATGGTTAACTATCAACTATTCATGGTTAAGTACTTATTGAGGAAGTATGACTGAAGTATGAGTAATGTTTTTGTTGATTTTGGCAACCTTTATGTTTTTGAGTTCATATCTGGAGTAAATGCACTTATGGAAGGGGTAAAAATGTTTTATCAATAAAATGTTCCCAAAATGAACAAAGAAATTATGTGGAGTAATTTTTATTATGATTTTCCATATCAAAATTTTCCTGTTGTAAGATGTTTATATTATGTTATATTATAAAACGTTTATTCATAACAGGGATTCTGTTCATACACCGTTTATTTCATAGCACTATTATTATTAGTTTATACAAAATAAGATTTACTGCAATGCTTTTTTCCCCCTTAGTTGATCAGATCAAAAGTGGATGTTACTTACTTGTTCAGACATTGTTCAGACTTGTTCAGTTCTGATATTGGTCATACTTCCAAAAAGTATAATGTGCGATTCTGTATGCCCGTATCCACACCGGCGCGGTGATTAACAGCCGCACACTCACCTCAAAACATTGGATTCACCCGTGCTGTTCATGCCGATGTACAACCCATGTAAAGTCGTTAATTCCGCAAATAACTGTAATTGCAGTTTTCGAACAGAGAAGGCAACAAAGAGGAAAAGCTACGGACTGCAGCTTTAATAACAATACAAAAATATTTATTGCGGTAGAAGACTGTGGCGTGGCAATCAGATGAAAGGGCCCCTTGGTGTTGCTATAGCCCCAGGGCCCAAAGTCCTCTTAATCTGGGCCTGGGTATAGGGTGTGATTTGGAACACAGCCTCTGAGTGTCAACTTTGAGCGCTGTTAATTTATAGTATATTCCCGTGGGCTACTTCCTCGAAAACAACAAATATCACCCAGAATGCATTTTTTTCTATGGTACATTGCTGTTTTAATGGAAAACAGCATGTAACATTCAAAATGTGGCCGTTTTTTACAGCAATTTTTACAGTGCATGTGAAATTTTAAAGATAATTTACCTCTTTTAAAAACAAATTTTATAATAACATTTCCTTTTACAAATAGCCATATTTATTTTCTTAAAGCTAACTTAACATAAAACCAAATGAAGTTGTAATTTCAATATCTTTAAATTGTTTGCATTTCTGAAACTATGTTGAAAACCAAAATTGTAACCTTCCCTAAAACAGACTATACAGAGAGTTTGTAGATAAAGTAATATTAAATAAAATCTGAATTAGAATTAATGAATAAATGTCACTGAAACTAATAAACATAGTTAAATGGTTCTTGGCATGGTTTTCTGGTCAGGCCATTAGGGACTACAGGTGGAAAGATATATACTGAACAAAATTATAAACGCAACACTTTTGTTTTTGCCCCCATTTTTCATGAACTGAACTCAAAGATGGTCAACTTTTTCTATGTACACAAAAGGCCTATTTCTCTCAAATATTGTTCACAAATCTGTCTAAATTTGTGTTAGTGAGCACTTCTCCTTTGCCGAGATAATCCATGTGAGGTGGATCTAATCAGCATATCAAGATGCTGATTAGACAGCATGATTATTGCAGAGGTGTGCCTTAGGCTGGCCATAAAAAAATTCCACTCTAAAATGTGCAGTTTCAATGTCCGAATTCAGAGTTCTCATTAAAGAGTAGGCAAAAGTACCCGGATTACTCTTCCAGCGAGATTCTGAAGTGTACATTTGATGGATACTTTACTATCTCATGAGGCCACGGTAGAGGATTTATGAATGGCAGTGAAGCGACGATGTTGTTTGGTCACATGATAATGACAACATGCCAAATGCAGTGCGTCCAGATTACATTGATACTATATATAAAATACTTTTTAAGTGGTCGTGAAGTAATTACTTATTCAAAATAAGTACCTACTCAAGAGAGTGTGCCATTTCGGACATAGCCCAACATGTGCATCCTCATTTGCTTCCCTCGCATCCTTTCCTTGTGTCTCAACTCCACCCCCTTAGGATGTGAGGGAAGGATCCCAGTGCATCGAGATTCCTCAGGAAGCTTCCTCGCTCTTCATTCCTCGCCTCCTCGTGGTGCAATTAGAGAATTGAGATATCCTTCAAGAATGCTGACGGGTCACTGGCTCGAGGACCTAGAAGCAAGGAAACGAGGAAGCATTTGAGTATTGAGAAGCACCCTCTTAAGCTATAAAAATAATCAAATGAAACACAAATGAGATATTTATCTAAAGTCATTTTAGCTTATTCTTGTGGTTGAATTGGAGCATCGAAGGTCAGCAGCAAAGACAATGGTTAATAAAGTGAGATTAAACACATAAAGTATTTTTTGTGTTATTCAACATATTTAATTATTGCAGGTTTGCGTATTATACAGCGTTTGCATTTGACTTTTTTTATTAATTTTGAGGAATACCGAGTCTGTTTTAGTGCAATTGAGATGAGCAAATGTTTTGCTCACACTTCACACTTTGAACGCACTTCAGTGGGACTTTAAGAAAACAATAAACACGAGAAGTGCCAGTAATAAAAAATTTCAGTCATCGTTCAAGATAGTATAAGCTAGAACAGGCAGGGATAAAGGAATAATGAGAGCATAGAAGATTTTTTAGCAGGATGCAGTTAAGTTCTCACAGATGAGTTTTCAGCTGTTTTTTGTAAATTGGACAAATTTGGCTTCCATGATGGGGTTGGGAAGATCATTCCATCAGCAAGGAACAGTGAACGAATTTCTCCCGATTTCTCTCAACATGGGGACATGTTGGTCAATACAGTTTTTGGTAAAACAAAGTAACTTATTTGCAAAAGTATTGGGTTATACTTTACTTGTTTCTTGGAAAAAATGATCTGATTACGTAACTCTCAAGTTTAGAGGACTGACTAAAGATCACAAATATCAAAGTTTTACGATCATAAAAGGACAAAAAGCTATTCAATGTTAAAGGAAGGTGGTTAAGTGAAAAATGTATACCCAAAAATCTACAGATTAGAGAACAGTACGTCCTTTACATTTTTCCCAATTGAAGAGGACACAACTATGCAAGTTTGGAGCAAATATCATGGGTCAGGTGTGATGCACTTACAAATTATTTAACGTGTTTCAACTGTCCCTCTGTTACAACTGCACAATGCATGGTCTGCCCCTATTCTTTCAAAACCCTCTACAGAAGACGATTGGCTCGTAGGAACAGAGGACGTCCTCCTTAAGTTACATCACTTCATTTACCAGCCCTCATAAGAGAAAGGAAGGAAGAAGTTTTTACTCGCAGAAAGAAGATGAAGATGATAATATGCTGAGTGAACCCAAGAATAATCTTCAGCATTGACATCCATGTTTTATGTCAAGAGAAAAGACAGATCACATCAGTGCAAAGGTGACTAAGTTTATTTGTCCAAATCGTTTCATAAATTTTAGGAAATGTGATGTTTTCATGCTTTGTTTTTTGTTTTCAGAGAAATGGGATCTGATCACGGCGTCGTGGACAGAGTGTCATATGCCCATCCCTTGATGTTTGGCTCGTCTTTGAACCACCAGTATTTCCCCTTCAAAGATGCACTGAAAAATCCCCAGAATGACCAAGAGCAAGTCAACGGTCAACGATACATCGGATGCTTTTCCTACCTGTCCTACCATGGGAACTTCAGTGTGCATGACCTCTCATTGGAACCTGCATTCATCCACAGACGTAACGAGAGAGAACGGCAGAGAGTCCGCTGTGTCAATGAGGGATATGCCAGACTCCGTGAACATTTGCCACAGGAATTTGAGGATAAGAGACTCAGCAAGGTAGAGACACTGCGGGCAGCCATAAGCTACATTAAACACCTGCAGGACCTTCTGGAGCTCAGTCTACCTTAGGGAATGTCAGGACTGTCTTCAGAGAAGGGCAGAGGAAGTCAAGGAATAGTGTGAGTGGCAGCATTGATCTGGGAATCTGTATGCTTGCCATTCAATTCTTCATTGTTTCGTTACTTTTAAAACACTGATGTGATGAAGCTTGAACAAGAGTCGATGATACACTCTTTAACCAATGTCTTAGAGGTGTTTGTTTGCATACTGGTTATGATTCTGAAAAGGTTCATGGTTTCCTTTCAGGAGCATGTATGTATGCGTAAAATGTATGTGAATGTTGTTTTGACTAAACAACAATTAATCAAGGAACAAACTAATAAAAAAGGTTGATTGGGCCCTTATATGAAAAAAAGATATTCATAAAACTATGCCTCTAATTTCATTTTAAATCTGCATCTTAACTTTTTGATATTACATTTTACATTTATCTGACGCTTTTATCCAAAGCAACTTACAATTGCTATATATGTCAGAGGTTGCACGCCTCTGGAGCAACTAGGGGTTAAGTGTCTTGCTCAGGGACACAATGGTGTCTCAAAGTGGATTCGAACCCAGGTCTCTCACACCAAAGGCATGTGTCTTATCCACTGCGCCATCACCACCCCGAATTATGAATTCCTTTGCTCAAAAGATCACAAAATGTTATAAAATGTCAATGGTATTTGAACAGTTTAATTAAAAAAGTTAAACACTGGTTTAAAATATGCAATGTTAAAAAAAAAAAAAAAAAAAAATATATATATATATATATATATATATATATATTTTTTTTTAATATAAAATAAAAAAATGAAGTTTATAAATATTTAATGTTCATTTAATCATTAAATTCTTTTTCAAAACTTTTGTTTTCTCCTTTCCATACTTTGATCTAGCACAAAACATGACGACGTGTCATATTTTAATTAAAGACAATAGACAGATAGGCTACAACTATAAACATAATATATAAAAACGTTGGTAACACTTTAAGGTTTCATTCATTAAACTTAGGTAACTACGTTAACAAACGAAGGAACAATACTTTTATACAGCATTTATTAATCGTATTTATTAATCATAGTTTACATTTACATAAACATTTTTTAAGATCAAAAGTTGCATCTGTTAATATTAGTTAATATTAGCAATATCTTTCACTGTGAATTAACATGGACATTTGTATTGAGTAATATTAAGAAAGGTTAATCAGTGCAGTGATCAAATATTGTTCATTGTTAATTCATTTTAGTTAATGCATTTACTAATGTTAACAAATTGATCTTATTGTAAGTGTTACCAAAATGTTAATACAAATGAAGGATCCTTAAAGAATACTTGTTATTTCACATCTGATGAAACTATATCTTTGTGTATTGTCTATCTACACTGCTAACCATATACTTTTTGACAAATACTTTTTGAAACCCCAGTTTAAGTACAAGAACAGTCTGAAACCTAACCTGATGGTCTTGTAAATTAGTCAAATAAGCTGAAGTATTGTTCACTAAAGTCAAGTCAAGTCACCTTTATTTATATAGCGCTTTTTAGAATACAGATTGTTTCAAAGCAGCTTTACAGAGATAACAGGAAAATAAGGTTATAATAATATTGTTAAATATTAAATTAAATGTCCCCAACTAAGCAAGCCAAAAGGCGAAGAAAGGCAACAGTGGCAAAACTCAAAACTCCATCAGTGACAGAATGGAGAAAAAAAAAACCTTGGTAGAACCCAGGCTCAGTCGGGGGGCCAGTTCTCCTCTGACCAACGAACGAACAGTGTATGATTATGATTCAGGCAGCATTACAGGTCAGAGGTCAGATTGGATCGGAAAATTATATTATGCAGTTCATCTGTTTGAAGACAGGAGTCATCACGCGCGTATGGAGACGAGTTTGTTGAGGATCAGTGCTGTTGGCTGTCGTGTTGATGAGGCCTTCACAGGGGAAAGTCTAGTTGACACAAGCTCTGCTGACACTTCAGGGATGCGTTGTGGTCGTGTCCAGGCGCAGGTCCTCCATCTGATATGGATACGGCTAGGGTCCGGCTGAATACCGTTAACCTCGGAATAAACAGAAAGACTAAAATTAGCATAGATATCATTCTTTTTATCATGTAGCGAGTACATCAGGTGTTATAGGAAGTGTTCCCGGTTCCGGCTGATCTAATTTATGCAGACTAATAATCATTTAACTGATTTGAATAATAGTAATGTATAGTGTTCTATGTGTATGCCAGGTTGAAGAGATGTGTTTTTAATCTAGATTTAAACTGACAGAGTGTGTCTACTGCCTGGACAATGTTAGGAAGATTGTTCCAAAGTTTTGGTGCTAAATAGGAAAAGGATCTACCGCCAGCCATGGATTTTGATATTCTAGGTATCATCAACTGGACAGAATTTTGAGATCGCAATAGACGTGAAGGACTATAATGCGTTAAGAGCTCGCTCCAGTATTGGAGAGCTAAACCATTTAGTGCTTTGTAAGTAATCTGCAATATTTTAACTATAGTGTATATGGGATCTACAGCAATTGAATATTAATTCTATTTCCATTACAACTTGAGTTGTTGCGGTGCACATATAAACAGTAAATAAGACCCAGTACTACAAAAGAGAAGTTAGATAGAAATAGCCACAACATCCTAATAACATCTTCAGCTAATGTTGTGATTGAGGCCTTCAGGTGATGCAGTCATTCTAACAAATATGGTAGTGGGATTTACATTGAATCAGCCTGTACACAATGAGGAACTGAATTTCTTGGGAGATGTAAAGATACTGTCAAGATACTATTCAGGGCCAAGATTTTTTGTGTAATAATAATGCAAAATATTAGTGATTAATCAGTCAAAGGAGATTACCTGATAGTCATTATCCTTGACAATGTTGTGTTTAGAATTGAAACTAGCGATGTCAGATTTTGGAATTTTGATCTTTTGATCTATCAAAAATAATTTTTCACGATGGAGGGGCTGTTTACATGACACCATTTTCAACTAAAAGCGTAAAACTTCACAAATTCGTGTGTTAGTTACAAGGAGACGAAAACTTTCACTTTGAAACCAAAATGCATAAAAAGTATTCTGTTTTTAGTTGAAAACTGTGTTGTGTAAATGCCCCCAAAAGGGCAAGCTTTCAAAAAAGATACCATTATCGTCTCCGTGTGAACTACAAAAAATATTTCAAGTGGCCAGCTACTGGCCTGGCATGCATAATACAGCACTTTTAGTCGTTTTCAAGGATCTGTCTGAACAGGGAATTTTTTGACATTATCCTCTCTTCGAGAAAAACACAAAGGAAAATCTTTTCTGTTTTTAGTACATCATTGTTGTCTAAATGTAACCTTAGTTTGATTCATTCAAACATTGAATTTTATCACATGCTGAATAATTTTCGGGTTCACATCGAAATAGTAACGGAATATTTTATCAGGTAGCTCTTTATTCCGCATGCAGCTTTTGAACGACTCTGTACTACAGGCAAATACAATTTTTATCCAAAACAATATAATAAATAAATAAAAACTTATTTTAATGTGGGCCTGTGCCTCAGTACTTAGAAATACTCCAGAGATGCTTTGGCAGGTGGTTATTTATTTCTAGCTTTTATTCTAATATCTTCTAGAAGAAATTGATACAGTTTTAATACTGTGCACATATACTGTATGTGTCACAGTCTTTGTCTGCACCTGTCTGTCTTAGTCTCTTCACTACACTTCCCAGAATCCTCCTCGTCTCCACAGACCTGAACTCACTCCCTCACTTACCAGCCTGTTCCTCGTTATCATCATCTGTGTCACCTGTCTTCACATCATTAGGGTTCATTTGTCTCTGTATTTAGTTAGCCTCGGTTCATTCAGTCTTTGTCGGTCGTTGTTGTTATCAATGTGAATGTTAGCACATGTTGAGTGTATGCTGTGTTTCTTGTGGATCTTCAACCCGTCTACCTGCCTGTACCATTTTGTTTCATTTTATTAAGTAAACGTTTGTATTGGACTTCTGCCTATTGATTCATCCTTCAACCAGCACCTCAACCCAGACAGAACGACCGACCGCCCCAAGATGGACGATGGGGTCACAATTTAGGGATGGGGAAATGAACATAGACAGTAAAAGCCTCGTGAAGCAATGTTTCCCCTAACTGTTCCGGGAAAAGATTCAAAGCTTCGAGAGTGTCGAGGACAGCGCCATCTGGTGCTTATTTAAAATAAAGCAGCCAGAAGCCTTTCTCTCTCAGATGAAGCAACCACAACACACTCCATAGTTTCAATGTTATGTGTACAAATAAAAAGCCTTACACGTTTGTGTTTGATTTGTTCATTATTAAATAAATTATTTTACCCATTAAAGTGTGACAATAAGATATAAAATGAGCATATTATTTATTAAGATCTAATATAGGCCTACTCTCTCTATCTCCACACACACACACACACACACACACACACATAGTGAATATGGACATTGTGTGATAGGATCATCTGTTCATCTGACACTTGGCAGTGATAGTGCTTATGTAACTGTAGGAATGACAGAAAGGTGATAAAAATTTATTATTCTGTAATGCCAATGTATATAGATGGGGGTAGACATGTTTCTGCATTCTCCAGTATTCAAGTGGATCTTCAGCTCTTTGTATGTTTGTCTCTGTAAGGTATTTATCCACTTCTAGGATCGCATCAGAAGTGTCATTTGAGCTTGTTTGCGCTGGTCTACTGCACTGTCCAACAGAAGACAAAGGTTTCCACCTCAGAAGTGTGACGATAATTTTTTTTTGTTGGGAGTGACTACATGTACATTGACTGAATATAAGACAACAATTATACAATACAATCATTAGAAAAAAAATTCTTCTTTTTTAGAAATGCATTCATTGGAAGCTATAAGCTCAAAATATTCCCAGTTAGGGGAAGTCTTCCTTTTTTTGGCTGTTGCCATTGCTGTAAATACAAACCCTTCACCAAACACCCAAATACCAACACCAAATTACCTAAAAAAACACCAAAAGTGATAGGTCTTACAAATCTTACAAAAACTAAATTACACAATAACAAAAAAATAATAAGTAGTTTTGGTTATTTAAATGTAATGTATTGATAAACTTTCAAAGTACAGCACTCTAGTCTCCTCACAAACCCATCAACCAGACTGAGCCAACAAGGACCTTCGAGCCTTCTGACAACCAAAGCGAAACGCGCACGTGATTGGACAGAAAGTGAGGCTTCGTTTGTCATCGATCACGTGACCTCTGGGAAACCAATACACACCCCGACACGGGGCTTCAATAGAAATTGCTTCGCTTTCGCAAAACGCACATCGAAGCTTCAGTGTCATACGTAACATCACTATCACAATTATCGCCCTGGCTGAGAGATGCCACCACTTCCTCTCGTTCGCTGAGGGTTTCATCTGGATTGCCCTCCACAGCACCCTCAACGACGAGAGGTTGCGTATCCTGTTCCGGATCGGGGCCACCTTTCACCACCGGATCGACCTCCCAGACACCACCGGTCTGAACTGGAGGGAAACCGTTCTCCGGTGTCTGGAGAGTGTCGATCCCCGATCTGGAACACTCCCGTCCAGCACAGAGCCTTCACCGCTGGTCCCGTCCAGCACAGAGCCTTCACCGCTGGTCCCGTCCAGCACAGAGCCTTCACCGCTGGTCCCGTCCAGCACAGAGCCTTCACCGTTGGTCCCGTCCAGCACAGAGCCTTCACCGCTGGTCCCGTCCAGCACAGAGCCTTCACCGCTGGTCCCGTCCAGCACAGAGCCTTCACCGCTGGTCCCGTCCAGCACAGAGCCTTCACCGCTGGTCCCGTCCAGCACAGAGCCTTCACCGCTGGTCCCGTCCAGCACAGAGCCTTCACCGCTGGTCCCGTCCAGCACAGAGCCTTCACCGTTGGTCCCGTCCAGCACAGAGCCTTCACCGCTGGTCCCGTCCAGCACAGAGCCTTCACCGCTGGTCCCGTCCAGCACAGAGCCTTCACCGCTGGTCCCGTCCAGCACAGAGCCTTCACCGCTGGTCCCGTCCAGCACAGAGCCTTCACCGCTGGTCCCGTCCAGCACAGAGCCTTCACCGCTGGTCCCGTCCAGCACAGGGCCTTCACCGCTGGTCCCGTCCAGAACAGGGCCTTCACCGCTGGCCCCGTCCAGCACAGGGCCTTCACCGCTGGTCCCGTCCAGCACAGAGCCTTCGCCGCTGGTTCCGTCCAGCACCAAGCCCTCTTCGCCGCTGGTTCCGTCCAACGCCAAGCCCTCTTCACTGCTGGTTCCGTCCAACACCAAGCCCTCTTCACCGCTGGAGTACGTCAGACACGCAGAGACTGGTCACGTCCCGTCTGCCCAGCTGGAGACTATGCATGTCCAGGCTGCCCAGCCTGAGCCGGTGTCTGTTCCTGAACCGGTGTCAGTTCTCCCCAAGAAAATTTTGGGGGGGGGGGCTATCCTTCACCGGCATGGCCGCCCGGAGGGTCTTCACCGGCGTGGTCGCCCGAAGGTGTTTCAAAGCAGTTTTACAATGATAACAGAAATTATGCTACAAAGTTTGTTTATTTGTTTCAATGTGCTAAATAAGGTTAAGGATTGATATTGCTTTCATTTAAGCATGTAATATTATAAATCATATAAACCATCTCTTCCCCCTATAAGTATGCAAAGATATAACACCCAATCCCTCTGTTGACAAGCCTGCCCCTCTGGATAATATGTTCTGGAATGTATTCTTTACTTTGAAAAGAAAACAGAGGAAGTATAAACCACATCAAGCCACAACAATACCCTCTTTACCTCTGCTTATTCTTCACGCTTTAGCTAAACTACTGGGAAGTGGCATGCATGTTCTTTTCTTGCTAATGTACCAGCAAACTCTTAACCACCGCAACTGACCGGGAATCAGTGGGAGACAGAAAATCAGCAAAGAGGAAAACCAATGAACCATGAAGGCTGGAAGAACGCTCTCTGTCAAGGTGGAATGACAGTGTCAACAAAGCCCTTTCACAGCATCTGTGTGAATAGGAGCTGGTAATTAACATTGATGCTGGTACCCTGACTGTAATGGTTCAGTGGCAGGCAGCAGGAGGGAGGAAGTTCAAATACGCAACTAGCACAATAATAGCCTTCCACCAAGATCACAATCAAAGAAACACCATCAAGCTAGAAACCAAATCTTCTAGCTTGCATTTTGTTTCACAAAAAGAAGTGCACAAGATCTATCAGATGAAAAGTGATCCAAGTGTGAACAAACTTTTGCTTTTACTTCCTGCTAGGTTTTTTTTTATTTCATGTTGATTGCGCATACAAAAAATACTTCAATGAAGTAGTCTACTTCAAGTTCATCTTATAAAGTATACTTACGTAAAGTTCAAGGATATTTTTAAGTATACTTTATGTAGTAAAGTATACTAATACCAATGGACTAGTACTATACTTGTAAGTTTATTTCAGTACTTGGGACTAAATTGACCCACTTTTTAGTGTTTTTAGTGTAAAAGTATACTTTTAAGTGCAACAGTAGTAAACTTTTAGTTTACAACTAGGTTTTTCAGTTGTATTGCAACTACACTGTAACAAGTGAACTTTTAATAATTTACTAGTTAAATACTTGTAGCCCATTTTTATAAAAGTACACTTGAAGCACTCTCGGTAAACTACTTTTTTTTTAGTTGAAGCATCTTTAGAGCCTTTTTTATACTGCAAGTATACTTGTTTACTCTAAGTGAACTTAAGTAAAGGTTATCATTTTTACACTTGAAATTTACCTTTAACTGTACATTAAATTTAAGGTAAAATACTTATATGTATTTAAAGTTTAAACTTTAATTTCTATGTACACAGTGGACTACACCAAAAATTCACATACTCAGAATTAGGAACATATCTATTTTCTTTATAAATCAAATAAGACGGTATGTAAAACTATGTGAAAAAAAGTATTGAATAGGCTACCCAATCAAAAGCAAACACAACTACAAGCCAAGTATACTTAGAATAGCACACATTATACTTTTAAGTATATCTTGATAAAAAAAATAGTAAAATTTGAATTTGTAATTTGAAGTATACTTCTAAAAAGAACATCAAGTATATTTCTGAGAAGTGCATAACAGTAGACTGAAAGTATACCTGTTTTAAGTTTACTACTAATAAATGTACTAAATGTAATAAATGTACTAATAACACACTTGAACAAACTTCTTTTTTGTAAGGTTGAACATTGCAGGTAAAAGTCAAAGGCTGGATCCCAAATGGCACACTCCGGCCTTGTGGACCTCCTTCGAGTTCACACTTGGTGACGTCAGGAAGTGCTGACCTAAAGTCCACGAGGACACGCAAGAGTGTATTTTGGGACAGGCTTGATGACAAACAGCCACCGAAAGTCAAACAGCCACGAAACTCCTTCCCTCATTTATCTGATTGGGCGTTCACAATTTCGCAATGATTCCTGGGTAGATAACTCGTGTGGAGGGTGCGAAAGTGCAGGCTTCACCAAAGTCCGCATCGAGGGCACAAAGGCAGCGCTCGCGAGCACACTTCTGAGCACTGAAATGCCAAATGGGATTGTGGTTTCTTATGTTTGATAATTAATCTGCTATGTCATGTTTATGACATATTTATGACAATTTATGTTGTCTTGGTAATGTCAAGATGTCATTACCAAGACACTGACAGGTTATGATGTATTGGTTTATGTCAAGTTGTCATAACAAAGACATCTCAAACAATGTCATATTTGCATTAAAAATGACACTTAATGACAGTTGTCATAAACATGCAAAAAACCATCTTCATATTAATGACGTGTCATGTCATGATTATGAAGGTGTCATGTCAGTCTTATGCACACCCCTTAAGTAAAGTGTTACCGAACCTTTAAAGAAATTTGGGGTGATGGTCATAATTTTAATTTATGAGACTTTTCACACGAACAGTTACTTAAAGGCACAATTGGATTAAAATATCCAAAAACTACTAAAACAATGTCATATAATTTGCTTTACTTAAATTATCCCAAATGTTTCCAACAACGTTTTTATCCAGAGAAATCAGCTATTTTAACCAGTATAATGGCCCGTGTCATTGCGTCGCCTGTCAACGATGTCACATCTGTGCTACCACACGATGTTTTTCTTCCACAGAAACCATGGAAACACCAAAGACGCTTTAATATATTATGTGTTTTGTTAGTGAGGTGAGCAACTTTTTGGATATCTTTAAATAATCATTGTTCTATAGCTCAACATGTTTAGCTCAACATGCAGAGACAACACTATTTTGTCAAGTGGCTAACATGGCATAATCAGAAAGAGCTTTATTTGTAGTAAAAGTAATACAACATTTTCTCCACCATAGAATATTAAAAAAAATATTTACATGCCATTTCGGATCCAGCTTTTATTAATATGATATTCTAATATCGATCTAGCTTAGAGAAACACTACAGTGTACAATAATACTATATTATTACTATTCGTTACTCCATAATTTTAATACGTCTTATAAAGTGACCTGTATGAGTATGTGAATTTAAGTGACCAAAAGTAACTGTAGCAAAGTTCAAGTTCATGGAAGAAGGAGATGGACATTAAACGTAACTTTAATCGTAAAATAAACATAAGCAAATAAATGAAATGAGCGTCAGCGGGCGACTGCGGCATATAAGCACAATTAAAACAGCAAGGTAAAATGTCCCAGTCTCTTGGCCCTGCCCAACTTCATACCACTGTAATGTTCATTAAACTTTAATACATTAGCTCATCCATGATGAACATGATTTCTGCCTGTCAGATGTGGAGGTAAAGACGACACCTCCCATGATTCTACGCTCATTCACGGCATCACCAAGCTACGCCTTTGTTATTGTTTTGAATATGTGACTTCTAGTGGTGAAACTTACCTACTGTGCCTTTAAACAAGTAAAAATAATATAAATATATATATATATTTAAAGATTGAATAAAGGAAATGTCTCACAAAATCAAAACAAAACCAGACGATGAAAAACGATGAGCAAACTGAAAGACAATACATTACAAAATGTTTTTTTTTACAAAAAATAGGTACTTATTTGTCTAAGCTATTGTTAAAAAAAAGAAGAAATCGCCTTGAAACTAATTGCTTCTTAAGTCATAGACTGAAGTTATTTCTGAGCATGTTTTTAGAGTTTGCAGCATGTGTTTGCAGCTACCGCCGCCCTTGTTTGATATTTTGTGTGATTTGTATGTCCAAAAACTTTCTGAGGCCAATGTAGACTGTGAGCTGTGTTTGATTTGACTCTAAAGCATGTAGCAACATGTAATTGTGAAAAGGCAAGAAGTCATATTTATCTTATAGATAAGTAAAAATTGCTTTGTGTGTGTTGGTGTAAATGTATTATGTGATATGGAGATAGCTCTTATCAGCTGCTGGAAAATCATTGCCAGACCACCAGGGTACAAACAGTAACGTGTTCTCACAAATGCCTTATAAACACAGCCAGTAGAAAAAAGGGCTCATGAGGGCACAGGAAGATCTCTGAACATGTGCTGGTAACATCACACTAGTTCAGTGTAATTGGTTATTTAAGTATTTTATTGTTAAGTAGCGAGGGATTCATGTCTTTATCTATTGTTTCCTCCGGGCTTAGAAATCATACTAAATGATACGCTTTTAATTTCAAACAATTTAAATCAGATTTTTGTTTCCTGCAAGAATGTCACTCATCGCAATGGGGACCAGACTTGGTATGACACAGTCAGCCTGTCACGATGCACACACGGGAAACAGAGATCGAGCCAGGTCCATGAAAGGGAACAGAAACAGGGGGTGATGGTTTAGCCGGGGGCCAGGGCGAAGCAGACAGTCCATCGGGCGGCCAGGGCGAAGCAGACAGTCCATCGGGCGGCCAGGGCGGTGAAGACCCCTGGGGGGGCCAGGGCGGTGAAGACCCCTCGGGCGGCCAGTGCGGTGAAGACCCCTCGGGCGGCCAGGGCGGTGACGACCATGGCACAGGAACAGCAACAGACACCGGCTCATTGACAGACACCGGCTCATGCACTGGCTTTGGAACAGACATTGGCTTCAGCTCTGGAACAGGCACTGGCTCTGCCTACGGCTCTGGAACAGGCACTGGCTCTGCCTCCGGCTCTGGAACAGGCACTGGCTCTGCCTCCGGCTCTGGAACAGGCACTGGCTCTGCCTCCGGCTCTGGAACAGGCACTGGCTCTGCCTCCGGCTCTGGAACAGGCACTGGCTCTGCCTCCGGCTCTGGGACAGGCACTGGCTCTGCCTCCGGCTCTGGAACAGGCACTGGCTCTGCCTCCGGCTCTGGAACAGGCACTGGCTCTGCCTCCGGCTCTGGAACAGGCACTGGCTCTGCCTCCAGCTCTGGAACAGGCACTGGCTCTGCCTCCGGCTCTGGAACAGGCACTGGCTCTGCCTCCGGCTCTGGAACAGGCACTGGCTCTGCCTCCGGCTCTGGAACAGGCACTGGCTCTGCCTCCGGCTCTGGAACAGGCACTGGCTCTGCCTCCGGCTCTGGAACAGGCACTGGCTCTGCCTCCGGCTCTGGGACAGGCACTGGCTCTGCCTCCGGCTCTTGAACAGGCACTGGCTCTGCCTCCGGCTCTGGAACAGGCACTGCCTCTGCCTCCTGCTCTGGAACAGGCACTGGCTCTGCCTCCGGCTCTGGAACAGGCACTGGCTCTGCCTCCGGCTCTGGAACAGGCACTGGCTCTGCCTCCGGCTCTGGAACAGGCACTGGCTCTGCCTCCGGCTCTGGAACAGGCACTGGCTCTGCCTCCGGCTCTGGAACAGGCACTGGCTCTGCCTCCGGCTCTGGAACAGGCACTGGCTCTGCCTCCGGCTCTGGAACAGGCACTGGCTCTGCCTCCGGCTCTGGAACGGGCACTGGCTCCGGCCCTGGAACGGACACTGGTTCCGGCCCTGGAACGGACACTGGTTCCGGCCCTGGAACAGGAGAAACTGGCTCCGGCCCTGGAACAGGAGACACTGGCTCCGGCTCTGGAACAGCAAACATGGGCATGTCCAGGATCCGAGCCAGACGCTTCAGATAGTCCAGGTCCATGAAGGCAGACGGCACTGGCTCTGCCTCCGTCTCTGGAACGGGTACTGGCTCTGGCTCTGGAACGGGCACTGGCTCTGCCTCTGGCTCTGGAACGGGCATTGGCTCTGCCTCCGGCTCTGGAACGGGCAATGGCTCTGCCTCCGGCTCTGGAACGGGCACTGGCTCTGCCTCCGGCTCTGGAACGGCAGACACGGGCATGTCCAGGATCCGAGCCAGACCCTCCAGATAGTCCAGGTCCATGAAGGCAGACGGAACGTGAACAGTCTCTGACTGGGCAGACGGAACGTGAACATTCTCTGATTGGGCAGACGGGACGTGAACAGTCTCTGACTGGGCAGACGGGACGTGAACAGTCTCTGACTGGGCAGACGACGGGACGTGAACAGTCTCTGACTGGGCAGACGACGGGACGTGAACAGTCTCTGACTGGGCAGACGACGGGACGTGAACAGTCTCTGACTGGGCAGACGGGACGTGAACAGTCTCTGACTGGGCAGACGGGAGGTGAACAGTCTCTGACTGGGCAGACGGGACGTGAACAGTCTCTGACTGGGCAGACGGGACATGAACAGTCTCTGACTGGGCAGACGGGACATGAACAGTCTCTCGCTGGGCAGACGTGACGTGAACAATCTCTCGCTGGGCAGACGTGATGTGAACAGTCTCTGACTGGGCAGATGGAGCATGAACAGTCTCTGAATCGTCAGAAGTGACGGTAGACGTCTCTTTCTTCCTCCGCCTTCGGACCACCGGACTCGGGACCCCCGGACTCGGGAACAATGGACTCTGGACCACCGGACTCGGGACCACCGGACTCGGGACCACCGGACTCGTGACGGCGTCGGCATAGCGAGGCTCCAATACATCCCACTGACTCCGATGCTCAAGGTATCTGGTAAAACTCCAAAAGTCCAAGACTTCCAGACCCTTCATTTCCCACCCCGGCAATGGGTCATCAAGACAGGTATTAAAAATGTCTTTTAATGCTGCCTCACTGTATCCCATTCCCCTCGAGAGCGTCCAAAATGACTGGGCTATGCAACCCACCGGCAGGCATTCCTGACGAAAGCTCACCAAACAAACTAGTCCAGGCAAGGGTCAAATCCAAAAGGCAATCCGAAAACAAACAAGAACAGGCAAAAACAGGCTACCAGAAGTGGTGTGACAATATACAAGGACTCCGTAACAAACACTAAACAGGCAGGGTATATATAACACAGAACTAACAATGATAATGGGGAACAGCTGAGTGCAATGATGATGGGGAACAGCTGAGTGCAATGATGCAGTGATGGGTACAGACAAGGATTGTGGGGAATGCAGTTCATAAAGTGGATGACACCGTGGGGAAGGAGGACATCTAGTGGACACCTGTGGAACACAAACCCAACACTGTGACACAGCCGGTGTATGCATTTTAAAAAAAAATCTATTTGAAGGGAAGATGATTCTCAAAGTGATTTAGGTGCATGTTATTTCTGCCTTTTTCTTAAAATTTCAAATTTGACATGTATTCTTGTTTGTTAATTAATGGTTATAATCAGCAGAAATAAAATTAAGCTTTTATTAGTCATTTAGAGGAACATTGGTTAAAATTATTGACTAAATATCCCAAGTCCATGCTTATTTTTGGTGGAAATGTTAATGTGGCTTTAGATAGTAAGATAGACATATGGCCTCCAAAACTCCCAGACAATACTAGTTTATAATTTAAAAATTCTTTTTAATCATTAGTTGGAGGAAGTTGTGTGGAAGAAATTTGATATGTTATGTATTATGTTTGCATTTTCTATATGTTTGATTTTCTATATTAATTGACTTGCTTTAGAAAGGCAGTTATTAGATAAAAAGATAATTTTTGCATTTGTCACGTGCTTCTCTGCTACTTTGAAAGAACAAAGAACAGTTATTGATATCATGAATGTATGATGTATATGACCATTGTATACATGGCTGTAAATGAGAAATGTGTGATCATTATATGTCCGTGACAGAGGGGCCTCCGCTCAAGGATAGAATATGATGAACAAGTCTACAAATGTTTCAAATATGGTTGAAAATATTTTCATTGGCCTACAAAGATAACTTTCTGGGAGTCAAGACTATAAAGGAGGAAGGATCCCTTCACTGTCACACTCTGCATCCACTCTGTATGACGGTAAAATTGCTGACCTTTCCTTGCAAGGGAGTAAATAATCTTTAAAGACAATTGGTACATGTTTGTCTCTTAATCAGTGATATAATTTTGTTTGCCACCACAATTTGGTGTAGTCAGCAGGATTCCTTGGATGTGCCTCTTGGACCTGAGAGTGGACGGTGACCGATCATCCTGGACTGAGAAGTTCCACCCCTACCTCGTAAACTTGAGAGACGAGGGGCCGACCGCCAGGGCCCAGGAGGGACACCACTGGAATCACAAAAAGAACTGAAGTGGCATAAGCTATGACTGGTAAGAAACAAAATTTAAATTATATAAGGTACCTGAGAGGTACTCATGATGGTAGATGAAACTCTATGGTGACTGGTACGGGAAAAAATAGTTGAGTGGGTTCAGTTAATCCACAGTAGTCTAGGACTACGGAAGGTAGTAGGTAAGCGACCCAGAGGGTCCAGATGACCAAAACTGAGCTAATGCTCTCCTGCACAATTTAGGAGAAAATTGGATCTCTCTAGAAACATCTAGAATTATGTAGGTGTGCCGAAAACAACAACAGAGATTAACTGGCCATCATGGTCCAATAGTAAAAAGAGAAAAAATTATCAATATGATACACCGGTGTTTTGTCAGATGAGAAAAGCATATGGGTTAAAATGTATGAGGGGTATTGAAGGATTAATCAAATACCATGATTTCCCTGAAGAGGGAACTTTAAGTGTCACTGGGCTGACAGCAGTGGCTGTTGTGCTAAACATTTGAGTGTGGATTGTAAGCCAACAATAATGTGCTGGTTAGATGAGGCAGAGCACAGAGAAAGAAAATCGATGCAGAGGGAACTGGCGTGTAGGGGAGTAGGGGAAATAAATGAAAATGAGAAAAAAATCTACTGCACCCACACTTATTAACCCTTTTCCTGTTCTGTCTGTTTCATCACCACCACCCTATCTGTATCCTGTGGCAAACGTTGTGTGGGCATTAGGGGTACCAGGTGCATATTTACTGTGTTTTCGGTGGTGATCTGTTTGATAATCTACTCCACGGAGGTCATCAAGGAGACTGAAAAGGTTGTCAACCACACTGTGAGTACCAACAGTTATGCAAATGTGAGTCCTCACCTTGTTAAAAGGGCAACAACACTGACAATAGTAATTCCAGTGCACAGTTTAGCTGGGGGCATACAGTTGGTACTCAACCAGAATAATAATTTTACCGCCGCGGTAAAATTGGGGCTGTGGACTTGCTGCCTTTTACCGCTAAGAGGCGCTACAATCTCAGACTTTGAAAAGTGTTAGTTTATTCTCTCTATTGCGTAATCTGATGCGGCTCGTTGAGAACTGGCCAGCAGATAAATTCAAGTGAAACATTGTATTTAAACGAATTCATAATCCCAATACTGAAATTACAGTACTAATTTAGAACTGAAACAAATGTAGGCTTCTATTATTGCATCAAAAGCAAAGTAGGCTAAACATTTACATTGTGTGCCCAGTTTTTCTATAGCTAGAAAGGCAATGCATGTAAAGGTTATGTGTCTTATACTTCGTTATTTTAATTTGCCTTGATTTATTAACTGAAACATAACAGTGAAATAAATTAAAATAAATTATCATAAAATTAAAACATTGTCAGGACTTGCTAACCGATGTTAGTTGGCAGCATTTGTGTTTTATGATTAATTAAGAATCAAATAGGCTTACAGATGGATGTTATGATTAGGATAATTTTCTTTAATAAATAATGAAAACATTTCAACATAAACATTGCAATAGAAAAATGTCACATCAATGAGGCTTTGCATAAGCAGAAGACGTTAAGCTCATTCTCATAAGACAGCGTTCAGATGATAGCTGTATGGTCAACGCTTCCACATGCGCTTTGTGGTGCTTCAGGCGTTCTGAGTTTGAATCTCAGCTCTATCAAATTCATAATTTTGAATCGAGTTTAATATGTAATTTGTCAAAAATAAGAGAGATAATAACATTGTAGCCTACATGCTCTTAACCGACGTTGGCCGACAGCGTTTATGTTTTACCGCTCTTGATGCTTAAATAGGTAACAGATTATTAAAGTCAAGCGTTTTGTTTAATTAATAATGCCACATTACAACATCACTCTGGTGGAAGGATCAAATGCCAGATTCAAGTGTAAACCTTATGAGAAGAACTGTCTCTACTGTGCAGGCTATGACGGTGAAACCAGGTATGCTCAAGTGTATTTCTGCAAATTCTGTAATTGGTTGGGTGTGACAGCTTACTACCATCCGATTAGCAATGGGACTGATGGCAGGTTTAGAGTGACAAAAAAGAGCAAAGTCGGTGATAACAGTGATGGAATAGCTGTAGAGCTAAGAGCTGTAAGATCATCAAATAATGGGCTGTACTCTACTGTGGAATTGACAAGATGGGAACTGACTGGTATCCAGCTTGTAGTGGGACAGAAAGCTCTCAGTGCTGCTGGACCCCTAATCGAACCAGTTGACAAGCCAGTGGGAAAACGACCAACCTGGATGAAGGATGACATGAAAAATTAGAAAGTTGAGATCAATCCAGCTATAAGAGATGCTATGTTAAAATGTTAAGGAAACAAGGCTTGCACTTTGGCCCTTATACAAAAAGACGAACTGAAAATAAACCCAAGCTGCTGGCTCTGTTTGCAACTGTCTCATGCTTGGAAGGCAGTACCACTGACTGTTGAGACTGTGAATGAAACTGAGAGTCTGATGACCAAGGTCCTGAAAGCAGCAGCTGAACTGGAAAAAGGGAGAACACCAACAAGCAGCTAAAACCAGATGTGGTCTCAGCTTTCTCTTCTATCTCTGCTTCCTGCTGGTTTATATCATGTCCCTCCACCCAATTACCGGGTCCCTTGACTCGCTCGTCCTCCCGCTTTCTCTCCCATCATAGACTTCGCTAAACCACGCCCAGTCAGCAGGCTTGCCTCACCTCCTGTTTGGTCTTAGGTTTTAGACAGGTTGCAACTGCTGCTGTCTTGTCAATTTGGGGACACACCTGTCCATGACCCAAGTGGAAGCCCAGATACCTGACCTCCACGTGCCTAATCGCACACTTCTTCGGCCCGTACATGCTCCATATGCCGCGGCCAATCATTACTATAGATAATGATATCATTCAGGTATGCAGCGGCATATGCAGGTTGAGGAATTTTATCCATGAGACGCTGGAAGGTGGCCGGTACCCCGAACAACCCAAAAGGAAGAGTAACAAATTTGTGTAATCCAAATGGTGTCGTAAAGCCAGTTTTTTCTTTGGATAAAGGCGTTTAGGGGATCTTCCAATATCCCTTTGTTAAATCCAGCGTCGAATAAAATCGAGCAGTACCTAGCCGATCAAGCAACTCATCAACCCTCGGCATTGGATATGCGTCGAATTTCGACACAGCATTCACCTTGCAATAATCCACACAGAACCGAACCGAGCCGTCCGTTTTAGGCACTAAAATTAGCGGGCTGGCCCAGTCACTATGGGACTTCTTTATTACTCCCATCACTGATTCCGCCTCGCTCCATTTTTTTAAGAGGTTGAGGTGATAGATTTGATGTGCTCCTATCCATCCGAATGACCTCATAATTGAGATCCCCCACTCGTCGTGTAACCTCAAAGGGTCCTTGCCACTTGGCGAGTAATTTTGAACTAGATGTTGGGAGCAATATCAGCACTTTATCTCCTGGTGCAAATTCACGTAGTTTAGTTCCCCTGTTATATAGCCGGCTTTGTCTGTCCTGAGCCTGTAACAAATTCTCCATGGATAGCCGCCCCAAAGTGTGGAGTTTTGCTCTCAGGTCCATTACACACTGAATTTCGTTTTTGCTTTGAGAAGGTCCATCCTCCCAAACCTCTCTAAGAACATCCAACACTCTGCGAGGTTGACGCCCTAAGAGAAGAGAATGGGGAAAAGCCTGTAGAGGCTTGCGTACAGCAAATAACAGGGGTTCTAACTATTTCTCCCAATTTTTGGCGTCTTCGTGTATGAACTTACGAATCATTGTCTTCAAAGTGCGATTAAACCGCTCCACCAAGCCATCCGTTTGTGGGTGACAGACGCTGGTGCGAATTGATTTAATGCCCAATAACTCATACAGTTTGCGAATTGTACGTGACATAAACGCTGTGCCTTTATCAGTGATGATCTCCTTCAGGATCCCCACTCGGGAGATTAAACTAAACAATGCATCTGCAAAACTTTTTGCCGAAATGCTGCGGAGGGCAATTGCCTCAGGGTATCGTGTTGCATAATCCACTAGGACTAATGCAAAACGGTGCCCTCTCGCTGATTGCTCTAATGGTCCGATGAGGTCCATGCCAATTCTTTCAAAGGGGACCTACATAAGCGGAAGAGGGTGCAATGACACTTTTGAACTGGCCGGTGGGTTCACCAACTGACATTCACGACACAACGCCAAAAAAATCGGACCATTAGACGATTTATTGTCGCGGCTTGTCCCGAATGCCCTGCCATCCGATTACAGTGAGCCACCTGGAAAAGCATTTCCTGACGGCTTCTTGGTACAAATAACTGGGTTGTATCTTTCTTTGTCTGAGTGTCTTGGGTCACTCAATACAACCTGTCTTTTATTATTGCAAAATAAGGATAGGAAACCGGTTGCTAAGGGTGAAGAAACTGTCCGTCGATGGCACGGACCTGATCAAAAGCATTTTTTTATGTTTAATCATGGGACTGTTCCAGAGGAAAGTCATCGCGAACCAAACTGCCTGTTCTTTTTAAAAAATATAAAGTTCTTAGAAATAAGGTTCAGCGAATGGTGGATGAGGCAAAAAATGATTTTTTTATGTCTAAAATTGAGGAGCATAAAAAGGATCCCAAGAAATTGTGGGCAACTATTAGGCCTTTGGGGACAAAAGAGAACCCTAAGCAAAAACAAGGTAAAATAGGCCTAGATATTAATGGGTCCATATTGTATGATAAAAAAAGTGGTGGCAGATACTTTTAATAGTTTCTTCACAACAATTGCAAGTAATCTGGCGCAGAAGCTTCCATCAGCGTCAGGTGTTTTTAGTGATCCACAGAGGGTACATAAGTTTTATGAAGAAAATGGAGTCAAGTCAAATACTTTTTATTTCAAACAAGTAACTGGTACTCAAAAAACTCAAAGGCCTAAATCCCTCCAAGGCTAACGGTTATGACAACACCCCTGCCAGATTTCTTAAGGATGCTGCTGAAATATTCACTCTTGTCATAACTTATCTTATTAATTTATCCATTGAAAAATTGATAAGAAATAAGAAAGATGAGAAAAAATCTGGCACCCAAGTACTTATGTGATTATTTTTCAAAAATTAGTGATACGCACAACTTCTGCACCAGGGGGAGTTCCACAGATTACAGGCCCTGCCGTTTTAAGAGCTGTGTGGGAAAGTACTCTTTCCTATACTCTGCAGCTGTCTTGTGGAATGGTTTACCTTTAAACCTTTTAAATAAAAAATTGGTTATTAAACCAATAAAATAATAAAAAGAAAGAAAAAAAGAAAGGAAATAGAAAGCCTTGAAGTAGTAGCAATATTGTATTGTCTGCTTGTTTATCTGGGAATGTAGCCCTTGTTTCGTTCTTTTTATTGTGTTTTTATCTGTTTTATTTGTTTGTATTTTGTATGCCCCCTTTCTTTATTATTTTCAATGTTTTTAGTCCATGTACTGTTACTCATCTCCCATCTTAAGGACCACAATGAAAACAAGCCTTTGGGCTTTTTTTGTGTTTTTATCCTTTTGAACACTTCATGATGATTGTTGTTCAATAAAGTTTTCAAATCAACTCAAATCAAATATGTTGGCTATATTGTTAAATGGAGATCTGTGTTTTATGTTTTTGAAAAAGGGAAAGAGAATCAGTGCTGTACATGATTGTGTTAGGCCTGTAATTGATTGATTATTGACGTAATGAATAGTAGTCTGTAATTTGTGTGAAAATATTTTTGTAGAATTGAAGGATGACTGTTGTCATAATATTTTGTATGCTACTTGCACTTACCAGGGCCCGGTTCCCCGATAACGCTCACTCTTAGCGCGCTAAGAAGACTCGAAAGATATATCTTACCAAAGTTGTTTAGGTTCCTAAGTGTGTTCCCCGAAGTGTCCCTTAGGAAGCTTCTTAGCACGCTGCCTCTTACGTTCGACGTTACAAAGGCGCTGTCCCAATTGAAGGTGCTGAATTAGTTGGCATCGATTGCTCAGGAATCGATTTTCCACTTCACGCGAAAGTGCATTACGGAATTAAGAAAGACAACACGTTCTATGCAAATGAAACATTCCTCAAATTATTACAGTAACATTTATTTTAACATAGTTTAAGTCATCAGTAAAATATAGACTATTAATTAAATGATCAAATTGTCAGTAATATGTTCACACGATATGTTGTGATGGGTAGACGAACCGGGTATCCCTCGCTAATCATCCACCCTCCTTATCCCGTTGTGCCACTTGTGCCGCTTCTTGACATGGGTTTAACGACTTCTAAAAATTATGAAATACACTTTTATATTAATGGTAAGGTACTTTACAATCAGAATTGATTGGCAAGCAGCTGCAGTTACTTCTGTTTAATGCGGTATTGATTGCCATTGGTTAATGTTTTCAATAAAAACCAACCTATCTACAATGAACAGAGTGAGAGAGTTAGATACAGAATATGGTGGGGAAGCAACGTAAAAAAGGGCACCAAGCTTCTCGTCAGAGGAACTTGAAATTTTGCTGGACGAGGTGAGCTTGCACAAGGTGACACTGTTTTCCAGCTTTCGGAATAACTTGTCCAACAGCAACGAAAAAGAGCTATGGAGCGACATAGCAAGGAAAATGGCTGCCTCCGGATCAGGGACACCAAGGTCCTGGCAGGACGTCAGGCAAAATGTCAAAAAGGCTTAAGTTTTGCCAAATAAAAAAATTGACATTTTTTTATTCGGCTCTGCGTCCGGTGCCATCTTTGATTCAATACAAGGACACGTTGGATCGCTGCCATAGTTGGTCGCTTACTGGACACCACCATGCTTACCCATTTATAGATCTTAACCATTTAGAGCCAAATTGTTTGCCAGATTTTAATTATAAAAAGTGATTGCCAATTTAAACGCTTTAATGACATTACGAAATAGCCTAGGCTAATTACCACAATATTAGTTCTGATACCAAATAAAGTCAACTTCATAATTAGGCCTGTATCCATTGCGAACATATTTTATTATTAGTCTTAAAATGTCCATAACATAAAATCATTGTTGAGCGACAACATTGTCAACATACCATAGTTTGACTTGTGCTGCGCTGATTTCAAAAGACTGCTGCACAGTTGCAGCAACTAGCGTCTTGAGCTCAAACAATGCTAAGAGAGAGCTTACGAATGGTCCAGACCAACCTTACGAAAGTGTGACTTACAGAAGATATACTTAGCGTACGAACGTCTCGGGAATCGTGCCATCACGTTAAGAGAGAGGTTAAGGAATAGGTTAAGAACTACTTAACGATAAGAACGTTTTGGGGAACCGGGCCCTGAGTATTTCCATTTTGAAGTGTTTTAAACATGTTTTAAAAGGGAAAGTGGATTGGCTTAGGCCTGTAATTGACTGATTATTGTGTTTATATATGAGTAATAAGCCTGTGGAAATACTTAATAATGTTATATTACTGTTGAAAATGTTGAATTATTGTTGACAGTTTGTAAAGTTATGTACTATTTGTATAGTTAGATAAATATTTTGCTAGTGACTAACAGGCAACAAAGAATGTAAAAGTAGAACTACATTTGTGGCCTTGTTTTTTCAGATTTTTTTGCAAATAGTAGATCTTGGTTTAAATTTGGACTTGGGATGTGATCTTAGGCTTGAAAAAGTTGGTGACCACTGATTTAGATGATTTACATGATTATGAAAAAGTAGACTGGCTTGGCTAACTTACAGCACAAGTTATACAACATATATAAACATAAAGCTAAGGGGCGTTTACCCACATAGCAACATTGTTTCTGCCCAGATCTGGCCCACATCTGGCACATGTGGAATGATGATCTGGCCCACATGCAGCGTGGAATGACGGCCCTTGGCCACTCCTGTTTGCCAGATCTGGGTCACAAGCAGGAACAAAGAAATAAACCAGAACTGGACCTTATCTGAGCCACAAAATATGTGTATATTAAATATGGAGTCACCTCAGCCTTAATAAGCCTGTTAACAAGCAGAATCACTGAAGGAAAGAAAAGAACAGAAAAAGAGACGAGCAGAAACACAAGAACTACAACTGACTTCCAGCCACAGCCTTAGAAGAAATCAACTGAAGATAAAAGAAGACATTAAATCTCTCAAGATCTCACCAGAGGAGTAATGAACAACTCCACAAACAGCATTACCAGCTTCACTTATTACGAACCAGATTGACTTTATTTCTGTCAGGCGTCTACAGAAGTTGTTATTAAGAAGTAACAGGGGTTTAACTCTGTGTTTCATTTGAAGTCACCATTACAGTGATTAGTGTTTCCATTAGTTGGGCTGACGGCCTATGACGATGCATTGCTATGGCCTGCTTGTGGCCTAGATCTGTTGTGGCAGACAGAGGTGGGCCAGCCAAGGGCCATCATTCCACGTTGCTTTTGGGCCAGTTCATCTTGTCATTACAATGTTGCTATGTGGGTATTACATTGTGCAGAAAATGGATTGAGGAGGGTGAACAAAACTCGCATTTTTTATCTTTTCAGATTGGAAAGACAGCAACCGAAAAACTACCAATTAAAATTTTTATTTATTTATTTCAGACCTATTTCAAAGTTCTGTGCCAAATTTTATAGGGATTTGTATACTTTGAAATTATCCCAACAACACATGAATGATTTTTTTTTTATCTTTACCTAACATAAACCAGTTAAGTTATTTAGATCAATGCTTTTGTGATTCCTCTATAACATTGAAAGAGATAGGGGAAGCTATTAATTATTTAAAAGTCAACGGATTTCCCGGAGCAGATGACTCAGCTTTGAATTTTATAAGATGTTTAGTCATAATTCTTTAAAAGGTTTAAAAGTTGAGTTATGACCCCCTGATATAAAGCGCTTTGGGTGTAAAGCGCTATATAAATACCTCATTAGACAGGTTTCCACTGTCGGGTCAAAAGCGGGCATGCTAGTGTGTGCCAGGGACAGTCGCGTTCCCACTGTTACTTTCGGGGCTTGATCGGGCCTCTCTGGGGCTTCTTCTGGGCCAACGGCCAGGGTTTTCTGGCCCGCCGAAGGCTAGGTTTACCTGAGTCTGTAAACAGCAGTGCCAGATGATTCTATCGCTATACCAGCTAACATCAGCATTAAAGACTTTCAAAATCATTTTAGCTGTTGCATGTTTGAATACCTTCTGTTTGTTATCCGATGTGGATTCTGATCACCGTATAGGCAAAAAATATTTATACGCGATGCAAAGGACTGCACGCTAACCATTACCATTGTAAACATGGTAAATATGACCGCTTGAAGAAATCAGACAAATCATAAAGGTTATCACAATCATGTTTTTATTTTATCTGTCAGTATGTCTCGTCTCTTACCGGACTGTCTGATATTCATATTTAGCTCCACATAGCCTATCATAAAATAAAGCAACTTTTTTTTCGGCAGCTTCCTCTGTTTCTCTGATATAACTGTATTGGGAGAGAGTGCTAAAGCTCCTTAGGTCGTATTTTTATTGGCATATTTGTAGAAATTATCATTCTTTCTAAATGTGATGTAAATATGTCCTGTAAAAAATAAACAGAAACAGACGCAACAAATATAAAGTATGTGTGTCCTCCTTCTTTTGTGAAATAACTGTAAACCACTTTATTTCTGTGTGATTAATGTGCAATTTTGACACAGATTAATTCATTATGATCAATGTATCACTTTTTATTGTAAACCTGTGGTAAAACATCGATACTTGGGTTTTAAATCTAACAACAAACAAGTAAACAACAAAATTGCCAGCAAACAGTCACTTTTATCATGTTCATTTTGTGATCTCGCTAGTTTCCAGTGATTTCTTTCTGATTAGTTTTCTGATAAAACTTCCATTTGTTGGTGAAATGATGGTGTGGCGAGGGGGGCGTGGTTTTGCGAAGTCTGTAGACGAGTCAGCGAGCTGTGCGGTGAGTAAGTAGGTCAAGTGCAGATGATGAACACCTGTGTCTGATTGCAGTGATTGGCGTGGAGACCGCATATAAGCTGCCGGGAATGAGAGAGCGGGGAGAGAGAGCTGGGACCCGCACGCGACCCGCACGCGACCCGCAGCACGCACTGGCAAACGGACTGAGTGGAAAGAGTGGTCATCTGACAAGACTGTGAGAGCTGGAGACATACAGCGTGAGCTGGTACAGCGGGCAGAGTGTTTATATATTGCTGTAGTGTTTCACTACGGTGAAGGCGCACGAGCGCACCTTTTGTTTTCTTTATTTTTATTTCTAAATAAAGTGCGAGTCCCAATTCAGCCGACCCTGTCTTCTTCCTACACCCACGCTGAGTTTTACTACAGATGGATTTGTGTGAAGTTGTTCCAGAGATGCGTGTTAGTGGCGTGTTTTAATGAAGTGCTGTGGTGGAGCTTTTTGGCTCGAATGTGGAAGTGCAGCATGGTTTTGGGCACGGTGCTACAGGCCCGAGGCTCACGGCCCTTTTGAAGTCCTAGCTCGCACTGGCCCAACAGTGGAAACGCATTTAATCATTCATTCATTATGACGAAAGCATAGAGAAAACATTAATTACAGCCACTTTATGCCAAGGGTTAATAACTCTTATCCCAAAATTAAATAAAGATCCCCTCTTCATAGAAAATTGGCGTACATTCATACTGATGGAAAATGATTATAAAATAATAGCTTTAGTCCTAGCAAAAAGATTAAAATAAGTTTTGAATTTTATCGTTGACAGGGAACGATGGTTACGATGGAAGCGTAACAGTGAGTTTATTGAATAACAAGTGGAGAGAATGATGGATATAACGGTGAGAATTAACAGAGGTTTAGAAGTTGATGTTTTATTGAGTTTCATTTGTAGTTACCATGTGATTAGTGTTTGCTTTAGTTGGGCACTTGACCCTTGACTTTTGCACATAAGTTTTTCTCTGGCTTCTGTAACTGTGTGTTCATAAAACACATTTGTTTTTTCATCTTAAAAATATATCTAATTTACTATGCTGATATTTCTTCGCCTTTGGCTTTTGGCTTGCTTAGTTGTGGACATTTAATTTTATATTTAACAATATTATTACAACATTATTTTCCTGTTATCTCTGTAAAGCTGCTTTGAAACAATCTGTATTGTAAAAAGCGCTATATAAACAAAGGGGACTATTGATGATGACAATCATCATTTAGTGACCTGATTCACTGATCTCTAATGAGTAAATCTAATCTCGGTTTGAATGGGCGACATGTTATTAGTTTTATTCAAAACTGTATTCTACAGCATAATAGCCAGCAGTTTTCTGACAATCAGATCATTTGAAGGATTTTTTCACAAAAACTTTTGGTAACGCTTTAGATTACAGCCCGGAAAGTACTGTGTAATTTAAGCGATTTTACAGTGTAACTTTTAGTAATTATGGTGTACCTATAAAGTACTTACATGTAAGTATAAGGGAACAATATGTAAAGTTTGGGGAATAAAGGGGTTACAACCAGGAGAATAAACAAAATTATTTATTATTTATTATTATAGAACTAAGGGGTACTTATTCTACTATTATGATACAACAATCTTAAATTTGGGAGCAATTTAGCAAGAACATACACTGCGTACCTTTTTGTAATAATGGTGTACCAATACATACTGTATAGGCTTTTTAAAAATTACAGGGTAGTACAGTAATCTTTTTAACAAAAGTGCACTGAAAACTAAAATAATTGCAACTTTTGCTTAAATATTGGGGAAATATACTCTTGTTTCATGTAGTTGTGCTTGTTACCCTCTTGTTCCATGTAGTTACAGGGTAAGTACAATAAAAAAAAAACTTGTGAATGAAAAACAACTTAATTCAAAACAGATTTACAAAACACCTTTTTAGTTTTTTTAAAACTGCTTTTTTAAAACAAAGATTCATCTCAAATGCATAAGTCTTGACAGAAAGTAGCACGTTTTGTTTCTTTTTCTTTATTTTTAATATTTTTAAATTTTTAAACTGTAGACTATCGCCTCATACCAACTGTTATAAGTTGTTTTTCGAATAAAGGTTTCCGAATCATTATGTATTTTTATTGTACTTACCCTGTAACTACATGGAACAAGAGGGTAACAAGAACCACTTACCCTGTAACTACATGGAACAATAGTATATTTACCAGTATTTAAAACAATTGCAATAGTTTTAGCTTTACTTGCCTTGAAACATGTAAGCCCAAACTTAAAACATCTGCACTTTTGCTATACAAAAAAAGTATATAAATGCATAGTTATGTACCCTGTAAAGCCTATACAGTATGTATTGGTACACAATTATTACAAAAAGGTACGCAGTGTATGTTCTCGCTAAATTGTTCCCAAATGTAAGATTGTTATATCATAATAGTAGAATAATACCCCTTAGTTCTATAATACTTACAGTATAATTTTCTTTTTAATTCTCCTGGTTGTTACCCCTTTATCCGCCAAATTTTACATATGGTTCCCTTATACTTAGATGCAAGTACTTTATAGGTACACTATAATAACCTAAAGTAACGCTGTAAATTTCTCTTAAATATGCAGTACTTTCCAGGCTGTAATCTAAAGCGTTACCAAAGTTTTTTACCAAAGACTCATACAGACATCAAGCATCACAACAATGGTGACCATAAAAAATGATTCGTGCTGCAATGCATGCTGGGTACCAGCATAGTACAAAGTGCATCCGTGGCTCCCAGCATGCATTGCAGTATAATTGTATAAATAACACAGGTTAATTGTATATTTTCTTTTATTCTTACTATTTGCTTTTATGTTTGCAGTTTTTGTTATGACTTTAGTTGCATGTTTTGTGATGTTCAGAGGTTTATCAGAATTTTTTGTTAATTGTCACCATTGTTGAGGTTCATATGCTGATTCTTAATGTCTGTGTGTGTCATCATTTTACTAAAGAGGTTTTTAAAATCTGATTCTCACAACAATGGACACCTGATCATATTTTCTTTTGTGCCACAATAAAAGTGTTTAATAAACACAGGGTTACAGCAGCCAGAGCAACACTGGTGTTATAAAGTCAAGGTCAAGAGCCCAACTAAAGCACTGATCACTATCATGGTGTCTTCAAATAAAACTCAATAAGTCAACAATATCTAAACCTCTGTTAATTCTTAATAAGAACCTCTGTAGACGTATTACAGAAATAAAGTCAAAAACCACCAATACCATTAACATAAAGCTATTATTTGATATATATGACTGGAAAAATAGTATTTTATTCAACTAAAAATCACAAAGTGCAAACCAATGCTGATGCATTTAGATTTTTTTTTAATATATATATAATCTGGGCTGTCACCAAGAATTATTTTGGTAATTGAGTAATCAGTCGATTATTTTGACAATTATGTAATCGGATACATTTTTTGTGTGGTGATAAAAATACCTAAGTGAGCAATAGCCTTTAAAATTACTTAAAATGCATATATACTGTATAACAATTAGACAATATTAAAAAATAATTATTCAAATTAAGTATCAAAACCAAGTAATTTGGTTTTTATTGAACTTAAAATACATAATGTAATATTACATAATATCAACATCAACTGTACATTATGTATTATAAGTTTTATGTTCTATAAAGTGTTAACTTTACAGCATGATCCAATCCTTGTTTAATATTGGTCAATCAACATTTAATTCAAATGTCCACTTAATCTTTAATATTTGGCCACTTCTTTACAATGCCACTGTAATTTCTTAAGAAAGAACATGTGCGCCCTAAAATTTGCAAACTCAGAGCAATGGTTTAAACTTTTATTTTGAAATAGTGATTAACAACAATTCGCATATTTAGAAACATTCTCCTGTGTTGGTGTAGGTTTATAAATTATTTAGCTTTCAAATCTGGTGAAATGGCACACGTTGTGTTCCCAGATGAACGTTATAACCAACTCATGTTATGAGTTATGCAGATATGCAGAGGTAGAGTTTGTTATTCGAGCTGCTGAAACGCTCCATGCAATTAAATGACAAAAGTGCAACACTTCGCTATGAAACAAAGCACGTAAGACTTTATATGCGTTTCCAAATGCACATGATTAGAATCACACACAAACAGCACATGTAGAGACTGAGTTTGTGTGGAGCCGCATTACTGTGAATGGAGCCGCTCTGAGATGCTGGAAGAAACACGTAACCTCATGCATTTACATATATTTACGTATAATTAAAGTGTCGTGCTTTACTCTGAAACCCGCAGTACATGTATTTATTTAATTGAATATAAAATTCAACCCGCCAAAGTGGATAGTGGGAGTAGGGGAGTCGTTTCTCCATTCCACAGGGCTACTGTTCCATTATTTTTCAATGTAAACGGACCAGACAGATGTGTTTAACCATTGTATTGTATCTTTTGCAGCATCTTGTGCGGAACACGGCATTCCAAAATGTATCGCTCAAGTTAAAATAAATTCAACTTTTAAAAAACATGTCATAAGACCTTGCCTTTTTTTTCGTTCTTACTGACCTGTAGGCTGACCTGACAGAGGGTGGTAATAATTTGTCAGGGAGTTTGGCACAACACCAGACATTACATGCCACTGCTGAGGGTGTTAATGTAAAGCCTTGATCTGAATCTATATATAGCTTTAAAAACAGGTTTGCAAATTCCAAATCGGATAAATATAATGAATTCTTGTTACAGTATAAGGATTTATCTCACATGACAACCACAATGCTTAAAAAAAAAAACAAGCTGTGAAGTCAAAAACCAGACTGGGAACCAAACATTTACCTGTTGAAGACCTGAAACAGGATCTCTGAAAACATGCTGTATTCATTGTTTATATGAGATTCTGCTGCTCTCTGCTGGACTATATATAATTCCATTTTGGTTTTGCATTTTAACTTGAATTGAGCTGAATCAAAAGGATGGTTGATTAATTAATAATAATAAAAATAACAACAACAATAATATTGAAGTTCTTGTTTCTTTAAAGTATTTAATAATAATTTCAATCAGCTAAAAAGGAGAGGAAGGAGCTCCATGTGACATTCCTGGATTTGGCTAATGCATATGGTTCAGTGCCACATGAGCTTCTTTGGGCAGCATTTGATTTTTTCAGGGTACCGATGTTGATGACAAATTTAGTGAAAGCCTATTTTGGAGATTTTCAATTTAGTTTCTCAACTCCAGAATTCAGCACTACATGGTAATGCTTAGAGGTTGGAATAATGGCAAGATGCACAATTTCTCCACTGGCTTTTACCATGGCAATGGAAGTAATCATTGGGGCATCAAGATGGGTAGTAGGACGAGAGCGCTTGGCTTCTGGGATGCGACTACCACCAATCAGAGCATACATGGATGACATGACAACCATGACTACAACAGTAGCCTGCACTAATCGGTTATTGGGCAAGTTAACCGATAACATTGAATGGGCACGAATGCAATTTAAGCCCTCTAAATCAAGGAGCATCTCGATAATTAAAGGCAAGGTAGATAAAACATTCTTCATTAATGGTGAGGCAATACCAACAGTTTCTGAGAAGCCAGTGAAGAGTCTTGGGAGATGGTACGATGGGGATCTAAAGGACACAGTTCGAGTGGGAGAAGTTAGACGACAACCAGTGGAAGGGTTGAAGAGCATAAACAGCTGCGCTTTACCATGGAAACTAAAACTCTGGTGCTTTCAGTTTGGTCTACTGGCGAGGTTTCTGTGGCCACTGACTGTGTACGAGGTTTCTTTGACAACAGTGGATAAGCTGGAAGCGTTAATAAGTTCATACATCAGGAAATGTTTGGGAGTTCAACGCTGCCTCAGCAGAGTGGGACTTTATAGTAAAGCAATATTGCAGCTGCCAGTCTCTGCTTTAACTGAGGAGTTTAAGTGCGCCAAGGTCAGACTGGAAATGACCTTAGTAGAGTCACGCGACAAATGTGTAAGGGAGGCAGCACCTGTGTTAAAAACTGGTAGAAAGTGGTCAGCAAAGAAATCTGTGGAAGAGGCAAAGGCTGCCCTTCAAATTGGTGATATCGTGGGGCAGGTACAGCATGGAAGAGGGGGTTTTGGGCTCAGTTTTGCTCCTCCTAAATGGCACAAGGCAGCCCCTGCTCAAAGGAGGAAGCTCGTAGTCAACGAGGTGCGAAAGCAGGAGGAGAGGATGAGGTGTATAAAGGCCATTTCCCAGGCCAAGCAGGGAGAGTGGATGAGATGGGAGAGTGTGGAACAACACAAAATGGTCTGGCAAGACCATTGGTCAATGGAAGAGAGTAGGATCAGTTTCCTTATCAGGTCAACATATGATGTTCTCCCATCACCACAGAACCTAAACCTCTGGGTAGGAGAGGATCCCTCTTGTCCTTTGTGTTCATCACCTGCCACATTAAGGCACATTTTGACAGGATATAAGGTGGCTCTTAGCCAAGGTCGGTTTACTTGGCGCCATGACCAAGTACTCCAATGTTTGGCTTTAGCATTGGAAGACAAGCGTAACATGACCAATGAGTTGCGACCTGTTCTAGCAAAACATTACACACAGAAGACAATATTCCTCCCCCCAGGCGAGCAACCACCAAGGAAAGGTGTTAAAACAAATTCTCGCTCAGGACAACTGGAAGCTGCTAGGGACTGGAAAGTGCTGGCTGATCTTGATCAACGGCTTATTTTTCCACCTGAGATTGCCACCACTAACCTCCGACCAGATATTGTTTTGTGGTCTGGATCAGCATGCATTGTTCAACTGATAGAGTTAACAGTGCCATGGGAGGATGCTGTAGATGAGGCATATGAGAGGAAGAAACTGCAGTATGCTCAGCTGGCCACTGAAGCAGAACAGCGAGGATGGAGAGTCCGGGTTTATCCAGTGGAAGTGGGTTGTCGAGGATTTGTGGCACACTCCAAAACCCGGTTCCTCAGAGACGTCGGATTCAGTGGCCAAGAGTTGCGTCGCACAGTAAAGAACTTATCTGAAGCAGCAGAGAGGAGCAGCAACTGGCTGCTGTTGAGACGGAAAGAGTCTGGCTGGCCGCCATGCTACGGTTTCGAAAAATTCTTGAAAATGTGATGAGTCCGTTGGTTTATTTGTATATTTTGCATAGTAATTACAGTTATTACGTTCCTGTGTATTTTGCGTGAATGAGGATTGGTGTTTGGACAGATATTGTGTTTTACGGTAGTATGCCATACGGAACCGTTGACACTGATCGCTTTAACGTCCGCAGTGGGGTTCGACAGCCTTAGTCAAACGGGTTGGCGCATATGGTCGGGTTGTGGAGAGGTTGTCAGAGATTGTGGTTAGGTCAAAGTAGCAGTCTCAGCAGCAGGAGGGATGTAAAGGTCAGTGAGCTGGGCTGAGTTGAGTGGGGGACGGAGGGGGGTGACTCTGGGACGCCAGAGTCACTGTCGAGCCCTCTTGAGGTGTCGTGGGCTAGTCGACGAAACACTGAGGACGGAAGGTGCCCACTTGAAGACCTTAGAGATGTCCCCTACTCTGCTCAATCCAGGCGGTTGTCATGAGGGGACCGCACTGTGGTTGCAGCCGTTGTGTGTGCAAATACTATTAACACCAGGCAGAAGGAAATTCACATCACCATTTGGAAAGAAGCGTAAATGGATGGAGAAGCATAGGTTACTGTAAAGCTACGTCTTAGTTGGTACTTATCTTGGCGAAAGCCGAGTACAAATCAGCATGAAGTTTTAACATCTACTCTCGTGTAATGGAAATCATTCAAATGTACATAAAATCTCCAAATTTAAAAATGCCACGAATACATTGAAAATTGCTAATTTATACATATGTATAATTTAACAGATTATGTTTCTTACAGTAATTATGTAAGTATGAGCAATTGGTAAAAACTGTAAGAAGAATGCGTTTGCTGGCTTAGAATTTCATATACTGTAGGCCTAAAATTACATTACATTAGATTTGATGTCAGTGTCAGTGGCAATGAATGTTAATGCAATACTGTGTCATGCATTATTCATTGTGTCACTGACATCTGACAGTTTGGATTTATGTCTTACATTTGGCAGATATTGTGAGCCAAATTTTGTGCAATTATCAATATTTTCAGTGGCCTTCAAAGGGATAGTTACCTAAAAATGAAATTTCGGTCATCATTTTCTCATACCCATGTCGTTCCAAACCCGTAAACCTTTCATTCAACTTCAGCACTTTAATTTATACTAAATTCTGTGTGATTTCTGTCCCTCCATTGAATCGAGCAGTTTAGTCCAAAATTTCTGTGGAGACACGAATGCTTTATCCCCTTAACAGCTTTAATTTAGGCTTTTATCCACATATAAACATTCAATGCACACATCAGTTATGATAATCAGAGCTCAAGCATGTTCGCTTGACATGTGAGAACCCATGAGGTTGTAACTTGTAATTTACTGGTAACTTGTAACGCAGCACGTTTGAGCTTTCGCAAGAACCAAGCAGGATTGGTTGAGCTTCTTTTTTTGTTCACTGATCAATGTTTATATGTGAATAAAAGCCTAATTTCAATCTGTTCATCATATAAAGTGATCATGTCTCCAGAAAATTTGGACTAAATTCATATGGATTAATTTTATGATCTCTTAATGATCTTTTTGAAGCGCCAAAGTGGTAGTTTTGTCAATGTTAATGGAGAGTACAGAACTGTCTCAGATTTTAATTAAAATATCTTCATTTGTGTTCCGAAGATGAACAAAAGTCTTACAGGTTTAGAACGACCATGGGTTTCCATGGGTGGTCTTTAGAAGATCTTGACTGTATCAAAATCACGTTTGAGATTTGTGCTGGCTACTGTATACAGGCCACCAGGGCACCATACAGACTTTATCAAAGAATTTAGTACTGGCTGTTAGTCCTAATAGTTGGTGATTTTAATATACATGTAGATAATGAAAAAGATGCATTGGGATTGGCATTTAAAGACATTCTGAACTCTATTGGAGTTAGACAACACGTGTTAGGACATATTCATTGTAGTAATCATACTCTAGATCTATTATTATCACATGGAATCAATGTTGATGCCATTGAAATTCTGCAGCAGAGCGATGACATCTCAGATCATTATCTAGTCTCGTGTAAACTTCATTTATCCAAGGCTTCAAAGCAGTCCGTGTTACAAATATGTTAGACCTATCACTTCTTTATTAATAATATTCCTGATCAGTTTAATCTCCTCAGGATCCCAGATAGCTTAGAAGAACTCAATATTGCGATAGAAACTTTTGACTCTCTCTTTCCAGCACTTTAGACACAGTTGCTCCTTAAGGATATGCGCTTAAAGAAAATAATCCAAATGCCATGGTACAACAAGCACACTCAGGGCCTAAAGAGAGCAGCCAGAAAAATGGAGCGCAACAGGAAGAAAACAAACCTAGAGTTTTATCGCATTTCATGGAAAGAGAGCACGATTGCATACAGAGTCCTCATAAGCTGCTAGACCTGCTTATTTTTCAACCCTATTAGAAAAAACAAAAAACAAAACCCTAGGTATTTATTTGAAACAGTGGCTAAATTAACGAAAAAATAAAGCTTCCATCCCAAACGTTTCCAAAGCAGCACAGCAGTAATGACTTTATGCACTTCTTTACTTACAAGATTGATAATATCAGGGAGAAAATTAAAACTATCCAACCATTTACAACAGTATCGCATCAGCAGTGCATTGTAATCTCCCTGAGGAAAAATTCAATTCATTTCTATAGGAGAGGAAGAATTTTCTAAACTTGTTAAATCTGCTCTCCTGGCAGGTCTTCCAGCTTGCACTATAAACCTCTGCAACTGATCCCAAATTCTGCGGCTAGAGTGGTCTTTAACGAGCCGAAGAGATGGAGTACACAAGTTCAGTATGGAGTACCACAAGGCTCAGTACTAGGACCGTTGCTGTTCACTCTGTACATGCTACCCTTGGGAGATATCATTAGGAAGGAGTTGTGAATGAGCGGGCCGGAGCGTGTTAAGGGTTTTCGGTTAGAACAGTGTCGTGTAAGCAGCCCCTAAGTTTATAACTAATGATCTTTGCAACAGAAGTGAATCGATGGAAAACAAACTTCAGCTGGACATTAACTTTATTCTTGAACAGCTGTAAAGCCAAAACAATCTCTGTTACTTTAATTTCCTATTATCATTGTAAAGCTGCTTTCAAACAGTCCATATTGTTAAAAGTGCTATATAAATATATAATACATTTTCTTTCATTTCAGATATAACATCATATCACAAAGTCATGCTTATGTCTAAATGAAAAATTTCTTTGAAGGCTTTATAAAGCTTTACAATGATAATAGGAAATTAAAGTAACAGAGATTGTTTTGTTTTGATTGTCCTTATTACAGAACCAGAACATATGAACAAATACAGCAGCATAATTAATGTATTGATCACACATTTTGTCAGAGAAAACATGTTTTGAAGTATAACTCTCATGTAAACTTACGTTTTTGAATCACTAATAAGTCAGATTTTGATGTGTATCAACAAATATTTTGGGAAAAAAAAAACAATTATGGGTCTCTTTCTGATAAATAATGGTTACAATAGTATACCAGAACTTCTTTTCAAAGCTAATTTAACTATTTACAATTCACTGTTTGATTTGGTTGGAACCATTTTGAGATTAAAGTTGTAAATGTGCGGATGCGATTTATCAGATGTGCTGTAAGACACCAGCTGCTGAAGTCGTGCCTTCTCAAGCTCCAACATGGAAATCTGTTGATTTCGTCGATTAACTTCCTGTATATAAAATCCACACAGTGCATGTCATGCTGAATCTGATACTGCACAACAGAAACAAAAACAACAAAAATACCACTATTATTATTACTCATCCCTCACCTTGACCAGTGTGGCATTGCTCCACCGGAGGTTCCAATCTGAACCTCCAGTCTCTTCTGGGGCCAAATTGTTCCAGATACAGGAGTCGCTCATCAAACTACCCAGACTCCCATTAACACGCTGCATACAGGACCGCAGAGCATAGGAGCAACTGCCCTGTAAGGTACAGGTTCATTATTTACACATTTCGGACAGTAATGTCAAAAAAGAAAATCAAATAAAGTACAAATAAAAAAGTTTAGTATGTTTGCTTTCAAATAAAATATATTCTTCTTGCAATGTAAATGCATTCAAATTCTTCATATTTTCAAAGAGGAGTGAATCACATTGATTCTCTCACGGGAAGTGAATCACAGTGTCTATATTATTTCAAGGCATGTGACTGGTTGTTCAATACTGACTTCATCCTTTCATGTGCATACACTTCATGAACTCAGGGTCAAAGCCTGAGTCAACAGACAAATTTGATTATCAGCATTCAAAGTACCAACAAAGCCTGAATAGATTGGTTTGGTTTTGTCAAACTCAAAACTAATCCTATAACCCTGAGTTTGAACTATCATCATAATATAAGCCCCAGTTTTGTATTCTTTTCACTTGAACGTGACATACAATCACAAATACAGAAGTGAGAAGGAGGATCTTCTGTGACGGCTTGTGACGGCAACATTAAGTAGCCTCTGGTTGATGCCATAATGAAACTGTGGCGGGGGAGGCGTGGTTCAGCGAGGTCTGCGACGAGAGAGAGAGTGGAGAGACGAGCGGCGGTAAGTAGGTCAAGTGTAAAATGACTGACACCTGTGTCTCGTGCACCTGAGCAACATCGTCAACGCTTCCGTTCGCTGGAACTGGCGGAAGCTGGCCGACCCTTTGTCTTGGCGCAGCAGCTCCGGGACTTGTGCCGCAAATGGCTGTTGGCCGGAGGAAGCGACGCTGAGGCCATCATCGACCAGGTGGTGCTGGAACAGTTCGTCTCCAGGTTGCCGAAGAGGACTGCCCAGTGGGTCCAGTGCCACCGGCCGGCGTTGCTGGATCTGGCCATCCAACTGGCGGAGGATCAGCTGGCGGCGTGCTCCGGGGTCGGCAAACCCCTGCCATCTGTCTCTCTCTCTCCCCCTGTCTCTATCTCTCTCCATTCCCCTAAACCCGTTCCTTTCCCCAGGACCCGCTCCAATGGACCTCCGAGGGCACCTCCCAGCTGGAAGGCTGGAGCCGAGGGCCCAGCCGGGTCACGAGGATCCGTCAGGGGAGGGGGGCCGGGACACCCTGAAGGGCTCGACGCGGTTCCTGCGCTCTCCCCACGCCAATTCCTTGACCCGCTTCCTGCCACTAGAGTGGCGGGGAAGCCTGGGCCGGCCTGTTGGCGTTGCGGGGATCCAGGCCATTTCGTGGACCGCTGCCCGGTCATGGAGGTTGGGACACTGGTCCGGATCCCGGACGTTCCGCAGGCCGCCCCCGATCAAGCCGGGTTATACCAGATACCTGTGAGTATTAAGGGGGATACCTATCAGGCCTTGGTGGATTCAGGTTGTAACCAGACCTCCATCCATCAAAGCCTGATACAGTCCGGGGCATTGGATACGGGCCGCATTGTTTAGGTGACGTGTGTGCACTGGGATATAGTGGAGTACCCCTTAAAAGCCATCAATATTAAATTGGAAATTATAGACCCGATTCTCCTGGCCGGGCATTCATGAGAACGTGCGCAGGTGGTGCGCGTCGTGTCGGGAATGTCAGTTGGTAAATCCACTGGCCGCCCCAAAAGCGCCATTGCGCCCTCTACCTCTTGTGCAGGTCCCCTTCGAGAGAATTGGTATGGACCTCATTGGGCCATTAGAACGATGGGCACGGGGAAATCGCTTTGCGTTAATTATAGTAGACTACGCAACGCGATATCCCGAAACAGTGGCGCTTCGCACTATATCAGCTAAGAGTGTGGCCGCCCTGTTTCGTTTAAACTCCTCCGTGGGAATCCCGAAAGAGATTCTCACGGATCAAGGCACCGCGTTTATGTCACGTACGTTAAGTGAATTATATGAATTATTGGGACAGGTGGCTAGAACCCCTCTTATTCGCCGTGCGAGAGGTCCCGCAAGCCTCCACGGGGTTTTCCCCCTTCGAGCTTCTTTTTGGACGTCAGCCCCGTGGGGTGTTAGACGTCCTAAAGGAAACTTGGGAGGACGGACGCTCAGATAGCAAAAATTAAATTCAGTAAGTCATGGACCTGAGAGCAAAACTCCACACACTGGGGCGGCTCTCTATGGAGAATTTGCTTCAGGCTCAGGACAGACAAAGCCGGCTGTATAACAGGGGAACTAAGCTTTGAGAGTTCGCACCGGGAGACAAAGTGCTCATTGTACTACTAACCTCCAGCTCTAAATTGTTAGATAAGTGGCAAGGACCCTTTGAGGTCACACAGCGGAGAGGGGATCTCAATTATGAGGTTGTACGGACAGACAGGGGTGATTCACGACAAATTTACCACCTCAACCTCCTAAAAAAATGGAGTGAGGAGGAGTCAGTGTTGCTTGTGATGGCAGTGAGTGGAGAGGAGGATCTCGGGCCCAGAAGCGATCATGAAAGGGAAATCTCTCGCCCTGGCCCAGGGGGGAGATCACGTTACAAAAAGAATTTGCAGATGTGTTTTCACCCCTGCATGGTCGTACTAATCTGATCCAGCACCATATTGAGACAGAGCCGGGAGTGGTGGTTCGCGGCCGGCCATACAGATTGCCTGAACACACAAAAAAAAGTGGTTCAGGCGGAATTAGAGGCAATGCTGGAGATGGGAGTAATTGAGGAGTCCCACAGTGACTGGGCAAGCCCGATAGTTTTAGTTCCTAAAACGGACGGCTCGGTACGGTTTTGTGTGGACTATCGCAGGGTGAATGCATTGTCGAAATTCGACGCTTATCCATGCCGCGGATTGACGAGCTGCTTGATCGGTTAGGCACGGCTCGTTTTTATTCAAAGCTGGCCTTAACGAAAGGATATTGGCAGATCCCCTTGTCTCCCATGTCCAAAGAAAAAACAGCCTTCACCACGCCGTTCGGGTTACACCAATTTGTGACACTTCCTTTCGGGTTGTTAGGGGCCCCGGCCACGTTTCAGCGGCTCATGGACAGAATTCTGCAACCCCATGCTCCATATGCCGCTGCGTAGTTGGATGATATCCTCATCTACAGTAATGACTGGCAGCGGCATGTGGAGCATTTGAGGGGCGTCCTCGGGGCGCTGAGACGGGCGGGGTTAACGGCCAACCCGAGGAAGTGTGCAGTTGGGCGGGTGGAGGTAAGGTATCTGGGCTTCCACTTGGGTCATGGGCAGGTGCGTCCCCAAATTGACAAGACAGCAGCAATTGCAACCTGTCCCAGACCTAAGTCCAAAAAGGAGGTGAGACAGTTCCTGGGGCTGGCGGGATATTACAGAAGGTTTATTCCTGACTATTCGGAACTCACCAGCCCGCTGAGTGACCTCACTAAAAAGGAGGTACCAGATACGGTCCAGTGGACGAAGCAGTGCCAACAGGCTTTTACTCAAGTTAAGGCTGCTCTGTGTGGCGGTCCGCTCCTGCACTCTCCTAATTTCTCTCTCTCTTTTCTTTTGCAGACTGACGCGCCGGACAGGGGGCTGGGCGCTGTCCTGTCCCAGGAGGTGGAGGGGGAGGACCGCCCGGTGCTGTACATTAGTCGTAAGCTCTCAAAAAGAGAAACTAAGTACAGCACCATAGAGAAGGAGTGTTTGGCCATCAGATGGGCGGTCCTCACTCTTCACTATTACCTCCTGGGGCGGGAGTTCACCCTCTGTTCGGACCACGCGTCCCTGCAGTGGCTCCACCGCATGAAGGACACCAACGCGCGGATCACCCGTTGGTATCTAGCTTTACAGCCTTTTAAGTTCAAGGTGATCCACAGGCCGGGGGTGCAGATGGCTGTGGCTGACTTCCTCTCTAGGAATGGGGGGGGGGGGGGGGGGGGCTGCAGGCCGGATGGCTCCCCGGCCTGAGTCGGACGGTGGGGGTATGTGGCGGGGGAGGCGTGGTTCAGCGAGGTCTGCGACGAGAGAGAGAGTGGAGAGACGAGCGGCGGTAAGTAGGTCAAGTGTAAAATGACTGACACCTGTGTCTCGTTGCAGTAATTGGCGTGGGGAGACCGTATAAAGCAGACTGGAACCAGCAATCGAGGAGAGAGAAGGGCTGTGGTCTCGTGGGAAATGGGAAGAGGTCTTTGTGAAAGACAAACCTGATAGAGTATTTTTAAACTGTGAATGAGATTTGTGTTCGACGTGCGCATGTGGCGCCAGAGCTTTGAGTTGTTAAATAAAATACCCACGAGTGTCAGCCAGCTGACCCCGGTCTCCTTCCTTCACACTCACACGACAAGGGCTTTACAGAACCACACATTTTGAAAAAAATGTTTTAACCTAAATAGAATGTTCTGTAAAGAAAACTCTCCTGGTTAATCAAAAACAAGCCTTAGAAATCTGACTTTTGGAAAAATATGTTAGTGTTTTATTTCTATTTTTCTAAGTTGGTTGTAGATGTTTAGTTGTTATGCTTCCAAATTAAATTGCATTTGTATATATATTCTAAAAAGCAAGAAAGAGTTTTGAGATTAAGAAATGTGCAGGGTTTGAATTAAAATCTGCAGGAACAGGCCTCTAGGTGTATACTTCGGTAATACTTTATTTTGATGGTCCCTTTTGAACATTCTGTTGACTATATATCAGTAACTTTGTAACTACATGTCAACTAACTATCATTAGAGAATTAGTAGACTGTCTGCTTAATATCTGCTGACTCTTTATTGTGATGGTCCTCCAACAGATACTCCACTGACTATCAGTAACTTTGCAACTATATGTCAACTTATTCTAACCCTAACCCTAAACCTATACTTCTGTTTTTATGTGACAGGTTTACTCAGGTATGTTTTGTGACGGTACGTACCTCTCCTTCATAGTCTCCCGTGCTAAAGCTAATGTGCCTTCGTAAATTCAGATGCAGGCGATTCTGGTACCACAGTTGTGTTTGTTCCACAACCTGCAGTCCAGCCCACAGGACGTCCTTCTGTCTTTCCAGATCTCTTCGTCTCTTCAGCTGAAAGAAATACCTTAATTTAGCAAAACAGCATAAATATTGAACCTCACACTAAGGTATCAAGACAGTATCAGTATCAAGTGTGGTGGCACAGTAAAAAGAATAAGAATAAAGCATTACGACTAGAGCATATATTGGAGAATATTTCACAAACAATTGTTTGTGATATTGATAATCTGATCAATCAACTGATATTTGGTCATTTTGAGATTACTGCATTGGTCGAAACCTGCCTGTTTGGCATAAAAACAGTTGCTCTGCATACAGAAAATATGCAAGTATTATTTAAAGCAAATATTTAGTTCAGCAAAAATTCTTACTTTTCTTACATCCCGGACGTAAAGTTTTCTTTTTTTGTTGTTTATTTGCATTCTTGGTGATGTGATGTATATTGTGATTGTGTGCTGTTCTCTCTCCCTCTGTGCAGTGCTTAATTGGGATCAGCTGCGGAAGATTGCAATGAAAGTAGTGCTTAAATGCTGGGAAAAACGGCAGTGATGGAGAACTTCTTGTTGTGCTCCGCAGTAATTATCATTGCCGTTCTGTCCTCCGTCTCCTGCCCTAGACATCCAGTTATTGTTGTAGCGTTGTGGTAGCTGTTGGCTTGCAGCAGTATTATTTTAAGAGTTATCCCTGTGTTGCAGTGTTTTCACTGGCCTCTAAAGATCAAGAGACTGTACAGTTTTTGTTACTTTTGTATGTTAAGCTTTCCTTTTTATTAGGGCCCGAGCACCGATGGTGTGAGGACCCTCTTGGAATTGCTCTGTTTATTATTAGGGCCCAAGCCTTGAAAAGGGGAAGGCCCTATTGTTTTCCTAAGGATTATTAAGGCCCAAGCCTTGAAGAGGCGAAGGCCTTATTGTTGCGTTGCAGCAAGGATGAAGCAGAGAGTGAATCCAATCGCAAGCACTTTAATAATCCAACAAACAGAAATCCAGGGAAAACTCAGAATAAGGCACACAAGACACGGAATAAGGAACTGGGAACATCTCACATCAAACAACGACCGACAAACACCAACTGAAGAACAAGGGTATAAATACACAGACAAACAAGCTTAACAAGATAACAAGGGGGCGTGGCTAATCAGAAACACCTGGGGAGACTAATCAACAGAACGGGGAACAGCAAAACATGTAAAGACAGGGAAACACATGACAGACAAGAATAAGGAACAAAACACAACACCCACGCCGTGACATAGCCCCCCCCCCTATGGGCGGCTCCCGACGCCCCTTGAGACAAAAAAAATAAAAAATCACTAAACTTCAGGAGGGTGGTGAAGTGGAGGCGGTCTTGGGGGAGGGACGGAGGTTCGTGGAGTGAGGGCGGACCAGGACCGTGGGTGGAGCAGGCTGAGCAGGCGACCCCTCGGGCGGCCAGGGCGGTGAAGACCCCTCGGGCGGTGAAGACCCCTCGGGCGCCCAGGGCGGTGAAGACCCCTCGGGCGGCCAGGGTGGTGACTCAGGCGCAGGAACAGCAGACTCAGGCGGTGAAGACCCCTCGGGCGGCCAGGGCGGTGACTCAGGCGCAGGAACAGCAGACTCAGGCGGTGAAGACCCCTCGGGCGGCCAGGGCGGTGACTCAGGCGCAGGAAAAGCAGACTCAGGCGCAGGAACAGCAGACTCAGGCGCAGGAACAGCAGACTCAGGCGCAGGAACAGCAGACACCGGCTCAGGAACAGCAGACACCGGCTCAGGAACAGCAGACACCGGCTCAGGAACAGCAGACACCGGCTCAGGAACAGCAGACACCGGCTCGGGAACAGCAGACACCGGCTCGGGAACGGCAGACACCGGCTCGGGAACGGCAGACACCGGCTCGGGAACGGCAGACACCGGCTCGGGAACGGCAGACACTGGCTCGGGAACAGATAACACACACACTGGCTCGGGAACAGACAACCCACACACTGGCTCTGGCTCGGGAACAGACAACACACACACTGGCTCTGGCTCGGGAACAGACAACACACACACTGGCTCGGGCTCGGGAACAGACAACACACACTCGGGCTCGGGAACAGACCACACACACACTAGCTCGGGAACAGACAACACACACACTGGCTCGGGCTCGGGAACAGACAACAAACATGCGGGCTCGAGAACAGACCACACACACACTGGCTCGGGCTCGGGAACAGACAACACACACACTGGCTCGGGCTCAGGAACAGACAACACACACACTGGCTCGGGCTCAGGAACAGACAACACACACACTGGCTCGGGCTCAGGAACAGACAACACACACACTGGCTCGGGAACAAACAACACAAACACTGGCTCTGGCTCGGGAACAGACAACACACACACTGGCTTGAGAACAAACAACACAAACACTGGTTCTGGCTTGGGAACAGACAACACACACACTGGCTTGAGAACAAACACAAACACTGGTTCTGGCCCGGGAACAGACAACACACACACTGGCTCGGGCTCGGGAACAGACAACACACACTCGGGCTCGGGAACAGACCACACACACACTGGCTCGGGAACAGACAACACACACAGTGGCTCGGGAACAGAAAACACACACACTGGCTCGAGAACAAACAACACAAACACTGGCTCTGGCACGGGAACAGACAACACACACACTGGCTTGAGAACAAACAACACAAACACTGGTTCTGGCTCGGGAACAGACAACACTGGCTCGGGCTCGGGAACAGACAACACACGCTCGGGCTCGGGAACAGACCACACACACACTGGCTCGGGAACAGACAACACACACACTGGCTCGGGAACAGACACTGGCTCCGGTTCTGGAACAGACACCAGAACAGAAACAGCCACAAGGACAGACGTAAACACAGAAACAAACATAGAGCGATAAGGTTCAGGCGTGACTTGAACAGTCTCTGGATCGGCAGACGTGACTTGAACAGTCTCTGGATCGGCAGACGTGACTTGAACAGTCTCTGGATCGGCAGACGTGACTTGAACAGTCTCTGGATCGGCAGACGTGACTTGAACAGTCTCTGGATCGGCAGACGTGACTTGAACAGTCTCTGGATCGGCAGACGTGACTTGAACAGTCTCTGGATCGGCAGACGTGACTTGAACAGTCTCTGGATCGGCAGACGTGACTTGAACAGTCTCTGGATCGGCAGACGTGACTTGAACAGCCTCTTGATCGGCAGACGTGACTTGAACAGCCTCTGGATCGGCAGACGTGACTTGAACAGCCTCTGGATCGGCAGACGTGACTTGAACAGCCTCTGGATCGGCAGACGTGACTTGAACAGCCTCTGGATCGGCAGACGTGACTTGAACAGCCTCTGGATCGGCAGACGTGACTTGAACAGCCTCTGGATCGGCAGACGTGACTTGAACAGTCTCTGGAACAGCCTCTGGATCGGCAGACGTGACTTGAACAGTCTCTGGATCGGCAGACGTGACTTGAACAGTCTCTGGATCGGCAGACGTGACTTGAACAGTCTCTGGATCGGCAGACGTGACTTGAACAGTCTCTGGATCGGCAGACGTGACTTGAACAGTCTCTGGATCGGCAGACGTGACTTGAACAGTCTCTGGATCGGCAGACGTGACTTGAACAGTCTCTGGATCGGACGGGACCAGCGGCGAGGACTCTGGGCTGACAGGAAGTACATGCGGTGAGGGCGCTGTGCTGGACGGGACCAGCGGTGAGGGCGCTGTGCTGGACTGGACCAGCGGTGAGGGCGCTGTGCTGGACGGGACCAGCGGTGAGGGGTCTGTGCTGGACGGGACCAGCGGTGAGGGGTCTGTGCTGGACGGGACCGGCGGTGAAGGCTCTGTGCTGGACGGCACCGGCGGTGAAGGCTCTGTGCTGGACGGGACCGGCGGTGAAGGCTCTGGCTGGACGTGGCTGACGTGAAGCTCTGGTTGAACGTGGCTGACGTGAGGCTCTGGCTGGACGTGGGTGACGTGGAGCTCTGGCTGGACGTGGGTGACGTGAAGCTCTGGCTGGACGTGAAAATCCAGCTGGGCGTGGAGGTCAGATGATGACCTGGCGTACCATGGGAGGAAGCTCTCCAGACATCGGGAGAGTGCCTCTCTCCAGTCCAGACCAGAGATATTTGGAAGCTCCCTCGGGTTGACCTCCTTAGCCCCCAGCCGGTAACAGAATTTAATAGCCTCGTCTCCGAGGGACCAGGAAGTAGCAAGAGGAATAAATCCCCACGTGAACTGAAATAAATCAGGGCTATCCAGAGCCAAGGCTGCGACCCGACCCGCGAATTCCCGGCTCATGCTGGAGAGATCAGACGAGGTCCGTGCTGCTGGATTCATTTTAGGGTCGGTCGTTCTGTTGCGTTGCAGCAAGGATGAAGCAGAGAGTGAATCCAATCGCAAGCACTTTAATAATCCAACAACAGAAATCCAGGGAAACCTCAGAATAAGGCACACAAGAGACGGAATAAGGAACTGGGAACATCTCACATCAAACAACGACCGACAAACACCAACTGAAGAACAAGGGTATAAATACACAGACAAACAAGCTTAACAAGATAACAAGGGGGCGTGGCTAATCAGAAACACCTGGGGAGACTAATCAACAGAACGGGGAACAGCAAAACATGTAAAGACAGGGAAACACATGACAGACAAGAACAAGGAACAAAACACAACACCCACGCCGTGACACTTATTGTTTTCCTAAGGATTCTTCTTCTTCTTTTTATTAGGGCCCAAGCCCTGAAAGGGCGCAGAGCCCTTTTGTTTTCCTAAGAATTATTATTATTAGGGCCCAAGCCTTGAAAAGGCGAAGGCCCTATTGTTAGGGATGGGGCCAATCCGATCCAGTATCGGTATCGGCTCCGATACTGCCATTTTTGCCGGATCGGGTATCGGTCAGACGAGGCCGATCTAAATCCGATATTGTGTGTTTACTATTGTGTTAATGTTAAGCCCCACAAAAGCATTATATAGAACCTTTAAGTGTTCGTGCACTATATTATAAGTGTTCTGAAGCCATTCTATAGTACAATGTGAGATAGAAATGAATATTTAAGTAATTAAATTCAAGATCACGTAAACTTTTCCCCTCCGCTGCGGCTGTCAATCATTCTCCATTCAGCATTCAACAGCGCGGCGCGTTCGGTTATGACGGTCAACTCGATGAAACTCTCCAAGATGATTCAATGTTACTATTAGTATACTTGATCTGTAGATAAAGCTCTATGGTTTCGTATAAAATGACTATCTTGCTGGACTTGCTGTACCTTAATCATGTTACTTTTTACCGTGTGTCTGTTAGATCACAACACTGGAGAGCACTATAATTCTTCTTCACAGTAACTGAAATTTAAAACTGTTAAAAGAAAAGGCTGAATAAACTATTGCGTAGATAGATACTGTATAATACACTACGCATCAATATGTCTTTCCTTTGTGCTTGGAACTTTTCAATGCGGACTCGAAGCGGTGCGCGCTGTGAGTCTGTGTTGCTTCAAGCGCATCATTCTGCGCTCGGGATGCGCATAAGCACTTTGTGCCGCACTGTACTGGAGTCTTTCATAATCATATCATAATACTTTTGCGCAATGAAAGATTATTAAATGTCGCATCTATCATATGTTGCTGCCTCAATAAACAGCTGTGCTATACATATAAAAAATGTCTTAATTTTATAGTAGCTAGACTATGTATATACAATAATTGATCTTTTTGATTTTTGTTATCTTGTTTTTCATGAATGTATTTTACAACAATACAAACAGCAATGTGTAACGTTTTACCAGATTTAGTGCTGGTGCCTACACTTATTGTCTCTTATTTGTTCCCCGCTAAATAATGTTTTTTTCACTATGTTCAGATTTGATACAATTATTGTGCACTCGTGATTTTTCTAGACTAAATTTCTAATTTCTAGAGTTCTAATCTAGTGTATAATATAATTTTTGTCATAGGTTATGATAATTTTTTTTTTATTTGTTGTTTTTCTTTATAATGAAGTTGTCTGTATTAAGTAGATTGTGTTTAACAGTGTTTACCAGTTCAACACAGAGTTCTAGAAATTCTACTTGATTTAAAAAAAACTGCGCTGGTATCGGATCCGTATTAGTCGATACTCAGAATATTTGGTATGGGATTGGATCGGTTCAGAAATATGGTATCGTTGCATCCCTAAATGTAATAAATATTGACATGACAATCAATTTGAAACACTTACAGTTGCATATTTATTTTCAGAATGGGATTTTTCCTGTTAATCCTGTTTTTCTGACTTCCTTTTCTAACCTTATACTTACCTCAAGTTGCCTTTTGGGACATATGCATACATGCGTACATATCATACTTGCCTGTTGAGAGGAGTTTATTGCAACATCATATAAAATCAACAATTATAATAATAATAATAATATTAAAGCAAACACAGCTCTGGTATCGGAATAGTATCGGTATCGGCCGATATCCAAATTCAGGTATCGGGATCGGATCGGAAGTGAAAAAATGTGGATCGGTGCATCCCTACCTATTGTTTTCCTAAGGATTATTATTATTATTATTATTATTATTATTATTATTCTAACGACTATACGGGCACTTTTGGGGCTCTTAACGTGCACGAAAACTCTTGAAACTTTGCACACAGGTCAGAACCCGCGGCCATCAGGGCCGGGCTGAAGGTGGTACCCGGGCGTGGCAGGGGGGCTCGACAGCGCCCCCTGGAACGGGGTCCGAAAACTTGGTCCATAAATCAAACACGCTTGCATGTAATAATATGAAACTCGGTACACATATAGATCTCATCGGTTCATATATACTTCATGCTCTTACTTTTTACCCCAGCCCAACAGGAAGTCGGCTATTTAGGGTTGTTTGTAAAACGCATGCAATGGAATTTAAAGTACTTCTCCTAGAGAATTCAAAGAAATGCCACGAAACTCGGTCAGCATGAAGTCAAGACATTGAGGATGAAAAATTGCCAGGGATATCATTTTTGATATCTCGAACGGTTTGGCCGTGGCGAGGAAACGAATTTATGGCGAGAAACGTGAAACAGGAAGTGTGTTATAACTTCAGCATACATTAGCTGATCTTAATGAAACTTCAGCAGTGTGTTCGTTGTAAGAGGCCGATCACATGGATGTGACTATTGTGAGTCAAAGTTATAGCGCCACCAACTGGCAGCAGGAAGTGTGTCACTTTCAAAATGCTTTGAAATCACCCTCTTATTTTAACCCGATTTGCTTCAAACTTCATCTGTATAATGTAAATACACGGCAGATGTAGACCTGTGAAAGGATTATTGATATCTTAGATACTGGTGCCATTGCAACGCATCAAACTTTAATATTCTTTTTGGATGCTTTTGAGACTCTTAGCATGCCTGAAATTGCTTAAAATTGCATGAAACTCGACAGACAGATCACATTTATTAGCCTGTAGACATGTGCAAAGTTTCAGAAACGGGCGTGGTGCAGGGACTCAGTAGCGCCACCTTTTGACAAAAGTGGGGGGGTTAGTTTTATAGTTTTATCTACAATCATAAAACTCGGTACGCATATTGTTCAGATCAAGCCGGACAACTTTCTAATTAACTGTCATTAGCTCAGACCAAGAGGAAGTCAGATATTTTGGTTTGAATATGGTCATTTTCTCTCTCTCTCTCTCTCTCTCTCTGAGCCAATATGGCAAGCCGTTTTAACATTTAATCATTTTACCCTACTAGTCTCTATTTTCATGCTTCTAGTACTTATTTTTTAGATACTAGTATCTATTCCATTAAGTACTAGTACTTATTCATTAGCGACTAGTGCTTATTCTTTAGTACTAGTGCCTATTCTTTAGATACTAGTGCTTATTCTTTAGATATTCTTTTGAATACGTATTAGTAGCTAATGAATAAGTACTGGTATCTATTTAATAGGTACTAGTATCTAATGACTTAGTACTAGTATTTATTGAATAAATACTAGTATCTATTAATAGGTACTAGTATCTAAAAGGTCATTTTCTCTCTCTCTCTCTCTAAGCCAATATGGCAAGCCGTTTTAACATTTTATCATTTTAACCTACTAGTCTCTATTTTCATGCTACTAGTACTTATTTTTTAGATACTAGTATCTATTCCATTAAGTACTAGTACTTATTCATTTGCAACTAGTGCTTATTCTTTAGTACTAGTGCCTATTCTTTAGATACTAGTGCTTATTCTTTAGATATTCTTTTGAATACGTATTAGTAGCTAATGAATAAGTACTGGTATCTATTTAATAGGTACTAGTATCTAATGACTTAGTACTAGTATTTATTGAATAAATACTAGTATCTATTAATAGGTACTAGTATCTAAAAGGTCATTTTCTCTCTCTCTCTCTCTCTCTCTCTCTTTCTCTCTCTGAGCCAATATGGCAAGCCGTTTTAACATTTAATCATTTTAACCTACTAGTCTCTATTTTCATGCTACTAGTACTTATTTTTTAGACACTAGTATCTATTCCATTAGGTACTAGTACTTATTGATTAGCGACTAGTGCTTATTCTGTTTAGAATATTAAAAGTGCTTATTCAATTTTTATGCTTATTTATATTTTCAGAGCAGAAAATCCAAATTTTCTGCTTATTCAATATTGCATCTAAAATGGAAGTGACTTGACGTGTGTGTGTGTGTGTGTGTGTGTGTGTGTGTGTGTGTGTGTGTGTGTGTGTGTGTGTGTGTGTGTGTGTGTGTGTGTGTGTGAGAGAGAGAGATTGTGTCTGTTACAGTGACAAGAGTTTAACCCTTTAAGGCCTTGTTTTTTGGATATATATCTTTTTTTATTAAAAAAAAGTGCATACAACCCATATCTTTTAAATGTATTGTTTGCTTTAAATTAAATTAAGATTGTATGTTTGGTAATTGAACCTAAATAAATTTAAAATTAATGTGCTATATTTCAGATCAATATATTTGTTTTCCTTCATTTTAATCAACACTAACTTTATTCTCATCTGAATTATAAATAACTTATTTCTGTATAAAATAAAAAATCCTGAATAATCCAGACCAACCAGAGCGCACTATTTCTACAACATCATCAGTGCTGAAGCGGAACTACCAGAGCCGTTCGGCAGATAGCCAGCAGATATTTTGTGTCACATCTTGCACAATAACCCTAAAGGCACCAGGGTGGCGGTGCCACCGGCTTTTTATATATATATATATATATATATATATATATATAAATATAGCTGCGAGCAGCGATGAAGGGCCAAAGCCGGCGGTACCGCCACCCCGGTGCCTTTAGGTAACTAAAGGCACCGGGGTTGCGGTGCCACCGGCTTGGGCCCGTAATCGCTGCTCGCAGCTATATTTATTATTATTATTATTATTCTAACGACTATTCGGGCACTTTTGGGGCTCTTAACGTGCACGAAAACTCTTGAAACTTTGCACACAGGTCAGAACCCGCGGCCATCAGGGCCGGGCTGAAGGTGGTACCCGGGCGTGGCAGGGGGGCTCGACAGCGCCCCCTGGAACGGGGTCCGAAAACTTGGTCCATAAATCAAACACGCTTGCATGTAATAATATGAAACTCGGTACACATATAGATCTCAACGGTTTATATATCCTTTGTACTTTTACTTTTTACCCCAGCCCAACAGGAAGTCGGCTATTATGGTTTGTTTGGAAGCGTATGCCCCTGGAATTCGATATACTCCTCCTAGAGAATTCAACCAATCGCAACGAAACTCGGTCAGCATGATGTCAAGACATTGAGGATGAAAAATTGCCAGGGGATTTCTGATATCTCAAACGGTTTGGCCGTGACGAGGAAACGAATTTATGGCGAATAATGGAAACAGGAAGTGTGTTATAACTTCAGCATACATTAGCTGATCTTAATGAAACTTCAGCAGTGTGTTCGTTGTAAGAGGCCGATCACATGGATGTGACTATTGTGAGTCAAAGTTATAGCGCCACCAACTGGCAGCAGGAAGTGTGTCACTTTCAAAATGCTTTGAAATCACCCTCTTATTTTAACCCGATTTGCTTCAAACTTCATCTGTATAATGTAAATACACGGCAGATGTAGACCTGTGAAAGGATTATTGATATCTTAGATACTGGTGCCATGGCAACGCATCAAACTTTAATATTCTTTTTGGATGCTTTTGAAACTCTTAGCATGCCTGAAATTGCTTAAAATTGCATGAAACTCGACAGACAGATCACATTTATTAGCCTGTAGACATGTGCAAAGTTTCAGAAACGGGCGTGGTGCAGGGACTCAGTAGCGCCACCTTTTGACAAAAGTGGGGGGGTTAGTTTTATAGTTTTATCTACAATCATAAAACTCGGTACGCATATTGTTCAGATCAAGCCGGACAACTTTCTAATTAACTGTCATTAGCTCAGACCAAGAGGAAGTCAGATATTTTGGTTTGAATATGGTCATTTTCTCTCTCTCTCTCTCTCTCTCTGAGCCAATATGGCAAGCCGTTTTAACATTTAATCATTTTAACCTACTAGTCTCTATTTTCATGCTTCTAGTACTTATTTTTTAGATACTAGTATCTATTCCATTAAGTACTAGTACTTATTCATTAGCGACTAGTGCTTATTCTTTAGTACTAGTGCCTATTCTTTAGATACTAGTGCTTATTCTTTAGATATTCTTTTGAATACGTATTAGTAGCTAATGAATAAGTACTGGTATCTATTTAATAGGTACTAGTATCTAATGACTTAGTACTAGTATTTATTGAATAAATACTAGTATCTATTAATAGGTACTAGTATCTAAAAGGTCATTCTCTCTCTCTCTCTCTCTAAGCCAATATGGCAAGCCGTTTTAACATTTTATCATTTTAACCTACTAGTCTCTATTTTCATGCTACTAGTACTTATTTTTTAGATACTAGTATCTATTCCATTAAGTACTAGTACTTATTCATTAGCGACTAGTGCTTATTCTGTTTAGAATATTAAAAGTGCTTATTCAATTTTTATGCTTATTTATATTTTCAGAGCAGAAAATCCGAATTTTCTGCTTATTCAATATTGCATCTAAAATGGAAGTGACTTGACGTGTGTGTGTGTGTGTGTGTGTGTGTGTGTGTGTGTGTGTGTGTGTGTGTGTGTGTGTGTGTGTGTGTGTGTGTGTGTGTGTGTGAGAGAGAGAAAGATTGTGTCTGTTACAGTGACAAGAGTTTAACCCTTTAAGGCCTTGTTTTTTGGATATATATCTTTTTTTATTAAAAAAAAAGTGCATACAACCCATATCTTTTAAATGTATTGTTTGCTTTAAATTAAATTAAGATTGTATGTTTGGTAATTGAACCTAAATAAATTTAAAATTAATGTGCTATATTTCAGATCAATATATTTGTTTTCCTTCATTTTAATCAACACTAACTTTATTCTCATCTGAATTATAAATAACTTATTTCTGTATAAAATAAAAAATCCCGAATAATCCAGACCAACCAGAGCGCACTATTTCTACAACATCATCAGTGCTGAAGCGGAACTACCAGAGCCGTTCGGCAGATAGCCAGCAGATATTTTGTGTCACGTCGTGCACAATAACCCTAAAGGCACCAGGGTGGCGGTGCCACCGGCTTGGGCCCGTAATCGCTGCTCGCAGCTATATTTATATATATATATATATATATATATATATATATATATATATATATATATATATATATATATTATTATTCTCCGAAATCAATCACATTTTCGAGGGCCTAAACATGCACAAAAACTCACGAAAATTTGAACGCGCGTCAGAATTGGCGAAAATTTACATCTGATATTCGTTTCAGAATTGGACGGGGCAAAATGGCTCGATAGCGCCACCTATAAAGGTTCAACGGAGTGCCCTCTCCCGCTACGTTTCAAGTACATGTATGAAATTCGGAACATGTATGTAATGACCCAATACCTACAAAAAAGTCTCTTGGAGCATATCCCTAAACACAAGAGGAAGTTAGCCATTTTGATCTTCCTCTCCGATTTTTGTGCAGTTTTTGCCATTTTCAGGCCTCGTACTTTAACGAACTCCTCCTGCAGTTTTAATCTGATCATCTTCAAATTTGGTGAGTGTAATCTAAGTCCTTTTGCGACGTTAAATTGCGAAGATCTTGAGTTCTCGTCAAAGGGCGTCTCCTCGGCGGCCTGACAAATTTCAGTGTTTCGCCATGAAACTGGAATTTGCTGTAACTCAGGCACACAATGTCCAATCTGCCCCAAACTTCACACATTTGATAAGAGTTCTGTCCTGAACACATGTCCATGCTCATATTCAGTTACAGTCATAGCGCCACCTGCTGGCAACATGAAGTGACATGTTTAAAACTGTTGTGGACTCCTGAAAACATATAAAAAAGTGCCAGCAAGTGCTAAACATGCTAGCAACATACTAGAAACATGCTAAAACATGCTAGCAAACACTTAGCTAAGTGCTAAAGCATGCTATTACTAAAATTAAATAGGAATTTGCTGTAACTCAGGCATGGAATGTCAAATCTGCCCCAAACTCCACACGTTTGATAAGAGTCCTGCCCTGAACACATCTATATGAGAATATTCAGTTATAGTAATAGCTCCACCTACTGGCAACAGGAAGTGACATGTTTAACACTGTGATGCAGTACTACCAACATATTAAATATGCCATTGAGTTATAAACATGTTAGAAACATGTTAAAACATGCTAGCAATCCTTAGCTAAGTGCTAAAGCTGCTTTGAAACAATCTACATTGTTAAAAGCGCTATATAAATGAGGGTGACTTGACTTTACTTGACTAAAGCATGCTAATGCAATGAAACAGGAAGTTGTTGTTACTCAAGAAGGCAATGTCCAATCTGCCCCAAACTTCACACATTTGATAAAAGTTATCTCCTAAACACATGTCCATGCTCATAATCAGTTATATCATAGCGCCGCCTGCTGGCAACAGAAAGTGACGTTTAACACTGTTCTGGACTCCTAATAGGTACATGCATGTAATGACCCAATACCTACAAAAAAGTCTCTTGGAGCGTATTCCTAAACACAACAGGAAGTAAGCCATTTTGATCTTCCTCTCTGATTTGTGTGCAGTTTTTGCCATTTTCAGGCCTCGTACTTTAACGAACTCCTCCAACAGTTTTAATCTGATCATCTTCAAATTTGTTGAGTGTAATCTTAAGGCCTTTGCGACGTTAAATTGCGAAGATCTTGTATTTTCATCGAAGGGCGTATCCTCGTGGCCTGACAAATTTCGATGTTTCGCCATGAAACAGGAAGTTGCTGTAACAAACAATGTCCAATCTGCCCCAAACTTCACACGTTTAATAAGAGTTCTGTCCTGAACACATGTCCATGCTAATATTCAGTTACATTCATAGCGCCACCTGCTGGCAACAGGAAGTGACATGTTCTACACTGTTGTGGACTCCTAATAATATATAAAAAAGTGCTAGCAAGTGTTAAACATGCTAGCAACATACTAGAAACATGCTAGCAAACACTTAGCTAAGTGCTAGAGCATGCTATTACTGCAATTAAATAGGAATTTGCTGTAACTCAAGCATGGAATGTCAAATCTGCCCCAAACTTTGCACATTTGATAAGAGTCATGCCCTGAACACATCTACATGAGAATATTCAGTTATAGTAATTGCGCCACCTACTGGCAACAGGAAGTGCCATGTTTAACACTGTGATGCAGTACTAGCAACATAATATGCCATTGAGTTATAAACATGTTATAAACATGTTAAAACATGCTAGCATTTTTTAGCTAAGGGCTAAAGCATGCTAATGCAATGAAACAGGAAGTTGTTGTCACTCAAGAAGGCAATGTCCAATCTGTCCCAAATTTCACACGTTTGATAAGAGTCCTGCCCTGAACAAATCTACATGGCAATTTTCAGTTAAAGTAATAGCGACACCTACTGGCAAAAGGAAGTGACATGTTTTACAGTGTGATGCAGTACTAGCAACATAGTAAATATGCCATTGAGTTATAAACATGTTAGAAACATCTTAAAACATGCTAGCAATTCTTAGCTAAGTGCTAACGCATATAAATGCAATTAAACAGGAAGTTGTTTTTACTGAAGAAGGCAATGTTCAATCTGCCCTAAACTTCACACGTTTGATAAGATTCCTGCCCTGAACATATCTACATGACAATTTTAAGTTAAAGTAATAGCGCCACCCACTGTCAAAAGGAAGTGACATATTTTACACTGTGATGCAGTACTAGCAACATATGCCATTGAGTTCTAAACATGCTAGAAACATGCTAAAGCATGCTAGCAACACTTATCTGAGTGATAACGCATGCCATTATCCCCATAATAAAGGACATTTTTGTAAGTGACTTTGACATACTCCTCCTATATTTACCTACTTAAATGCACATTGCCCACCGTGCTCTGTCTTCCTAAAGCCAACGGTTGGAGGTGACACGGGTGCGAGGGCCCTTTCAATGCTGGCAGCTTTAATTGTAATAAATCTGCATTGTTTATCATTTTGATCTTTCATTCAAAAATATCCAAAAATCGAACCTTTCACTGAAGTAAAAGAATTGAAAGTGCGGGGGAAATCACATTATAAAATAAATGTTTTTCTCCAAAACACATTGGCCACAAATATTGGCACTCTTTTATTAAATACTTTTTGCAATCTCCTTTTGCCAAGATAACAGCTCTGAGTTTTCTCCTATAATGCCTGATGAGTTTGGAGAACAACTGACAAGAGATCATTCTTCCATGCAGAATCTCTCCAGATCTTTCAGATTCCCAGCTCCATGTTGGTGCTTCTTCTCTTCAGTTCACTCCACTCATCAGGTCTGGGGACTGGGACGGTCATGGCAGAAGCTTCACTTTGTGCTCAGTTACCCATTTTTGTGTTGATTTTAATGTTTCTTTTGGACCGTTGTCCTGATGTAAGATCCAACCACAGTCCATTATAAGATTTCTAGCAGAGGCAGTAAGGTTTTGATTTTTTATCTGTTGGTATTTGCTAGAATCCATAATACCATGTATCTGAACAAGATGTCCAGGACCTCCAGCAAAAAATAGGCCCACAACATATAAGATCCAGCAGTACATTTAACTCTATGCATGGGGTACTTTTTATCCCTGTTTACTCCAAACACATCTGGGGGGTTTGCTGCCAAAAAGCCCTTTTTTTGTTTCTCTGACCAGAGAATCTGGTCCCTTTCGAAGTTTCAGTCATGTCTGACAACTGAATATGCTGGAGTTTATTTTTGGAGGAGCGAGGAGGATTGTTCTTGAAACTCTCCCACACTAAATGTGGTGATGTAGGGGTTGTTTGATAAATTTTTTTAGGCTTTCTGACCCCCAAGACTCAAGTAATCTCTGCAATTCTCTATCTGTGATCCTTGGAGAGTCTTTGGCCACTCAAACTTTCCACCTAACCGTGCATTAAGAAAATATAGACACGTCCTCTTCCTGGCAGATTCGTAACATCTTTAGTTGATTGGAACTTCTTAATTATTGCCCTGATGGTCAAAATGGGGATTTTCAATTCTTTATCTATTTTCTTACAGCTACTTTCTATTTTGTGATGGTCAAAAATCTTTTGCTGCACATCAGAACTGTTTTCTTTGGTTTTACTCATTGTGATTGATGATTAAAGGGTTAGTTCACCCAAAAATGAAAATTCTGTCAGTATTTACTCACCCTCATGTTGTTCCAACCCCGTAAGACCTTCGTTCATCTTCGGAACACGAATTAAGATATTTTTGATGAAATCTGAGAGCTGGATCACTCCTCCATACTAGTCCATAGGCTTCTTCAGGGATTGAAACTTGCCGGCCTCGAAAAGTTATTAAAGACATTGTTAAAATAGTCCAAGTGACTACAGTGGCTCAATCTTACGTTTATAGAACGATGAGAATACTTTTTGTGCGCAAAAAAACCAAAATAACGACTTTATTTCAACTATTCATTTCCTTCTCTCTGGGCCTCGAGTCAGTTGACGTAGTGTAATAGCGTAAGCTTCTGTTGTGATATGTCACACGCATCACCCACATGAACAGCGTCGGCCAATAGTTAGCCTACGTGTGACGTAGCTGTGTTTTGCTGAAAAACATTTATTTCATAATGTGATTTCACATTATGATTTCAAGAATAAACAATGCAGATTTATTTTTTACGGCAATTTTTGATCATATTTACCAGGGGTCCCATTCATTCTGACCACAACTGTAAGTGATTTCATCCCTTTAGCCAAATTAATTTTGTTTATTATTTTGGCCTGAACCCCTCCTGAAGATCAGGGGTCCCTGTTATTTATGTTGTTTTGCGAATAAAGAGTCTTTGTTCTGAGAATATACTCTCGCCCTCGTAATGATTGTCTGTGAGCTTGGACAGGACAGGGGACGTAGCTGTTAAAGACCATAGTTCCTTATTTCTTTTTATCCTTGTCACTGACATCCCCAACCCTAGACTGGGGAGGACATGACACTTTTGTATCTAATTTACAATTTTATTTGTCTATGCCATGAACTTCACATATGAAAATCCAATGTTTAGTTGACCATGATAAACTTTCTTTGTCACAGCTGCAAACATGACGGCTTTTTTATTCCATGAGAGTCACGTCTTTGTTTCCAAATGGACTGTTAAAGAACACGGCACACACGTCTTATGGAAACCCTGTGGAATTTAACCAGTCAGATGATGACTTCAAAACTCCAGGGCTGCATCCAAAAACTCAGGCAGCATTATCAGGCATCAACTTTGCATGCAGCATTTGCGCACGAAGGTACACCACAAAATGGATTTCAGACAGACTTCTGAGGCAGTGTAAGAGTTTAATAATCTACAGCAAAATAGAGTGAGTTTTGGTGAAAACTAAGCAAACATTTAATTACTTCAACAGTAATTTCTCACCAGAATGACATCAGAATTGGAAAACATGGGCTATTTTTCATTTTTGGGTGAACTATCCCTTTAAGCTTTTGGACGCAGCCCTGAAGTGTTTACAATTTTGTGTGTACCTCAGTCATCTGAGGCTGAGACTAATAGGTTGCCTTGCAGCCGTTTAGAACCTTAGCTTAACCTTAGCTACCGTTAGCAATTATCCAGAACATATTACGTCTAGCAACCAAACATCTTAACAACTGCAATGCAACCACTTAGCAATGCCCTAGCAACCAGAACACCTCAGCAACCATCAAAGACATGCTTAGCAACAACGGAGAACACCTTGGCAAGTATTTAAAAAACAGTACATGGCCTACATAGTTCTCATTTTGTCCAAGCCATCTACCTTCCAACCTCGTTTCAACCTGTCCAAGTATGCAAACTACATAAGTCTTAAACTTTTAGACAGCAAATGTCAGACAAGGCTTTGGCAAATTTACATTCAACATTTGTCTTTGCAAACCATTTCATTTTTAAGTTTAATAACAATAGACTGGCCTGCTTTTTCCAAGAGGAGGTTTTATACGATTTGCTCCCTTTTGAGAACTGTCCCATGCCATCTGAGGAACACCATCCGTCTCTTACCCAGTGGAAGCAGTGCAGAGCATCAGGGCTGTAGAGGCTGTTTTGGAGAGGGATGATGAGGACGGTATAAGAGTCATCACATGCCATGTCTATAAACGGCGTCAAGATATAAACACAAAATGAATATTCGGGAGAGAGAGAAACAAGAAACTGAGAAATATGCAGCCTTGTGAGATTGAGCGAGAGAGGGAGGGACAGAGGGTGGAACAGATGAAGAAATGCAAATAGATATTCAGGAAAATTTCTATCAAAGCTAATGATGAACAGCATTTGCGGTTGTGCTGGGTGCATTACCCGCACTGCAAAACCAAACCATCTAACTGCACCTACAGATGATAACAGAAACCAGAGTTTGGAAATGTATGTTACTTTTTTGGTTAGCAAATAACAGTCAATAACAAAACCTGAGCTGTCAGTTGAGCAGTCCTCCCATCATTTTGCATTCCTGTTCCAACATGTTGGGGAATGTGACTGAACCTGGTCTGAAATAATAACAGGCGTGTTAACACAACTATTTGAAAATAAACCAATACAATTTTAGATGTAATACCAAGGGTGTTGACAAAACTGAGCGTTTGGACCACATTTATAAAGAAGCTAAATTTATAAAGAAATGCAACTTTGCAATTGAAACTGCTGTTCATTTACAACTTAAATTTTACATTGGTTGCAGAAGACTTGAAATAGAAAAACATGACACAATTTAGATTATTTAAGTGTATGTTTTTAAGCATTACTCCTCATACTACTTTAAATGTCAATACAAAATAGACCAACTCTATAAATTATTAGGTGTCTTTAAACTACAATATGTAAGAATTTTGTATCAAAATGTCCAAAAACCACGTTATATATTTCTTTCAATTATATATTTATATTATCCAAAATGTTTCCAAGAATTTGTAAATTCAGAGAAATTCAATTTAACAATTTTAAATAGTTGTCCACAACTATTGGGAAATCTTGGGACAAGTGTCCCTTGTCACTTGGCACCTCTCAATGACATAATATCTACGTTATCCCTGGTTTCCGCTTGTACTGCTATAGTAACCATGGCGACACATGTGGACAACTGCGTAATATTTAGCGGCATGCTGTTGTTGTTTTGTTCAAACATTATGGACCATGGCAAGCAGCGAGGCAACGAGGATCAATATCGGCGTGGCGTTTTCGAGATGCCGAGTGCTTCGCGGCATCTCGACTTGACATAGACGCCGCTCTTGCATGTGCTTTATTAGACAGGTGAGCAAATGTACATAAAACAAATAAATGTTAAATAGCTCAACATGATAAAATGTTAGAATATGATCAGTATGTTATTCTAATGTTGATCTAGCTTACTGCTAGTCTAATATAGCCAACAAACTAACACATAGAATAACATTATAACTTTCAACACACTCAAATGCTGTTTAGTATGATAGTGTAACGTTAGACCAAGTGAAACAGTGCTGCGTTACCTCACAAGTTTAATTCGTCAAATAAACTTACCTGTGTGAGTAGTATTTCAGCTCTTGCGGGTAGTTCGGTAGAATTAATGTCCTCATTCCTTTAACTGTTATATCCGTGTGTGGCGTGTGGCGCTGATATCTGTCTCTCATTAGCAATCGCACCCTGCTTTATACCACAGTCATGTTAAAAACATGAATGTTTTTCACTCATTCATACTTCATTCTTACATCCTTCAGCATGATGAAAAAAATCCATGATTCCGCTTATCACTGCGTCATGAATCTATGCCCTTGTTATTGTAAGAGGTTAGCGACCCCTAGCGGCAAAAAAAATAAAAAAAATCATATTGTAACTTTAAACACCTTGTGAAATTTTTAATTGGGTTTATATAATCCCTCTATATTTGTGACAATCTTGCAATGGATCATGCTTGAGTCACACACACTTCAACATTCAGCATGCAAAACACAACAATGGTAACAATAATATTTTATTTAAAGTAAATTATCAAGTAATTGGTGTGGTTGAATCAAGATGGCGCCGGTGTATGTGGCCGCCTATCTGTGACGTTGTCTATCTATGTTTTAGTATTTATGTTATTGTTAATAACGGGTTTTGTTAAACACACGTCCTCTTTGCTGGAATACAACCGTTCCCAGCTGCTATCCATCCAAGTTTCGGTTGAGACCTTTTTTAAAATGACTATAAAGATTCAGATTTTCCTCCACCACCACTACTGGAGGATATTCCGTGCTGCCTGCGGCGACTTCCCTTCCCTGCTAAACGTTGCAGACGCGGCAGAAAGTGTGGGAAGCGTGGTGGAATCAATACCACATTAAAGCAGATCTTTGGAGCCCGGAACTATATTAGCCCTTCCAGACAAACCGAAATAAAGGGACGAAAAATCACTTGGCGGTCGTGGGAAGCTTTGCTGGCTATCCCTGTAAGAGTGGCTGCTCCTGGCCACACCGCGGTGGTTCGGGTCTACGAGAGAAGGGTAAACCAGCAAAATCTTCGGCCCCTATGCCTTGAGAAGCAGACGGCCAGCGGCGATGTGCGATTAAATAGGGCATTTCTCAATGTACAGGTGGTCGGAAACAAAACTTTTATCCTGAACGACTTTATGGTGGAAAACACCATAAAGCTGCACCTCATAAACTGCCCATTCGGCATGCCGTCTACCTGTGGCGTTGTCTATCTATGTTTTAGTATTTATGTTATTGTTAATAACGGGTTTTGTTAAACACACGTCCTCTTTGCTGGTCTACAACCGTTCCCAGCTGCTATCCATCCAAGTTTTGGTTGAGACCTTCTGTGCTGCCTGCAGAGGATATTCCGTGCTGCCTGCGGCGACTTCCCTTCGCTGCTAAACGATGCAGACGCGGCAGAAAGTGTGGGATGCGTGGTGGAATCAATACCACATTAAAGCAGATCTTTGGAGCCCGGAACTATATTAGCCCTTCCAGACAAACTATGATCGAAATAAAGGGACGGAAAATCACTTGATTTGACCCTTAGAGAAGGGTGAACCAGCAAAATCTTCGGCCCCTATGCCTTGAGAAGCAGACGGCCAGCGGCGATGTGCGATTAAATAGGGCATTACTCAATGTACAGGTGGTCGGAAACAAAACTTTTATCCTGAACGACTTTATGGTGGAAAACACCATAAAGCTGCACCTCATAAACTGCCCATTCGGCATGCCGTCTACCTGTGGCGTTGTCTATCTATGTTTTAGTATTTATGTTATTGTTAATAACGGGTTTTGTTAAACACACGTCCTCTTTGTTGGTCTACAACCGTTCCCAGCTGCTATCCATCCAAGTTTCGGTTGAGACCTTCCGTGCTGCCTGCGGAGGATATTCCGTGCTGCCTGCGGCGACTTCCCTTTGCTGCTAAACGATGCAGACGCGGCAAAAAGTGTGGGCATGGCATGTCCTTCAAGACCACGTGTGGTTGAATTCCATAACTGGGGTGTTTCAATCTGGTTTTAAGTCAAGGCATAGCACTGAGACAACACTAGTGAAGGTGCTTAATGATATTCTCTTGACTTTGGACAAAGGGGAAAACTCTGTATTGATGATTCTTGATCTCTGTGCTGCGTTTGATATGGTGGACAACAGTATTTTGCTGCAGCGTTTGGAATCTTGGGTTGGCTTAAAGGGGAATGTCCTTGAGTGGTTTAATTCGTATCTTGCGGATAGATCTGTTTCTGTGTGTGTAAAAGATTGCATATCCCGGAAGGCCCTGTTATTGTGTGGGGTTCCCCAGGGTTCGATTTTAGTTCCTATATTATTCTCTTTATATATGCTGCCTCTTGGTTCTATTTTTCGGAAGCATGATATGTATTTTCACTGCTCCGCGTATGACGTACAGATTTATTTTCGGTGAAACAGTCAAATAGTAATATTTCGGTAACCTATTAGCCGGTATTCAGGAGGTGAAAGATTGGTTGGCAGCTAATTTTTTTAAACTAAATGAAGAGAAAACGTCTCAGGTTACGACTGTAACCTATGTTCCCTGAGAAATCAAGTATCAACTCAAGTATCTGAAATCAAGTATCAACTCACAGCAATCATGTTGACCGGCGACAGCCCATGCTTCATCAGCTCGAATGATGAGCACGCAACCTGGATCCGTGACAACGATCGTCTGAAGGGACTGTTGCAGGCAGGCCCCGAGGTATGGCAGGGAGACGTATTGTCTCATTCCCTGTTCTCAGTGAACATAGGTTACAGTCGTAACCTGAGATGTTCCCTTTCGAAGGGAACTTAACAATACGTCATCGACCTTATGGGGAACGAAATACCCACTCCGCCATGCTGAGGGGAGTGCATGCCCAAGAACCAGTAATTCAAAGAACACTGAAACCACTCACCCTAAGGTCACATTGGGCTGTCAGTGACAGCACTCCCTACCGGTCATAGCCCAAGCTAATGAGCCGAGAAACTGCCAGAACATAGCTAATGGGGGAAATATCTGGGCCAGCTCAGAGGCTTAGGACCACAACTTCCTAATAGAAGGGGTCACTTCTAGGGAGTGTGGCTAGGGGACCCAAGGGACCCCAGTCAGTCACTATTCAGGAGAGCATGCCTCCTGAAATGCCACCAGGCTGGCCTGGTGATCTATACTAAGATGCACCGACTGGCCATTGCCTGTCTGTCCGAGACAGAGCCTCCGGAAATTGCCTTGGATAAGGCATCCGAAAAACCGAAAGCCTGCGAAGCTGGCAGAAACCATTCAGTTCCGGATCACAGGGACGGGATTCACCGGAGAGTGTGACTCAACCTCAAGAAATGACGGAAGACGTCCACTCAATCCATGGGTCTACCCAGTGCTCATTCTGAACACTGAGAAAGTAAGAGGGATCAAAACCAGGAAGGTCTTCTGAAGCCTAAGACCTGATGACCCCTATGTGGGGAGCTTCAGTACATGAGGGCTCATATCAGGAAGGCCGGTGAGGCCTGAAACCTGAGGACCACAGCATGTGGAAGTTCATACTCAGGAAGGCCCATGCGGCCTGTAACCCGTAGACCACAGTATGTGGGAGCTCATATTCAGGAAGGCCGGGTGAGGCCTGTAACCTGGCGACCACAGTATGTGGGAGCTCATATTCAGGAAGGCCGGGTGAGGCCTGTAACCTGGCGACCACAGTATGTGATAGCTCATATTCAGGAAGGCCGGGTGAGGCCTGTAACCTGGCGACCACAGTAGGTGGGAGCTCATACTCAGGAAGGCCGGTGAGTCCCGAAACCTGGCAACCACAACCTGTGGGAGCTTACTTTCAGGAAGGCCGGGCGAGGCCTGTAACCTGACAACCACACCATGTGGAGCTACTTCCAGAAAGTCCATAAATATGGATTTTAGAAAGTACATGAAACAAAAGTGCAAACTTAGCCATTCTGAGTCCAGGAAGGCCTGGATCAAAAGTTGAAGTTAGCTAGAGAAAGGAGTCTGTCATAGCATATTTCGACGACAGGACGCATCTAGAGTGGGACCCAAGGTGAAAGACCGGGGTCTGGCCAAATAGGAAGGGACTGAAGCGTACAGTGCATGACCCTGACCATAAAAAGTGGATTTTAGAAAGTACACAAGACGTTTCGTTGTGTGACTTACCATAAGTATGGGTTTAAGAAGGTACGGAGTGTACAAAGAAAATAGATGAAGTAAATGTGCATGTACTTCATCACTCTAAATTCAGGAGGCCGGTTTTGAGGCCTGTATTTTACCCATGATCAGGAAGGCCAGATGAGGCCTGTAACCTGATAGACATAGTGGGTGGGAGCTCACATTCAGGAAGGCCTGATGAGGCCTGACATGTGAAAGCTCACAACTACACCCTAGCGACCACAGTGAGTGGGAGTTCACTAGGGTAGGGTTGGGTTTTATCCGATACCAGTACTTACTTGGTATATTTTAAACAGTTCCGGTGCTTAAACGGTTCTTGAAACGGTACTTAAGAAAACGAAACCGCACACACTTTGTCAAAAAATAATACCATTTTATTTACAGGGCCAAACTGGACAAAATATTAACTTAAATCTTTAAACAATATAAATACAAGTAACATATGGTAATAATAAACCAATATAAAATAAATATTCACATTTAAATAATATCAAATAAAACAATATTGTATCAAACAATGTAATAATTAGGGGTGTCGAAATTAATCGTTTCTACGATGCATCGCGATGCAGACGAGGACGATTCGGTATCGATTCAGTAATAGACCATAACCGGTTATACTGACTCTTTTCTGACGTCATTTGTCATAAAAATGTGCTTTGTCGCGGTAGCATACAATGGGAGAGGAGGCGAGACGCGAGTGCGAGTAAATAAAAATGATCCGAATACTTTAAAAGCCTACATCTATTCTGGGCACATTTCGGCTCTAATGAACAACCTGGTAAGCACGACCAGGAGAAGACAAGCACTGTGCGCGCTCATGTCACGCACACATAGAGCTGATTTAAGTATCTGAACCTGATGGTCAAATTACAATTATTCTGTGTTGTTACGCGTGATTATAAATGGATGATCGTTACCTTCAACAGCGGGCTCGGCGACGGTTGATGCGCGCATCTCTATGGTAACATTATACACTGATGAATGAGCGCTGCTTTTAAATGTACATTTCTTTACAACAAAATTGATTTGACACAATTTAATTTACTAAATGGCATAAACAGGCTTTACTCCCTTGAAACTCCCTTGAGCTTATCACTGCGTCATGAATCTATGCCCTTGTTATTGTAAGAGGTTAGTGACCCCTAGCGGCAAAAAAAATAAAAAAAATAATATTGTAACTTTAAACACCTTGTGAAATTTTTAATTGGGTTTATATAATCCCTCTATATTTGTGACAATCTTGCAATGGATCATGCTTGAGTCACACACACTTCAACATTCAGCATGCAAAACACAACAATGGTAACAATAATATTTTATTTAAAGTAAATTATCAAGTAATTGGTGTGGTTGAATCAAGATGGCGCCGGTGTATGTGGCCGCCTATCTGTGACGTTGTCTATCTATGTTTTAGTATTTATGTTATTGTTAATAACGGGTTTTGTTAAACACACGTCCTCTTTGCTGGAATACAACCGTTCCCAGCTGCTATCCATCCAAGTTTCGGTTGAGACCTTTTTTAAAATGACTATAAAGATTCAGATTTTCCTCCACCACCACTACTGGAGGATATTCCGTGCTGCCTGCGGCGACTTCCCTTCCCTGCTAAACGTTGCAGACGCGGCAGAAAGTGTGGGAAGCGTGGTGGAATCAATACCACATTAAAGCAGATCTTTGGAGCCCGGAACTATATTAGCCCTTCCAGACAAACTACGGTCGAAATAAAGGGACGGAAAATCACTTGGCGGTCGTGGGAAGCTTTGCTGGCTATCCCTGTAAGAGTGGCTGCTCCTGGCCACACCGCGGTGGTTCGGGTCTACGAGAGAAGGGTAAACCAGCAAAATCTTCGGCCCCTATGCCTTGAGAAGCAGACGGCCAGCGGCGATGTGCGATTAAATAGGGCATTTCTCAATGTACAGGTGGTCGGAAACAAAACTTTTATCCTGAACGACTTTATGGTGGAAAACACCATAAAGCTGCACCTCATAAACTGCCCATTCGGCATGCCGTCTACCTGTGGCGTTGTCTATCTATGTTTTAGTATTTATGTTATTGTTAATAACGGGTTTTGTTAAACACACGTCCTCTTTGCTGGTCTACAACCGTTCCCAGCTGCTATCCATCCAAGTTTTGGTTGAGACCTTCTGTGCTGCCTGCAGAGGATATTCCGTGCTGCCTGCGGCGACTTCCCTTCGCTGCTAAACGATGCAGACGCGGCAGAAAGTGTGGGATGCGTGGTGGAATCAATACCACATTAAAGCAGATCTTTGGAGCCCGGAACTATATTAGCCCTTCCAGACAAACTATGATCGAAATAAAGGGACGGAAAATCACTTGATTTGACCCTTAGAGAAGGGTGAACCAGCAAAATCTTCGGCCCCTATGCCTTGAGAAGCAGACGGCCAGCGGCGATGTGCGATTAAATAGGGCATTACTCAATGTACAGGTGGTCGGAAACAAAACTTTTATCCTGAACGACTTTATGGTGGAAAACACCATAAAGCTGCACCTCATAAACTGCCCATTCGGCATGCCGTCTACCTGTGGCGTTGTCTATCTATGTTTTAGTATTTATGTTATTGTTAATAACGGGTTTTGTTAAACACACGTCCTCTTTGCTGGTCTACAACCGTTCCCAGCTGCTATCCATCCAAGTTTCGGTTGAGACCTTCCGTGCTGCCTGCGGAGGATATTCCGTGCTGCCTGCGGCGACTTCCCTTTGCTGCTAAACGATGCAGACGCGGCAGAAAGTATGGGCATGGCATGTCCTTCAAGACCACGTGTGGTTGAATTCCATAACTGGGGTGTTTCAATCTGGTTTTAAGTCAAGGCATAGCACTGAGACAACACTAGTGAAGGTGCTTAATGATATTCTCTTGACTTTGGACAAAGGGGAAAACTCTGTATTGATGATTCTTGATCTCTGTGCTGCGTTTGATATGGTGGACAACAGTATTTTGCTGCAGCGTTTGGAATCTTGGGTTGGCTTAAAGGGGAATGTCCTTGAGTGGTTTAATTCGTATCTTGCGGATAGATCTGTTTCTGTGTGTGTAAAAGATTGCATATCCCGGAAGGCCCTGTTATTGTGTGGGGTTCCCCAGGGTTCGATTTTAGTTCCTATATTATTCTCTTTATATATGCTGCCTCTTGGTTCTATTTTTCGGAAGCATGATATGTATTGTGATGTATGATACATGATATGTATGGTCTATTCAGTAATAGACCATAACCGGTTATACTGACTCTTTTCTGACGTCATTTGTCATAAAAATGTGCTTTGTCGCGGTAGCATACAATGGGAGAGGAGGCGAGACGCGAGTGCGAGTAAATAAAAATGATCCGAATACTTTAAAAGCCTACATCTATTCTGGGCACATTTCGGCTCTAATGAACAACCTGGTAAGCACGACCAGGAGAAGACAAGCACTGTGCGCGCTCATGTCACGCACACATAGAGCTGATTTAAGTATCTGAACCTGATGGTCAAATTACAATTATTCTGTGTTGTTACGCGTGATTATAAATGGATGATCGTTACCTTCAACAGCGGGCTCGGCGACGGTTGATGCGCGCATCTCTATGGTAACATTATACACTGATGAATGAGCGCTGCTTTTAAATGTACATTTCTTTACAACAAAATTGATTTGACACAATTTAATTTACTAAATGGCATAAACAGGCTTTACTCCCTTGAAACTTAAACTGGAATGTCACTGTTTCTGTCAGTGCGACTTCCCGAACAGGCGAACACGCGCACGCGCACGCGCACGCACACATCACTTTTGAAGTAAAAATTTAAATTGCAGATGCAGTGCACCGCGATGCATCGCGATATCGAATTGAACTGAATCGATGACATGATAATCGTAATTGAACCGAACCGTGAGACCAGTGTTCACACTCCAGGTTCACACCCCTAGTAATAATACTGGAGATTGATAGAGATTACTACCAGGGTAATCTAATCTCGACATGGCTCCAGGTTCCCATGTTTTGTCAGCTTGAACCAGTCATGTAAATTAACTGGTCGTTGTACTAGTTACGGCAGCGCTTAGCTTGGCGAGTTTGGTGTTTCGTTCCCACTGCATCTTCGCTACGCAGCGTTGAGTGAACCTATGAAAGAGAACGTCTCTGGTTACTGTTGTAACCTATGTTCTCTGAATAGCGAATGAGACGCTGCGTTCACTGCCAAGCTCCTCGCGCTGCCGACAAGCTTCCTTTTTCGGCAGAGAAATCTGAGGACCACATAGCGCGCGCGCGCTAATATAATATGACGACGTAAGAGCGTTGAGGTGGCACCCGCGCTATCAGCCAATGGATTGGCGTGATTCTATATGGCTTCAGACAATCGGCAAACACAGAGGGCGTTCTGAGCGTAATTTTACACGTGAAATGCAGCCAAACCTTGGAGCGTTTTGTCTTCGGCATCTTCATTAATCCCCTCGCTATCAGCAGACGTTCCGGGAGTCTCCCGCATATTGATAACGGCTCCCTGATGCCCACAAATTAGTTAAAATCTCCCGCAATCTAGAGCGAGCGAGCAAGAGCGCGCATGCGAGACAGAACAGACTTTTCTCCATACCGTATAGTGCGCGCACGGGGGAGAGAGAGAGAGAGAGAGCGAAAGACCTTGCGTGTGTGCACCACATGACACAGAGAGTCAGGCACCGAAATCAGGCACTGAAATTTTCGTTCTTATTCGGTCTGGTTACTACCGTTTACGTCAGAACCGGTTCCTTATTGGCACCGCGTTTCGGTACCCAACCCTAGAGTTCACATTCAGGAAGGCCTGGTGAGGCCTGTAACCTGGCGACCACAATATGTGGGAGCTCATAACCAGGAAAGCCTGGTGAGGCCTGTCACCTGGCGATCACAGTGTGTGGGAGCTCATAACCAGGAAGGCTATGGCAAGCTGTTTTATATGGCAAGCCGTTTTAACATTTAATCATTTTAACCTACTAGTCTCTATTTTCATGCTACTAGTGCTTATTTTTTAGATACTAGTATATATCCCATTAAGTACTAGTACTTATTCATTAGCGACTAGTGCTTATTATTTAGGTACCAGTGCTTATTCAACAGATAATAGAGCTTATTCTTTAGATACTAGTACTTATTCATTAGATACTAGTGCTTATTCATTAGATACTAGTACTTATTCATTAGATACTAGTCCTTATTTATTAGATACTAGTGCGTATCAATTAGCTACTAGTACTTATTCAATAGATACTAGTACTTATTCATTAGTTACTAGTACCTATTCATTAAATACTAGTACTTATTCATTAGTACAACTAGTACAATGACACATTACCTTAATTGATTCTGACATCATACATTTCCTGATTTTCATTCAACATTTTATGTCATTGCTGAAAGGTTTTTTTATTTATTTATTTTTATTTTTTTTACAGAGCTAATCTACAGGCCATTTTAATGAAGCTGGTTAGCAAAGTGGATTCCAATAGATGTCCCACCAGCAATCAAATAAATGTGTGCAGAGAAAATATTTTAAATGGAAGCATGCAAGCATTTAAGCGACACCGTTTTGACCCAAGTGGAAAATTGGATATTATTTTCGTTGACAATGAGGGTGTGTCTGAGGGGGCTGTAGATGAAGGAGGTCCTTCCAGGGAATATTTCCGATTATTAATGAAGGCAATACAGCATGCTAAAATCTTTGAGGGGCCTGAACAGTGTAGGCAGTTAACGCTTGATACACATGGTAAGTATATAAAACATCTGTTACTAGGGCTGTAGGATATTGGAAAGCTTTTTTTTTTTAATTGTTTTTTGTTAATGGACAACTGAAGGTATGTTTATGATTTGTATATATTGAGATAAGAACTTCAGGAGATTACTTTTATAGCTCTATGTGTAAAGAATTAATAATTCTAGAACAATTGGGATGAATATTGACAAACAAAGACATAAGCAACTGCGATTTACAAGGATACCTTCTGAGACTGGCATTTTGACATTTGTGTGTATGTTGCTCTGGCACAAATAGACGCAGAAGAGAACACTTTCACTGTGTTATAATGGTTAGACTTTGCAATTGGTCCATACGGATACACAATCCCCATTCTAGACATCGCACATCCTGAAATGTGACTGTTGCGGATACGCATATCACTATATCAATGCTTAAATTTATCATGCAGCCCTAATTGTAACTCTTGTTGATGAAGGGAACGGAGATGTTAGGCTTGTAAAACTTAGAGGCACTGCACAAACTGATTGGTACATGACAAGTACCGCAAGAGTATACAGAGCTGTCTGCTCTAATTGCTTTTGTGGTACTTTGAAAGTAAATGGCTAGTGGACTTAGCTTAGCAAGCCACTCCCACAGACAAATGGGTATATTAGATGGCAGACTATTATACAAGATGGCAACCTGCATCTGCTCAGTTAGCTCTATGCTGAGACCGTGTCCTGGTCAGCAAGAGAGATGATTATTTGTTTGTGTGCAACCTGTGTGCTCTGTGCGAAGCAAAGATCTGAATGAGTGAAGGCAGGCCGCCATCTTGTATACCTCCATATGTTTGGGGAAGTGGCTTGCCATGCAAAATCCATTGGTCATTTCTTTACTTCTCTGAGGTAATTGGGCTTCCAAGTGAGACCCCAATATGTCAGTATCAACATGACGTCAAACATTACTGATAGAAAGGGAACCTTTAATTGATTAACTTTTTATCCTAAAATATGCACATCTGTTTGTTTTTTTTCAGCTCTTGACACCAGGCTTTATGCATTAATTGGCATGATGATTTCAGTGTGTGTCATTCATGGTGGTGTTGGACCACACTTTTTTTCCAAATGACTGTTCCTGCAGCTTTGTGGGAAGAATACAGCACCTGCTGTGTTTGATGAAGTTGGAGACCACTCCTTCAAAGAAAAACTACTCAAGGTAATCTTTTAAGAACATAATCTTAAAGACAGCATATTTTAAAACATCCAAAAAGTCAGCTGTTTTTGTGACTGCTTGTTTTAGATAAAGGAAGCAGAGACCGTAGAACTGGCAAACAATGCCATAAGTGAGGCAGAGGACAGCCTGAGCATAATGGGAGCACTTCGAACTGTCAGATCGTTGCAAGAAAGAGATTTCTTGGTCCAGTCGGCCTTGGGTTTCAACACAAATGGACGTACTCGTGCTGCATTGGCACAGTAAGTGATTACCCCTTGACATCAAGTATGCTGACTTTTATACTGTCCGCTAAGAGATGCTCTAGGCATACGTTTTCTTTTCTTTCTTTTTTTTCCTGAAGAGATATACAGTTTTTGAAAACGTAATGACACGTGTTTGCTACATTTTATCTGTGAAATGAGTTCAGTGTCTTTAATAAAATCAACACATGATTTATCTCATCCACCCATGATGTATAAAATATTTTATTATTTGGTCTGCCTCACACACGGATATAGTCAAGTCACCTTCATTTATATAGCGTTTTTAACAATATGGACTGTTTCAAAGCAGCTTTACAGTGATAATAGGAAATTAAAGTAACAGCGATTGTTTTGAATAAAGTTCTCTAGAATAAAGTTGTTGTCTAGCTAAAGTTAGTTGTGATGGATTCACTTTCGTCGCAACGATCAATAGTTATTAACTTAGGGGCCGCTAACACGACACCGTTCTAACAGAAAACCTTTAATTAGTGTCCGGCCGCTCATTTGCATAAAACAGTGCCTGGTGGCTCTGAGAATTATTTTATTGCTTCTGCGTAGCCACGTGAATCGGAATTTTCCTGACAATGTTTTATCAGTACAGAGGTAAAGGGAAGGAGGCCCTCACAAGGGAGAGACTAGTGACACTTAAGGACTGCATTGTCGTTGTGTCCAGACACAGGTCCTTCATGAGATCTGGATACGGCCTGGATCCGGCGGACTGCGGTAAACCTCGGGATAAACAGAGACAAATATTAGCGTAGACGCCATCCTTCTTATGATGTAACAAGTACATCAGGATTTATGGGAAGTGTTCCCGGTTCCAGCTGATCTAAACTATGCAGCCTAACATTGAATTATAGAAGTCTATAATGTGTTGTGTGTATGCTAGGCCAAAGAGATGTGTGTGTATTCTAGCTTTGAACTGACAGACTGTGTCTGTGTACTGGGGAGCTAAACCATTTAGTGCTTTGTAAGTAATCGGCAATATTTAAAAATGTATACGATGTTTAATAGGGAGCCAATGCAGTGTTGACAGAACCGGGCTTTTTTTCATTGAGGGCATATGACGTAATTTAGATATATTTTTAAGATGAAAAATGCGGTTTTACAGATACTAGACACGTGTTTGTGTGTGTGTGTGTGTGTGTATATATATAACATGTATAATGTATATGTATATAACCGCGTTCCGCTCATTACAAATGTACACACACATGCCAGGTAAATTAGCATCGGCTAAACTTCACTTCGGAAAAATCGGCATGATTAAAAAAACATCTGTGATCATATTTTTCCTTTAGATAACAAGTAAATAGACTGTAATGGTCTTAAAGGGTACTATTAAAGGGTTAAAGGGATAGTTCACCCAAAAATGTAAATTCAGTCAGTAATTAGTCTCCCTCATGTTGTTCCAACCTCGTAAGACTTCCGTTCATCTTAGGAACACGAATTAAGATTTTTTGATGAAATCTGAGAGCTGGATCACTCCTCCATAGGCTTCTTAGGGATTGAAACTTGCCAGCCCCGAAAGTTATTAAAGACATCGTTAAAATAGTCCAAGTGACTACAGTGGCTCAATCTTAAGTTTATCATGCGACGAGAATACTTTTTGTGTGCAAAAATAACGACTTTATTTCAACTATTCATTTCCTTCTCTGTGGGCCTAGAGTGAGTTCACTAGTGTAAAAGCATAGAGCTTCCTTTTGTTGTACGTCACACGCATCACACACATGACCAGCGTCGGCCAATAGTGAGTCTACGTGTGACGTAGCTCTACACAATCACACTAGTTTAACTGACTAGAGGCCCACAGAGAAGGAAATGAATAGTTGAAATAAAGTCGTTATTTTGGGGGTTTTTTGGGGGAGAAAAGTATTCTCGTCGCTTGGTAATCTTAAGATTGAGCCAATGTAGTCACTTGGACTATTTTAATAACTGTCTTTAATAACTTTTCGGGGAACAAGTTTCAATCCCTTAGAAGCCTATGGAGTAGTGATCCAGCTCTCAGATTTAATCAAAAATATCTTAATTTGTGTTCCGAAGATGAACGAAGGTCTTGCGTGGTTGGAACAACATGAGGGTGAGTAAATACTGACAGAATTTTCATTTTTGGGTGAACTATCCCTTTAATGATTGAAATTGTGACTTCCATATTTTTCCCCTAATCTGCTTGTTTTATAGGTTTGAGGATGGTTACAAACCTTGGGTCTGCTTGAGGAAATGAAGAGTCAGCCTAGTGTTTTTGAAGACCCTTTTACTAACCTTGAAAGCCACTTCAGGCAAAAGATTTGTCGTCTTTGTTTGGAGTGTGTTTTTCACCAGTCGGAAGCAACCGACGGCTACAAGAGAACCAGACCATCTACTTCTGGAGAGACTGGCTTATAGACGTTGAAGGTATGCATCACATTAGAATATGTGCAAAAATAGAAAAGCGTTACTTTCAATTGTTATATTTCATACTATTACTATCATTTATTTTTGATCAAATAAATGCAGCTGCTGAACTAATGAGACTTTCAAAACCATTAATGTTTTCAAAGTTTTGACCAGTATAAAACAGTTTGGTCTGGTTCTTGACCAGCCATGAGATATTCTCACATTAGTATCAGCACTGGAACAGTTTCATTGTTTGTCACTCCACTTGCGGTGACTGTCATGGCAGTCAAGCAAATCCACCAAATAAAAAAATACTACTGTTTCTGTTTCACGAAATGTAGCTTTTAAGAGTTTAGGAGTTTAGTTTAGACTTCAAATGTGCAAAAGGGTTTTGGGGTTTGCACTTTGCAGACGGTCCCTTATCCGGATTTGTCCCTCAACTGCCTGCTTGGAGACAAATTTATATTATAAAGGTCGTTTTGAGGAAAATTGTGATGTAGCTCGTTGTCTGGGTAACTGTGATTTGTAAATAGGTGTCATTTGTGTTTTAACAGTGTTTATCTCACGAATATTGATCCGGGAAGGTCAAAATTGTGAATATATTGCCAACTTCACTGAATGCCTTGAGTTAGGCATTCACTGTACGCATTTCTTTATATTTGAGTCCAAGTTTAAACACCATGAAACACTTCATTAACTGATGGAGCTCTGACACACTGCCAGCGGGACATTAAACATTAAGTGTCTGTCTGAGCTCACAACAGGTTTTGCGGGAATGCAAAAGATTTTCCTGGGAATGCAAAATATATTTTAAAAAAATAATTCTCCCATCCCAAATAATTTCCACCACCACGCCCCTTTAGTGGCTCCGTAGTTTAGTTTGACTTGCGCCCCATTACATTTCATGGGTAAGGTGGGGTTTATGACCTATACTGCTTCCAGCCGCCTGGGGACGATGATGCTTTGGCTTCACTTTTCAGGACTTGTGTGGCAGGCGTGGTCTAAACCCTGAATATAAGACTCACCTGTGTTTTCAGGTGTATTTCTAAGAAAAAAAACATTGTCTTATATTCTGAACAATACGGTATTATTGCTTTATTAGGGGCCAAGCCCGAAGGGCAAGGCACCTATTGTATCTGTTAGTTTTCTTCTTCTTATTATTATTCTTCCGCAAATTGGAGTCTATGGCAGCCCTATGAACCGTAAGTAGGAAATGATGAAATTTGGCACACTTGTAGTGATGCTAATGAATAGTAATTGGACGAATTTTGGACCCTCTAGGACCAACTCTATAGCGCCACCACCAGTTCAAAAAATCAACATTGAAAGGGTTATAACTTTTGAACCCTTTGATCTAGAGACATGAAACTTAGTCCACCTGATTCCACTCATCATGCTGATCACAACCAATCCCTTATATTAAGACCCTGCCCATTACAGTAGTGGCCACAGTATTCAGTTTTGTCGCTACTCCTCCTTCAAATTTTGTCCAATTTTCTCCAAACATGTGCTCAAATGATCTTCGGACTGAGCCGCATAAAAGTACTGTTCCCGATTTTTTTGATATACTGGGGAAAAAAAAGTTATGATGTCGCAAACTTAACGAGGTCCATCTAAAATTGGCTAAGAGGCTGTATCTCGGCCAAAGATTGATCAATTGAAACGAAAATTGGTACACTTCATCTGAAGCATGTTCTGAGGTTCCATGCCAAAGTTGGGAATAGCGCCACATACGGGTCATGAGATATGAACAATTGCTATTTTGGCCAATAACTTTTGAACAGTTTGTCAGGAAATCATAATTGTGGTATCTATGGATTCCTTGCATCATGCCGAATCCGTGGATATCGGTTTTGCCATGATGGGATGTACCACGTGTCCGCCATTTAGAATTTTGTCATAATTTGCAATATCTGTTAAACTATTTGAAATTTCTTCACCAAATTTGGTATGGATCATCATTAGCATGGCCCGAAGGTACCTGAGAAGTTTGATCACAGCGCCGCCTATTGTTCCAGAGATATCAGTGTTTTTTGAAAAAACGCTTATAACTTTTGCTAACATTGCTTGAAATTTGATTTCTTTATGTCAATATATTCCTTGTCTTATGCCGATTTCAACGATATCTCATATGCTATTTTTCAACAATGTGACTGGCCGCCATATTGGATCGAATGTAAAACAGTTATTTCACTGCTCCTCCTTCAAAATTTGTCCAATTTTCTCCAAACATGTGCTCAAATGATCTTCGGACTGAGCCGCACAGAAGTACTGTCCCCTTTTTTTTTTGTTATACTGAAAAAAAAAAAGTTATGATGTCGCAAACTTTGGGTCGAGGTCGACCCAAAATTGGTTCAGAGGCTGTAACTTGTAAACAGTTTGTCACAAAATCATAAAATTGGTGTCTATCGATTCCTTGCGCCATGTCGAATCCGAGGATATCTATTTTACCAGGATTGGATGTACCAAGTCATAAGCTAAAGACTAGACTTTAAAATTGTGTATAAAGTTGTCATTTCAATTCCTTCCGGCTCTGCACTGCTGTTGGTGCTTAAATGCTCTCTGTGCTTCAGTTACATGTATATTCAATTTGTGCTGTTTCTGTTCTTGCAGCTCTGCACTACTATTGGTGCTTAAATGCTTGCTGCGCTTCTGTGCTTACAGTACTTGCTGTACTTGATGTGCTTGATGTACATTTACATGTACTATCAATTTCTGCTGTTTTTGTTCTTCCAGCTCTGCACTGCTGTTGGAGCTTAAATGCTTGCTGCGCTGCTGTGCTTACAGTACTTGCTGTACTTGATATACATTTACATGTACTATCAATTTCTGCTATTTTTGTTCTTCCGGCTCTGCACTGCTGTTGGAGCTTAAATGCTTGCTGCTCTGCTGTGCTTACAGTACTTGCTGTGCTGCTGTAATTGATGTGCTGCTGTGCTTGCTGTGCTTGCTGTATTTGTAGCTAGAAGTACTTGGTCTGCTTGCTGTGCCTTGAAGGGCTTGGCCCCGTGTTGCTGCTTGCAGCTATATTTGTTTATTGCTTTAGTAGTGCTGGGCGGTAAACCGGTTCAAACTGAAAACCGGTTTATATTTTTGTCACGATATTGATTTTGAATAAACCGCCATACCGGTGTATTTAATTACACAACGTTCGGAACAAACGTTACACTGCGCGACACTGTTTAAGACGGACCCTTTACAATGTTGCACTTCTAAGCAGCTACGAGTGAGGGTAAACAAACAGCAGTGCTCTGTTACGTTACATGGACGATGGATGCTGAAGAATTAGTACAACATGACACAGAAGAACAACTTGTGCCAAAAAGAGGAACCGGGTCTGTTGTTTGGAGGTTTTTTGGTTTCCAAAAATCCGACGTCGACCAAACAACCATTTTATGTAAGTGCTGTCGGGCTAAAATTCTCGCCAAAGGCGGCAACACGAACATCCATTATACAGGATAATCCTGTGTGCCAAGTTGCACTTTATATTTATTTTATGTTTGTTCTGGTTTCGAAGCAATACTTTTGAAGGAATAACTGACGCAAGTTGCATAATTTTGTCTTACTATTTTTTTGTAGACCTCAAAAGCAATGCAAGACAAGTTTAAGTTTTCTTTTTATATTTACTTGAATGCACGTAATGTTCCTGGACTAGTACTTGAACTAGCAAAAGTATTACAAGTTGTTTTAATTGTGTTGTTTAAAATAAAAGTTCTGTTTTTGACTGCAATTGTCTTTGCATTCTGATTCCTCACTTCATTAGAATCATGAATGGCTCTTATTTGTAAACAACAGCATAATTTTCTGGGGCCATGCAAACCTGTAGTGTGGAATTATTCTACAATATTCACTAATGACAGTAAAAAATACCATCCTAAGTCAATTTACTGCAGTAATTCCTCCCTCAACCAGTAGAAAATGTATTGAACACCTGACTATGCATGAAAAAAAACCCCGTCATAAACCGGAAACAGGCATAATATTGAAAAAAAACGTGATATAAATTTTTGGTCAAACTCCCCAGCACTATACGTACATGCACCGTACTGGTCAAAAGTTTGGAAACGTTCCTATTTTTGATGTTTCTGAAAGTAGTCTCTTATACTCAAACCTGCATTTATTTGATCAATAATACAGAAGAATACAATATTGTGAAATATTATTACAATTTAAAGTAATTGTTTTCTATTTGAATATACTTTAACATATAATTTATTTCTGTGATGCACAGCTGAATTTTCATGAGCCATTACTCCAGTTTTCGGTGTCACATGAAATCATTGTAATATGATTTAGCAATTTTTGAAAAATGGTGGAAAAAAGTTTTTATAATTTTAATTGGTTCAATGTTACATTTATCAGCATGGAAAATACATCAATTTGATTAGAAACGACGGAATGCTTTTTATGGTGTACATTAATTTCACTGTAATATCCATGATCCTGTCTGTTGACCTTTTTTTTTTTTTTTTACTTGTTTTTAGAAGGAGAATGCAGTCTAACAATGGATGCTTCAGGAGCATCAACAGTGCCTCCACTTTGGTTTTCTCAACCTCCCCAAATCCAGTTTCTACATGGAACTCCAGACTACAAAATGAATATATCCTGAGGCCAATACATGTTTAATAATACTCAGACTGCCACTTCACAACAGCTATGATGACTTCAAAGCATGCATGACTGACGGAATACTGCAGGCTCCAACCTTCGGGATTCCGTAAGAATGAGGGGACTCATTTTTAGTGTGCCATAAAAGGATCAAATTGTGGTGTTTGGAGACTAATTCACTTAATCAGTTTGTCACTTTGATACATTTCTTCTGAAGTCATCTAGAGCTTCTAGACCTATTGTTGAACTGGTTTTCTGTTCGGTTCTTGCAGTTTAGGAAAGGTGTATATCTAAGATGACTAATTTTGCACACAAAAAAAATGCTGAAGTTTTGGAAAGACCTTTCTGAAAAAAGTGATTTTGAAAAACTACAATGGCTTTATGCTGGCTTTTTTATTTTATTTCCGTCACCTGGAACTATTGTTTGCAATCTGGTTATCTGTTGTTCCCTTTCAGGAACGTCGAGCTGCGTGAAACTCTTGCGTTGTGCGTCATGAAGCACGTATGGAATCAGCCCAATGGCGAGACGGAACGTCACGAGTGACGTCATCGACCAGGAAACTATAAAGCACACCCCTGAACACAATGGCGACAGCTTCTGTTGTCTTCAGCAAGCGCTCTGTGTGTGAATCTGTCCCTGTGTTTTTGTCTGTTCTTAGTGATTGCTAGGCAGTAGTTTTTCACTTAAAAAAAACTATATATATATTCACATATATCAGTATGACGAGCGAGCAGCAATACAGAAAGTGTGTTCCCCCCTGTACTCGTTTTCTCACGGGTGGGGATACACACGATCTGTGTGTTGTTTGTTTGGGAGTGCAGCATGCCCAGTCAGCTCGAGGGGGCTGATTGTGAGCATTGCGAGCGTTTTCCATTAAGAACGCTCCGCTCCCGCCGATCACTCTTCGAGGAGAGTGGTTCGGTTCGCGCTCCCCACGGCTCGGGTCCCGCTTCTATCCCGGCGCCTGTCGTGGGGATCGCAAATGGATCTGTCAGCGGGGTTTGAGACGGGCTCTGCCTTATCTCAGCCTTTACCTGCCAGTTCCAGTGCCTCAGTTCCGGGTGTGGAAGCACGCATTGCGGTTTCTTCCCCCCAGGCTGAGGCACCAATACTTCAGCTATCCAGTTCTGAGGAGCTGGATGTTGTCAGTATTGAGACAGGGCATGTTGAGGACTCGTCACCTCATTCCCCTGAACACGAGGAGCTTATGGAGGTGCTCACTCGTGCTGTGTCAAAACTAAGCATTGAGTGGCCAGCTGTTAGGCAGGAATATGTTTCTAAAAGCAAGCTTGACGAACGATTTTTGCCTTCCCGCGTTCAGCCTCCACGGCGGTGCCTTCCGTTTCTTCCCGATCTCCACACGAGGTGTTGAGGTCGTGGAAGAGACCCGCCTCTTATCGTGTGTTTAGCCCCCAGACTTCCACAGCCATCTTTCTGCTGAGTCTTCCTCGTCTCTTAAGGCACCAGCTTTACCCACCAAGCCTCTCAGAAATACTTCGGCTCTGGTGGGTAAGGCTTATTCGGCGGCTGATCAGGCTTCGGCGTGTCTGCACACGATGTCAATATTGCAGGCATACCAAGCCGATCTTTTAAAAGATATGAGTGAGAGTGAGGAGGTCAGCACTGACGTGGTTCGAGAACTGCGTCAGGCTGCAGATTTATCTCTGAGTGCCACCAGGGAATCGGCTAAACTAATGGGCCGTTCTATGGCAGCCCTGGTGGCCGCAGAGAGACACTTGTGGCTTAATCTGTCTGATATGAAGGATAAAGAGAAAGCTTTTCTTTTGGATGCTCCACTTTCTCCATCTGGTTTATTCGGTGACGCGGTAAACACGGTCATAGATAAATTTCAGGAAGAAAAGAAACAAGCTGCAGCTTTTCAAAAATTCCTCCCACTTAAAGTTCATGTCCCAGGGTCTGCTGGGCGAGGGCAGACCAAGCCGTCGACTAGCTCCTCACATAGGGCGCAACAAAGGCAGGGTGTCGCGTCTCGTGGCCCCCCTTCTAAACAGTGGGAACAGACGCGACAGTCTCAGGCGAAGACTTCTAGTGGTAAGACTGATCCGAGGACAGTCATTATGGCTAGGAAGGCTTCGTCTAAAAAGTCCTGACGCCACTGGTGTCAGGATGCTGAGGGTGGTCCCCACCGTGAGAGGGAGGTGTTCACCGCTTCAGACGGTGCCCGTTCTCTCACGGTGCCCTCAGGGGTCCCTTCTGCCAACCCCGCCTTCGTGTCGGGGCGCAGACGGGCCCAGCGAGCACTTTCCCGAGGGACGCTCGCCCCCTCTGAGGAGGGGTTTAGAGCAGTCAGACCAGTTGTCCCCTGCCGGTGCGCCGTTACAGGGCGCTGTGTCTGCTGCTCAAAATATTCCAGAGGCCAGCCTCGAGAGGCTGGTACCCTTAGTAGATTTTCTGGCAGAGTGGAAAAGTCTTCCAAAAATATCTCAGTGGGTTCTGCATTCGATAGAAAGGGGTTATGCCATTCAGTTCAGATCTCCTCCTCCTCGATTCAACGGGGTCCTGCCCACCGTGGTGGGCCCCGAGCAGGCTCTGGTAATGGAACAAGAGGTGAAAACGCTCCTTCAAAAGGAGGCTATAGAACGGGTTCCTCCTCCCAGCGAGGAGTCAGGTTATTACAGCCGATATTTCATCGTTCCAAAGAAGGATGGGGGGTTGCGTCCAATTTTAGATCTGCGCCTATTAAATCGTGCTGTAGCCAAGCTCAAATTCAAGATGCTTACGCTAAAGCAAATCGTGTCACAAATCAGGTCCGAGGACTGGTTTGTCACGATAGATCTGAAGGACGCATACTTCCACATCTCCATCCTTCCGCAACACAGGAAGTTCCTGAGGTTCGCTTTCGGGGGCGAAGCGTACCAATATCGTGTTCTTCCGTTTGGCCTAGCTTTATCTCCCCGCACGTTCACGAAGTGCATGGACCCGCTGCGGCTCCAGGGCGTTCGTATACTGAACTACATAGATGATTGGTTGATTCTCGCTCAATCGCAGCAGCAAGCGGCTCGGCATCGAGATGTCGTCCTCGCACACATCAAAAAATTGGGGTTGAGGCTGAATGCCAAAAAGAGTGTTCTATCTCCATCACAGATAACATCTTTCTGGGGGTACTATGGGATTCTGTGGCAATGCGGGCTCGCCTGTCGCCTGCCCGCATCGCTTCGATTCTCTCAGCTGTAAAAAGAGTAAAGCTAGGCCAGTTGCTCACTGTAAAGCAGTTCCAGAGACTGCTGGGTCTGATGGCAGCAGCATCCAGTGTTATACCCTGCGGCCTGCTGTACATGAGACCATTACAGTGGTGGCTCAGGACCAAGGGGTTCTCCCCGAGGGGAAACCCCCTCCGCGTGATCAAAGTTACACGGAGTTGTCTCCGTGCTCTGGTCATGTGGAGGGATCCTTGGTTTCTGTCCCAGGGACCTGTGTTGGGAGCTCTTTGTCGTCGTGTAACGCTAACGACAGATGCTTCCCTCACAGGCTGGGGGGCGATCATGAGTGGTCGCCCAGCCCAGGGTCTGTGGCAGGACCATCATCGATTTTGGCATATAAATTGTCTAGAGATGTTGGCAGTGTTTCAGGCTCTGAAGCACTTCCTGCCAGACCTGAGAGGTCATCATGTTCTTGTCCGGTCCGACAACACATCGGTGGTCTCTTACATAAACCATCAGGGGGGTCTGCGCTCTCGCCCGTTATACAATCTGGCTCGCCGGATCCTTCTATGGTCCCAGGGGAAGCTTCTCTCATTGAGGGCGATTTATCTCCCGGGGTATTTAAATCAGGGAGCGGACATCCTGTCGAGGCAGGGGCCGAGGCCCGGGAAATGGAGACTCCACCCCGAGGTGGTGGAGCTCCTTTGGATGCAGTATGGTCGTGCCGAGGTAGACCTATTTGCGTCAAGGGAGACATCACACTGTCCACTGTGGTTTTCTCTCAGTCATCCAGCCCCGCTGGGGTTGGACGCTATGGTGAAGGCGTGGCCGAGGTCACGCCTGTAGGCCTTTCCCCCGATTGCTCTGCTCCCAGGAGTTCTGGAGAGGGTTCGCCGGGACGGGGTCAGTCTATTATTGGTAGCCCCGTTTTGGCCGGCCCGAGTATGGTTCACGGACCTAGTGTCTCTTCTAGACGGCTCTCCTCTGGAGATTCCGATCAGGAGGGACCTTCTCTCTCAGGCGAGCGGGTTGATACTTCACCCCCGCCCAGAGTTGTGGAAGCTATGGGCTTGGCCTCTGAGGGGGCCCAGCTCGTAGGGGCTGGTCTCTCAACCGAGGTTGTTGAGACCATCCTTCATTCCAGAGCTCCTTCCACGAGGAGGTTATATGCCTTGAAGTGGAGGCTCTTCACTTCTTGGTGTGGAGAACACCAGTTGGACCCAGTTAACTGCCCAGTGGGTGCAGTACTGGAGTTCCTGCAGGAGCGTTTCTCCTCAGGGCTATCCCCCTCCACACTAAAGGTGTATGTGGCGGCACTTGCTGCTTACCATGTCCCTTTCAGTGGAGTCTCTCTGGGGAGACACCCATTTATAACTCGCTTTCTTCGTGGGACTTTGAGGCTGAGGCCTGTAGTCCGCACGAGGGTGCCAGCATGGGACTTAGCTATCGCCCTAGAAGGTCTTTCCTTAGCTCCCTTTGAGCCTATTGAAGAAGTTGCTGATAAGTTTATTACTTTGAAGACTATTTTTCTCCTTGCCATTTCTTCTCTTAAGAGAATCGGAGATATTCAGGCTCTCTCGGTTGCTCCTTCGTGTTTGGAGTTTTCACCTGGGATGGTGAAGGCTTTTCTCCACCCCAGGCCAGGTTATGTCCCTAAGGTTCCTACCAATGTGGCCAGACCTATAGTTCTGCAGGCCTTCTGTCCTCCTCCTTTTACATCATCTGATCAGGAAAAACTTAATCTGCTCTGCCCTGTTCGGGCTTTAGATGCTTACGTCCACAGAGCTGCCCTGTGGAGAAAATCAGAACAGCTGTTCGTTTGTTTTGGACCACCTAAGAAGGGGTCCCCAGTGTCTAATCAGAGGATGAGCAAGTGGGTGGTTGAGGCCATCTCACTTGCCTATGAGTCGGTTGGTCAGCCTTCACCTTTGGCTGTCCGAGCTCACTCTACCAGGAGTATGGGGGCTTCCAAAGCCTTATTGTCAGGAGTCTCCCTCCAGGACGTTTGTGATGCGGCAGGCTGGTCCTCACCGCATACTTTCGTCAGGTTTTATGACCTAGACCTCAGCATCACCCCTGGGGCGCAGGTGCTTTCGGCTGAATTTAATCTTTGATTCACACAGTCGGTCACTTGCTCTTATGGCGACGTGGGTATTAGCGTTCCCGCAGCGTTTCACGCAGCTCGACGTTCCTGAAGGGGAACGTCCCGGGTTACGTATGTAACCTAGGTTGCCTGAAGGAACGAGACGCTGCGTGTCGTTGCCATACTCCCGGCATTCCCTTGATCGACTTGCTTCAGACTTTTTCCAGAAGCTGTCGCCATTGTGTTCAGGGGTGTGCTTTATAGTTTCCTGGTCGATGACGGCACTCGTGACGTTCCGTCTCGCCATTGGGCTGATTCCATACGTGCTTCATGACGCACAACGCAAGCGGCGTTCCCGCAGTGTTTCACGCAGCGTCTCGTTCCTTCAGGGAACTAGGGATACATACGTAACCCGGGACGTTCTCGCAGGTTAGGGGAAGTATATCAAATGTCTATTTTCCTGTTATAAAGCAGAAATGGGGTTTTGAAAATCCTTTCTGAAGGCATTGATTTTGAAGAACTACAATGCATTCTTTTTTTATTGTAAAAAATAAAAAAAGATTTAATGTCATTGTTACAAGTGAACAAATAAACTAATGCATTTTGATAAACTGGCTTAATAGTGCTGTACTGCATAAATCTCACACACACTACAGTATTTTAACTTTATGGCTGAATGGTCTAGTTACACATATTTTTAACCTAAACTTGTGGGAATCTGGAAATTTCTTCGCAGCAAGTCATATATTTTTCCTTCAGATCAGTAATTCTTGTCAATGTATCTTTAAGTATTTGCCATTGTCTGTGATGCAAGTTAATTTGTGGTTGAGTAACCACTACAGCTCTTTCAAGGTCATCCTGATTAACTTCCAACTGAGTTAGCTGGACTCCATATCGCTCCAGCATGGTCTCCAGTTCTTCATTGTATGGGTTTCTGCTGAAAACGTTGTTAATGGCTGTTGTGTCCTGTTGACGGTTCGCAACCATACCTTCCATCCATATCTGGTTGGGTGTACGATTTGATTCAGTTCGTAGCCTGTGACTGTTCCATGCTGCTCTGAAAGTGTCCAATCTTTCCTGAATGACTGGCAGGTAAACTTGTTGTACAGAAAATCTGTGTATGTCATTCTCTGGATCCAGAATTTGCTCATCCTCAAAGGAATAAAACAGGTGGTAGAAGTATTGAATTACCTGGGTAAAAACATCTCTCCACAGCCTTTCGATACGCTGGTTGTGTACAGATCTTCCTGTGATATGACTCCTCCGTTCATCACCATAAATTAAATTCATAAGCAAAGCGACCTGAGTGTTTTCTCCACCGCTGTCAGACCTCACTCTGGATGGAAGTCCATACTGAAATGTTGCTCCAACAAAACTGGCCAACATTGTCAAAGCGGTGCTATCAAGGTTTGCTCTTAAGTAAGTGATTACTCGTGAGTGTCCAAAGATTCCTCCGTGTGTCACTATTCCCCATCTGTGTACATAAATGATTCAATTTAGCAAAAATATTGTTTACACTCCCTTTTTGAATGATTGATCTCAAAATCATGCATGAATCTGCAGGATCTGGAGAATTTGTGTACTGTAGGTAGTTTTACTGCTTGGGTTAAATAAGGGACTAGTAAACAACTATCAAAGAATGTGAAAATATCCAGGTAACAACAGAATATCAAGAATCAAAGTGGGTGTGAACTTTAGAACGGTTTTATAAATCCAGCAATTTTGTCTTGAGTAAACGGATGTAAACGTCTGTTATGTGAAATGGCTTATTTGGGGCAGTAAAGATAGAAATGCAAATTTTTTTTTTAATTTTTTTTAATTTTTTTTTTAATTTAATTGTTAAAAATTAAAACATTTTGCACATTCTGCAAAGTGTATGCAAACTTTTGACAACAACTATATGTGACAGAAACAAAGTGTGTGAGAGAGAGATTGTGTGTTGCAACTAAGAGAGTGAGAGTGTTTAAAGTGTAATTGTGAATGTACAATGGATTTAACTGCACTGACGAAATGTTTTAGTTAATACCTTATAAGGCGCATGTGCCCATCTATGTGCCAAAGACTGTTTGGAAATGGGACAAAGTATGTTCGTCTTGCAACAGCACAGCTCCACCGTTCAGCTGCTGCTGCTGGGTTAATTTTACTGACCATTTCACGCACACATTGTCTTTGTACATGAATCCCCTCAGCTGACAGGTATCCTTGCATCATCTGTTTTGAATGAAAAACTTGTGAAAACAGAGTGCGTGTTCATGGTTAATTAGAAACAATAATGCCCCACATTAATGTTAACAAGCAGAGTAAAAATCTGCAACTGAGATTGAGTCCAAACTATGTACAGTTGCAAATACACTTTGATGCCTTTTTTAAGCCTGGACATTTTTCACATGCACTTCATTTTTCTTATTCCCCCCAAATAGTTATTTTCGAAAACTAAAATTGTGTAAGTACGTACAGGGCTACAAAATGTTTGACCAACATTGTTCAGCGTGTGATTATATGCCTAGACATACCTCAGTCATAACCTGATTTGGGATACTGTCGATGAAGCCTTTGTACACACTGCTCTAGAGCATCATCATCAATTTGGGTAAATCGGTCCCTCATTCGTATTCCCAGGACACGGAGTTTGTGGTACATGTAGGAGGTTGAGCATCCAAGCATCCTTGCCATGGCCTTGGCTTTGAACCCCTGCTTAAGCAACAGCTGCAGTTGTTCCCTGGTCACGTCAAAGCTTGGTCTACCCCTTGAACCTATTTAACAAACTTTAACAAAACAAACTGAAATTTTCCTTGATTAGTCCTTCAGAAAACCGAATTGAACGTGGCGATACACGGTATAGTTAAATATAGATTTAAGGTTTATTTAACAGAACATGTTATGGATGTCATATATAACAATTTAAAAATACAAATTCTAAAGATATAAAACAGCTATTCATATATATATTGTGTGTATGTAGACCGATGTAGACATACCTGTTCGAATGAGCGGGGCAGTGGTGCTGATGCCTCGATGTGATGGCTGTCCGTAATACCATTAGACTGTCAAGGAGATCACTGTATTTCTCCAAATCATCTTGGCTTATTCTCTGTACATTAAGCAACGAGTCGATCACCCTTAAATCATAAAGCGTACAGTTCCCACGAATAAAATTTTGTTTGATAGATAAAATCTTTCTTCTGACTGCATTTAACGCTTCCATATTCTCTGTTCAACATAAGGGGCGCGGCACCGGATATAGCTAAAGGCACGCCCTGAGACAAAAAATTCAAAAGTGTATACTTATCCCATATAATTTGCGGGATAATTAGGGCCGGACTGGGCAACATGATAGATTTCGGGTATGCCCGAATTTTTCGTGATGTCTGGTCACCCTAGTTACAGTCTTCATAATGTCACAGTAGCCGAATGCAAGATATATATATCTGAATGCAAAGGCCTATATGTATGTATAAAACGTCTAACCACGCCTAATATGACTTTTATTTTGAAAAGTAGGAAATGGGTAATCCGTTTTGCATCTAATGAATATGAGTTTTTACTAGTATAATAATTGCATTAAAGAGCTCTCTAATTGTAATTGTTAATAGTAAGAATTAAATTAGATAGCTCTTCAACTGTAATTCTTACAAGTAATAATTGAATTAGAGAGCTCTCTAATTGCATTTTTACTAGTAAGAATTGAATTAGAGAGCTCTCTAATTGTAATTGTTACTAAGAATTGAATTGTAGAGCTCTCTATTTGAATTCTTACTAGTAAGATTTGCATTAAAGAGCTCTCTAATTCAGTTTTTACTAGTAAGAATTGGATTAAAGAGCTCTCTAATTGTAATTCTTACTAGTAACATTTACATTTATCTGACGCTTTTATCCAAAGCGACTTACAATTGCTATATATGTCAGAGGTCGCACGCCTCTGGAACAACTAGGGGTTAAGTGTCTTGCTCAGGGACACATTGGTGTCTCACAGTGGATTCGAACCCGGGTCTCTCACACCAAAGGCATGTGTCTTATCCACTGCGCAATCACCACCCAATGTAACAATTGCATTAGAGAGCTCTCTAGTAAAGCTGAGTACAATTTAAGCTAAAACTGCTTGCCATATACTAGTATTTATTCCAAATGTTACTAGTAAGATTTTTTATTTTACTAGTAAGATTTTTAATTGAACTCTACAGTGGCCGTTCTGACTAGTCATAACATAAGACTAGTAAAAAAGCAGTTGTGACTAGTAAGATAAGAATAGTTACTAGTAACATTTGGAATAAATACTAGTATCTAATTAATAGGAACTAGTATCTATTGAATAAGTACTAGTAGCTAATTAATAAGTACTAGTATCTAATTAATAGGTACTAGTATCTAATGAATAAGTACTAGTATCTAATGAATAAGTACTAGTAATATTTAAAAAGATACTAGTCAAAATTGGAATATTTACTAGTCATAAATTAATAGATGATATCAAAACAGAATAGCTTCTAGTATCTATTAATTTGCAGACATCTTCAACCTCATAAGGAAATATTAGGAGATATCTTCTTTCAAGCAGATTATTACATAAACATGAGTACTCTTAGCCATCCAATCAGAGTTCATATGGTAATGCAGGCTAAACTACGGCAATAGAAGAAGCTGATTGGTTAAGGGGAGAAAAGATGCATTTAATATGACTTTTACATATAGACCATACTAAAGACTTTACTGCCAATAATAACATCCAAACAACCGGTTCATAATTACCAGTCAAACAACCACAATCCAGAGATTGTGACTTTCGGAGAGCATTCATAATTCAAATTAAAAAATTTGGATAGTCTGCGTCTGATATGCGATTGAATGTCAAAATTAAAGTAGCATGCACAATATTAGGCTACATGCCTATTCATTATTATATTAAAATGGTCAACAAAGTTGATGAAAGCTTCTGTCCAACAAGCAACGAAATAAATGTGTGCAGGTATAATGTTTTACTGTGTAGCCTGCGGGCGTTCAAGCGTAGGTTCTTAAACCCTGAAGCAAAATTGGATGTTGTGTTTGTGGATGAAGATGACAATGGTGAAGGGGCAGTTGACGAAGGTGGCCCGACAAGAGAATACCTAAGGCTGTTGATGAGGGCTGTCCACCAGTCAAATATCTTTGAGGGACATGAGAAAGACCGGCAGTTGTCTCTTGATACTCAAGGTAGGGAAGCCCAAATTCTTAGGATTCTCGTCATTCAACTGGCAGATTTCTAGAAATGTATAACCCGTTTAAAAATGCTTGCCCCCTTATTTCTCCTCTCTGATTTATTGTTTATTCTGTTTGGTTTTTATATGTTGGCAGGTTTCATCCTGTGTTATTGTCTGTCTATTGTCTTTTATTTGTTTAATCATTTTGCCTTGATTTGTTAATTCTTGGTTGGGATTCTTCCATGATTCTTCGTCTTTTAATGTACTGAAACAACTTTTTACATGTTTTGAAAGGTGCAATAAAGTTATTATTTGTAGTAGCACTAATATTAATCATTGCTTTAAAATATTGCTCTGCTGTAATGCTTCTTAATGTAATGCTTCTTAATACCTTACTGTTACGTTTTTAATTTTAGCTTTGCAGAGTAAACTTTACACGTGGGTGGCAAAAATGATTGCTGTGTGTGTAGTCCACACTTCTTTTCTAGAAGGCTTTTCCATCAAATCTGTGGGATACCAACACCCCCGGCCACGGTGGATGAAGTTGGTGACCATGCTTTCAGGGAACAGTTAATAAAAGTAAGCAGGTGAAAGGCGTTATACTTTGAATGTACAGTACTGTGACACAGCCCTATTTTCTATTAACTTTCTCTTTATGAGTCGCTTCAAACGTGTTCAGATGCAAGTGGAACTGCTGTATAAAAGCAGGTTACCTGCGTCACTCGGCCTTCTGCCTTGTGGCTGCGGACGAACCACAGCTGTGAGGATATCCAGGAACATCCTCATAAACACGAGCGCTATATTGATTAAACATCTAATTTGTATAGGGAAGGTATCCTTACAAGCCAATTTTGCACTCACTCCCTGACTCACTCACTATCATTGTCTTTCTTTCTTTCTTTCCTATTAGATACAGGAAGCAGCAACAGTCCGAGAGGCGAACAGTGTAATTGCAGAGGCAGCAGATAGTCTCAGCATCATAGGTGCCTTGAGACATGTGTCCAGTCTGGAGGAGAAGGACCCCCTTGTCCAGTCAGCTGCAGACTTCTTCATCAATGGAAGATTGGCGACTGCCTTGTACCAGTAAGTGCCTCACCTGTCTTATTTGTCCAAAAAATGAAACAGTCATTGGCCCAGGACGATTCACACATTGTCACATGTTTTTATAGGTTTGCTGAGGGGTTAAAACCCCTTGGTTAACTAGAGGAGCTTAGGAAGAATCCGGCAGTGTTCTACAACATGTTTGTCAGTGAGGAGATTCCACTACAGGCGAAGGACCTAAGCACTTTATTTGACGTAGACTTCTCTGTGCAGGGCAGCAACAGGAGAGACCGTGAAAACATGACAATATGCTTTTGGCGTGACTGGTTAATTGATATTGAAGGTATACTATTAATTGTACAAGTTATGTAGCACAATTATTAGTGGTCATTTTGTTGTCCTGTTTGGCAGAAAAATAAATGCTAATAATGCCATAGTTGAAGTCTGGTTGTGTGAACATTGGTAGCTCCCTTAAACTTGTTCATATTGTTGTAATAGTTTACCAAAATAGTGTTTGACTGAGGCTTTTGTGGTTGATATTTACTAGGGCTGGGTAAAAATATCGATTCATCAATGTATTGCAATTATTTGTTTCTCAATTCAATATCGATTCATCAAATCCTATGAAACATTCTGGAGTTAATTTGTTCTTAAACATTGGTAATATGGGACACACATTATTTAAAAATATACTCAGGTAGCCTTAATTACTTGTGTATTTTTGAATCGATATCGAAGCTAATAAATCAATATCGAATTGTGAAACTCCTAACAATACCCAGCCCTAATATACCTACAAAAGATTAGGGCTGGGCGACATGGCCTAAAAATAAAATGAACGCGTTTAAAGGGGTCCAAATTACTGTTTCTCAACACTTTCTTGTGTTACAGAAGGAGAATGCAGTCCAGTCACCCTAGAGAAACTATTGGAGTTTACATCTGGAGCCTCAACAGTGCCTCCACTGGGATTTCCACACCGTCCACAAATTCAGTTCCTTCATGAGGGCAACAGGATCTTCCCAGAAGCAAATACCTGTGTTCTTGTACTCCGCCTGCCGCTGCACTCTTCCTATGAAGTAAATTATGATGGAGGGAATTTTGCAAGCTCCAACCTTTGGCCTTAAGTTTTCACTTGAGCTATATTTGTGCTAGTTTGTTTAATTAGTGTTTAGATGCAGTAATTCTGTTCATTTTTCAGGATTAACAGTTCACTTCAGTTGATATGTTATTCAATATTAAGTTTTGTTTAGTTAAATTTATTGGGGGGGGGGGGGGTAGTTCTTTTTTATTATTATTATTGGGGTTATTTTTGTTAATAATTATTATATAATGACTAATATATTATTTTTTTTAAGATATATTTATTTTCTTTGTTTTACAAGACATTTATTGTGTTTATAAACAGACAGTTTGTTCATTATATCACATTTAGTCATACTGACTTCTGTCCCTTCAGCATCTGTCAGACGCTAAGGTGTTTTTGGCAGTTAAACTTCTCTCCTTCTGTTCTCCACTGTTAATCTAAAATTCTCATTCAAGCCATTAAACATGCCATGTTTTTTCATTCATCACCAGTTTATTCATCTTTTCAATACAATTCAAAAGAGTTAGATCCTTCACTTTTCCAAGTATTCATAGCGAATTTATTTTTCATGCATTTTCAAATCTTGTCTATTGATTCATATTCCATTTAAATCTTAAGATGTTTCACATTTTTCATACATTAAGAGTTTTATTCAAAATGTAAATATCATTCATACTAATTAGATACTTTCCCACTTTTTCTACGAATTATAACACCATGGGATTAGAAGGGAACAAAAATATTGTCAGCCAACAATACTACAATTAAAAAAGACAATAAAACAACACCAACAGTGCTGTTAGCTACTCCCATTGTCTGGACTGGCACCCACAACTCTAGCACACCTGGCATATTTTAACAGAAAATATTAAAACTTGAAACTAATATATTACTCAGGACAGAAATACATGCAGCCAATAAACTTTAGTCTCTGGGCTTGGAATTGGTCTATACCTGAGTTTGCAAAATACTGACAATTTCAGTACAGCAAGCCTGAAATTCTATCTTTAGATCAGAAATGTTTTGGATTGCATTGTGTACAGATGTCTGTTGTTGCTGAGTGAGGAAGAGTTGAGGTGGCTCTACATTAACAGCTGGGAACATCATCTTCTTCATCAAGTGTAGGCAGTGTTTGAATTCCATACTGCGCTAGGATGGCATCAATGTTTTGGTCGCTGTAGGGATTTTCCCCAAACACATTGTTGACAGCTGTGCTGTCTGTTGCAATGTTTTTGAGCATCCTCTCTGTCCAAAGTTGAGTTGGTGTACGATTATTTTTTGTTCGCAATGGATGGAGGTTCCAGGCCTGTCTAAACTGCTCCAGTCTTTTTTGAATCTCGGGAAGATAAACAATATGCAGTGAAAGTCTGTGGACATCATCATCTGGGTTTAGAATCTCTGAATCCTCTAGGGAGTAGAACATAAGGTAAAAGTATTGCAACACATTGCAACACAACAGTATTGCAACACAAGGCGTTCAATTCTCTGATTGTGAACGGATTGTCCGGTTTTGAAACCTCCGTGTTCTAGTCCTTGAACTAGATGCATGAAGAAAGCCACAAGGATATTTTCACCCCCATTGTCAGATCTGTCTCTTGACGGTAGGGCATAGAGGCATGTTGCTTTCAAAAACTGAGATTTGTCTGTGACGCAGTTGAGGTAAGTAATCAGACGGGAGTAGCCATCAATTGCACCATGAATCACAAAGCCCCATCTAGAAAGTTGAAAAACAAACATTAATTGAAAATGATGATACTATTGACAGTAGTCTGGAAACAATATAGCTGTAAACTCCAGTGTTTCACTTGCTGAAGTTCTTTTCGAAATATAAAAAAGTATGACAAGTCTGGTAATAATAACCTTATGAGACGCATGTTTCCATCAATGTGCCACAAACTATTGGGGTAGGGTACATGATAAACACGTCTTGCAACTGTCCGGCTCCATCTCCTTGCAGCAGCGATAGGATTCACCCGTGTCAACATCTCACGCACCCTGGACCGTTTAACAAGCACACCCTGTGCGCGCATCAGGGCTCTTATCATCTGAAACAGGTAAATTAAATACAGCCTAAAAATACAGCCTAAATAAATACAGTGTGAATTAAATACAGCCTAAAGATAAAGACCATCAATTACCTCATTTCCAGAATTAGGATATTGGCTCTGAAGTTCCCTCACATGTTGTTCTAGGTCACCATCATCTATTGCAGACAGCAACAGGTATACCCAGCAACTTTGACTTCTTGTACATAAATGATGAGGAGCATCCCAGTATTTCAGCAATTTTTGCAATTGTATGGCCTTGCTTCAGCAGAAATTCAATGAGTTCTTTGGTAACATCAATGGCTGGTTGGCCTCTTCTCCCTACAAAAAGAAAAAGTCAACTAAGTTTAAGTGTTTAAGCAGCATTGGACTGTTTATTTTTTTTAATTTATAGTATATATGAGCATACCAATTCTCATACATGTATTGAAATTGCATATTGTTAATGAATAGGCCAGCAGGCTACACTGGAAATGGAGAGACTTGTGGAATTGCAAAAATACAGTATTGCTGTGACCAGTGGCAGTGGTGTAAGACCAATATATTTAATGATTGCAAAAATAAGCACATGGATACATAGCAGTAAATCTTGCTAATTAGTATAGCCATAAACCTGAATGTGCAGCGTGGTTGTTTTATCAAAATGTTCAGTTTTCTGATAATATAATTGTAGTAAAACTCAGCGTGGGTGTAGGAAGAAGAAGACAGGGTCGGCGGGAATAGGGACTCGCACTTTATTTATAAAGAAAACAAAAGAAAACAAAAGGTGCGCTCGTGCGCTTTCACCGTAGTGAAACACTACAGCATAAAATACAAAAACACTTCTCCACGATCACTCAGTCCGTTTCGCCCGTGTGTGCTGCGGGACGCGTGCGAGTCCCAGCTCTCTCTCTCGCTCTCTCATTCCCGGCAGCTTATATGCGGTCTCCACGCCAATCACTGCAATCAGACACAGGTGTTCATCATCTGCACTTGACCTACTTACTCACCGCACAGCTCGCTGACTCGTCTCTCGCTACAGACTTCGCAAAACCACGCCCCCCTCGCCACATACCCCCACCGCCCGACTCAGGCCGGGGAGCCGTCCGGCCTGTAGCCTCCCCCCACCCCCTCCTGGAGAGGAAGTCAGCCACAGCCATCTGTGCACCCGGCCTGTGGACCAACTGGAATTTAAAAGGCTGTAAAGCTAGATACCAACGGGTGATCCGCGCGTTGGTATCCTTCATGCGGTGGAGCCACTGCAGGGGAGTATGGTCCGAACAGAGGGTGAACTCCCGCCCCAGGAGGTAGTAGCGGAGGGTGAGAACAGCCCACCTGATGGCTAAACATTCTTTTTCGATGGTGCTGTACATCGTCTCTCTCTTAGAGAGCTTCCGACTGATCTACAGCACCGGCCGTTCTTCACCCTTCACCTCCTGGGACAGGACCGCGCCCAGCCCCCTGTCCGACGCGTCCGTCTGTAGGATGAAAGGGAGAGAGAAGTCAGGAGCATGTAAAAGCGGCCCGCCACACAGAGCAGCCTTTATCTGGGTGAAAGCCTGCTGACACTGCTCCGTCCACTGGACCGTATCTGGTGCTTCCTTTTTAGTTAGACCAGTCAGCGGGCTAGCGAGGTCCGAATAATTAGGTACAAACCTCCTGTAATATCCCGCTAGCCCCAGGAACTGTCTAACCTCCTTTTTGGTCTTAGGCCTCGGACAGGTCGCAACCGCTGCCGTCTTATCAATTTGGGGACGCACCTGTCCGTGACCCAAGTGGAAGCCCAGATACCTTACTTCCACACGCCCAATCGCACACTTCTTTGGGTTGGCCGTGAGCCCAGCCCTTCTCAGCGTCTTCAGGACAGCCCGCAAATGCTGCATATGACGCTGCCAATCGTTACTATAGATGATAATATCATCCAAGTAGGCAGCGGCATATGCAGCATGCGGCCGGAGAATTTTGTCCATCAGACGCTGAAAAGTCGCCGGAGCCCCGAACAAGCCGAAAGGAAGGGTGACAAATTGGTGTAATCCAAACGGCGTTGTGAAAGCTGACTTTTCTTTGGACATGGGAGACAAGGGTATCTGCCAATAACCCTTTGTTAAGTCCAGTGTCGAATAAAAACGAGCAGTACCCAGCCGATCAAGCAATTCGTCAACCCTCGGCATTGGATAAGCATCAAACTTAGACACCGCGTTCACCTTTCTATAGTCCACACAGAAACGGATCGAGCCGTCGGTTTTAGGAACTAAAACTATCGGGCTCGCCCAGTCACTGCTGGACTCTTCTATTACCCCCATATCCAGCATAGCCTCTAATTCGTTCTGAACTACCTTTTTTTTGTGTTCAGGTAAACGATACGGGCGGCAGCGCACCACCACCCCCGGATCCGTCTCAATGTGGTGCTGAATGAGGTCCGTTCGACCAGGCAGGGGCGAGAACACATCAGCAAATTCAGCTTGTAAATTTTTTATGTCAGTGAGCTGGGAGGGTGAGAGGTGATCTCCGCCAAGAGCCAGCGCGAGAGATTGTGGTTTTGTGTTCGCTTCTGGCCCGAGATCCTCCTCTCCGCTCACTACCGTCGCCAGCATCACTGACTCTGCCTCAACCCATTTTTTGAGGAGGTTGAGGTGATAAATTTGATGTGCCCCGCCCCTATCTGTTCGAACTACCTCATAGTTGAGATCGTTAACCCGCCGTATGACCTCAAAAGGTCCTTGCCACTTTGCGAGTAATTTAGAGCTAGAAGTAGGGAGTAATACAAGCACTTTATCTCCCGGTGCAAATTGACGAAGTCTAGCCCCCCTGTTGTACAGCTGACTCTGTCTGTCCTGGGCCTGTAACAAATTCTCCATTGATAGCCGCCCCAAAGTGTGGAGTTTTGTTCTCAGGTCCAAGACATACTGAATTTCGTTCTTACTAGCGGACGGTCTGTCCTCCCAAACCTCTCTAAGAACGTCAAACACCCCGCGGGGCTGACGCCCATAGAGAAGCTCGAAGGGGGAAACCCCCGTGGAGGCTTGGGGAACCTCACGTACAGCGAACAAGAGGGGTTCTAGCCACTTATCCCAATTTTTGGCGTCTTCGTGAACGAACTTTCGAATCATGGACTTTAAAGTGCGATTAAACCGTTCCACTAATCCGTCTGTCTGTGGGTGGTAGACGCTAGTGCGAATCGATTTAATGCCCAATAATTCATAGAGTTCGCGAATAGTTCGTGACATAAACGCCGTGCCCTGATCGGTGAGAATCTCCTTGGGGATTCCCACCCGGGAGATTAATGAAAAGAGCGCGCTCGCAACACTTTTGGCAGAAATGTTACGGAGCGGGACTGCTTCAGGATACCGCGTTGCGTAATCCACCAGGACTAACGCAAAGCGGTGCCCACGTGCTGACCGTTCCAATGGCCCGATGAGGTCCATACCAATTCGTTCGAAGGGGACCTGCATTAGCGGAAGGGGGCACAATGGTGCTTTTGGATTGGCCGGTGGATTCACCAACTGACATTCACGACAAGACGCGCACCACTTGCGCACATTCTCGTGAATGCCCGGCCAGAAGAACCGGGCCATGAGACGGTTTAGTGTCGCCGTTTGACCTAAATGCACGGCCATTGGATTACAGTGAGCCGCCTGAAAAAGCATTTCCCGGCGGCTTTTAGGAACTAACAACTGCGTTGTATCCTCCTTTGACTGGGTGTCCTGGGTCACCCGATACAACTTATCTTTTAAAATAGCAAAATAGGGATAAGAGAGCGGTTGGTCTTGGTGGAGTGTCTGGCCGTCGATGGAACGGACCTGATTAAACGCATGTTTTAACGTCTCGTCCTGGGACTGCTCCAGGGGAAAATCATCGCGCTCTGTGAGGATAGTTCTCTCCAGAGTACTCCGTTCCCCTCCAGCAGGCGCCAGAGGTCCCGGCTCAGCATCTCCCACCTGAACAACCGCTGTCTTTCCCTTGCTTTTCTTTTCCCAAGAGGCATCCGCACATAAAGACCCCAATAATTTACTAAAAGCAGGCCAATTTGTTCCCAGAATTAGCGGATGCCGGAGGTGCGGGTTAACTGCCACCTCTACGCTATGCTTTTGTCCCCTAAATTGAATTACCACAGGCATTATAGGATAACTTACCACCACCCCGTGCACACACTGCACCTTAACCATGCGGCTGTCATCCAATGCCCCAGGTTGAATCAGGCTTTGATGAAAGGAGGTTTGGTTGCAGCCTGAATCCACCAAAGCCTGATAAGTACCCCCCTTGATACTCCCTGGTATCTGGTACAGGCCAGCTTGATCGGGGGCAGCCTGTGGCGCGTCGGGAACCCGGATCAGTGTCCCCACCTCCATCACCGGACACCGGTCGATAAAGTGTCCCGGGTCCCCGCAGCGCCAACAGGCCGGCCCAGGCCTCCCCGCCGCCCCAATGGTGGGAAGCGGGTCAAGGGATTGGCGTGGAGAGCGCAGGGCCGCCGGAATCGGGGCGGAGTGGTTGCCGGACGCAGCCCCCCTGGGTGGGGCCCTGAATGCGGGGACAGGCTCCGCCGGAGCCCCCGTTCTCCACCTCGGCGCCGGCCGGGGCATCAGCCCCCCACGAGACCTGGGAAGGGGGACAGGTTTGGGGAGAGAAGGAGACGAGAGAGAGAGAGAAGGGGAGAGAGAGGCAGATGGAAGGGGCTCGCCGACCCCTGGGCACGCCACCATGTGATCCTCCGCCAGGTGGATGGCCTGGTCCAGCGACGTCGGGCGGTGGCACTGGACCCACTGTGCGGTCTTCTTGGGCAGTTTGGAAATAAATTGTTCCAGTACAACCTTGTTGATCACGTCCTCGACGTCGCCTCAATCGGCCATCCCATACAGAAATTTAATATATGTCAATATATGTAAATTACATATATAATGTCAGTGCCCATGTATGTCTGCTGCCTATATGAGAATATATGCAAAAATTCATATATATAAAACACATAGACATATATGAAACATATATTTCAAAATATAGCAAAAATGGCCGTTTTCATGTAAGTGCCATATATTTTCCAGTATATGCACATAAATGTTAAATATATGTAAGACGCATATATGTTTATATGCATATATGTACTTATTTCAATGCATCAGTATCATATGCATGTATGTTTACATACATGTATTAAATATGTGGGAAACAAATATGTATGTCACATATTTTTACTTAATGTTGTCCATATATGCGAGAAACCAATACTATACTGTAATATATGCAGATATATGGTATCATATAATGATGAACTCAAACATTTTCTTCACATGTTTGGACACATAAATGTTCATATATGTTGCAGCCATATATTGTGTTCTCAGGTAAGTCAAATATATGTAAAGATATATGTCATGCTATTTAAAATATAAGTACATATATGGCCATATATTACATTTTTGTATGGGATCAGCCATCTGCGGCAGGAGTCCCGGAGCTGTTGCGCCATGACGAAGGGTCGGCCGGACTCTTCCAGGCTCAGGGATCTGAACCGCTGGCGATGTTGTTCAGGGGTCCGGCCGACCCGCTGAAGAATGGCGCGCCTCAGGTCTTCATAGACCAGGAGATTCTGGATTCTCTTCTAGCAGTGGGATGAGTCGCATGGGCCAGTCCGCTCGGGGCCAGCCCCGGGCCTCGGCCGACCTCTCAAAAAGGTCCAGGAATGCCTCCGGATCATCCTGGGGTCCCATCTTATTGAGAGGCAGGGGTGGGGGCCGAGGCCGTAGCTGGATCGGGGACGGCCCGAATCTCCCGGTCGAGCCAGCTCCGGAACAGCTCGCGGTCTTCTTGCTGGCCTTGGAGAAGCATCTGGAACCGGTGGTCTTGCTCCTCCTTTACGGCCAGCAGGGCGTGGTGTTGTTCCCTGTGAAGACCCGCGAGCGTTTGGATGAGGTCCGCAAATGGCGTTCCTGGCAGGTTCTGCATGGCGGCGGCAGTCTTCTTCTTCCCGGGTTTCGGCACCAGTGTAGTAAAACTCAGCGTGGGTGTAGGAAGAAGAAGACAGGGTCGGCGGGAATAGGGACTCGCACTTTATTTATAAAGAAAACAAAAAAAAAACAAAAGGTGCGCTCGTGCGCTTTCACCGTAGTGAAACACTACAGCATAAAATACAAAAACACTTCTCCACGATCACTCAGTCCGTTTCGCCCGTGTGTGCTGCGGGTCGCGTGCGAGTCCCAGCTCTCTCTCTCGCTCTCTCATTCCCGGCAGCTTATATGCGGTCTCCACGCCAATCACTGCAATCAGACACAGGTGTTCATCATCTGCACTTGACCTACTTACTCACCGCACAGCTCGCTGACTCGTCTCTCGCTACAGACTTCGCAAAACCACGCCCCCCTCGCCACAATAATTCACATATTAAAGTGTGGCAATACATTATATAACAATTATATTAATACTAATTATAAAAATAACAAGAGTTGCTTGATGCAAGTAAATGGTGGTCTAATTATTGTATGGTTTCTATGCTACAATGTCATATATGACATAGCCGGAAAGAGAGAAAGAAAGAAAGAAAGAAAGAAAGAAAGAAAGAAAGAAAGAAAGAAAGAAAGAGTGAGAGAAAGAAAAAAGAGAGAGAGAAAAAGAAAGAATGAATGAAAGAGATAAAAAAGAAAGAGAAAAAGAAAGAATGAATGAAAGAGAGATAGAGAGAAAGAAAGACAGAGAGAGAGAGAAAGAAAGAGAGAGAAATAAAGAGAGGGAAAGAGAAAAAGAAGGAAAGAGAGAAAGAAAGAAAAAGAAAGAAAGAAAGAAAGAAAGAGGGAGAAATAATGAATGAATGAATGAAGGAAAGACAGAGAGAGAAAGAAAGAAAGAGAGAGAGAGAGAGAGAGAGAGAGAGAGAGAGAGAGAGAGAGAGAGAGAGAGAGAGAGAGAGAAAGAAAGGAGAAAAAATAATGAATGAAAGAAAGAGACTCAATCGCGTTCTGTCTTGCAGCTGTTTTGGCGGCTGGCTTGACCGTGTATTTTCACCTTGTGTAATTGACTTGACTGCAGTCACCGGCGAAACCTTCTACTGTCTATGGGTGAGCCTCAAGAAACCAATATAGATGCTAAAAATTGCCAGATTTCCCATTTAACGTAAATAAATATAATAGATGAATGCAATGATGACTCACCTGAACTAATGCGCCTGACAGAGAAACGTCGGTCTTCCCCAGCATGGAAATTTGCGTCTATTAGAGTTTTCAGTTGAGCCAAACTGCTTTTGAGTTCATTGTTTGTGTCTGGTGAAAGCAAATTTTCAATTCTTCCGAGATTTCTTTCACAGTTTTCAATAGAACGACGTTCCCTCTCTCCACAAATCCCCTGTGTGAGGGCTAGTTCAATTTCATGCCATTTTCTGGTGGTTTTTTCGATTACAGCCATCGCCATGACTGCTTCTTTCTTCTCCCATTCATAGAATCAAACACACTTCTTCTTTGATTACGTATTTATATCTAAAATAGAGCAACATCATAGTCAAATGACGTTTGAGATATCTTTAACTTTCATTCTGACTAGGCAAAACGCCAAAGGATGAGAATGCGTTAGAGCAAAACTGAATTACAGATATCTGCAATTGTCATTTAAGATGTGTGACGAGTTGAATGACGAGTTGAAAGTCGTTTTTAATTACGTCATTGCAGATATCTGTAATTCAGTTTTGCCTAGTCAAAACTGAATTACAGATATCTCTATCTGTCGTTTCGACTAGTCACAATTACGTCACAGATATCTTGATTGACAATTCCAACTATCCAAAATGTAATTAGGACTAGTCAGAAAGACGTTGTTAAGTTGGCTTGTGAAAGCCAACTTACTGAAATCCTATTTAAACTTATTATTAAGTTGGCTTGTGAAAGCCAACTTACTGAAATCCTATTTAAACTTATTATTATTATTTTTCTTCTTCTTTTTCTTAACCAAAATTTTCTGACTGCTACTCCTCCTAGAGCTTTAACTCTACAAACTCCAAACTCGGGTCAGACCTTCAGACTGTTCTGACTTAGTGTGCTATATCTTTTCAGACTGATTTGACTTTCAGATTTCTTAAAAATTAATATTAAAAATCATAAAAATCCCATTGACTTTCATTGCAACAGTTCAAATTGAGCCAAGGCTACGGTGGCCCAGCAGTGTACAACACAAAAACTCAAATCTAAACTCCCTGAAGCCCAAGACTCAATTAAACTACCATTCTATATGTACTAATGAACTTATCTATCTATCTATCTATCTATCTATCTATCTATCTATCTATCTATCTATCTATCTATCTATCTATCTATCTATCTATCTATCTATCCATCTATCCATCTCTTTCTATCTATCTATCTATCTATCTATCTATCTATCTATCTATCTATCTATCTATCTATCTATCTATCCATCTATCTATCTCTTTCTATCTATCTATCTATCTATCTATCTATCTATCTATCTATCTATCTAATCTATCTTTCTTTCTTACTAACTAATCTATCTTTCTTTCTTTCTTTCTAACTAATCTTTCTTCTTTCTTTCTTTATTTCTTTCTTTCTTTCTAACTAATCTTTCTTCTTTCTTTATTTCTTTATAACTAATCTTTCTTCTTTCTTTCTAACTAATCTTTCTTCTTTCTTTCTGTCTTTCTTTCTTTCTAACTAATATTTCTTTTTTCTTTTTTTCTTACTAACTAATCTATCTTTCTTTCTTTCTAACTAATCTTTCTTCTTTCTTTCTTTCTTTCTAACTAATCTTTCTTCTTTCTTTCTTTCTTTCTTTCTTTCTTTCTAACTAATATTTCTTCTTTCTTTCTTTCTAACTAATATTTCTTCTTTCTAACTAATCTTTCTTCTTTCTTTCTAACTAATCTTTCTTTCTTTCTAACTAATCTTTCTTTCTTTCTAACTAATCTTTCTTCTTTCTTTCTTTCTTTCTTTCTTTCTTTCTAACTAATCTTTCTTCTTTCTTTCTTTCTTTCTAACTAATCTTTCTTCTTTCTTTCTTTCTTTCTTTCTTTTTCTTTCTTTCTTTCTAACTAATCTTTCTTCTTTCTTTCTTTCTTTCTTTCTAACTAATCTTTCTTCTTTCTTTCTTTCTTTCTTTCTTTCTAACTAATCTTTCTTTCTTTCTTTCTAACTAATCTTTCTTTCTTTCTTTCTTTCTTTCTTTCTTTCTTTCTAACTAATCTTTCTTCTTTCTTTCTAACTAATCTTTCTTCTTTCTTTCTAACTAATCTTTCTTTCTTTCTTTCTTTCTTTCTTTCTTTCTTTCTTACTAATCTTTCTTCTTTCTTTCTTTCTTTCTAACTAATCTTTCTTCTTTCTTTCTTTCTTTCTAACTAATCTTTCTTTTTTCTTTCTTTCTTTCTTTCTTTCTTTCTTTCTTTCTTTCTTTCTTTCTTTCTTTCTTTCTAACTAATATTTCTTCTTTCTTTCTTTCTAACTAATATTTCTTCTTTCTAACTAATCTTTCTTCTTTCTTTCTAACTAATCTTTCTTTCTTTCTAACTAATCTTTCTTCTTTCTTTCTTTCTTTCTAACTAATCTTTCTTCTTTCTTTCTTTCTTTCTTTCTTTCTTTCTAACTAATCTTTCTTCTTTCT